>NC_140990.1:38977173-39708490 GCF_052327205.1 Somniosus microcephalus | reverse complement strand
GGTGGGATGTGTTTGGAGACAGGGTGTCCCGGCTCTCCACCTTTAAAGGGACAAGGAGATGACCAGCTGGGCTGAATGGCCCTGCTTTATGACATCACTGCAGTGCCTAGCAACCAGCCTCCCTGAGCCCTGCTCATTATGGGCTGGGTTTAGCTCAGTGCTGTTACAGGAAGGGAAACAGGAGCAGGATTCGCCCCGTGTGGAGCCCAGGATTAATGGGGAGAGGTACAGGATCAATTTATACCTTATTGAGTGAGAAATGTCATTGTCCCGGACACTCCCTGTCCCTCGGTATCTGTGTCGGGGAGCGGCTGATGGGTTTACTCTGTATCTAACCCATGCTGTACCTGATTGGAGAGTGTCTGATGCTGACACTAGGGGCTCAGCTCCACGAGCACAACATTTAACCCAAAGATGATCTGATAAACCCATCAGCTTCTCCCCTGGACACAGGTCCTGAGGGACAGGGAGTATCTCTGATATTTTGGTCGGTGTCGTTGATCAAGTTTAAACACCTCGCTCACATCTCCTCTCACCCTGCTTTGTCCTAATGAGAAGTGCCCCAGTTTCTTTCGTCTCTCCTCCTGGGAAAGAGAAGTTCACCTCAGTTAGAAACTCAAACAGGCGCTTCACTGCAGACAGGTCATCATGAGGAAACATTTCTTTACCCAGCGAGTTATTGTGATCTGAAATGCACTGCCTGAAAGGGTGGAGGAAGCAGATTCAAGAGTAACTTTCAAAAGGGAATTGGATAAATATTTGAAGGGAAAACATTTACTGGGATATGGGGAAAGAGCAAGGGAGTGGGACTAATTGGATAGCTCTCCCAAAGAGCTGGCACAAGCATGATGGGCCGAATGGCTACCTTTTGTGCTGTATCATTCTCTGATTCTCTGATAACTAAAGCCTCTCATCCGTGGTATAACCTCAGTGAATTTATTCTGCAGCCTCTCTGTGGCCCCGACATCCTTCCTAGTGTAAGATGCCCAAAACTTATTCTAACTGCAGCCGAACCGATGGTTTTGTTTTCTACGCCCCATTTATAAAAAACCTCGGGTAACATTTTTAAACCACTTTATAAACTTGTCCTCCAACTTTTACAGATTTGTTATCTGATCTCCCTGTAGATTTTAGAGATATTAACATAACATGGTTAAAATACATTGACATCAAATGTCTGATCTAATGTGTATTATGGGAAAGAGAAGTTTAGTCTGAGTTAGAAACTCAAACAGATGTTTCACTGCAGACAGGTCACCATGGCAACACTGATAAGACATTCCATTCACTGAATCGACTGGTTGGAAACTGTAATCAAATCAGGGGAAAGAACAGGTTTTGTCTGTTATTAACCACAATATAAGCTTAAAGTCAGAGAATGGTTCCAGCACAGAAGGAGGCCATTTGGCCCGTCGAGCCTGTGCCGGCTCCCTGCAAGAGCACTTCAGCTAGTCCCACTGCCCCGCCCTTTCCCCGTAGCCCTGCAAATGTTTTTCTTTCAGCTACTCAAATTCCCTTTTGAAAGCCATGGTGTGGAGATGCCGGTCGGTTGGACTGGGGTGGACAAATGTAAGAAGTCACACAACACCAGGTTATAGTCCAACAGTTTTATTTGAAATCAATAGCTATCGGAGCGCTGCTCCTTCGTCAGGTGAAGTGGAGAGATGCCTATAGACACAGATTATATAGACAGAGAATAATGCCAGATGATTACAGGTAATCTTTCTAACTGCCATTTATCACTGCGGACAGTCCGGGCTTAGGCTGCGCGAGCTGGAGCCACGTGAGCTACACTGGTGAAGGTTGAGATTCCAGAAATACTGGGGAACCAAGGGGCTAATGAGAGTGAGGAACTTAAAGTAACTCATATCAGTCGAGAAAAAGTACTTGAGAAACTAACGGAACTAAAAGCCGACAAATCTCCTGGACCTGACGGCCTACATCCTAGGGTTCTAAAAGAGGTGGCTGCAGAGATAGTGGATGCATTGGTTGTGATCTTCCAAAATTCACTAGATTCTGGAAAGGTCCTCGTGGAATGGAAGGTAGCAAATGTAACCCCGCTATTCCAGAAAGGAGGGAGAGAGAAAACAGGGATCTGCAGGCCAGTTAGCCTGACATCAGTCCTCGGGAAAATGCTGGAATCCATTATTAAGGAAGTGGAACAGGGCACTTAGAAAATGATTATATGATTAGGCAAAGTCAACATGGTTTTATGAAAGGGAAATCATGTTTGCATAAAGCTCAAAAGTGGGTTCCAAATCATTAATGCTCCAACTTCTAAGATTGGGAAGTGAACAGCTGTGAAATGGTAGGTTTTAGACCACTTCTGCAGCTTTCACCTATTCACAGCAATCCACAGTCATTGCGAACCCGACATACTTACCTGACGTGATAGCCGCTCTCCGGGAACCTCATTAAAAACCTGGGAAAATGGTAAGTACATGGGAAAATGGTGCTTAACTACCTTTTAACAAGCTTTAAAGTATCTAAATTGACTGACCTGCCGCTTGGTGTCGGGTCTGTTCAGGGATGACAGACCCGACACCAAGGAAACTCACAAGGAGGCGGTTCAGAGCAGGGTACCGACCCGCTGTCAATCTTTGTGGTTTTGACAGCGGACTCGCCTCCAAACCCGCACTCTGAGCGTCGGCAAACTTCAGCCCTTAGAGTACTGCGTCCAGTTCTGGTCGCCATATTATAAAAAGGATATAGAGGCACTGGAGAGAGTGCAGAGAAGATTTAGAAGGATGACACCAGAAATGTGAGGGTTTACATATCAATTTCAATTTCAATTTTATTGGTCACATAACTAAATACAAGAAGTGTAATCTAGTCAGTGAAATGTTTTTTTCTTGACGAGCTGAGAGCACCAAGCAGCAAGAACACTTAGCTGCCTGGTACGCATGGAGCTCGCAAGGATGGCAGCCATCTTCATCGGCGCCATCACAAAAAACACATACCGACATATACACGCATACATATTTTAAAATATAAATAAAGCAGACATAAAATAAATAAAAGACATAAAAAGACAGCACATAAAATGAACAAGCAATAATGTAAAAAAAGTAATTTCTACAGCAATTACATTGATATTTCTAACCAGGCATCTAGAATAATCTCTGGTTACAGGGTGGCCGCACTGGGAGAGCATTGTGAGGAACTCACAACTTATAATTAAATTAATTTAATTAATTAATTAATCTATATATATAAACGGATCGATCTGTCTGTCTGTCTGTCTATCTGTCTGTCTGTCTGTCCGGCTATGCGCTCAAAAGTTATAGTGCGTACCTACGCGTGCGTTACGTCGAAAGAAAACTTACCTTTCCGAAACGGTCGTAAGCGTATTTACGTTTCGGCCGGACAAAAATCACGCCCGCGGTATCCGAAAAATGTTCAAAATTCCGCTCATTAGCATCTCATTATCCGCTCATTAGCGACAGAGTGACCTCGAGGTCGACCAATCGTACGCCGGGTTCTTGGCGCGTGCGGCCGGGCCCTCCTACGGTCGAGTGACGGGATGATTGACCAATCCTACACTTTGGTGATGTGACGGTCGACCAATCGGTGCGTGTGTGGGCGGGCCTTATCGTTCTGAACCGAGGTGAGTCGCCGCCATCTTGATTCCAAACTTTTCCTTTCTTTTTCCCGCTTTCTGCATCTTTAAAAAAAACGTTGCTTTTAAAACACATATTGTTTTTAAAAAAAGTTAATTACTTTCTAAATCTTTTATCTAATCTCATTAATTTTCCTGCCTTTCCCCATTTTTCCAGGTAGGCCTCGAAGCCTCGGCCTCTCCTCCGCACCCACGCCCGAGCTAGGCACCTCCCGGCCCCAGTCAACAAGCGGCCCCCGATCGCCGCCATCTTTGTGATGGCTGGAGGGGCGGGCCTCAGCCGAGCGCCGCTACCGCCGCCATCTTAGTAAAGGCTGACGCGGCGGTGGCGGCACGGAGCTCCGGGGAGCAGGAGCGCGGCGGCGTCTAACTCTCCCCGCACCCAGTCTGTCTCTCTCTCTCTTCCCCGCACCTCGTGAATGCGTGGGGGAAGAGGCCCGGGGCACCGGGGCCGCTTTCGGAGACTTCAACTCCGTGACAGGTGAGGAGGGTCTTTGTTCATGCAATCGGCTGCTCAGGCCCAGAGATCGGGAGGCGGAGAGGGGAGGAGGGTTACCAAGGCAACCGGGGCTCGGGTGGGGGGTGGGGTCTCTCTGCTCTTGAAGCCGGCGGGGGGCGGGGCTCCAGAGATCGGGCCTCTGGAGATCGGGGGGGGTGAGCCTTGGGAGATCGCGGGGGGGGGGGGAGGGCGGGGCAAGCCTCGGGAGATCGCGGGGGGGGGGGAGGGCAGGGCAAGCCTCGGGAGATCGCGGGGGGGGCATGGGGGGGCGAGCCTCGGGAGATCGCGGGGGGGGGGGGGAGATCGCGGGGCGGGAGGGGTGAGATCACAGGGGGGGAGGGGGGCGAGCCTCGGGAGATTGCGGAGGGGGAGGGGGGGCGAGCCTCGGGAGATCGCGGGGGGGAGGGGGGCGAGCCTCAGGAGATCGGGGGGCGAGCCTCGGGGGAGGGTGGGGGCGAGCCTCGGGGGGGGCGGGGGGCGAGCCTCGGGAGATCGCAGGGGGGAGGGGGGGCGAGCCCCGGGAGATCGCGGGGGGGGGAGGGTGGGCGAGCCTCGGGAGATCGCGGGGGGGTGGAGATCGCGGGGGGGGGAGGGGGGAGATCGCGGGGGGAGGGGGGCGAGCCTCGGGAGATCGCGGGGGGGAGGGGGGGGGCGAGCCTCGGGAGATCGCTGAGGGGTTGGGGGGCGAGCCTCGGGAGATCGGGGGGCGAGCCTCGGGGGGGGCGGGGGACGAGCCTCGGGGGGGGGGAGCCTCGGGGGGTGAGCCTCGGGGGGGGCGGAGCGGGGGGGAGCCTCGGGGGGGTGGCGAGGCGGGGGGCCGAGCCTCGGGGGGGGGGCGAGCCTCGGGAGATCGGGGGGGGCGAGCCTCGGGAGATCAGGGGGGACGAGCCTTGGCGGGGGTGGGGGGGCGAGCCTCAGGTGGGGGGGACGAGCCTCGGTAGATCGGGGGGGTGGGGGGCGAGCCTCGGGAGATCGGGGGGCGGGGCGCAGGAGATGGGGGGCGGGGCTCGATAGATCGGGGGGGGCGGGGCTCGGGAGATCAGGGGGGCGGGGCTCGGGAGATCGGGGGGGCGGGGCTCGGGAGATCGGTGGGGCGGGGCTCGGGAGATCGGGGGGGCGGGGCTCGGGAGATCGGGGGGGCGGGGCTCGGGAGTTCGGGGGGGCGGGGCTCGGGAGTTCGGGGTGGGGGGAGCCTCGGGAAATCGGGGGGGGGGAGCCTCGGGGGATGGGGGGGGAGCCTCGGGAGATCGGGGTGGCGGGAGCCTCGGGAGATCGGGGGGCGGGAGCCTCGGGAGATCGGGGGGCGGGAGCCTCGGGAGATCGGGGGGCGGGGCTCGGGGACTCTCCCCCTCCCCTACCCCCTCCCCCTTTCTCCCCCCTCCCCTCCCCCCGCTCCCTCTCCCTCCCCCGATCCCTCTCCCCACTCCCTCCCTCACACCTCCCTCCCTCCCTCTCCCCCGCCTCCACCCTCCCTCCCTCCCTCCTCCCCCTCCTCCCCTCCCTCTCTTCCCCCCAGTCGCTCTCTTCTCCCCCCAGTCGCTCTCTCTCTTCCCCCCAGTCGCTCTCTCTCTTACCCCCCAGTCGCTCTCTCTCTTCCCCAGTCGCTCTCTCTCTTCCCCCCCAGTCGCTCTCTCTCTCTTCCCCCCCAGTAGCTCTTTTGTTTCCCCCCGCCCCGCACCAGTCGCTCTCTCTCTCTCTCTCTTCCGACAACAACATGCCCTCGAAAAAGCCTTGGCACCGCCGGGCACTCCAGCTAGTCTATATATATAAACGGATCGATCTGTCTGTCTGTCTACCTGTCTATCTGTCTGTCTATCTGTCGGTCTGTCTGTCCTTTGGTGTGTGTCTGTCCGGCTATGCACTCGAACGTTATAGAGCGTACCTACACGTGCGTTACATCAAAAGAAAGCTTACCATTCCAAAACGGTTGTAAGCATATTTATGTTTCGGCCGGACAAAAATTGCGTCCGCGGTATCCAAAAAACTTTCAAAATTCCACTCATTAGCATCTCATTATCCGCTCATTAGCGATAGAGTGACGTCGAGGTCGACCAATCGTACGCCGGGTTCCTGGCGCGTGCGGGCGGGCCCTCCTACAGTCGAGTGACGGGACGATTGACCAATCCTACGCTTCGGTGACCTGACGGTCGACCAATCGGTGCGTGTGTGGGCGGGCCTTATCGTTCTGAACCGAGGTGAGTCGCCGCCATCTTGATTCCAAACTTTTCCTTTCTTTTTCCCGCTTTGCGCAGCGCCCCGCTATCGCCCCGCTGGCCATATTTGGTTGCCGCCGCCTCCCCCGCGCCGGCCGCAAACAGCGACTGGTACACAGGGCGCCGGCCGCAAACAGCGACTGGTACACAGGGCCTACCTGTGCCGGTAGTGGGGCGATTTAAGGTGGAGGTGCGGCCGGCCGCTTTTTCGGCGGCCGCCTGCCCGCACCTCCTTCCCCGGCCTCCTACACCCCCCCCCCATGGCATTGCTGGCTATTTCCAGAGAGCCCGGCACTTCTCCTTGGTGCAGGGCTCATTTGCCGGCACTCGCGAGCAGGGATCTCGCTGTTGCAGGCACCTCCCCCTTAAGAATTAGAGGAAGGCCTGCAGTACCGCAGGCTGCCGTGCCGCAGCGGGTGGCGCTGCGGCACTTTACACACCAATATTCAGTTTCAGCGCCCCAAGCGGGGCGCCAAAACCCTTGTTTAGCGGCCGGCTTCAACTTGGGGTGCTGAAACTGAATTTCCCGCTGGCGCAAGTGGCTCCGCGCGCAGCGGTAATTCCGGCGCCCAGGCGAGCTGGGCGCCCCTAACTGAATTTCTAGGCCTTTGTGTCTTAATGCGAGGAGCATTTGTAATAAGGTGGATGAATTGGCTGCGCAAATAGAGGTAAACGAATATGATTTGGTTGGGATTACGGAAACCTGGCTCAAGGATGGCCAAGGCTGGGAACTCAACATCCAGGGGTATTTGATATTCAGGAAAGATAGGCAAAAAGGAAAGGGAGGTGGGGTAGCATTACTGGTTAAAGAAGGGATTAACACAATTGTAAGGAAGGATATTAGCTCTGATGATGTGGAATCTGTATGGGTAGAATTGAAAAATACCAAGGGGCAGAAAACGTTAGTGGGAGTGGTATATAGACCTCCAAACAGTAAGGCGGAGGTTGGGGATGGCATTAAAAGGGAAATTAAAGAAGCGTGCAATAAGGGCACGGCAGTCATCATGGGTGACTTTAATCTACATATAGATTGGGCTAAACAAATTAGTAACAATAATGTGGAGGAGGAATTCCAGTCTTACTCGGGTCCCCTCCCTCACCTCCTTTTCCGGTACATCGATGACTGTATTGGTGCCGCTTCCTGCTCTCGCCCTGAACTATAAGTTCATTCACTTTACTTCCAATTTCCACCCTTCCCTCACCTTCACGTGGTCCATCTCCGACTCTTCCCTTCCCTTCCTTGACTTCTCCATCTCCATTTCTGGCGATCGGCTTTTGACAAACATCCACTACAAGCCCACTGACTCCCACAGCTACCTGGACTACACTTCCTCCCACCCCGCTTCCTGTAAGGACTCTATTCCTTTCTCCCAGTTTCTCCATCTCCGCCGCGTCTGTTCTGACGATGCCACCTTCCATACCAGTGCTTCCGACATGTCTTCCTTTTTCCTCAACCGAGGATTCCCCTCTACTGTGGTTGACACGGCCCTTGACCGTGTCCGTTCTATCTCCCGCACTTCTGCTCTCACCCCTTCTCCTCCCTCCCAGACCACGATAGGGTTCCCCTTGTCCTCACCTTTCACCCCACCAGCCTCCACATTCAACGGATCATCCTCCGCCATTTCCGCCACCTCCAGCGTGATCCCACCACCAAACACATCTTCCCCTCACCTCCCCTTTCAGCATTCCGTGGGGGCCGCTCCCTCCGCGACACCCTAATCCACTCCTCAATCACCCCCAACAGCCCTTCTCCTTCACCTGACACCTTCCCGTGCAAGCACAGGAGATGCAACACATGCCCTTTTACCTTCTCCCCCCCCACTGTCCAGGGCCCCAAACACCCCTTCCAGGTGAAACAGCGATTTACTTGTACTTCTTGCAATCTAGTATACTGTATTCGCTGCTCACGATGCGGTCTCCTCTACATTGGGGAGACCAAACGCAGATTGGGCGACCGCTTTGCGGAACACCTCCGTTCTGTCCGTAAGGGTGACTCTGAGCTTCCGGTCGCCTGTCACTTTAATTCACCGCTTCACTCCCACTCTGATCTCTCTGTCCTCAGGCTATTACATTGTTCCAATGAAGCTCAACGTAAGCTCGAGGAACAGCACCTCATCTTTCGATTGGGCACTTTGCAGTCTGCCGGACTCAACATCGAATTCAACAATTTCAGATAATTATCCCTGCCCCCATTTTTCATGCAGTATGATTTTTGCCACTCCCATTTGCAACATTTTATCTTTCCTGCCTCTTACAAAAGTACAGGATGTTCTTTCAATTCCTTCCTCCCCTCCTAACAGCCGCCCCCCCCCCGGTCTCTGCACCTGCTTAATATCTGTTACATCTCCAGCTTTCTCCAGTTCTGATGAAGGGTCCCAGACCTGAAACGTTAACTCTGTTTCTCTCTCCACGGATGCTGCCTGGCCTGCTGAGTATTTCCAGCATTTTCTGTTGTTATTACTGAGTTTGGATGATCAGCCATGATCGCATTGAATGGCGGAGCAGGCTTGAGGGGCCGAATGGCCTACTCCTGCTCCTATCTTCAATGTTTCTATGTTATGGCTGCTCAAGCACCATACTATAGATGGGAACAGTCTATCTTTCCTCCACCAAATGGCGGCGCACAAACCCGATCCCATCACCGAAACAAAGCCTCACAGCTGACACCAGATGGAGCACAGGCGGGGCCACTGGAGCTCATTCGGGCCAGAGACCGTTCTTCACCTTTAGAAACTGCAGCTTGCTCACCCACAGCATCTCCCGACTCCGCTTCTGTCGACCAGCCGCTCCGCCCTAGGCCCCCCACCTGGGGTCCTCCGTGCTGGGCCCCCCGCCTGGGGTCCTCCGTGCTGGGCCCCGCGCCTGGGGTCCTCCGCCCTGGGCCCCCCACCTGGGGTCCTCCGTGCTGGGCCTCCCGCCTGTGGTCCTCCGTGCTGGGCCCCCCACTTAGGACACTCTCCTCTGGGTCTTCCACCCTGGGCCTTCTGCACTGGGCCCTCCGCACTGGCATTCCCCGTGAGCAGCCGGGGTGTGGAGCAGCCTGTTCACACAGCACCGAGCAGAGCTGAGCTGCTGAGAATCTTGCAGCCTCCCCGGGGTTCATGAACCCGCTCCCTGAGCTCGGGGTGTGAGCAGCCCGCGTTCCCCCGGGTTTAATGAACCCGCTCCCTGAGCTTGGGGTGTGAGCGGCCCGCGTCCCCCCGGGGTTCATGAACCCGCTCCCTGAGCTCGGGGTGTGTGCAGCCCCCGTCCCCCCGGGTTTCATGAACCCGCTCCCTGAGCTCGGGGTGTGAGCGGCCCGCGTCCCCCCCGGGGTTCATGAACCCGCTCCCTGAGCTCGGGGTGTGAGCGGCCCGCGGCCCCCCCGGGGTTCATGAACCCGCTCCCTGAGCTCGGGGCGTGAGCGTCCCGCGTCCCCCCGGGGTTCATGAACCCGCTCCCTGAGCTCGGGGTGTGAGCGTCCCGCGTCCCCCCGGGGTTCATGAACCCGCTCCCTGAGCTCGGGGCGTGAGCGGCCCACGTCCCCCCGGGGTTCATGAACCCGCTCCCTGAGCTCGGGGCGTGAGCGGCCCGCGTCCCCCCGGGGTTCATGAACCCGCTCCCTGAGCTCGGGGCGTGAGCGGCCCGCGTCCCCCCGGGGTTCATGAACCCGCTCCCTGAGCTCGGGGTGTGAGCGGCCCGCGTCCCCCCGGGGTTCATGAACCCGCTCCCTGAGCTCGGGGTGTGAGCGTCCTGCGTCCCCCCGGGGTTCACGAACCCGCTCCCTGAGCTCGGGGTGTGAGCGGCCCGCGTACCCCCGGGGTTCATGAACCCGCTCCCTGAGCTTGGGGTGTGAGCAGCCCGCGTCCCCCCGGGGTTCATGAACCTGCTCCCTGAGCTCAGGGTGTGAGCGGCCCGCGTCCCCCCGGGGTTCATGAAACCGCTCCCTGAGCTCGGGGTGTGAGCGGCCCGCGTCCCCCCGGAGTTCATGAACCCGCTCACTGAGCTCGGGGTGTGAGCGGCCCGCATCCCCCCGGAGTTCATGAACCCGCTCACTGAGCTCGGGGTGTGAGCGGCCCGCATCCCCCCGGGGTTCATGAACCCGCTCACTGAGCTCGGGGTGTGAGCAGCCCGCGTCCCCCCGGGGTTCATGAACCCGCTCCCTGAGCTCGGGGTGTGAGCAGCCCGTGTCCCCCCGGGGTTCATGAACCCGCTCCCTGAGCTCGGGGTGTGAGCAGCCCGCGTCCCCCCCGGGGTTCATGAACCCTCTCGGGGTGTGAGCGGCCCGCGGCCCGCGTCCCCCCGGGGTTCATGAACCCGCTCCCTGAGCTCTCTCACCTGATGTGTCAGCGGCTGCTGCCAAGGTCTGCGCATGCTCAGCTCACACTGCCCGGTGATTGACGGGAGCTCCGGACCAATAGGAAGAGCGGGGCAGGGCTGGAGGAGCGAGCGGGCGGCGGGTCCTCCAAGCAATCGGAGTGTGTGAGGGGCGGGGCTTGCGTCACCCAGTGGGCGGGGCTTAGTCCGCAGCTCCCTCATTGGCTGAAACTCGCAGTGGGATTTGAATCCACAACCTTCAGAGTCAGAGGCGAGGGTGCTGCCAAGTGACATCTGCTTCTGTTTCCGCCTTAACTTCCTGTTCCCTCTGGTTTATGGAGAATGTGCTTTCTGTGGTCAGAATTCAGTTAATCAGTGTCGAGCTGCATGTATTCTCTCAGACTAACTTGTTTGTGCCCCTGGTTCTTGTGATAGCCATTCAGTCATTGTTTAAGGCTCAACCTATGTAGAAGCACTTTTATTTTCCAACAGGTGCTGTGTTCAGTTTTACACAACGCACCTCAGCAAAGATATAAATAATAAAATAGCAAAATACTGCCTCTGCTGGAAATCTGAAATAACAACAGAAAATGCTGGAAATACTCAGCAGGCCAGGCAGCATCCGTGGAGAGAGAAACAGAGTTAACGTTTCAGGTCTGGGACCCTTCATCAGAACTGGAAAATGTTGGCGATGTAACAGATTTTAAGCAGGTGCAGAGACAGGGAAAGCGGGGAGGGGAGGAAAGTACAAAAGGGAGGGTCTGTGACAGGGCGGCAGGCAGGAGAGATTAAATGTTGCAAGTGGGGATGGCAGAATCATCAACAGCTGCCGCCTGAAAAAATAGGGGCAGGGGTTAACTTTCGATAATGTCTCGCATAAGAGATTAGCGCGCAAAGTTAAAGCACATGGGATTGGGGGCAAGGTACTGACTTGGATAGAGAACTGGTTGGCAGACAGAAAGCAAAGAGTTGGAATAAACGGGTCTTTTTCCGAGTGGCAGGCAGTGACTCGTGGTGTACCGCAAGGATCGGTCCTAGGACCCCAGCTATTCACAATATGTATTAATGATCTAGACAAGGGAACTAGATGTAATATCTCCAAGTTTGCAGATGACACAAAGCTGGGTGGGCGTGTGTGCTGTGAGGAGGATGCTGAGAAGCTCCAGTATGATTTGGACAGGTTGGGTGATTGGGCAGAAGCAGGGCAGATGCAGTATAATGTGGATAAATGCGAGGTTATCCACTTTGGTGGCAAAAACAGGAAGGCAGATTATTATCTGAATGGCAATAGATTGGGAAAGGGGGAAGTGCAACGAGACCTGGGTGTCCTTGTGCACCAGTCGCTGAAGGTAAGCATGCAGGTGCAGCAGGCGGTTAAGTAGGCAAATGGTATGCTGGCCTTCATAGCGAGAGGATTCGAGTACAGGAGCAAGGATGTCTTGCTGCAGTTGTACAGGGCCTTAATGAGACCACATCTTGAGTATTGTGTGCAGTTTTGGTCGCCATATCTGAGGAAGGATGTTCTTGCCATGGAGGGAGTGCAGCGAAGATTCGCCAGACTGATACCTGGGATGGCAGGAACGACGTATGAAGAGAGATTGGGTCGATTAGGCTTATATTCGCTAGAGTTTAGAAGAATGAGATAAATCAACCCCAGTCACTGACACCAATCTCCTCCTGTCTGATATAAACCAACCCCACAGTCACTGACACCAATCTCCTCCTGTCTGATATAAACCAACTCCACAGTTACTGACACCAATCTCCTCCCGTCTGATATAAATGGACCCCACAGTCACTGACACCAGTCCCCTCCTGTCTGACATAAAACAACCCCAGTCACTGACACCAATCTCCTCCTGTCTGATATAAACCAACCCCACAGTCACTGACACCAATCTCCTCCTGTCTGATATAAACTAACCCCAGTCACTGACACCAATCTCCTCCTGTCTGATATAAACGGACCCCACAGTCACTGACACCAATCTCCTCCTGTCTGATATAAACCAATCCCATAGGCCCAGAAAGATTAAACTCAGCCCGTGATTTGGATTGGGCTTGTCTCCATTCCCGTGCCGAGGGGATTGCTGTACCAGACGGGAGGGGCAACATTTGGGGACTCTCGATTCTCCACCAATTCCCATTCCCCATCTTTCTGGTGGATAATGGAGGTACCACTGCGTGTAATGTGCAAGTCAGTAAGAATTGTCAGCGAGGATTAATCAACACTTTCTAATTGGAGCTGTTCTTATTCGAACGGGAAAGTGTAGTTGAGGTGGATGATCAGCCATGATCTTATTGAATGGTGGAGCAGGCTCGAGGGGCCGTGTGTCCCACTCCTGCTCGTAATTCTTATGTTAATCAGTGGAACCTTTAAGACATTGAATTGTAGATTTTGTACCAAAGATTAATATAGGATTAAAGAAAAATTAATAATTTTATTATAAACTAAACTAATTTCTGATGAGAATCTGTGAATTAAGGGGAAAGATCACAGACAGCACTTCTTAAAGCAGCCCCGAGATCACAATCAGCTTTATATCCAGAATAGTAAACTCCAGCCCAGTTATAGGGGTTATTAACATCAGTAGAAACAAACCCCAACTATCAGAATGAACCTGGTTCAGTCCCAGATGTGATTAACAGCAGAATCCAACCACTGCAGTCACCTGTGAACTTGACAGTGTCTCAACAGGTTGGATGAATAAGTGAATCTCATCCCACACACGGAGCAGGTGAACGGCCTCTCCCCAATGTGACTGCGTCAATGAATTTCCCGCTCAGATGGGTAACTGAATCCCTTCCCACAGTCCCCACATTTCCACGGTGCGGGTGTCCTTGTGTCTCTCCAGGTTGGATGATCAGTTGAAGCCTCGTCCACACACAACACGTGTACGGTTTCTCCCTGCTGTGAATGGTGCGATGTTTTTCAGGCTGAGTAACTGGGTAAAGCTCTTTCCACAGTCAGTGCACTGGAACACTCTCACTCGGGTGTGTGTGTCTTGGTGCTTTTCCAGTCACACTGATGTTTGAAATCTTTTCCCATAGGAAGAACAGACAAACATTTCTCCTTCCACATTCAGAAGCCGATGATATTCAGGTCCTGATGAATCGAGTGACTATGTCAGATCTTGATGTGATGTTTGGTTTGAGTTTCCCATTTGCAAATCCTCCCCTTCTAATACCCTGTAAAAAGAGTTTACAAAAGTCTTCACTGTGAGTACAGGATAGAAATTCAGAACAGGCAATTCTAGGTGCTGATTCTGGCTGGGATCAGTTCTACACTCACTGGTTCCCCTCCCTCTCCTCCCCTGAAGGTGCTGACTCTCGCTGGGTTCAGTTCTACACTCACTGGTTCCCCTCTCTCTCCTCCCCTGAAGGTGCTGACTGGCTGGGTTCAGTTCTACACTCACTGGTTCCCCCCCCTCTCCTCCCCTGAAGGTGCTGACTCTGGCTGGGTTCAGTTCTACACTCACTGGTTCCCGCCTCTCTCCTCCCCTGAAGGTGCTGACTCTGGCTGGGTTCAGTTCTACACTCACTGGTTCCCCTCCCTCTCCTCCCCTGAAGATGCTGACTGTGGCTGGCTGTCTGTGATCTCTCCCGCTCTTTCCAACACTCTGGCCTTCCCTGTTCATCTGTAATATCTCCCTGTTTTGGTGCTGGGCTCTCCCTGAACACTCTCCATTTCACCTTCTTCTACAGACACTCTCTGACCATCACCATTTCACAGAATGATACAGCACAGAAGGAGGCCATTTGGACCATCGTGTCTGTGCTGCTCTCTGAAAGAGCCATTCAATTAGTCCTTGGGAAGTACTTATCCAATTCCCTTTAGAAAGTTACTATTGAATCTGCTTCCACCAGCCTTTCAGGCAGTGCATTCCAGATCACAACATGTTAAGTCTGTGTGTTCTAGTTGTAATTACTAACACAGACTACAAGATTAAAGTTCAACAGGTCTTTACTGGTTGGAGGTCAGGACTATACTAAATACAATATTACTACACAGTGCTTATATCACAGAATCACAGAAACCTCACAGTGCAGATAGAGGCCATTTCGGCCCATCGAGCCTGCACCGACACATATCCCACCCGATCCCCGTAACCCCTACACCAACACATATCCCACCCTATCCCCGTAACCCCACGTATTTAATCCCCCTAACACAAAGGGTCAATTTATCATAGCCAATCAACCTAACCTGCACATCTTTGGACTGTGGGAGGAAACCGGAGCACCCGGAGGAAACCCACGCAAACACGGGGAGAATGTGCAAACTCCACACAGACAGTCGCCCGAGGCCGGATTTGAACCCGGGTCACTGGCGCTGTGAGGCAACAATGCTACCCACTATGCCACCGTGCTGCACCACCTGTATTACGTATACAGCAGCCAGAGAAAGTAGTACATCTCTTAAAGTGGAACAGGCTTAAGTTCTCTTAAGGTGGAACAGGTTACATACACCACAATCCTCCCTTTTTAGCTTAACAGTCATATCCCCATTTAACATAACATAATAACATATATAACTTCAGGTATAAACAGTTCAAAGGTTCAGTCTCTCAGGAGGCCTTCTGATTCGGTTTGGATAACGCCTTTCAGTGGTCTCTGATTCCTGTTGCTGAGGTGACTCCTCTAGTTGGTCTCCCATGCATTGGGTGTTATCATCATCAGGTACATTCCCTGCCGAGGTAGATGCTTCAGGTTCATTAACGTCTTCCACAGTTGTCTCTGTCGCAACCATGGGTTCGACCCTTGCTCTCGATTCTACCAGTTGATCCGCATGACGCCTTATCACATTGTTACCAATATCTACTGTGTACATCAGAGGTCCTTGTCTGGCCCGAATTGTTCCGGACTGCCATTTTTCGTTTCCATAGCCCCTTGCCAACACTGGTTGTCCTACGTCGAAACTTCGAGTGGTCTTGTTATTAATATGCCGGAACTGTTTGTTTTCCACTTCCCTCCGCACATTTGGTTTTAACAAGTCCAACCTGGACCGCAACCTCCTGTTATAAAACATCATGGCAGGACTTTGGTTAGTCACTGCATGAGTGGCGTTTCGATATGCCATTAGGAAATTGTCCACCTTGTGCTGTAGGGGAATCTGATCATCGTTCATGGCCTTTATTGCCTTTTTGAATGTTTGGACAAATCTCTCAGCCAACCCGTTTGTCGCCGGATGATATGGGGCAGAGGTATAATGTTTCACCCCATTCTTCTTTAAGAATTTTTGGAATTCTTCCGACACGAACTGTGGTCCGTTGTCCAAACAGATCTGTTCTGGCAATCCGTTCCTTGCGAATATTGTTCTTAACACCGCAATTGTCTTTTCTGAAGTAGTGGTATTCATCTTGATCACTTCTGGCCATTTGGAATGTGCGTCCACCGCAATTCGGAACATGGAGTCCATGAATGGACCAACAAAGTCAATATGTACGCGTTGCCATGGGGCTGAAGGCCATTCCCATGGGTGTAGTGGTGCGATCGGAGGTGCATTTTGCACTTTTTGGCACCCAGCGCAGCTTTTCGTCAACTCCTCTATCTGTTGGTCAATACCCGGCCACCATACATAAGCCCTAGCAAGACTTTTCATCTTAACTCCCCCCAGATGACCTTCATGCAGTTCTTTTAGAACTCTTTCCCTTAACTTGGGAGGAATAATCACTCTTGTCCCGTACATCAAAGTACCATGGCAGACGGACAGCTGGTCTCGCCTTGCCGAGAATGCCGGTAACAGAGGATCACCACGTTTTGGCCATCCTTTCACTGTCACCTCGTAGACTCTGGACAGTGTCGGGTCGTTCCTGGTTTCTCTTTCAATACTTGCATTGGTGACTGGTAAACACTCGATGATGGTCGAATGAAATAACTCAACAGGGTCAACTTTCGTCGTTTCTTCTTCTTCAGGCAGTGGCAGGCACGACAGCCCATCAGCATTGCCATGCTGCTTCGTACCTTTGAATTCTATTTGATATTGATGTGCCCCTAGGAAAAGGGACCATCTCTGGAGTCGCTGTGCTGTCATCACTGAAACACCCTTCTTAGGGTTAAAAATGGATACCAACGGCTGATGGTCTGTCAGAAGTGTGAATTTTTGGCCCTGCAGGTAATGATTAAACTTCTTCACTCCCCATACAAGGCTGAGAGCCTCCCTATCGATCTGCGCATAGTTGCGCTCAGCGGAGGTCAATGATCTGGATGCAAACGCGACTGGCCTTTCCGTGCCATTTGGCAACTTGTGTGAGAGTACTGCCCCAATACCATATGGAGAAGCATCACAAGCCAACCGAATAGGCAGTGTCGGGTTGAAGTGAGCCAACACTTCCTCTGAGGTGATCAATTCTTTGCTTTTGCAAAATGCCTTCTTACAGTTTTCGCTCCATTCCCATGGTACCCCCTTCTGTAAAAGAGCATTTAGCGGGTGCAGTACCGTGGATAGATTTGGTAGAAATTTATGGTAATAGTTAATCAATCCTAGAAACGACCTCAACTGAGAGACATTATCCGGAGCGGGAGCCTTTACAACTGCCTTTATCTTGTCAGGAGACTTATGAAGCCCCTCCCGGTCAATGACATGACCACAGTACGAGATCCGCTTCTGGAAGAACTCACATTTCTGCCGATTAACTCTAAGTCCATACTCTTTCAGTCTGTTGAGCACCAGTTCCAAGTTTGCGAGGTGTTCTTCATCACCATCACCTGTAATCAGAATATCGTCCAGGTAACATTGTGTGCCTGGAATTCCCTGTAATACCTGCTCCATGGCCCTCTGCCAAATTGCTGGAACCGATGCCACTCCAAAAACCAGCCTATTGTACCGGTACAAACCTCGATGCGTGTTGATCGTGAGGTATTGGCGTGACTCTTCTTCAACCTCCATCTGCAAGTACGCCTGTGCCAGGTCTATCTTGGTGAAGTGTTTCCCGCCAGACAATGAAGCAAAAATATCCTCAATCCGCGGAAGCGGATACTGCACCGTGTGAAGCACCGGATTAACGGTGATTTTGAAATCTCCACAGATGCGAACCTTCCCTGGTTCTCCTGGCTTGTTGCTCGAAGGACATTTCATAACGGGAACAATGGGCATAGCCCACTCACTCCAATCTACCTTAGACAGTACACCTGAACATTCTAGCGCTTCCAATTCCGCTTCTACAGTAGGTCGTATTGCATAGGGTACCGGTCTGGCTTTAAAAAATTTTGGGTGTGCATGTTCATCAATCTTGATGTTTGCCGTAATTCCTCTCAGTGTTCCCAGTCCCTGCTGGAACACCTCTTTAGCATCATCCAATATTTTGGACAATCGTTTAGGTTTGACATCTGTTTCCCCGGAATCTACCGTTAGTGCCTTCAAGGAGTGCCAGTCCATATTCATTTTCCTAATCCACTCCCGTCCCAGTAGTGGTGGACCTCCTTCAGGTAGCACATATAAGTCCATTACTTGGCTTTCTTCGCCCTTGTGGACCACTTTTACCTCTATCTTTCCGATGGGGTACACTCTTTGCCCCGTGTATGTTTTCAATATAATCTCCGTATCCCGTAGGGGAATATGTTGGAATAACCTTTTGTAATCTTTCTTATTCATGACCGTCAATGCCGATCCAGTGTCCAATTCCATCTTTACTTGGACTCCTGCTATCTGAAGGGTGACCCAAATTGTCTGGAGATCTGCATCCTTACCAACGTTGTGTACTCTTAAGCTACCCAGTTCATTACTGCTAGCGTCTGAATCTGACTTCTGTTCAGTCGAACTGTTCTTTGTCACCTTGTGTACCCTTATGTATTTTCCTTGCGGTGACTTTTTGTTGCTGGTCTTCTTTCCTGACCGGCATACTTTAGCTATGTGGCCAAGCCTGCCACACGTTCTGCATTCTTGGTTTTTAAACCAACACTGGTTCTGATCGTGCGTTGTCTTTCCACAACGATAACATTTTACAGTGCTCAAACCCAATTTATTTGTACTGAGTTCCGGTGACCGTAGCTGCATTACTGCCGTGCCTCTCGCTGCGGCTTCGTGTGCTGCTGCCATAGTGACCGCTTTCTCAAGCGTCAGCTCATTCTCCTCGAGCAGTCGCTTTTGTGTATCTTCTTTTAATAAACCACACACAAATTTATCTCGTAGCGCCTCTGTCAGTCTCGTTCCAAACTGACAGTACTTTGCTAGCTTACGCAATTCCATTAAATATTTAGCATTGCTTTCATCCTTCAGCTGCCTTCTGCTGTAAAATTTAAATCGTTCCGCTAGCATCAGCGGCGTGGGGTTTAGATGATTTTTCAGGACAGTAACAATCTCCTCGAACGTCTTATCCGCCGGTTCATCTGGTGATAAAAGGTGTTTCAATTGCCCGTATGTCTTCGCACCCATTAAGTTTAATAATGTTAGTGCTTTCTCTTCATCTGGGATTTTATTTGCTTTACAATAATTTTGTATGCGTTCTACATACATGGCCCAATCTTCGATGTCGCTATCAAAGGTATTAATGTTCCCATGTTTAGGCATCGTTGCAATTTAATTTATTTTTATTTTTATCCAAGATGGCGGCTTCCCGCTCTTGTCTTCGTCCTCCGCCTACAAAATGGCGGTTTTCCCGCGCTTGGCGGTCTTCACCCGTCCCCCGACGCTGTCTCCGCTTCACCGCGGCTCTCGCGCCTTCAGTTGCCCCAGACGCTGTGCCTTTTTAGCCCGAATGCGGCCCGGCCATTATCACCAGCCGCGATCGATGTCCCTGCGCTGCGCCTTTCGGCCCGAATGCGGCCCGGCCCTTATCTCCGGTCGCGATCGATCTCACCGCCCTTATTCCGCCGTCTTCCCTCCCCATCTGTACAGCCAACGCGGCCGACTTTCTGGTCACGTCGCTGCCCGGCTTACCCACCACCGAGGTAGAAAGAAGATAGCTGACAGCCGCTGATGGAGGCTTCGAGTTCAGGATGTCTTCTGCACTCTGGTTTCTCGATGTCTGCCGCACGACGTGTCTTCCAGCAGGGTGATGAGGGTGGAAGCCTCTCTTCGACGTCCGTTCTGTGGACGAAGCCGCCGTGGATATAAACTGCCGCAGGGTAAGAATCGGACTCATCGCCACTGTTAAGTCTGTGTGTTCTAGTTGTAATTACTAACACAGACTACAAGATTAAAGTTCAACAGGTCTTTACTGGTTGGAGGTCAGGACTATACTAAGTACAATATTACTACACAGTGCTTATATACCGGTGGTCACCACCGGTATTACGTATACAGCAGCCAGAGAAAGTAGTACATCTCTTAAGGTGGAACAGGCTTAAGTTCTCTTAAGGTGGAACAGGTTACATACACCACACAACAAGTCACTGATTTAAAAAGTCTCTCCCCATCTCCCCCCTGGCTTTTTGCCCAATTATTTTAATTCTGTGCCCTCTGATTACCGACCCTCCTGCCAGTGGAAACATCTACTATCCTATCGACTCCATGAAAACCCCTCATAATTCTGAACACCCCGATTAAATCTCCCCTTAACCTCTGCACAAAGGCGAACAATCTCAGCTTCTCCAGTCTCTCCAGATAACTGAACCCCTCATCCCTGGCACCATCCGAGTAAATCTCCTCTGCACCCTCGCCAAGGCCTTGAGGTCTTGTCTGAAGTGTGGTGCCCAAAATTAGACACAATACTCGAACTAGAGATTTATAAAGGTTCAGCATAACTTCCTTGCTTTGTACTCTATGCTCCTGTTAATAAAGCCAAGGATCCCGTATGCTACTTTAACAATGAACTTGTCCTGCCATCTTCAAAGATTTGTGTACACACAATCCCAGGTCTCTCTGTTCCTGCACCCGATTAAAATTGTACCATTTAGTTTATATTGCCTCTCCTCTTTCGACCTTCCAAAATGCATTACTTCACACTTCTCTGCATTAAATTTCATTTGCTACATGACTGTCCACTGCACCAGTCTGCCTATGTCCTCCTAACTGTTTACTATTTCTACTTCCTTTACACACGTTTCAGATACATCACCAGTTCTCTTTCGTTTACAGACATTCCCTGACCAAAAAACAAAATGAGACAGACTTGTATTTATATAGCGCTTTTCACGACCAGCAGAAGCGCCTTGGGACGTTTTACTACGTTGTTGACTTCCCAAAGAGCTTTACAGCCAATGAAGTACTTTCTGAAGAGTAGTCACTGTTGTAATGTAGTCCCCATTTCCCTTCCATTTACAGACGCTCCCTGACCAGTCCCCATTTCCCTTCCATTTACAGACGCTCCCTGACCAGTCCCCATTTCCCTTCCATTTTCAGACGCTCCCTGACCAGTCTCTATTTCTCCTTCATTTACAGACGCTCCCTGACCAGTCCCCATTTCTCCTTCATTTACAGACGCTCCCTGACCAGTCACCATTTTTCCTTCATTTACAGACGCTCCCTGACCACTCACCATTTGTCCTCCATTTACAGATGCTCCCTGACCAGTCCCCATTCCTCCTTCATTTACAGATGCTCCCTGACCAGTCACCATTTCTCCTTCATTTACAGATGCTCCCTGACCACTCACCATTTCTCCTTCATTTACAGACGCTCCCTGACCAGTCACCATTTCTCCTTTATTTACAGACGCGCCCTGACCAGTCACCATTTCTCCTCTATTTACAGACGCGCCCTGACCAGTCACCATTTCTCCTTTATTTACAGACGCGCCCTGACCAGTCACCATTTCTCCTCTATTTACAGACGCTCCCTAACCAGTCATCATTTCTCCTCCATTTACAGACGCTCCCTGAGCAGTCTCCATTTCTCCTCCATTTACAGATGCTCCCTGACTCACTTCCCATCTGTCCCGGAGTTTGGCGCTTTGTTGAGATTCGGGCCGGAGCGAAACGGGAACCCGCGGGTGGAGGCGGATAATGTTCACAGCTCTTATAATCGGGCCTGGGGCCGCACTCGGGGTGTGTGAAGCCCGCGTCCCCCCGGGGTTCATTAACCCGCCTCCCTCTGACCTGCTGCAGCCTCGCCACCCGCGCATGCTCAGCTCACACTGCTCCACA
Source organism: Somniosus microcephalus (assembly GCF_052327205.1). Taxonomy (NCBI): domain Eukaryota; kingdom Metazoa; phylum Chordata; class Chondrichthyes; order Squaliformes; family Somniosidae; genus Somniosus; species Somniosus microcephalus. Next base: position 39,686,838 of record NC_140990.1, on the reverse strand, counting down.
ATCAGCCTCTCCCACGCATGCTCAGCTCACACTGCCCAGGTATGTCGTGTCCACAAAAAGCAGGACAAATCCAACCTGGCCAATTACTGCCCCATCAGTCTACTCTCAATCATCAGCAAAGTGATGGAAGGTGTCATCGACAGTGCTATCATGCGGCACTTACTCACCAATAACCTGCTCACTGATGCCCAGTTTGGGTTCCGCCAACACCACTCTGCTCCCGACCTCATTACAGCCTTGGTCCAAATATGGGCAAAGGAGCTGAATTCCAGAGGTGAGGGGAGAGGGACTGCCCTTGACATCAAGGCAACATTTGATCGAGTGTGGCATCAAGGAGTCCTAGTAAAACTGAAGTCAATGGGAATCAGGGGAAAGCTCTCCACTGGCTGGAGTCATACCAAGCGCAAAGGAAGATGGTTGTGGTGATTGAAGGTCAATCATCACAGCCCCAGGACATTGCTGCAGGAGTTCCTCAGGGCAGTGTCCTAGGCCCAACCATCTTCAGCTGCTTCATCAATGACCTTCCCTCCAACATAAGGTCAGTAATAATGATGTACGCTGATGACTGCACAGTGTTTATGGCCTTTCACAACTCCTCAGATAAGGAAGCAGTCCATGCCCACATGTAACGACCTCGACGACGTTCAGGCTTGGGCTGATAAGTGGCAGGTAACATTCGTGCCACAGAAGTGCCAGGCAATGTCTATCTCCAACAAGCGAGAGTCAAACCACCTCCCCTTGACATTCAATGGCATTACCATCGCTGAATCCCCCACCATCAACATCCTGGGGGGGTCACCATTGACCAGAAACTTAACTGGACCAGCCACATAAATACTGTGGCAACAAGAGCAAGTCAGAGACTGGGTATTCTGCGGCGAGTGTCTCACCTCCTGACTCCCCAAAGCATTTCTACCATCTACAAGGCACAAGTAAGTAGTGTGATGGAATACTCTCCACTTGCCTGGATGAGTGCAGCTCCAACAACACTCAAGAAGCTCGACACCATCCAGGACAAAGCAGTCCATTTGATTGGCTACCCATCCACCACCTTAAACATTCACTCCCTCCACCACCGGCGTACCGTGGCTGCAGTGTGTACCATCTACAAGATGGACTGCAGCAACTCGCCAAGGCTTCTTCGGCAGCACCTCCCAAACCCGCGACCTCTTCCACCTAGAAGGACAAGGGCAGCAGGTGCATGGGAACACCACCACCTCCAAGTTCCCGTCCAAGTTAAACACCATCCTGACTTGGAAATATATCGCCGATTCTTCATCGTCGCTGGGTCAAAATCCAGGAACTCCCTCCCTAAGAGCACTGTGGGAGTACCATCACCACACGGACTGCAGCGGTTCAAGAAGGCAGCTCACCACCACCTTCTCAAGGGCAATTAGGGATGGGCAATAAATGCTGACCTTGCCAGTGATGCCGACATCCCATGAACGAATAAAAAAAAACTCTGTGAATTCCTCATCCCTGTGGGAGCCGATATTAGTCAAAAACTGCTTCTTGGGCATTTCTGACAGTCAATGTTAGTGGAGACTGAACCAATCACACAGCTCGGTGACAGATTGAATTATTCCGCTCTCCAGCCTGTAACCGATGAAACTTGTAAAACTGAGGCTGAAATTCCACTGCAGTGCGCCGGGGGTGCAGGCAGTGCTGGGCACAGAGGGAGCAGCAAACCGGGTTCAGAGAGGGCACGCTGGGTTTGCCCTTGACCTGGGCTTTCCGTTCAGCATGTGCTGGGGCCCAGTGGGATTTCACTGCTCCGGGGCATTTCTGAGGGTGTCACAGGAACATTAGGAACAGGAGGAGGCCATTCAGCCCCTCGAGCCTGCTCCACCATTCAAATAGATCAGGGCTGATCCGTATCTTAACTCCATTTACCCGCCTTTATTCCACATCCCTTGGAACAATTACCTCAAAAAAATCTATCATCTCAGTCTTGAAAGCTCCAATCGACCCCCAGCATCCACAGCCTTTTGGGGGAGAGAGTTCCACATTTCTACTACCCTGTGTGTGAAAACGTGCTGCCTGATTTCACCCCTGAATGGCCGACCTCTAATTTTAAGATTATGGCCTCTTGTTCTTGATTCCAGCACCAGAGGAATCCTCCATGGCCTCCCCTCTCCTTATCTCTGTAAACTCCTCCAGCCCTACAACCTCTGAGATCTCTGCCCTCCTCCAATTCTGGCCTCTTGCACATCCCCGATTTTAAACACTCCACCATTGGCAGCCATGCCTTCAGCTGTCGAGGCCCCTAACTCCGGAATTCCCTCCCTAAACCTCTCGACCTCTCGTTCCTCCTTTAAGACATTCCTTAAAACCTACCTCATTGAACAAGCTTTTGGTCATCGGCCCAAATATCTCCTCATGTGGCTCAGAGTCAAATTTAGTTTGATAACGTTACAGTGAAGCACCTTGGGATGTTTTACTGCGTTAAAGGCGCTATCAAAATGCAAGTTGATGTTGTTACTCTCCAACCCCCCTCACCCCAACTCCTCTTTCACCCCTACTCTCCAACCCCCCTCACCCCAACTCCTCTTTCACCCCTACTCTCCAACCCTCTCACCCCAACTCCTCTTTCACCCCTACTCTCCAACCCCCTCACCCCAACTCCTCTTTCACCCCTACTCTCCAACCCCCTCACACCAACTCCTCTTTCACCCCTACTCTCCAACCCCCCTCACCCCAACTCCTCTTTCACCCCTACTCTCCAACCCCCTCACCCCAACTCCTCTTTCACCCCTACTCTCCAACCCCCTCACCCCAACTCCTCTTTCACCCCAACTCTCCAACCCCCTCACCCCAACTCCTCTTTCACCCCAACTCTCCAACCCCCCTCACCCCAACTCCTCTTTCACCCCAACTCTCCAACCCCCCTCACCCCAACTCCTCTTTCACCCCAACTCTCCAACCCCCCTCACCCCAACTCCTCTTTCACCCCAACTCTCCAACCCCCCTCACCCCAACTCCTCTTTCACCCCAACTCTCCAACCCCCCTCACCCCAACTCCTCTTTCACCCCTACTCTCCAACACCCCTCACCCCAACTCCTCTTTCACCCCTACTCTCCAACCCCCCTCACCCCAACTCCTCTTTCACCCCAACTCTCCAACCCCCCTCACCCCAACTCCTCTTTCACCCCAACTCTCCAACCCCCCTCACCCCAACTCCTCTTTCACCCCTACTCTCCAACCCCCCTCACCCCAACTCCTCTTTCACCCCTACTCTCCAACCCCCCTCACCCCAACTCCTCTTTCACCCCTACTCTCCAACACCCCTCACCCCAACTCCTCTTTCACCCCTACTCTCCAACCCCCTCACCCCAACTCCTCTTTCGCCCCTACTCTCCAACTCCCTCACCCCTACTCCTCTTTCACCCCTACTCTCCAACCCCCCTCACCCCAACTCCTCTTTCACCCATACTCTCCAACCCCCTCACCCCTACTCCTCTTTCACCCCTACTCTCCAACTCCCTCACCCCTACTCCTCTTTCACCCCTACTCTCCAACTCCCTCACCCCTACTCCTCTTTCACCCCTACTCTCCAACCCCCCTCACCCCAACTCCTCTTTCACCCCTACTCTCCAACCCCCTCACCCCTACTCCTCTTTCACCCCTACTCTCCGACTCCCTCACCCCTACTCCTCTTTCACCCCTACTCTCCAACTCCCTCACCCCTACTCCTCTTTCACCCCTACTCTCCAACCCCCCTCACCCCTACTCCTCTTTCACCCCTACTCTCCAACCCCCTCACCCCTACTCCTCTTTCACCCATACTCTCCAACCCCCCTCACCCCAACTCCTCTTTCACCCCTACTCTCCAACTCCCTCACCCCTACTCCTCTTTCACCCATACTCTCCAACCCCCCTCACCCCTACTCCTCTTTCACCCCTACTCTCCAACCCCCTCACCCCAACTCCTCTTTCGCCCCTACTCTCCAACTCCCTCACCCCTACTCCTCTTTCACCCATACTCTCCAACCCCCCTCACCCCTACTCCTCTTTCACCCCTACTCTCCAACCCCCCTCGCCCCAACTCCTCTTTCACCCCTACTCTCCAACCCCCTCACCCCAACTCCCCTTTCACCCCTACTCTCCAAACCCCCTCACCCCTACTCCTCTTTCACCCCTACTCTCCAACCCCCCTCACCCCTACTCCTCTTTCACCCCTACTCTCCAACCCCCCTCGCCCCAACTCCCCTTTCACCCCTACTCTCCAACCCCCTCACCCCAACTCCTCTTTCACCCCTACTCTCCAACCCCCTCACCCCTACTCCTCTTTCACCCCTACTCTCCAACCCCCTCACCCCAACTCCTCTTTCACCCCTACTCTCCAACTCCCTCACCCCTACTCCTCTTTCACCCCTACTCTCCAACCCCCCTCACCCCTACTCCTCTTTCACCCCTACTCTCCAACCCCCCTCGCCCCAACTCCCCTTTCACCCCTACTCTCCAACCCCCTCACCCCAACTCCTCTTTCACCCCTACTCTCCAACCCCCCTCGCCCCAACTCCTCTTTCACCCCTACTCTCCAACCCCCTCACCCCAACTCCTCTTTCACCCCTACTCTCCAAACCCCCTCACCCCAACTCCTCTTTTGCCCCTACTCTCCAACCCCCTCACCCCAACTCCTCTGTCACTCCTACTCTCCAACCCCCCTCACCCCAACTCCTCTTTCACTCCTACTCTCCAACCCCCCTCACCCCAACTCCTCTTTCACCCCTACTCTCCAACCCCCCTCACCCCAACTCCTCTTTCACCCCTACTCTCCATCCCCCTCACCCCAACTCCTCTTTCACCCCTACTCTCCAACACCCCACACCCAACTCCTCTTTCACCCCTACTCTCCATCCCCCTCACCCCAACTCCTCTTTCACCCCTACTCTCCAACTCCCCTCACCCCAACTCCTCTTTCACCCCTTCTCTCCAACCCCCTCACCCCAACTCCTCTTTCACCCCTACTCTCCAACTCCCCTCACCCCACCTCCTCTTTCACCCCTACTCTCCAACGCCCCTCACCCCAACTCCTCTTTCACCCCTACTCTCCAACCCCCCTCACCCCAACTCCTCTTTCACCCCTACTCTCCAACCCCCCTCGCCCCAACTCCTCTTTCACCCCTACTGTCCAACCCCCCTCGCCCCAACTCCTCTTTCACCCCTACTCTCCAAACCCCCTCGCCCCAACTCCTCTTTCACCCCTACTCTCCAACCCCCTCACCCCAAATCCTCTTTCACCCCTACTCTCCAACCCCCTCAGCCCAACTCCTCTTTCACCCCTACTCTCCAACCCCCTCACCCCAACTCCTCTTTCACCCCTACTGTCCAACCCCCCTCACCCCAACTCCTCTTTCACCCCTACTCTCCAACCCCCCTCACCCCAACTCCTCTTTTACCTACACTCCAAACCCCTCACCCCAACTCCTCTTTTACCCCTACTCTCCAAACCCCTCACCCCAACTCCTCTTTCACCCCTACTCTCCAAACCCCCTCAGCCCAACTCCTCTTTCACCCCAACTCTCCAACACCCCTCTCCGCGACTCCTCTTTTACCCCTACACTCCAAACCCCTCACCCCAACTCCTCTTTCACCCCAACTCTCCAACCCCCCTCAACCCAACTCCTCTTTCACCCCTACTCTCCAAACCCCTCACCCCAACTCCTCTTTCACCCCTACTCTCCAACCCCCCTCACCCCAACTCCTCTTTCACCCCTACACTCCAAACCCCTCACCCCAACTCCTCTTTCACCCCTACTCTCCAACCCCCCTCACCCCAACTCCTCTTTCACCCCTACTCTCCAACCCCCCTCACCCCAACTCCTCTTTCACCCCTACTCTCCAACCCCCCTCACCCCAACTCCTCTTTCACCCCTACTCTCCAACCCCCCTCACCCCAACTCCTCTTTCACCCCTACTCTCCAACCCTCCTCACCCCAACTCCTCTTTTACCCCTACTCTCCAAACCCCTCACCCCAACTCCTCTTTCACCCCTACTCTCCAAACCCCCTCAGCCCAACTCCTCTTTCACCCCAACTCTCCAACCCCCCTCACCCCGACTCCTCTTTTACCCCTACACTCCAAACCCCTCACCCCAACTCCTCTTTCACCCCAACTCTCCAACCCCCCTCAACCCAACTCCTCTTTCACCCCTACTCTCCAAACCCCTCACCCCAACTCCTCTTTCACCCCTACTCTCCAACCCCCCTCACCCCAACTCCTCTTTCACCCCTACACTCCAAACCCCTCACCCCAACTCCTCTTTCACCCCTACTCTCCAACCCCTCACCCCAACTCCTCTTTCACCCCTACTCTCCAACCCCCCTCACCCCAACTCCTCTTTCACCCCTACTCTCCAACCCCCCTCACCCCAACTCCTCTTTCACCCCTACTCTCCAACCCCCCTCACCCCAACTCCTCTTTCACCCCTACTCTCCAACCCTCCTCACCCCAACTCCTCTTTCACCCCTACTTTCCAATGCCCCTCACCCCAGCTCCTCTTTCACCCCTACTCTCCAACCCCCCTCACCCCAACTCCTCTTTCACCCCGACTCTCCAACCCCCTCACCCCAACTCCTCTTTCACCCCTACTCTCCAAACCCCTCACCCCAACTCCTCTTTCACCCCTACTCACCAACCCCCTCACCCCAACTCCTCTTTCACCCCTACTCTCCAACCGTTTCACCCCAACTCTTTCACCCCTACTCTCCAACCCCCTCACCCCAACTCCTCTTTCACCCCTACTCTCCAACCCCCTCACCCCAACTCCTCTTTCACCCCTACTCTCCAACCCCCCTCACCCCAACTCCTCTTTCACCCCTACTCTCCAACCCCCTCACCCCAACTCCTCTTTCACCCCTACTCTCCAACCCCCTCACCCCAACTCCTCTTTCACCCCTACTCTCCAACCCCCTCACCCCAACTCCTCTTTCACCCCTACTCTCCAACCCCCCTCACCCCAACTCCTCTTTCACCCCTACTCTCCAACCCCCCTCACCCCAACTCCTCTTTCACCCCTACTCTCCAGCCCCTCTCTCAGCAGCCATTGACTTCAATGGAACATATCAATTGTCAGTGTATCAGTCAGGATTTGAAAGATATTTACAAATGATTCGAGAGGATCTTTGAGTTGGGATCTTTCTTTGTTATGTCCACTCGATGAGTGTGATAACAGACTTTCTCATGTGAATATAGAGCTGGAGTACTGGGTCGTGATGTGTTTGGTGTTCATCCTGTTGACTCTAAAATTTGAGTCTTGTGGTTTCAGACACCAGATAATCAAGCTCACAACAACAAATTGTCTTTCACTGACTTTATTAACAGCACTGCAAAGATACAGAGAGAGTATAGTTACCTGATCCGGAGAACAGGGATAATACAGTGGATTCAGAGCTCTCTTCTCCCCAGGTCTGTTCTAACAAGCTGTGACTACACTGGCGATATTTATATTTAACTTGTTTATTACATTATTGATCTGGCCCTGCTCAAACCATAACCACAAGGATATCTGTCATTGTTCTGACTGTGACCACAAGGCTGTGTCACTATCACACACACACACCGTTTCCTTCTTTCACATCTCCATACACAGACCATCTCTTTACACATCCCCTTTCTACACAATTACAGCCGACATGAGCAAGGACGTGAGGCTCATTCAAAGACACACTCATTTCATGACAGCAAAGGTTACACTGGGACTAATCTTCAGTTATTTCCATTACAGGCACAATGCAGAGTAAAGATGAGACTTGCATTTATACCGCCTCTTTCATGACCTCAGGATGTCCCAAAACACTTTACAGCCAATGAAGTACTTTTGAAGTGTAGTCACTGTTGTAATGTAGAAAACGCGGCAGCCAATTTGCGCACAGCAAGCTCCCACAAACAGCAATGTGATAATGACCAGATCATCTGTTTTATTTTAGTGATAAATATCGGCCAGGACACCAGAGATCACTCCCCTGCTCTTCTTCTCAATAGTGCCATGGGATCTTTTCCACCCGAGAGAGCAGACGGGGCCTCGGTTTAATGTTTCATCTGAAAGACGGCACTTCCGACAGTGCAGCACTCCCTCAGTACTGCACAGGAGTGTCAGCCTCGGTTCTAGTGCTCAAGTCTCTGGGCTGGGACTTGAACCCACCACCTTCTGACTCAGAGGCGAGAGTGCTGCCCACTGAGCCAAGGCTGATACAGCAGCACCTCAACACTGCCTCATCACCCTGCAAGCTTCTGGTAAATAGATTTGCTGAATAAATTTAAAACCAGGTTTGCGGGCGTGATGCTCTATTCACACATCGAAGGTGAGAGAGATGCTGTGGGGCACACACTAAGTCCAGTAGCTGACAGTGATTAACAGACTGAGTTTGTATTCAGTGATCCCAGGTGTATTACCGATACCTTCCCTGGATACCAAGGCTAGGAGAGGGACTCTGGAAGGGATGGGGAGCTGGGACTTGTCCATGAGAGTAACCGAATGTATGAGAACTGAACTAATCTAGAGTTCGAAAGGAGAAAAGGACCAAAAATGGACATCAATTAGTCCCTTATCTTGGTGAAATAACGAACACAACACAGCCCAGTTATAGGGGTTAATAACATTGGTAGAAACAAACATAGGATGTGATTAACAGCAGAATCCTACCCCTACAGTCACTTATGAATTTGCTGGTGTCTCACCAGGCAAGATGATCGAGTGAATTCCTTCCCACACACAGAGCAGGTGAATGGCCTCTCCCTAGTGTGAACTTGCTGGTGTCTCAGCAGGTTGGATGAAGTAGTGAATCCCTTCCCACATACAGAGCAGGTGAACAGCCTCTCTCCGCTGTGAGTGCGTTGGTGGGCCTTGAGACTGGATGATAGAGTGAATCCTTTCCCACACACGGAGCAGGTGAATGGCCTCTCCCCAGTGTGAACCCGTTGGTGTGTCAGCAGATCCTTTGCGCTTTTAAAGCTCTTCTCACAGTCAGCACATTTGAAAGCTCTATCAAGGTGAACAAGTTGGTGTGTCAGCAGGTGGGATGATTTAGTGAATCCCTTCCCACACACGGAGCAGGTGAACGGCCTCTCCCCAGTGTGAACCCGTTGGTGTGTCTGAAGATTGGATGACTGTGTAAATCCCTTTCCACACACGGAGCAGGTGAATATCCTCTCCCCAGTGTGAACCCCTTGGTGTGTTAGAAGATTGGATGCATGAGTGAATCCCTTCCCACATACAGAACAGGTAAACGGCCTCTCCCCAGTGTGAACTCGCTGGTGTTGAATGAGGTGAGATGACTGCCTGAAGCTCTTCTTGCAGTGAGTACAACTGAACGGTCTCTCGTCGGTGTGAACAAGCTGATGTTTAATAAAATTTGCAGAGAGTTTAAAGCAGTTCCCACAGTCAGAGCATTTAAAAGGTCTCTCATCAGTGTGAACTCATTGGTGTAAATGGAGGCTGGACGACAGAGTGAATCCCTTCCCACAAACGGAGCAGGTGAACAGCCTCTCCCCGGTGTGAATGCGTTGATGAGTTTTCAGCTCAGATGGGTAATTGAATTTACAAAAGGTAAATCATGCTTGACTAATCTACTGGAAATTTTTGAGGATGTAACTGGTAAAATAGATAAGGGAGAACCAGTGGATGTGGTGTATTTGGACTTTCAGAAGGCTTTCGATAAGGTCCCACATAAGAGATTAGCATGCAAAATTAAGGCACATGGGATTGGGGGCAAGGTATTGACTTGGATAGAGAACTGGTTGGTGGACAGAAAGCAAAGAGTTGGAATAAACGGGTCATTTTCCGAGTGGCAGGCAGTGACTAGTGGGGTACCGCAAGGATCGGTCCTAGGACCCCAGCTGTTCACAACATATATTAATGATCTGGACAAGGGAATTGGATGTAATATCTCCAAATTTGCAGACGACACAAAGCTGGGTGGGAGGGTAAGCTGTGAGGAGGATGTCGTGAAACTCCAGTACGATTTGGACAGGTTGGGTGATTGGGCAGAAACATGGAAAATGCACTATAATGTGGATAAATGTGAGGTTATCCACTTTGGTGGCAAAAACAGGAAGGCAGATTATTATTTGAATGGCAATAGATTGGGAGAAGGGGAAGTGCAAAGAGACCTGGGTGTTATTGTGCACCAGTCGCTGAAGGTAAGCATGCAGATGCAGCAGGCGGTTAAGAAGGCAAATGGTATGTTGGCCTTCGTAGCAAGAGGGTTCGAGTACAGGAACAAGGATGTCTTGCTACAGTTGTACAGGGCCTTGGTGAGACCGCACCTTAAGTATTGTGTGCAGTTTTGGTCACCTTACCTGAGGAAGGACGTTCTTGCCATGTAGGGAGTGCAGCGAAGATTCACCAGGCTGATACCTGGGATGGCAGGAATGACGTATGAGGAGAGATTGTGTCGATTGGACTTATACTCACTGGAGTTTAGAAGATTGAGAGGGGATCTCATCGAAACCTATAAAATTCTGTCAGGTCTGGACAGACTAGATGCAGGAGGGATGTTTATGATGGCCGGGGAGTCCAGAACCAGGGGTCATAGTCTAAGGATAAGGGGTAAGCCATTTAGGACTGAAATGAGGAGGAACTTCTTCACCCAGAGAGTGGTGAACCTGTGGAATTTTCTGCCACAGAGGGCGGTGGAGGCCAGTTCATTAAATATATTCAAGAACGAGTTGGATATATTTCTTGAGGCTAAAGGGATCAAGGGATATGGGGAGAAGGCAGGGACAGGGTACTGAATTTGGATGATCAGCCATGATCTCATTGAATGGCGGAGCAGGCTCGAAGGGCCGAATGGCCTACTCCTGCTCCTATCTTCTATGTTTCTATGTTTCTATGCTTCCCACAGTCCCCACATTTCCACGGCTTCTCCATGGTGCGGGTGTCCTTGTGTCTCTCCAGGTTGGACGATCAGTTGAAGCCTTGTCCACACACAGAACACGTGTACGGTGACTCCCCGCTGTGAATGGTGCGATGTTTTTTCAGGCTGTGTAACTGGTTAAAGCTTTTTCCACAGTCAGTGCTTCTTCTTCTTCTTCTCCTTCGGCAGTCACTCGGAACACTCTCACTCAGGTGTGTGTGTCTCAGTGCTTTTCCAGTCACACAGATGTTTGAAATCTTTTCCCACAGACAGAACAGGCAAACATTTCTCCTTCCACATTCAAAGGCTGATGATATTCAGGTCCTGATGAATGGAGTGACTCTGTCAGATCTCGATGTGATGTTTCGTCTGAGTTTGCGGTCTGTAAATGCTGCCCTTCTCACAGCCTGTAAAAGGAGTTTACAAAAGCCATCACTGTGAGTCCAGGATAGAAATTGACAAGATTCTCTCCTCCTGGTTCCTGGCCAAGGGGGCCACGCATGCGCCCTGCTGCCCCCTGAGCCTCTCAAGATGGCGGCCGTTACCCCGGGCCTGTCACCGGGAGAAAGCCCTGCAGCTGCCGCCCCGCTCGGGGCAAACGCCCAGCCCGGAGGCTCTTGTTCGGGGCCTGAGACCCACCCCGGGTATTTGTGAAGCGGATAACGTCGAGTGTTTTAATAATCGGGCCTGGGGCCGCACTCGGGGTTTGTGCAGCCCGCGTCCCCCCGGGGTTCATGAACCCGCTCCCTGAGCTCGGGGTGTGAGCAGCCCGCGTCCCCCCGGGGTTCATTTTTCTTTTCATCAGTTACATAGTAAATCCATTACATTCATTGACCAATTATGGTCAACAATATAAATACAACAATAAATTTTACAGGTAAATCAATAATGTTTACAGTACAAACTGCAACTATTTAATAAACCAAGAATCCGTACATGCCAGTCCAACTGGCATCGTTCAATCATTCAGTCATTCATTCCTCCATTCGCCCGTTCGTTCGCTCAAGCATAAGTTCCATGTGCATGACTGCGTACATGTGTGCCATTTCTACCTGTGTGCGTTCGGTCATCCGTCCGGCAGGCTTCACGCTCACCAAGCGGGCCGACATCCTGGGGTGCGACGGCCCTTCATTCGGTCGAACGTAAGTTCCATTGTGTCTGCATGCGTGCATATATTTGTATCCACATGCGTGCGTTCACTAGAGCGTTCGTTCGTTCGATTAAGGAAGGATTTAACACTAAATAACACCACAATATACAAAATCCTATAACCATATTAAAAAATCACTTAAGACTTCAAGTAAACTACTTTTAACCAGAACCCGAAACTTGTTCAACAAGCAAGTAATACCAGTTCAACGCCAGTCCTACTGACACTCTAATAACTCCTCGTCTTCACTTGATGTTATCCAACCATATAATGTCATAATCCTGATCCACAGTCTTCAACCTTTCCACAGAAAGGAAGCCGACCACTTACTCAAATCCCGTAAAAGAGGAAAACGAGTCCTCAAATTTCCTTCTTCTTGCTGTTATCACTCACAGGACCCAGCCATCAAGACATTCGTTATTCCTTGCCGATATACCTTGTTTTGTCTTTTATTTTCCTTTTTTACTTTTATCCCGTTCTCTTTTCCCATCTTATGGCTGTTCAAGCACCATACGATAGATAGGAACAGTCTGTCTTTCCTCCACCAAATGGCGGCGCACAAACCCGGTCCCATCACCGAAACAAAGCCTCACAGCTGCCAGCAGATGGAGCACAGATGGGGCCGCTGGAACTCATTCGGGCCGGAGACCATTCTTCACCTTTAGAAACTATGCAGCATGCTCACCCACAGCATCCCCGACTCCGCTTCTGGCGACCAGCCGCTCCGCCCTAGGCCCCCCGCCTGGGGTCCTCCGTGCTGGGCCTCCTGCCTAGGACACTCTCCTCTGGGTCTTCCACCCTGGGCCTTCTGCACTGGGCCCTCCGCACTGGCATTCCCCGTGAGCAGCCGGGGTGTGGAGCAGCCCGTTCACACAGCACCGAGCAGAGCTGAGCTGCTGAGAATCTCGCAGCCTCCCCCGGGGTTCATGAACCCGCTCCCTGAGCGCGGGGTGTGAGCGGCCCGCGTCCCCCCGGGGTTCATGAAACCGCTCCCTGAGCTCGGGGTGTGAGCGGCCCCCGTCCCCCCGGGGTTCATGAACCCGCTCCCTGAGCTCAGGGTGTGAGCGGCCCGCGTCCCCCCGGGGTTCATGAACCCACTCCCTGAGCGCGGGGTGTGAGCGGCCCGCGTCCCCCCGGAGTTCATGAACCCGCTCCCTGAGCTCGGGGTGTGAGCGGCCCGCGTCCCCCCGGGGTTCATGAACCCGCTCCCTGAGCTCGGGGTGTGAGCGGCCCGCATCCCCCCGGGGTTCATGAACCCGCTCCCTGAGCTCAGGGTGTGAGCGGCCCGCGTCCCCCCGGGGTTCATGAACCCACTCCCTGAGCTCGGGGTGTGAGCAGCCTGCGTCACCCCGGGGTTCATGAATCCGCTCACTGACCTCTCACCTGATGTGTCAGCGGCTGCTGCCAAGGTCCGCGCATGCTCAGCTCACCTTCTGTTGTTCAGGTTTAAAGGTCAAGCCCCGCCCCTCGCACACTCTGATTGGTTGGAGGACCCGCCGCCCACTCGGCCCTCCAGCCCCGCCCCGCTCTTCGTATTGGTCCGCAGCTCCCGTCAATCACCCGGGCTGTGTGAGCTGAGCATGCGCAGACATTGGCAGCAGCCACTGACACATCAGGTGCGAGAGCTCAGGGAGTGGGTTCATGAACCCCGGGGGGACGTGGGCCGCTCACACCCCGAGCTCAGGGAGCGGGTTCATGAACCCCGGGGGGACGCGGGCCGCTCACACCCCGAGCTCAGGGAGAGGGTTCATGAACCCCGGGGGGGACGCGGGCCGCTCACACCCCGAGCTCAGGGAGCGGGTTCATGAACCCCGGGGGGGACGCGGGCCGCTCACACCCCGAGCTCAGGGAGCGGGTTCATGAACCCCGGGGGGATGCGGGCCGCTCACACCCCGAGCTCAGGGAGCGGGTTCATGAACCCCGGGGGGATGCGGGACGCTCACACCCCGAGCTCAGGGAGCGGGTTCATGAACCCCGGGGGGATGCGGGACGCTCACACCCCGAGCTCAGGGAGCGGGTTCATGAACCCCGGGGGGACGCGGGCCGTTCACACGAGGGAGACTTCGTTGCTATAGAAACGATCACAACATTTATATCGGACCCAATGAAAGGTCCAATCAGAAACTGCCCTCGGGCTCCTTTTACCAAGCTGCCGCCAATGACCTTCTCACAGACAGGCAGCAAATTCAACTGAAACTATTGTATTGGCAAACAGGTGACTGAATGCTCGTGTATTTCAACTGCTATAATCCAGGATATGTGAAATATATCTGAGTTTATATGAAGGTTTATACAGGGATCTTAATCTTCTCGCAAGTCAAATTATTTTCCCAGTGCAATCGAGAGTAATCTTCAGGTAACTAGTGTATCTCTCATGGCGTTGCTCAGGGTGAATACAATCTGGTGTGGGGGTCAATGATTACTGTGATTGAAAAATGTTAAATGGTGATTTTATTATACACCATTATAGGAGTGTTAATATTATAGGGCTCAAATTCTATGAGCATGTGCAGATTTGCATAGAAGCTGTAATCAGTGGCCTTGATTATAAATAAAAATTCATCTAACTATGTAAAAAAAAAACAAAGATAAATAAATAAATGAACCCCGGGGGGACGCGGGCTGCTCACACCCCGAGCTCGGGGAGCGGGTTCATGAACCCCGGGGGGACGCGGGCCGCTCACACCCCGAGCTCAGGGAGCAGGTTCATGAACCCCGGGGGGACGCGGGCCGCTCACACCCCGAGCTCAGGGAGCGGGTTCATCAACCCCGGGGGGACGCGGGCTGCTCACACCCCGAGTGCGGCCCCAGGCCCCATTATTAAAACACTCAACATTATCCGCCTCCCCACAACTACCCGCCAGTTTAAGACACAAACTCCGGGACAACCAGGAAGTGCTGGGAAATCCCCAGCGAGTCAGGGAGCGTCTATAAATGGAGGAGAAATGGTGACTGGTCAGGGAGCGTCTGTAAATGGAGGAGAAATGGTGACCGGTCAGGGAGCATCTGTAAATAGAGGAGAAATGGTGACTGGTCAGGGAGCATCTGTAAATAGAGGAGAAATGGTGACTGGTCAGGGAGCGTCTGTAAATGGAGGACTGGCAGCTCAATATTCTGGGGTATAGAATCTTCAGGCAAGACAGAGGGGGATGTAAAAGAGGAGAGGATGTCGCAATATTAATCAAGGAGTCAATTACTGCAGTAAGGAGGGATGATATCTTAAATAACAACAGAAAATGCTGGAAATACTCAGCAGGCCAGGCAGCATCCGTGGAGAGAGAAACAGAGTTAACGTTTCAGGTCTGGGACCCTTCATCAGAACTGGAAAAAGCTGGAGATGTAACAGATATTAAGCAGGTGCAGAGACGGGGGGGGGGGGGGGGGGTTAGGAGGGGAGGAAGGAATAGAAAGAACATCCTGTACTTTTGTAAGAGGCAGGAAAGATAAAATGTTGCAAATGGGAATGGCAAAAATCATACTGCATGAAAAATGGGGGCAGGGATAATTATCTGAAATTGTTGAACTCAATGTTGAGTCCGGCAGACTGCAAAGTGCCCAATCGAAAGATGAGGTGCTGTTCCTCGAGCTTACATTGAGCTTCATTGGAACAATGCAATAGGCCGAGGACAGAGAGATCAGAGTGGGAGTGAAGCGGTGAGTTAAAGTGACAGGCAACCAGAAGCTCAGGGTCACCCGTACGGACTGAATGGAGGTGTTCCGCAAAGCGGTCGCCCAATCTGCGTTTGGTCTCCCCAATGTAGAGGAGACCGCATTGTGAACAGCGAATACAGTATACTAGATTGCAAGAAGTACAAGTAAATCGCTGTTCCACCTGGAAGGGGTGTTTGGGGCCCTGGACAGTGGGAAGGGAGGAGGTAAAAGGGCAGGTGTTGCATCTCCTGCGCTTGCACGGGAAGGTGTCAGGTGAAGGAGCAGGGTTGTTGGGGGTGATTGAGGAGTGGACCAGGGTGTCGCGGAGGGAGCGGTCCCTTCGGAATGCTGAAAGGGGAGGTGAGGGGAAGATGTGTTTGGTGGTGGGATCACGTTGGAGGTGGCGGAAATGGCGGAGGATGATCCGTTGAATGTGGAGCCTGGAGGGGTGAAAGGTGAGGACAAGGGGAACCCTATCGTGGTTCTAGGAGGGAGGGGCAGGGGTGAGAGCAGAAGTGCGGGAAATAGAACGGACACGGTCAAGGGCCGTGTCAACCACGGTAGAGGGGAATCCTCGGTTGAGGAAAAAGGAAGACATGTCAGAAGCACTAGTATGGAAGGTGGCATCGTCAGAACAGACGTGGTGGAGACGGAGAAACTGGAAGAATGGAATAGAGTCCTTACAGGAAGCGGGGTGGGAGGAAGTGTAGTCCAGGTAGCTGTGGGAGTCGGTGGGCTTGTAGTGGATGTTTGTTGAAAGCCGATCGCCAGAAATGGAGATGGAGAAGTCAAGGAAGGGAAGGGAAGAGTCGGAGATGGACCATGTGAAGGTGAGGGAAGGGTGGAAATTGGAAGTAAAGTGAATGAACTTATCTAGTTCAGGATGAGAGCAGGAAATGGCACCAATACAGTCATCGATGTACCGGAAAAAGAGGTGAGGGAGGTGACCTGAGTAGGACTGGAACAAAGAATGTTCCACATGTCCCATGAACAGGCAGGCATAGCTAGGGCCCATGCGGGTTCCCATAGCAACACTTGGAGGAATTTGGAGGAAGTGAGTGGAGTCAAAGGAGTCAAAGGAGAAGTTGTTCAATGTGAGAACAAGTTCAGCCAGGCGGAGGAGGGTGGTGGTGGATGGGGACTGGTTGGGCCTCTGTTCAAGGAAGAAACAGAGCGCCCGAAGGCCATCCTGGTGGGGGATGGAGGTGTAGAGGGATTGGACGTCCATGGTGAAAAGGAGACAGTTGGGGCCAGGAAACTGGAAACTGTTAAAGTGACGGAGGGCGTCGGAAGAGTCGCGAATGTAGGTGGGAAGTGACTGGACAAGGGGAGAAAAAATAGAGTCAAGATAGGAAAAGATAAGTTCCGTGGGGCAAGAACAGGCTGAAACGATGGGTCTACCAGGGCAGTCCTGTTTGTGGATCTTGGGAAGGAGGTAGAAGCGGGCTGTGCGGGGTTGGGGGACTATGAGGTTGGCGGCAATGGAGGGAAGATCCCCAGAGGAGATGAGGTCAGTGACACACTTGGAAACAATGGCTTGATGTTTGCTAGTGGGGTCATGGTCCAGGCGGAGGTAGGAGGAGCTGTTGGAGAGTTGGCGTTCAGCTTCCGCACAGTAGAGGTCAGTTCACCAAATAACAACAGCACCACCCTTATCAGCAGGTTTAATGATAATGTTAGGGTTGGATCGGAGAGAACGGAGTGCTGCAAGTTCAGAGGGAGTTAGGTTGGAGTGAGTGAGTGGAGCAGAGAAATGGAGACGGCCGATGTCACGTCAGCAGTTAGCAATGAAAAGATCTAGAGAGGGTAGAAGGCCAGAGGGAGTGATCCAAGTAGAACGAGAATTTAGAAAGCGGGAGAAAGCTCAACGTACGCTCGAGGAACAGCACCTCATCTTTCGATTGGGCACTTTGCAGCCTGCCGGACTCAACATTGAGTTCAACAATTTCAGATAATTATCCCTGCCCCCATTTTTCATGCAGTA
Organism: Somniosus microcephalus; assembly: GCF_052327205.1. Taxonomy (NCBI): domain Eukaryota; kingdom Metazoa; phylum Chordata; class Chondrichthyes; order Squaliformes; family Somniosidae; genus Somniosus; species Somniosus microcephalus. The sequence continues at coordinate 39,669,193 of NC_140990.1, read as the reverse complement.
TGATTTTTGCCATTCCCATTTGCAACATTTTATCTTTCCTGCCTCTTACAAAAGTACAGGATGTTCTTTCTATTTCTTCCTCCCCTCCTAACCCCCCGCCCCCCCACCGTCTCTGCACCTGCTTAATATCTGTTACATCTCCAGCTTTTTCCAGTTCTGATGAAGGGTCCCAGACCTGAAACGTTAACTCTGTTTCTCTCTCCACGGATGCTGCCTGGCCTGCTGAGTATTTCCAGCACTTTCTGTTGTTATTTCAGATTTCCAGCATCCGCAGTATTTTGCAATTATAGGGATGATATCTTAGCAGGTTCCTCTAATGAGGCCATATGGGTAGAACTTAAAAACAAAAAGGGGGCAAGCACTTTGCTGGGAGTGTACTATAGGCCCCCAAACAGTCAGGGGGAGATAGAGGAACAGATATCTAGGCAAATCACAGAGAAGTGTAGAAATAATAGCGTAATAATAGTGGGGGATTTCAACTTCCCCAATATTAACTGGGATAGTCAGAGTGTGAAAGGCTTAGAGGGTGCGGAATTCTTAAAGTGCATCCAGCAGAGCTTTTTGAGCCAGCATGTAGAAAGTCCAACAAGAGAGGGGGCGGTACTGGACCTAATTCTAGGGAATGTAGCTGGGCAAGTAGTAGAAGTGTCCGTAGGAGAGCATTTTGGTGGCAGTGACCATAATTCGGTGAGATTTAAGGTAGTCATGAAAAAGGAAGATGGACCGGAAATAAAGGTTCTAAATTGGGGGAAGGCCAATTTTAATATGATAAGGCAGGAGCTGGCCAAAGTGGACTGGGATCAGCTACTTAGAAACATAGAAACATAGAAGATAGGAGCAGGAGTAGGCCATTCGGTCCCTCGAGCCTGCTCCGCCATTCAATGAGATCATGACTGATCATCCAAATTCAGTACCCTGTCCCTGCCTTCTCCCCATATCCCTTGATCCCTTTAGCCGTAAGAAATATATCTAACTCCTTCTTGAATATATTTAATGAATTGGCCTCTACTGCCTTCTGTGGTAGAGAATTCCACAGGTTCACCACTCTCTGGGTGAAGAAATTCCTCCTCATCTCTGTCCTAAATGGCCTACCTCTTACCCTTAGACTGTGACCCCTGGTTCTGGACTCCCCGACCATTGGGAACATCCTTCCTGCAACTAGTCTGTCAATGAGATCCCCTCTCATTCTTCTAAACTCCAGCGAGTATAAGCCTAATCGACCCAATCTCTCCTCATACGTCATTCCTGCCATCCCAGCGTATCAGTCTGGTGAATCTTCGCTGCACTCCCTCCATGGCAAGAACATCCTTCCTCAGATAAGGCGAACAAAACTGCACACAATACTCAAGATGTGGTCTCACCAAGGCCCTGTACAACTGCAGCAAGACATCCTTGTTCCTGTACTCGAACCCTCTCACTACGAAGGCCAACATGCCATTTGCCTTCTTAACTGCCTGCTGTACCTGCATGCTTACCTTCAGCGACTGGTGCACAAGGACGCCCAGGTCTCGGAGCAGAAGGACACCCAGGTCTCGTTGCACTTCCCCTTCTCCCAATCTATTGCCGTTCAGATAATAATCTGCCTTCCTGTTTTTGCCACCAAAGTGGATAACCTGGCATTTATCCACATTATACTGCATCTGCCATGCTTCTGCCCAATCACCCAACCTGTCCAAATCATACTGGAGTTTCTCGGCATCCTCCTCACAGCACACACGCCCACCCAGCTTTGTGTCGTCTGCAAATTTGGAGATATTACATCTAGTTCCCTTGTCTAGATCATTTATATATATTGTGAATAGCTGTTGTCCCAGGACCGATCCCTATGGTACCGCACTAGTCACTGCCTGCCACTCAGAAAAAGAGCCGTTTATTCCAACTCTTTGCTTCCTGTCTGCCAACCAGTTCTTTATACAAGTCAGTACCTTGCCCCCAATCCCATGTGCCATAACTTTACACGCTAATCTCTTATGCGGGACCTTATTGAAAGCCTTCTGAAAGTCCAAATACACCACATCCACTGGTTCTCCCTTATCTATTCTACCAGTTACATCCTCAAAAAATTCCAGTAGATTAGTCAAGCACGATTTACCTTTTGTAAATCCATGTTGACTTTGTCCGATCCTGTCACTGTTTTCCAAGTGCTCTGCTATTACATCTTTTATAATGGACTCTAGCATTTTCCCCACTTATAAAAACCCCTCATCAGAGCAGCAGGAGTCTTTCAGAAAGGAAATAGAGAGAGTACAACGCCAGCGTGTTCCCGTAAAGGTCAAGGGTGGGACCAACAAGCCCAGGGAACACTGGATGGCAAGAGATATACAAGAATGGATTAGGAAAAAAAGGGAGGCTTTTGGCAGATACAAAGGACTAAAAACAGTGGAAGCCCTAGAGGAGTATAGAAAGTGCAGGGGGGTACTTAAAAAAGAAATTAGGAGAGCGAAGAGGGGGCATGAAAAAACACTGGCGGGCAAAATAAAGGAAAATCCCATGGTGTTTTATAAGTATATTAAGGGCAAGAGGATAACCAGGGAAAGAGTAGGGCCCATTAGGGACAAAAGTGGCAATCTGTGTGTAGAGCCGGAAGATGTGGGTGAGGTTTTAAATGGATATTTTGCATCTGTGTTCACTATGGAGAAGGACGATGTAGGCATAGAAATCTGGCAGGGGATTGTGATTTACTTGAACAAATTAGTATTGAGAGGGAGGAGGTACTAGCAGTTTTAGTGGGCTTAAAAGTGGGTAAATCCCCAGGCCCAGATGAGATGTATCCCAGGTTGCAGTGTGAGGCAAGGGAGGAGATTGCAGGGGCTCTGACACAAATTTTCAGAACCTCTCTGGCCACAGGGGAGGTGCCAGAGGACTGGAGAATGGCTAATGTAGTACCATTATTCAAGAAGGGTAGTAGGGTTAACCAGGGAATTACAGGCCAGTGAGCCTAACATCAGTGGTAGGGAAATTAGTGTAAAAAATTCTGAGGGATGGAATTAGTCTCCACTTGGAAAGGCAAGGATTAATCAAGGATAGTCAGCATGGCTTTGTCAGGGGGCGATCATGTCTAACCAATTTGATTGAATTTTTCGAGGGGGTGATTGGTGTGTGGATGAGGGTAGTGCGGTTGATGTAGTCTACATGGACTTCAATAAGGCTATTGACAAAGTCCAGCATGGGAGACTGGTCAACAAGGTAAGAGCCCATGGGATCCAGGGCAATTTGGCACATTGGATCCAAAATTGGCTTAGTGGCAGGAGGCAGAGGGTGATGGTCGAAGATTGTTTTTGTGACTGGAAGCCTGTGTCCAGTGGTGTACCGCAGGGATCGGTGCTGGGTCCTTTGCTGTTTGTAGTGTACATTAATGATTTAGATATGAATGTAGGAGGTCTGATCAGTAAGTTCACAGATGACACGAAAATTGGTGGAGTGGTAAATAGCGAGGAGGGAAGCCTCAGGCTATAGGACTATATAGACAGGCTGGTTAGATGGGCAGAACAGTGGCAAATGGAATTTAACCCTGAAAAGTGTAAGGTGATGCATTTTGGGAGGACTAACAAGGCAAGGGAATACACAATGAATGGTAGGACCCTCGGAAGGACAGAGGATCAGAGGGACCTTGGTGTGCATGTACATAGATCCCTGAAGGCAGCAGGACAGGTAGATAAGGTGGTTAAAAAGGCATATGGGATACTTGCCTTCATTAGCCGAGTCATAGAATATAAGAGCAGGGAGGTTATGATGGAATTGTACAAATCGCTGGTTAGGCCACAGCTGGAATACTGTGTACAGTTCTGGTCGCCACACTATAGGAAGGATGTGATTGCATTGGAGAGGGTGCAGAGGAGATTCACCAGGATGTTACCTGGGCTGGAGCGCTTCAGCTATGAAGAGAGACTGGACAGGCTGGGGTTGTTTTCCTTAGAGCAGAGAAGGCTGAGGGGGGACCTGATTGAGGTGTACAAAATTATGAGGGGCATAGATAGGGTAGATAGAAAGGAACTTTTCCCTTTAGTAGAGGGGTCAATAACCAGGGGGCATAGATTCAAGGTAAGGGGCAGGAGGTTTAGAGGGGATTTGAGGAAAAGCTTTTTCACCCAGAGGGTGGTTGGAATCTGGAACACATTGCCTGAAAGGGTGGTAGAGGCAGGAACCCTCACAACATTCAAGAAGCATTTAGATGAGCACTTGAAATGTCATAACATGCAAGGCTTTGGACCAAGTGCTGGAAAATGGGATTAGAATAGACAGGGCTTGATGGCCGGCGCAGACACGATGGCTTCTTTCTGTGCTGTATGACTCTATGAGAAATGGGGACTGGTCAGGGAGCATCTGTAAATAAAGGAGAAATGGAGACGGGTCAGGGAGCGTCTGTAAATGGAGGAGAACTGGTGACTGGTCAGGGAGCGTCTGTAAATGGAGGAGAAATGGTGACTGGTCAGGGAGCATCTGCAAATGGAGGAGAAATGGAGACTGGTCAAGGAGTGTCTGTAAATGAAGGAGAAATGGTGACTGGTCAGGGAGTGTCTGTAAATGGAGGTGAAATTGTGACAGGTCAAGGAGTGCCCCTCACCAAAATTGTGAGATATTACAGAAGAAAAGCTTATAAGGAAGGACAGAGTATTGGAAAGAAGGTTAGAGCCAGAGTCAGCACCTTTAGGGGAGGAGATGGAGGGGAACCAGTGAGTGTAGAACTGAACCCAGCCAGAGTCAGCACCTTCAGGGGAGGAGAGGGAGGGGAACCAGTGAGCGTAGAACTGAACCCAGCCAGAGTCAGCACCCTCAGGGGAGGAGAGGGAGGGGAACCAGTGAGTGTAGAACTGAACCCAGCCAGAGTCAGCACCCTCAGGGGAGGAGAGGGAGGGGAACCAGTGAGTGTAGAACTGAACCCAACCAGAGTCAGCACCTTCAGGGGAGGAGAGGGAGGGGAACCAGTGAGTGTAGAACTGAACCCAACCAGAGTCAGCACCTTCAGGGGAGGAGGGGGGAACCAGTGAGTGTAAAACTGAACTCAGCCAGAGTCAGCATCTTCAGGGGAGGGAGAAAAGTTGGCTGAAAGGAAAAATGATGGAGATGGTGCGATGGGTTTGAATTTCAGCACATGGAGGAGGGAGCGTGTGTGGGACAGGGATTTACAGCTTTTGGGAAACAAGAGAGGAAAGAATGTTGCATAGAAACTAAAATTGTCTGTTCTGAATTTCTATCCTGTACTTAGAATGATGACTTTTGTAAACTCCTTTTACAGGGTATTAGAAGGGGAGGATTTTGCAGACGGGAAACTCAAACCAATCATCACATCAAGATCGGACAGAGTCACTCGATTCATCAGGACCTGAATATCATCGGCCTTTGAATGTGGAAGGAGAAATGTTTGTCTGTTCTGTCTGTGGGAAAAAATTTCAAACATCAGTGTGACTGGAAAAGCACCGAGACACACCCACCCGAGTGAGAGTGTTCCAGTGCACTGACTGTGGAAAGAGCTTTAACCAGTTACACAGCCTGAAAAAACATCGCACCATTCACAGCGGGGAGAAACCGTACACGTGTTGTGTGTGTGGACGAGGCTTCAACTGATCGTCCAACCGGGAGAGACACAAGGACACTCGCACTATGGAGAAACCGTGGAAATGTGGGGACTGTGGGAAGGGATTCAATGCCCCATCCCAGCTGGAAACTCATCGACGCAGTCACACTGGGGCGAGGCCGTATACCTGCTCCGTGTGTGGGAAGAGATTCACTCAGTCATCCACCCTGCTGAAACACCAGCAAGTTCACACTGTGGAGAGGCCATTCACCTGCTTTGAGTGTGGGACGGGATTCATTCATATCATCTGACCTTCAGATACACCAGCGAGTTCACACTGGGGAGAGACCGTTCACCTGCTCCGTGTGTGGGCAAAGTTTTGCTCATTCAGCCAACCTGCTGACACACCAACGAGTTCACACTGATAAGAAACCTTATAAATGTTCTGACTGTGAGAAGAGCATTAAAAGCACAAAAGATCTGCTAACACACCAACACACACACTGGGGAGAGGCTGTTCCCCTGCTACATGTGTGGAAAGGGATTTGCTAATTCATCCCACCTGCTGACACACCAGCGAGTTCACACTGGGGAGAGGTCGTTCACCTGCTCCGTGTGTGTGAAGTGATTCATTCGTTCATCCAACCTGCTGGCACACCAGCGAGTTCACAAGTGACTGCGGGGGTTGGATTCTGCTGTTATTGCTGCTGTTAATCACATCCAGGACTGAACCTTGTTCATTCTGACAGTTGGGGTTTGTTTCAGCTGATGTTAGTAACCCCTATAACTGGGCTGGAGTTTAATCTGTATCAATGTCAAATAAATGAGCTTTGTTTCACACACACGCAGTGTGTCGAGTCCTTGATGTCTCGACAATAAGACGAGCTGATTGAGGACTTGTTACAAACTGAGTGAAATCCATCTGAGAACTGAGTTCCCACAACTTGTTAAAAGATGGATCTACAAGATGTCCAAGTCTGATAGGACAGAAAATTCTATTATATCACAGGGTCCACTTCAACCCTCCAGGGCAGTGAGTCCCTGTAATATTGGATTTTAACCTATGGGAAATATTCTGATAATCTGTTATTGTCACGGGGCAAAGCAGCCTTGTTACTTTAACATCAGTTTAATCAAACTCAATGGGCAATCCGATCTCCAAAGGGAAACGTCTCCTTAAAGCTGACGGTGTCGGCAGTTCTGCAGCTCATTTCTCAGTGTGAGCGTGTCAGAATGAAAAGCTTTAACAACAGCCGATGTTTCACAAAGGGAGACCTCACCAGACCAAAGGCCATTGGTGGAGTTTAATGGGCTGTTTGTGTCACTGGGTTACAGGAGGCCATTTTTAACCGAAGGAAGACTGGTCACAGCAAACAGAGAGTTTAACAGACTGTCCCTGGTCCACTCGAACCCCCACCTTCTCTCTCTCTCACTATTTATGGGCACTGCTGCAGTAATTGCTCCTCTGACCTTTCCTCTCTTGTCCCTCCTACACCCCTAATACATGGCCTGACACAATCTCCCTCCCCTTACATCCTCACTGTGCTGGAACCCACACCAGTCTCCCCATCTGCTCCTTGTTCTCTCCCTGGATCCCAAAACTACTGAACTCACTCTTCCCCTCCTGAAGTCTACAGGTTCTAAAACTGAAGCTTGGTGTCCCTCAGTCCCGACTCCTTGATTTACCTCCCCTTCTCTCCTCCTCTTTCCCCCCTTGGTTGTGTTCCACACTCTGGGCCTTGGGCCTTCCCCGGGGATTCTCAGTATGAACAGGTGGGATGTGTTTGGAGACAGGGTGTCCCGGCTCTCCACCTTTAAAGGGACAAGGAGACGACCAGCTGGGCTGAATGGCCCTGCTTTATGACATCACTGCAGTGCCTAGCAACCTACCTCCCTGAGTCCTGCTCATTATGGGCTGGGTTTAGCTCAGTGCTGTTACAGGAAGGGAAACAGGAGCAGGATTCGTCCCGTGTGGAGCCCAGGATTAATGGGGAGAGGTACAGGATCAATTTATTCCTTATTGAGTGAGAAATGTCATTGTCCCGGACACTCCCTGTCCCTCGGTATCTGTGTCGGGGAGCGGCTGATGGGGTTACTCTGTATCTAACCCGTGCTGTACCCGACTGGAGAGTGGTTGATGCTGACACTAGGGGCTCAGCTCCACGAGCACAACATTTAACCCAAAGATGATCTGATAAACCCATCAGCTTCTCCCCTGGACACAGGTCCTGAGGGACAGGGAGTGTGTCTGATATTTTGGTCGGTGTTGTTGATCAAGTTTAAACACCTCGCTCACATCTCCTCTCACTCTGCTTTGTTCTAATGAGAAGTGCCCCAGTTTCTTTCGTCTCTCCTCCTGGGAAAGAGAAGTTCAGCTCAGTTAGAAACTCAAACAGGCGCTTCACTGCAGACAGGCCATCATGAGGAAACATTTCTTTACCCAGCGAGTTATTATGATCTGAAATGCACTGCCTGAAAGGGTGGAGGAAGCAGATTCAAGAGTAACTTTCAAAAGAGAATTTGATAAATATTTGAAGGTAAAACATTTACTGGGATATGGGGAAAGAGCAAGGGAGTGGGACTAATTGGATAGCTCTCCCAAAGAGCTGGCACAAGCATGATGGGCCGAATGGCCGCCTTTTGTGCTGTATCATTCTCTGGTTCTCTGATAACTAAAGCCTCTCATCCGTGGTATAATCTCAGTGAATTTATTCTGCAGCCTCTCTGTGGCCCCGACATCCTTACTAGTGTAAGATACCCAAAACTTATTCTAACTGCAGCCGAACCGATGGTTTTGTTTTCTATGCCCCATTTATAAAAAACCTTGGTTAACATTTTTAAACCACTTTATAAACTTGTCCTCCCACTTTTAAAGATTTGTGTATCTGATCTCCCTGTAGATTTTAGAGATATTAACATAACATGGCTAAAATACATTGACATCAAATGTCTGATATAATGTGTATTATGGGAAAGAGAAGTTTAGTCTGAGTAAGAAACTCAAACAGGCATTTCACTGCAGAGAGGTCGCCATGGCAACACTGATAAGACATTCCATTCACTGAATCAACTGGTTGGAATCTGTAATCAGATCAGGGGAAAGAACTGAGTTTGTCTGTTACTAACCACAATATAAGCTTAAAATCAGAGAATGGTTACAGCACAGAAGGAGGCCATTCAGCCCGTTGAGCCCGTGCCGGCTCTCTGCAAGACCACTTCAGCTAGTCCCACTCCCCCGCCCTTTCCCCGTAGCCCTGCAAATTTCTTTACTTCAGGAACTTATCCAATTCCCTTTTGAAAGCCATGATTGAATCAGCCTCCACCACCCTTTCAGGCAGTGCATTCCAGATCCTAACCACTCGCTGCGTAAAAAGGTTTTTCCTCATGTCGCCTTTGGTTCTTCCGCCAATCACCTTAAATCTGTGTCCTCTGATTCTCGACCCTTCCGCCAATGGGAACAGTTTCTCTCTATCTACTCTGTCCAGACCCCTCATGATTTTGAACACCTCTATCAGATCTCTCAACCTTCTCTGCTCTAGGGAGAACAACCCCAGCTTCTCCAGTCGATCCAAGTAACTGAAGTCCCTCATCCTTGGAACCATTCTTATAAATCTTTTCTGCACCATCTCTAAGGTCTTCACATCCTTCCTAATGTGCGGGGCCCAGAATTGGACACAATACTCCAGTTGAGGCCGAACGTGTGTTTTATGAAGGTTCATCATAACTTCCTTGCTTTTGTACTCTGTGCCTTCCTTGCTTTTGTTGCCTCTTGTTGCTGGCTCCAGGCACTGGAGCAGTTCCTGTGTGTTCAGCTCTCAGCTGCAGTCAGTACCTGGGCCGGGCTCAGCACTTTACCCAGCACATCTCTGTCCACGTTGTCATACTTGACACGGAGGGGCTGCGCAGGCTTCTCGTCCACCTCGGTCAGGACGAGAGGTCCCGACCACTCGTGCAAGTCTACGGGCATGTTGCGGCCGCACTGCGGACAGCCCGGGCTTAGGCTGCGTGAGCTGGAGCCACGTGAGCTACACTGGAGAAGGTTGAGATTCCAGAAATAGTGGGGAACCAAGGGGCTAATGAGAGTGAGGAACTTAAAGTAATTAATATCAGTCGAGAAAAAGTACTTGAGAAACTAACGGAACTAAAAGCCGACAAATCCCCTGGACCTGACGGCCTACATCCTAGGGTTCTAAAAGAGGTGGCTGCGGAGATAGTGGATGCATTGGTCGTGATCTTCCAAAATTCCCTAGATTCTGGAAAGGTCCTCATGGAATGGAAGGTAGCAAATGTAACCCCGCTATTCAAGAAAGGAGGGAGAGAGAAAACAGGGATCTACAGGCCAGTTAGCCTGACATCAGTCCTCGGGAAAATGCTGGAATCCATTATTAAGGAAGTGGAACAGGGCACTTAGAAAATGATTATATGATTAGGCAGAGTCAACATGGTTTTATGAAAGAGAAATCATGTTTGCATAAAGCTCCAAAGTGGGTTCCAAATCATTAATGCTCCAGATTCTAAGATTGGGAAGTGAACAGCTGTGAAATGGTATGTTTTAGACCACTTCTGCAGCTTTCACCTATTCACAGCAATCCACAGTCATTGCGAACCCGACATACTTACCTGACGTGATAGTCGCTCTCCGGGAACCTTGTTAAAAACCTGGGAAAATGGTAAGTACATGGGAAAATGGTGCTTAAGTACCTTTTAACAAGCTTTAAAGTATCTAAATTGGCTGACCCACCGCTTGGTGTCGGGTCTGTTCAGGGATGACAGGCCTGACACTTAGGAAACTCACAAGGAGGCGGTTCAGAGCAGGATACCGACCCGCTGTCAGTTTTTGTGATTTTGACAGCGGACTTGCCTCCAAACCCACACTCTGAGTGTCGGCAAAATTCAGCCCTTAGAGAACTGCGTCCAGTTCTGGTCACCATATTATAAAAAGGTTATAGAGGCACTGGAGGGAGTGCAGAGAAGATTTAGAAGGATGATACCAGAAATGCGAGGGTATACATATCAGGAAAGGATGAATAGGCTGGGTCTCTATTCTCTTGAAAAAAGGCTGAGGGGTGACCAAATAGAGGTCCTTAAAATTATGAAAGGTTTTTGATAGAGTGGATACAGAGAGAATGTTTCCACTTGTGGGGAAGAGCATAACTAGAGGCCATCAATATAAGATAGTCACCAGGAAATCCAATAGGGAATTCAGAAGAAACTTCTTTACCCAGCGAGTGGTGAGAATGTGGAACTCGCTACCACAGGGAGTGGTTGAAGCGAATAGTATTGATGCATTTAAGGGGAGGCTGGACAAGCATATGAGGTAGAAGGGAATAGAGGGATATGCTGATAGATTTAGATGAGGAAAGATGGGAGGAGGCTCTTGTGAGGCAACCACAGAAGGCAGTTGAGGCCAATTCATTAAATATATTCCAGAAGGAGTTAGATATATTTCTTAAGGCTAAAGGGATCAAGGGAAATGGGGAGAAGTCAGGGACAGGATACTGAGTTTGGATGATCAGCCATGATCTCATTGAATGGCGGAGCAGGCTAGAGGGGCCGAATGGCCTACTCCTGCTCCTATCTTCTATGTATCTATGTATGAAGCAGAAACACCGACATGGACTGGTTGGGCCAAATGGCCTGTTTCTGTGCCGTATATCCTGTGTAATCCTATGTAATTCTAACAATCTCAGTTTTGCAATTTTCAATTCACTATTTCCTGTAAACCGATTGTTAAAACCTGAGCCAGTGTGTTGTGAGACAAAGAGCCTTGTGTCCAATAAGGGGAATAAAGGCCCACAGCCTCCCCTGGCACCGGGCCCTGAACAAGGGACTGGAGAAACTCGCTGCACTGCGGATCAGACAATCAGCCGGCGCTTGTCCCGCCCCTCGGGCGCCCCGATTGGTTGGAGGACCCGCCGCTAGCTCGCTCCTCCAGCCCTGCCCCGCTCGCTCCCTATTGGTCGGAAGCTCCCGTCAATCAGGCCGCGGGCCCGGGTCACGTGTCTCTCACTGGGCGGAGCTGCAGGTCAGCGGGAGCGGGGGCGGGAGATTAATAAACTGCGGGTAGGCCGTGCAGCAGGGTTTATAAAGATGGTGGAGGGAGCGGGTTTACGAACCCCGGGGAGACGCGGGCTGCTCACACCCCAAGTGTGGCCCCAGGCCCCATTATTAAAACACTCAACATTATCTGCTTCACACACACCCGGGGTGGGCCTCAGGCCCCGAACAAGATCCTCCGGGCCGGGCGTTTGCCCCGAGCGGGGCGGCAGTTGCGGGGCTTTCTCCTGGTGACAGGCCCGGGGTAATGGCCGCCATCTTGAGAGGCTCAGGGGGCAGCAGGGCGCATGCGCGGCCCCCTTGGCCAGGAACCAGGAGGAGAGAATCTTGTCAATTTCTATCCTGGACTCACAGTGATGGCTTTTGTAAACTCCTTTTACAGGCTGTGAGAAGGGCAGCATTTACACACCGCAAACTCAAACTAAACATCACATCAAGATCTGACAGAGTCACTCCATTCATCAGGACCTGAATATCATCGGCCTCTGAATGTGGAAGGAGAAATGTTTGTCTGTTCTGCCTGTGGGGAAAGATTTCAAACACCAGTGTGACTGGAAAAGCACCGAGACACACACACACACCCGAGTGAGAGTGTTCCAGTGCACTGACTGTGGAAAGAGCTTTAACCAGTTACACAGCCTGAAAAAACATTGCACCATTCACAGCGGGGAGAAACCGTACACATGCTCTGTGTGTGGACGAGGCTTTAACCGATCGTCCAACCTGGAGAGACTCAAGGACACCTGCGCCACGGAGAAACCATGGAAATGTGGGGACTGTGGGAAGTGATTCCCATCCAAGCTGTAAACTCATTGATGCAGTCACACCGGGGAGAGGCTGTTCACCTGTTCCGTGTGTGGGAAAACATCACTTGTTTCCCACTTGGCACAAAAAGAATATATTAATGGCAACAATTCATTTGAGCTGATTTGAAATAGTTTCGTTTACAAATTGAATCATGTTTCTCTCATTGTATTTCCCAACTCAGATTCATGGCCTCATTAACTTCCTCTGAGCCTCTGAACCTCATCTGGCAGTGTAATGTGGGTGAGTGTTGATTGATGGCCCTGGGAACCAATAGGAAGAGAGCTCAGAGGCTGGAGGGCCAAGGGAGCAGCGAGTTCGGCAACCAATCGCGGTGCTTGAGGGGCGGAACCTGAGTTGGGTGAGTCAGTGTGAAGCTGTTAAACAATTTGGCCTAGAAATTCAGTTGGCTTTGCGCCCACTTTTCGCCCAAAGAGGGCTTTTGCGCCAGTAGGGGTGGTAGCGCTGATATTGAGTGCCGTGGTAATGGCGGCGGTATGCGCAGTGCCCCGGTTCCGCCCCGCTACCGCCCCGACCCCCATCTTCAGTTATCGCCGCCTCCTCCGTGGCGGCCGCTATTAACATCCGGAGACCAGGGCCTTACTGCAGCCTCCTCCACCACCCCCCCCCCGCAGCATTGGCGGCTGCTTTTCGCGAGCCCGGCACTTCTCCGTGGTGCCGGGCTCATTTGCCGGCACAATCCAGCGGTGATCTCCCCGTTGCAGGCACCTCCACCTTAAGAGAAGGAGGAGGCCTGCAGTACCGCAGCCTGCCGCACCGCATCGGGTGGCGCAGCGGCACCTAGAGCGCTGATATTCAGTTTCAGTGCCCCAAGCGGAGGCGGGCACACCGTGGAACAGTGCCCGGTTCCGACTTGGGGCGCAGAAACTGAATATCTCACGGTGCAACTGGCACCGCGCGCAGCGCTAACTTTTGGGCGCACGCCAGCTGGCGGGCCCAAACTGAATTTCTAGGCCTTTATCTTTTAAAACTTAAATTGAGATTTAATTTGTCAACAGAACAGTTCAACATTTGTCAGTAGTTTGTTTCCCTGGAGTTGCTATTATGAGTTTCAGACACTTCAGTGCCAAGTGGACCTGGTGTTTAAAGCCCTCTTAATAAGGAGAAACTCACTCCAGTGTCAGAAAGGTTGGTAACCAGAGGACTCAGATTTAAGGTCATTGTCAAAAGAACCAGCGGCGACATGAGGAAAGAATTTAAGCAGCGAGTTGTTATGACCTGGAAGGCACTGCCTGAAGTGGTGGTGGAAGCAGATTCAATGGCAACTTTCAAAGGGGAATTGGAGAACTACTTGAATTGGAAACAAATTGCGGGTCTGTGGGGATAAAGCAGAGGAGTGGGCCTAAATTCAAAGAGCTGGCTCTGGGACAATGGGCCGAAGGGCTGTACCATTCTCTGATTCTATGAACTCTGCATTCCTCCAATTCTGGCCTGTTGTGCATCCCCCACTTCCTTCGCTCCACCATTGGTGGCCGTGCCTTCAGTTGCCTCGGCCCTCAGATCAATTTTTGCCCATTCCGCTCTTGTGAAGCACCTTGGAACGTTTTACTATGTTAAAGGCGCTATGTAAATGCAAGTTGTTGTTGGTGTGCTACCATTGGCCTCAGCTTTTCCAGACAGAATCAGCCAGGGACGGCGGCTGTGCTGCTCCCCATAGTCGAAATGCTGGCAGCTCGCCGTATAGGCCCACAAGCCCAGAATTGCTATTAGCGAGGTACTGGAGGGCAAAGAGTGACTGGGCCAAACCCGATCATCAAGCAGCACCTTGAGGAGAGAAAGGGAGAAAAATCCAATTTTCTATCCTGTATTTACAGTGATAACTTTTGTAAACTTTTACAGGGCATTAGAAACCAAACATCATGTCAAGATCTGACAGAGTGACATGCTTCATCAGGACCTGAATATCATCGGCCTTTTAATATAGGAGAAATGTTTGTCTGTGGGAAGAGATTTCAAACGTCAGTGTGCCCGAGACACACAGACCCGAGTGAGAGTGTTCCAGTGCGCTGACTGTGGAAAGAGCCTTAACCAGTTACACAACCTGAAAAAACATTGCACCGTTCACAGCGGGGAGAAACCGTACACGTGTTCTGTGTGTGGACAAGGCTTCAACTGATCATCCAACCTGGAGAGACACAAGAACACCCGCACCACGGAGAAACCGTGGAAATGTGAGGACTGTGGGAAGGGATTCAGTTCTTCATCGAAGCTGGAAATTCATCGACGCAGTCACACCAGGGAGAGGGCGTTCACCTGCCCCGTGTGTGGGAAGGGATTCACTCATTCATCCAACTGTCTGGTACACCAGCGAGTTCACACTGGGGAGAGGCCGTTCACCTGCTCCATGTCTGGGAACAGATTCACTTGTTCATCTGAGCTTGTGAAACACCAGCACATTCACACTAGAGAGAGGCTGTTCACCTGTTCCATGTGTAAGAACAGATTCACTCGTTCATCCGAGCTTCTGAGACACCAGTGCATTCACACTAGAGAGAGGCTGTTCCCCTGCTCCATGTGTAAGAAGGGATTCACTCGTTCATCCGAGCTTCTGAGACACCAGTGCATTCACACTGGAGAGAGGGAGTTCACTTGCTCAACATGTGGGAAGGGATTTAATTGACCATCCAAACTTCTGACACACCAGCGCATTCACACGGGGGAGAGGCCATTCACCTGTTCAGTATGTGAGAAGGGATTCACTAATTCATCTGACTTTCTGAAACAACAGCGAGTTCACGCTGAGGAGAGACCATTCACCTGCTCCATGTGTGGGAAGGGATTCATTCAGTCATCCAACCTGCTGAGACACCAGCGAGTTCACACTGGGGAGAGGGCGTTTACCTACTCCGTGTGTGGGAAGGGATTCACTCGGTCATCGCACCTCACTGGACATCAACTTGTTCACACAGATAAAAGACCTTTTAAATGTTCTGACTGTGAGAAGATCTTTAAAAGCACAAAGGATCTGCTGATACACCAGCGAGTTCACACTGGGGAGAGGCCATTCACCTGCTCCATGTGTGGGAAGGGATTCACTCAGTCATCCAACCTGCTGACCTACCAGCGAGTTCACACCGGGGAGAGGAAGTTCACCTGCTCAATGTGTGGAATGGGATTCACTCAGTCATTCCAACTGCTGACACACCAGCAAGTTCACCAGTGACTGCAGGGGTTGGATTCTGCTGTTGCTGCTGCTGTTAATCACATCCAGGACTGAACCAGGTTCATTCTGACAGGTGGGGTTTGTTTCTGCTGGTGTTAATAACTGTATAACTGGAGTTTAATATTCTGGATATATGTCAAATAAATCAGCTTAGCTTTCAATGCATTCCTGTAGATTTTTGTCACCATTCCTTCTTCATTTATAGATGCTCCCGAACCAGTCATCATTTCTCCTTCATTTACAGACGCTCCCTGATCAGTCACCAATTTGTCTTCATTTACAGACGCTCCCTGACCAGTCACCATTTCTCCTTCATTTACAGACGCTCCCTGACCAGGCACCATTTCTCCTCCAGTTACAGATGCTCCCTGACCTGTCACCATTTCTCCTCCATTTACAGACACTCCCTGACCAGTCACCATTTCTCCTCCTTTTATAGACGCTCCCTGACGGTCTCCATTTCTCCTCCATTTACAGACGCTCCCTGACCAGTCACCATTTCTCCTCCATTTACAGACGCTCCCTGACCAGTCTCCATTTCTCCTCCATTTACAGACGCTCCCTGACCAGTCACCACATCTCCTCCATTTACAGACGCTCCCTGACTTCCTGTGTGTCACGGAGTTTGGGCGGGGCCCCTTTGCTGAGGGAACAGGCGGGTGGATAATGTTCACTGTTTTTATAATCGGGCCTGGGGCTGCACTCGGTGCAGTGAGGGAGGAAATGCAGTGGATGTTGTGTAGATGGATTGTCAAAAGGTGTTTGATAAGGTGACGGACAGGAGGCTTGTTGATCAAATTAAGGCTCATGGTATTAAAGGGAGTGGGGCAGCGTGGATAGGAAGTTGGGTAAAGGGCAGAAAACAGAGAGTAGTGGTTAATGGATGTTCTTCAGACTGGAGATGTGTGAGGTGATAGATTTAGGAGGAAGAAAAACATAGGAAATGTACATGAAATGGTAAAACTTTGAAAGGAGTGGAGGAGCAGAGAGACTTAGGGTGTAAGATTCTAGCTAATGCCTCGTCTTATTAACTTGCAGGTTCAAACACTCCCAGGGCAGGTACAGCATGGGTTAGATACAGAGTAAAGCTCCCTCTACACTGGCGCATCAAACACTCCCAGGGCAGGTACAGCACGGGTTAGATACAGAGTAAAGCTCCCTCTGCACTGTCCCATCAAACACTCCCAGGGCAGGTACAGCACGGGTTAGATACAGAGTAAAGCTCCATCTACACTGTCCCATCAAACACTCCCAGGGCAGGTACAACACGGGTTAGATACAGAGTAAAGCTCCATCTACACTGTCCCATCAAACACTCCCAGGGCAGGTACAGCACGGGTTAGATACAGAGTAAATCTCCCTCTACACTGTCCCAGCAAACACTCCCAGGGCAGGGACAGCATGGGTTAGATACAGAGTAAAGATCCCTCTGTGATTCTGCAATTATTTACACAGGAGATCCCCAGTACCCACATTCCTGATAATCCAGCAGAATTTTCACAGGGATAAACCCTGCAAGAGACTTCACTGCATTGACACTAATCTCCTGTGTGATATACTCGCTGGAGTTTAGAAGAATGAGAGGTGATCTCATTGAAACATACAAGATTCTGATGGGGATTGACAGGGTAGTTGCTGAGAGGTTGTTTCCCCTGGCTGGACTGTCTAGAACTAGGAGTCATAGTCTCAGGATAAAGGGTAGGCCATTTAAGACTGAGATGTGGAGGAATTTCTTCACTCAGAGGGTTATGAATCTTTGGAATTCTCTGCCCCAGAGGGCTGTGAATGCTGAGTCTTTGAGTATATTCCAGACTGAGATAGATAGATTGTTGGACTCTAGGGGAATCAAGGGATATGGAGATTGGGCGGGAAAGTGGAGTTAGAAACATAGAAGATAGGAGCAGGAGTAGGCCATTCGGCCCCTCGAGCCTGCTCCGCCATTCAATGAGATCATGGCTGATCATCCAAATTCAGTACCCTGTTCCTGCCTTCTCTCCATATCCCTTGATCCCTTTAGCCTTAAGAAATATATCTAACTCCTTCTTGAATATATTTAATGAATTCGTCTCCACCGCCCTCTGTGGTAGAGAATTCCACAGGTTCACCACTCTCTGAGTGAAGAAATTCCTCCTCATCTCTGTCCTAAATGGCTTACTCCTTATCTTTAGACTGTGACCCCTGGTTCTGGACTCCCCCGCCATCGGGAACATCCTTCCTGCATCTCATCTGTCTGGTCCTGTTAGAATTTTATAAGTTGCAATGAGATCCCCTCTCATGCTTCTAAACTCCAGCGAGTACAAGCCCAATCGACTCAATCTCTCCTACTTCATTCCTGCCATCCCAGGTATCAGTGTGGCAAATCTTCGCTGCACTCCCTCCATGGCAAGAACATCCTTCCTCAGATAAGGCGACCAAAACTGCACACAATACTCAAGGTGTGGTCTCACCAAGGCCCTGTACAACTGCAGCAAGACATCCTTGTTCCTGTACTCAAACATACCATTTGCCTTCTTAACTGCCTGCTGCACCTGCATGGTTACCTTCAACCACTGGTGCACAAGGACACCCAGTTCTCGTTGCACTTTCCCTTCTCCCAATCTATTGTCGTTCAGATAATAATCTGCCTTCCTGTTCTTGCCACCAAAGTGGAGAACCTTGCACTGATCCACATTGTACTACATCTGCCATGCATCTGCCCAATCACCCAACCTGTCCAAATCATACTGGAGTTTCTCGGCATCCTCCTCACAGCACACACGCCCACCTAGCTTTGTGTCGTCTGCAAACTTGGAGATATTACATCTAGTTCCCTCGTCTGGATCATTAATATATATTGTGACTAGCTGGGGTCCTAGGACCGATCCCTGCGGTACCCCACTAGTCACTGCCTGCCACTCGGAAAAAGAGCCGTTTATTCCAACTTGTTGCTTGCTGTCTGCCAAGCAGTTCTCTATCTAAGTCAGTACCTTGCCCCCAATCCCATGTGCCTTAACTTTACACGCTAATCTCTTATGCGGGACCTTATCGAAAGCTTTCTGAAAGTCCAAATACACCACATCCACTGGTTCTCCCTGATCTATTCTACCAGTTACATCCTCAAAAAATTCCAGTAGATTAGTCAAGCACGAGTTGAGGTCGATGATCAGCCATGATCTTATTGAAGGCTTGAGGGGCCCAATGGCCTACTCCTGCTCCTATTTCTTATGTTCTTAACCCCACAGTCACTGACACCAATCTCCTCTTGTCTGATATAAACCAGCCCTACAGTCACTGACACCAATCTCCTCCTGTCTGATATAAACCAGCCCCACAGTCACTGACACCAATCTCCTGTCTGGAATAAACCAACCCCACAGTCACTGACACCAATCTCCTCCTGTCAGATATAAACCAACCCCACAGTCACTGACACCAATCTCCTCCTGTCTGATATAAACCAACCCCACAGTCACTGACACCAATCTCCTCCTGTCAGATATAAATCAACCCCACAGTCACTGACACCAATCTCCTCCTGTCTGATATAAACCAACCCCACAGTCATTGACACCAATCTCCTCCTGTCAGATATAAACCAACCCCATAGTCACTGACCCCAATCTCCTCCTGTCTGATATAAACCAGCCCCAGTCACCGACACCAATCTCCTCCTGTCTGATATAAACCGACCCCAGTCACTGACACCAATCTCCAGTGTATGTCAGACTGAAGTTGTTTACAATCCTGATGAGCTTTTACGCTATTCCTAGTTGAGTTCGAGATCTCCAATGAAACACTCCACACACCTTAATCCCCCTGAGCACAGGCTTTATTTTTAACATTCTGCAATAATACAACTCATATACTAAATGAGTGCAAAATATTTACAATATTACATTTATATAGTAAGACTCATAATCTAACAAGCTGTATCCATGAACTCAGACTTTGATCATTGCCAAGCCTGAGAGGCACGAAAGGATGTTCGACTCTTTTAAAATGCCAATTAGAATGACATTGTCATCAATCGATGTCACATTACCGAGCGAGCCCCCTGTTTAAAGGGGCACAAACAATCAACTCCAAATTATAATTAAATCAGAAGCGAATACTGTTGCTGGTGTTGACAATTGACTCCAGTCCCTCTGATGCCCACCGGTCACGGAAGGCCTCCAGCGTCCCGGCGGACACCGCGTGCTCCCACTCCAGGGACAGCCCGAAGGATGTTCCACCTTGGCTGTAGCCATCAGCTTTCTTCTTCCCGGGGTGCTCTCTGACCTAAGTTGCAAACTGTTCCTGTATTTAAAGCCAAATCAGGTGCAGCCCATGTGACCCTGGTTACCTCGGCCAATCAAACCATTGAGCTGAAAGACATTCATCAAACAAAGCATTCCATTGGATGGCTGTTTAGGTTTAGGTTTCATCGAGTAACCGCTTCCTGTTCATTGGAGCTACGAGGAATCTGCAAGTCAGAACAATGTCAGAGTTTGCTTTTACTGGGACATTTCAACAAACAAATGGCCTTCACGGTTCCGCTCAGTCCACACAGGCAGAGTTCTCAGCTCTGCTGGTTCTGTTCACACGAGGTCTGTTTCAGCTTAAAAGGGATAATTAGAGCCTGTTCTGTCTGAGGTGATTACAAGCTAATAGTTCACTAAACACGGGTCTTTAATACAAAGTTTACTCATATTAAACATACATGTATATAAAACAAAGCAAGACTTTACTTTTATGACTATTTCACGTAAAATCTGATCTTCTAATAAAACCCAGCTTTCTTACCGTCCACTGCTGGAGGCTCCACTCCCTGAGCCTACAACCTTCAGCAGGGTCAATGGTGGAGTTCCACAGCGGGAGTGATCCCAGAGTGACTGTCGGGATCGCACCCCTGTGGATGTCCCGTGTCGTGTATTTTTAGTTATCCTGGTGTCTAACACACACATCAATAAAACAGGGAATTCCTGGAAACACGCTGCAGGTCCTTCTTTATCTGGAGATCAAATGTCTGTTGTATAATTGTACCAGCAGTTAACAGGCTCCTGTGAACTCCTCCGTCTGCTATTTTAATGTAGGCCTTAACCAATTTATTTTAAACGGGTTTATTTTAAATGGGTTAATGCCTGACTTAAAATGGTAGACTCAGGACTGTCACACAATCATGTTAAATCTTCGTGGAATAATTACCTGTGATTTTTAGACTAGAAACTTAAACCTGCCGTGTCACTTTCAGTCAGGAGCAGATCGCAGTTTTACACCAATCTCTGATTTGACAGCACGTTTCCAGCATTCACCGTTGTTCTTCCTGACTCTAAACACAGTTGTAAAGGAGCCTTCTGTTCCGTTCCTAGGAGCTCTGGACCATGGAAGAGAGCGGCTGGGACACATTTCTTACACACCTCGAGATTAACCCTCACGGGGACTTTGCTGTCAGTGAAGAGACAAGAAAGACCAAAGTGCTGTTTGCCCCTCTCAGTGTGGCCCTGAAGGACTGTGTCCAGGCTGGAGTTCTGTTCCTGCCATACGATCCTCCCCCAGATTGTCCTTTCTGAGCTCCAGCCAGGTGATGCTAAACACTCAGGTGGGAAAGACAAAAATCTACAACAATGTGTTTAAAACAAAGCTGATTATTTGACATTTATAAAAGAAAGACTTGCATTTCTATAGCGCCTTTCACGACCTCAGGCCATCCCAAAGCGCTTTACAGGCAATGAAGAACTTTTGAAGTGGAGTCACTGTTGTAATGTGGCAGCCAATTTGCATACAACAAGCTCTCGGAAACAGCAACATGATAATGAGCAGGTAATCTTATTTTTTTTGTTATGTTGATTGAAGGATAAATATTGACCAGGACACCGGGGATAACTCCCCTGCTCTTCTTCGAAATAGCGCCATGGGATATTTTACGTCAACCTGAGAGGGCAGATGGGGCCTCGGTTTAACGTCGCCAGAATATTAACTTCCAGCCCAGTTATAGGGGTTATTAACATCAGCAGAAACAAACCCCAACTGTCAGAATGAACACGGTTCAGTCCTGGATGTGATTAACAGCAGCAATAACAGCAGAATCCAACCCCTGCAGGCACATGTGAACTCGCTGGTGTCTCAGCAGGTTGGATGAATCAATGAATCTCTTCCCACACACAGAGCAGGTGAATGGCCTCTCCCCAGTGTGAACATGCTGGTGTTTCAGTAGTTGGGTTGAATGAGCGAATCCCTTCCCACACATGGAGCAGGTGAACGGTCTCTCCCCAGTGTGAACTCGCTGGTGTGTCAGCAGATCCTTTTTGCTTTTAAAGCTCTTCTCACAGTCAGAACATTTAAAAGGTCTCTCATCAGTATGAACAAGCTGGTGTTTAGTGAGCTGGGATGACTGAGTGAATCCCTTCCCACACACGGAGCAGGTGAATGGCCTCTCCCCAGTGTGAGTGCGCTGGTGTACGGTGAGGTCAGATGATCGCCTGAACCCAATCCCGCAGTGAGAGCACCTGAACGGTCTCTCATCAGTGTGAACACGTTGATGGCATGTCAGTTCCCCGGAACTTTTATAGCACTTCCCGCAGTCCGGGCATTTAAAAGGTCTCTTGTCTGTGTGAACTCGCCGGTGCTTCAGCAGGGCAGAGGAATGAGTGCATCCCTTCCCACACTCGGGGCACGTGAACAGTGTCTCCCCAGTGTGACTGCGTCGATGAATTTCCAGCTCAAACGGGTAACTGAATCCCTTCCCACAGTCTCCACATTTACACGGTTTCTCCCCAGTGTGGCTGCGCTTATGTCTCGACAGGCCAGATGATCGGCTGAATCCTCGTCCACATTGAGAACAGGCATACGGTTTCTCCCCGCTGTGAACAGTGCTTTTTGCTTCCATGTTCAAAGGCTGATGATATTCAGGTCCCAATGAATCAAGTGACTCTGTCAGATCTTGATGTGATGTTTTGTTTGAGTTTCCCGTCTTCAAATCCTCCCTTTCTAATACCCTGTAAAATGAATTTAAAACAGGAAAAAGGGAGCGTGAGAGAGAACCCACAAAAACAACAAAGGCAAGTTGTGAAATTGAGCTCAATGAATCTGGTCATTTGTGGGGTCGGCACCAGAAAAAAGTGACCATGAAAACTGCCGGATTGTCGTAAAAACCCATCTGGTTCACTGATGTCCTTCAGGGCAGGGAACCTGCCACCGGTCTGGGCCGACACAAGACTCTGGCCTCTATGGGAGGAGAGAGAGATGTGGGAGGGCGAGGGCTCGAAGGAGAGAGACTTTATACAACTTTGACAAAACCTCCCAAACCTGCGACCTACAGTTTGTAGAAGGACAAGGGAAGCAGGTACATGGGAACACAATCACCACCAAGTTCCCCTCCCAGTCACTCACCATCCTGACTTGGACAAATATCACCGTTCGTTGCTGAGTCAAAATCTGGTAACTCCTGGCATTGTGGGAGTACCTTCACCACATGGACTGCACTGGTTCAAGAAGAAGGCCCACCACCCCCTTCTCAACAGGACACTGTGGATTGGCAATATATGCTGGCCTTGTTAGCAATGCCCATATCCCAAGAATTAATTTTTAAAATCTGTAGATGTAAAACGGATTAAAAGCCTCTACAGAAATACTTGTTCCTAAAACAATACTCTTTTACATTGTAGGGACAGTGTCTGTTTAACAACCTAATCTCCCCCAGAATCCACCTCCCCTGACAGTCTCACATTGGAAATTGATGGGTCCTCCTGGGCTCAGAAGTACTGGGGGTTAAACCCAGCAGCTTCTCCTCCATCTCCACTCCAGCTCAAACTGAAGCAACAAAAAGACCTACACAGGTGGCCAGGGACCGACTTCCGCATCCAGCCCTGATACAAGCCGGCTCTGGATTGGCGGCTCTGCTGTGTCGATCCAGTTGTGGTTTCTCCTGTCTGGGGGAGGCGCTGCACCCTGGGTTTCCTGGTGCCGGGGCCCTGGCCGCACGTCCGCCGGGCCCGGCCGCTCTGATTCGGGGCCTGAGACGCGCACTCGGTGTTGCTGAGGCCGCGCTCGCCCCTGCTCAGTGTCCTGGAGCCGCACCGCACATGCTCCGCGCAGGAAGGCGCTCTCCGGGGACCAGCCCTTCCCGCGCCTGCGCGCTGCGCCCCTGCTGATGGACATAGGCTGTATTCACCTGCGCGGGGCACTCTGGGTAAGGGCATCCGCCATGTTCAGTATTGTGTTTCCCTGGAGTTCCGGTTCTCAGTTTCAGACACTTCAGTGCCAAGTGGACCAGGTGTTTAAAGCTCATTCATTTCCCTTGCTCCATGTCGCTGTTAGTTAAAGGTACAGAGATTGATTTCCCTCATTGTGCCTCTGTTTGTGATATTTAGAGAAAGAAAGACTTGCATTTATATAGCGCCTTTCACGACCAGCGGACGTCCCAAAGTGCTTCACAGCCAATTAAGTACTTTTGAAGTATAGTCACTGTTGTAATGTAGGAAACGTAGCAGCCAATTTGCACACAGCAAGCTCCCACAAACAGCAATGTGATAATGAGAGAGCTTGGACCTGGGGGAGAGCAGAGGCGCAACCGGCGGCACTTAAAAGCGGCGGCAGCGAACGAGGCCCGACCAGAGAGTGAGCAGAGGCGCGACCGGCGGCACTTAAAAGCGGCGGCAGCGAATGAGGCCCGACCAGAGAGCTTGGACCTGGGGGAGAGCAGAGGCGCGACCGGCGGCACTTAAAAGCGGCGGCAGCGAATGAGGCCCGACCAGAGAGCTTGGACCTGGGGGAGAGCAGAGGCGCAACCGGCGGCAGATAAAAGCGGCGGCAGCAAACGAGACCCGACCAGAGAGCTTGGACCTGGGGGAGAGCAGAGGCGCGACCGGCGGCAGATAAAAGCGGCGGCAGCGAACGAGGCCTGACCAGAGAGCTTGGACCTGGGGGAGAGCAGAGGCGCGACCGGCGGCAGATAAAAGCGGCGGCAGCGAACGAGGCCCGACCAGAGAGCTTGGACCTGGGGGAGAGCAGAGGCGCAACCGGCGGCAGATAAAAGCGGCGGCAGCGAACGAGGCCCGACCAGAGAGCTTGGACCTGGGGGAGAGCAGAGGTGCGACCGGCGGCAGATAAAAGCGGCGGCAGCGAACGAGGCCGGACCAGAGAGCTTGGACCTGGGGGAGAGCAGAGGCGCGACCGGCGGCAGATAAAAGCGGCGGCAGCGAACGAGGCCCGACCAGAGAGCTTGGACCTGGGGGAGAGCAGATGCGCGGCCGGCGGGAGATAAAAGCGGCGGCAGCGAACGAGGCCCGACCAGAGAGTTTGGACCTGGGGGAGAGCAGCAGCGCGACTGGCGGGAGATAAAAGCGGCGGCAGCGAACGAGGCCCGACCAGAGAGCTTGGACCTGGGGGAGAGCAGAGGTGCGACCGGCGGGAGATGAAAGCGGCGGCAGCGAACGAGGCCCGACCAGAGAGCTTGGACCTGGGGGAGAGCAGAGGCGCGACCGGCGGCAGATAAAACCGGCGGCAGTGAACGAGGCCTGACCAGAGAGCTTGGACCTGGGGGAGAGCAGGGGTGCGACCGGCGGGAGATAAGAGTGGCGGCAGCGAACGAGGCCGGACCAGAGAGCTTGGACCTGGGGGAGAGCAGGGGCGCGACCGGCGGGAGATAAAACCGGCGGCAGCGAACGAGGCCCGACCAGAGAGCTTGGACCTGGGGGAGAGCAGAGGCGCGACCGGCGGCAGATAAAAGCGGCGGCAGCGAACGAGGCTCGACCAGAGAGCTTGGACCTGGGGGAGAGCAGAGGCGCGACCGGCGGCAGCGAACGAGGCCCGACCAGAGAGCTTGGACCTGGGGGAGAGCAGAGGTGCGACCGGCAGGAGATAAAAGCGGCGGCAGCGAACGAGGCCGGACCAGAGAGCTTGGACCTGTGGGAGAGCAGGGGCGCGACCGGCGGCAGATAAAAGCGGCGGCAGCGAATGAGGCCCGACCAGAGAGCTTGGACCTGGGGGAGAGCAGCAGCGCGACCGGCGGGAGATAAAAGCGGCAGCAGCGAACGAGGCCCGACCAGAGAGCTTGGACCTGGGGGAGAGCAGGGGCGCGACCGGCGGGAGATAAAAGCGGCGGCAGCGAACGAGGCCCGACCAGAGAGCTTGGACCTGGGGGAGAGCAGAGGCGCGACCAGCGGCAGATAAAGCGGCGGCAGCGAACGAGGCCCGACCAGAGAGCTTGGACCTGGGGGAGAGCAGAGGCGCGACTGGCGGGAGATAAAAGCGGCGGCAGCGAACGAGGCCCGACCAGAGAGCTTGGACCTGGAGGAGAGCAGAGGCGCGACCGGCGGGAGATAAAAGCGGCGGCAGCGAACGAGGCCCGACCAGAGAGCTTGGACCTGGGGGAGAGCAGCAACACGACCGGCGGGAGATAAAAGCGGCGGCAGCGAACGAGGCTCGACCAGAGAGCTTGGACCTGGAGGAGAGCAGAGGCGCGACCGGCGGGAGATAAAACCGGCGGCAGCGAACGAGGCCCGACTAGAGAGCTTGGACCTGGGAGAGAGCAGAGGCGCGACCGGCGGGAGATAAAACCGGCAGCAGCGAACGAGGCCCGACTAGAGAGCTTGGACCTGGGAGAGAGCAGAGCGACCAATTCAACAGCAGAGGAGAGAGGTAAAAAGTAATCCAAGTGTGACGTCACCAGGAAGCAGGTAAGTGATTGGTTGGTGAGTGTTTCTTTTATTACAAGATTAAATTCTGCGGTTTATATTTTCTTGGCTCTCTGTGGTGTAGTGGGGCAGTTGGTAAATAAGCGCCCTAGAGTATATCTTTAACTGGTGGTATTGAATTAATTTAAATTAATTAAAGGGGTAAGTCATGCCAGGAGAGCCCAGCCCCGTGTTATGCTCCTCTTGCTCTATGTGGGAATTCAGGGACGCTGCCGGTGTCCCTGATGACCACGTGTGCCAGAAATGCATCCAGCTGCAGCTACTAACGGGCCGTATTGAGGCGCTGGAGTTGTGGATGGATGGGTTGTGGAGCATTCACGATGCTGAGAGGGTCGTGGATTACACGTATGATGAGTTGGTCACGCCGCAGGGTAGGGCTGCATAGGCAGAAGGGAAATGGGTGACCACCAGGCGGAGCAGTAGAAGCAGGCAGGTGGTGCAGGAGACCCCTGTGGCCATCCCCCTTTCAAACAGGTATACCAATTTGGATACTGTTGAGGGGGATGACTCACCAGAGGAAGGCAGCAGCAGCCAACTTCCTGGCACCGGGGGTGTTGCTGCTGCTCAGGAAGGGAGGAAAAAGAGTGGGAGAGCAATAGTGATAGGGGATTCTATCGTAAGGGGAACAGATAGACGGTTCTGTGGCCGTAGACGTGACTCCAGGATGGTTTGTTGCCTCCCTGGTGCCAGGGTCAAGGATGTCACTGAACGGCTGCAGGGCATTCTGAAGGGGGAGGGTGAACAGGCAGAGGTCGTGGTTCACATTGGGACCAACGACATAGGTAGGAAGAGGGATGAGGTCCTGCAACAAGAATTTAGGGAGCTAGGTAGCAGATTAAAGAGCAGGACCTCAAAGGTTGTAATCTCTGGATTACTCCCGGTGCCACGTGCTAGTGAGTATAGGAATAGGAGGATAGAGCAGATGAATGCGTGGCTAAAGAGTTGGTGCAGGAGGGAGGGCTTTAGTTTCCTGGATCACTGGGCCTGTTTCTGGGAAAGGTGGGACTTGTACAAGTCGGACGGGTTGCACCTGAACCAGAGCGGGACAAATATCCTTGCGGGGAGGTTTGCTAGCACTGTTCGGGGGGGTTTAAACTAAAATGGCAGGGGGTTGGGAACCTGAGCAGGGAGACAGAGGAAAGGAAAACAGGGATAAAAGCAAAAGATAGGAAGGAGAAAAACAAAAGTGGCAGTCAGAGAAATCAACGGTTTAAATCAAACGTGGCCACAGTAAATAATAATTCTAATAGGACTAAGAGCGTTAAAAAAACAAGCCTGAAGGCATTGTGTCTTAATGCGAGGAGCATTTGTAATAAGGTGGATGAATTGGCTGCGCAAATAGAGGTAAACAAATACGATTTGGTTGGGATTACAGAAACGTGGCTCAAGGATGGCCAAGACTGGGAACTCAACATCCAGGGGTATTCGATATTCAGGAAAGATAGGCAAAAAGGAAAGGGAGGTGGGGTAGCATTACTGGTTAAAGAAGGGATTAATACAATTGTAATGAAGGATATTAGCTCTGATGATGTGGAATCTGTATGGGTAGGATTGAGAAATACTAAGGGGAAAAAAACATTAGTGGGAGTGGTATATAGACCTCCAAACAGTAAGGTGGAGGTTGGGGATGGCATTAAAAGGGAAATTAAAGAAGCGTTGAATAAGGGCACAGCAGTCATCATGGGTGACTTTAATCTACATATAGATTGGGCCAACCAAATTAGTAACAATACTGTGGAGGAGGAATTCCTGGAGTGTTTACGGGATGGTTTCCTGGACCAATATGTCGAGGAACCAACTAGAGATCAGGCCATCTTAGACTGGGTATTATGTAACGAGAAAGGATTAATTAGCAATCTTGTTGTACAAGGCCCCTTGGGTCGGAGCGATCATAATATGATCAAATTCTTCATTAAGATGGAGAATGAAGTAGTTGACTCAGAGACAAGGGTCCTCAATTTAAATAAAGGAAACTACGATGGTCTGAGGAGCGAGTTGGGTAGGATTGATTGGGGAATGGCACTCAAAGGGTTGACGGTGGATAGGCAATAGCAAACATTCAAAGACCGAATGGATGAGCTACAGAATTTGTTCATCCCAGTTTGGCATAAAAATAAAACAAAAAAGGTGACTCAACCGTGGCTGACAAGGGAAATTAGGGATAGCATAAGATCCAAGGAGAGGACATATAAATTGGCTAGAAAAAGCAATAATCCCGAGGATTGGGAGCAGTTTAGGAGTCAACAAAGGAGGACAAAGGGATTAATTAAGAAAGGGAAAATAGAATATGAGAGTAAGCTAGCAGGGAACATAAAAACTGACTGTAAAAGCTTTTATAGATATGTGAAGAGAAAAAGATTGGTGAAGTCAAGCGTAGGTCCCTTACAGTCAGAATCAGGGGAATTTATAATGGGAAACAAGGAAATGGCAGACCAACTAAATACATACTTTGGTTCTGTCTTCACAAAGGAGGACACAAATAACCTCCCAGAGATGCCGGGGAACATAGGGTCTGATGAAAGAGAGGAACTGAAAGAAATCAGTATTTGTAGGAAAATGGTGTTAGGAAAATTGATGGGACTGAAGGCCGATAAATCCCCAGGGCCTGATGGTCTACATCCCAGGGTACTTAAGGAAGTGGCCCTAGAGATAGTAGATGCATTACTGGTCATCTTCCAGAACTCGATAGACTCTGGAACGGTACCCATGGATTGGAGGGTAGCTAATGTTACCCCACTATTCAAAAAAGGTGGTAGAGAAAAAGCGGGGAATTATAGGCCGGTAAGCCTGACATCGGTAGTGGGGAAAATGCTAGAGTCTATTATAAAAGATGTAATAGCAGAGCACTTGGAAAGCAGTGACAGGATCGGACAAAGTCAACATGGATTTACAAAAGGTAAATCATGCTTGACTAATCTACTGGAATTTTTTGAGGATGTAACTGGTAAAATAGATAAGGGAGAACCAGTGGATGTGGTGTATTTGGACTTTCAGAAGGCTTTCGATAAGGTCCCACACAAGAGATTAGCGTGCAAAATTAAGGCACATGGGATTGGGGGCAAGGTATTGACTTGGATAGAGAACTGGTTGGCGGACAGAAAGCAAAGAGTTGGAATAAACGGGTTGTTTTCCAAGTGGGATACCGCAAGGATCGGTCCTAGGACCCCAGCTGTTCACAATATATATTAATGATCTGGACGAGGGAATTGGATGTAATATCTCCAAATTTGCAGATGACACAAAGCTGGGCGGGAGGGTAAGCTGCGAGGAGGATGTCGGGAAACTCCAGTACGATTTGGACAGGTTGGGTGATTGGGCAGAAACATGGCAAATGCACTATAATGTGGATAAATGTGAGGTTATCCACTTTGGTGGCAAAAACAGGAAGGCAGATTATTGTTTGAATGGCAATAGATTGGGAGAAGGGGACGTGCAAAGAGACCTGGGTGTCCTTGTGCACCAGTCGCTGAAGGTAAGCATGCAGGTGCAGCAGGCAGTTAAGAAGGCAAATGGTATGTTGGCCTTCGTAGCAAGAGGGTTCGAGTACAGGAACAAGGATGTCTTGCTACAGTTGTACAGGGCCTTGGTGAGACCGCACCTTGAGTATTGTGTGCAGTTTTGGTCACCTTACCTGAGGAAGGACGTGCTTGCCATGGAGGGAGTGCAGCGAAGATTCACCAGGCTGATACCTGGGATGGCAGGAATGACGTATGAGGAGAGATTGTGTCGATTGGGCTTATACTCACTGGAGTTTAGAAGATTGAGAGGGGATCTCATCGAAACCTATAAAATTCTGTCAGGTCTGGACAGACTAGATGCAGGAAGGATGTTTCTGATGGCCGGGGAGTCCAGAACCAGGGGTCATAGTCTAAGGATAAGGGGTAAGCCATTTAGGACCGAAATGAGGAGGAATTTCTTCACCCAGAGAGTGGTGAACCTGTGGAATTCTCTGCCACAAAGGGCGGTGGAGGCTAGTTCATTAAATATATTCAAGAAAGAGTTGGATATATTTCTTGAGGCTAAATGGATCAAGGGATATGGGGAAAAGGCAGGGACAGGGTACTGAATTTGGATGATCAGCCATGATCACATTGAATGGCGGAGCAGGCTCGAAGGGCCGAATGGCCTACTCCTGCTCCTATCTTCTATGTTTCTATGACCAGATAATCTGTTTCTGTGATGTTGATTGAGGGATAAATATTGGCCAGGACAACGGGGATAACTCCCCTGCTCTTCTTCGAAACAGTGCCCTGGGATCTTTTATGTCCATTCAAAAGAGCAGACGGGATCTCGGTTTAACATCTCAGCTAAAAGGCAGCACCTCTAGCAGTGCAGCAGCTCACTACCGCACTGGAGAGTCAGCCTACATTTTTGAGCTCAAGTCTCTGGAGTGGAAACTTGACCCCACAAGCCGTTACTGACTCAGAGGTGAGGGTGCTACTAACTGAGCCACGGCCTGACACAAGCACAATGGTTCACCTCTCTACACCTATAGTAGTTAAAGTAACATCCTTCCTGTTAGTAATGAGCCACATTCTGTACTGGGGGAGACTGCTTTCTATTTTGGTGGCTTCAGCCTTTTAAATTCTCATCCTCCAGCCGTACAACCCTATGAGACCCCTGCACTCCTCCAACTCTGGCCTCTTGTGCAACCCCCACTTCCTTTGCTCCACCATTGGTGGCCATTCCTTCAATTGCCTAGGCCTTAAGATTTTTGGCCAAGCTTTTAGTCACCAGTTCTAATGTCTCCTTCTTTGGCTCGGTGTCAATTTTTGACTGATTCCACTGTTGCGAACCGCCTTGGAATATTTTACTATGTTAAAGACGCTATGTAAATGCAAGTTGTTGATGCTGTGCTACTTTTGGCTTCAACGTTGCCAGACAGAATCAGCCAGGGATGGTGGCTGTGATGCTCCCCATGGTAGAAATGCTGGCAGCTCACTGTATAGGCTCACAAGCTCAGAATTACCATTTGACAAAGTACTGGAGGGAAAACAGTGACTGGGGCTCAACGCCACCATCACGCAGCACCTTCAGGAGAGAAAGGGAGAAAATTCAGAGCCTGCGATGAATCTGGATTTCAAACGGCGAGTGTGTGGGATGGGGGAGAGTGTGTGGGACAGGGGAGAGTGTGTGGGACAGGGGAGAGTGTGTGGGACGGGGGAAGAGTGTGTGGGACGGGGGAGAGTGTGTGGGACGGGGGAGAGTGTGTGGGATGGGGGAGAGTGTGTGGGACAGGGGGAGAGTGTGTGGGACGGGGGAGAGTGTGTGGGACGGGGGAGAGTGTGTGGGACGGGGGAGAGTGTGTGGGACGGGGGAGAGTGTGTGGGACGGGGGAGAGTGTGTGGGACGGGGGAGAGTGTGTGGGACGGGGGAGAGTGTGTGGGACGGGGGAGAGTGTGTGGGACGGGGGAGAGTGTGTGGGACGGGGGAGAGTGTGTGGGACGGGGGAGAGTGTGTGGGACGGGGGAGAGTGTGTGGGACGGGGGAGAGTGTGTGGGACGGGGGAGAGTGTGTGGGACGGGGGAGAGTGTGTGGGACGGGGGAGAGTGTGTGGGACGGGGGAAGAGTGTGTGGGACGGGGGAGAGTGTGTGGGACGGGGGAGAGTGTGTGGGACGGGGGAGTGTGTGGGGGACGGGGGAGAGTGTGTGGGACAGGGGAGAGTGTGTGGGACGGGGGAGAGTGTGTGGGACGGGGAGAGTGTGTGGGACGGGGGAGAGTGTGTGGGACGGGGGGAGAGTGTGTGAGACGGGGGAAGAGTGTGTGGGATGGGGGAGAGTGTGTGGGATGGGGGAAGAGTGTGTGGGACGGGGGAGAGTGTGTGGGACGGGGGATTTACAGCTTAGGAGGGGCAAGAGAGGAAAGAACTGTCTGTTCAGAATTTCTATCCTGTACTTCCAGAGATGACATTTGTAAATTATGAGGACAGATTGCATAGACTAGGCTTGTTTTTCCATGAATATAGAAGATTAACAGGTGATGTAATTGAGGTGTTTAAGATGATTAAAGGAGTTGATAGGGTAGATAGAGAGAAAAACCCTCGTAAAACTGAAGTCAATGGGAATCGGGTGAAAACGCTCCACTGCCTGGAGTCATACCTAGCACAAAGAAAGATGGTTGTGATGGTTGAAGGTCAATCATTACAGCCCCAGGACATCGCTGCAGGAGTTCCTCAGGGCAGTGCCCTAGGCCCAACCATCTTCAGCTGCTTCATCAATGACCTTCCCTCCAACATGAGGTCAGAAGTGGGGATGTTCGCTGATGACTGCATGGTGTTCACTGCCATTCACAACTCCTCAGATAATGAAGCAGTCCATGCCCGCATGCAGCAAGACCTGGACGATGTTCAGGCTTGGGCTGATAAGTTGCAGGTAACATTCGTGCCACAGAAGTGCCAGGCAATGACCATCTCCAACAAGCGAGAGTCTAACCACCTCCCCTTGACATTCAATGGTATTATCATCGCCAAATCCCCCACCATCAACATCCTGGGGGTCACCATTGACCAGAAACTTAACTGGACCAGCCACATAAATACTGTGGCAACAAGAGCAGGTTAGAGGCTAGGTATTCTGTGGTGAGTGTCTCACCTCCTGACTCCTCAAAGCCTTTCCATCATCTACAAGGCACAAGTAAGTAGTGTGATGGAATATGCTCCACTTGCCTGGATGAGTGCAGCTCCAACAACACTCAAGAAGCTTGACACCATCCAGGACGAAGCAGCCCACTTGATTGGCACCCCATCCACCACCTTAAACATTCACTCCCTCCACCACCACCAGCGGACCGTGACTGCAGTGTGTACCATCTACAAGATGCACTGCAGCAACTTGCCAAGGCTTCTTCGGCAGCACCTCCCAAACCCTCGACCTCTTCCACCTAGAAGGACAAGGGCAGCAGGCGCAGGGGAACACCACCACCTCTAAGTTCCCCTCCAAGTCACACACCATCCTGACTTAGTATATCGCCGATCCTTCATCATCGTGGGGTCAAAATCCTGGAAATTCCTCCCTAACAGCACTGTGGGAGTACCTTCACCACACGGACTGCAGCGGTTCAAGAAGGCGGCTCACCACCACCTTTTCAAGGGCTACTAGGGATGGGCAATAAATGCTGGCCTTGCCAGCGACGCCCACATCCCATATACGAATAAAAAAGTGAGCAATTTTGGCAGATGAGAGCAGGACCCGATAATGCTTGATGTGGCCCAGCCAGATCTGGCGGTGAATGGCTAAACCAGTTGTCCGCCATATCCGTTCAAGTCTGCGTCCCTTGGACTTAAGGGAGCGAAGATGAGGGCCGTACCAGGGGGACCGGCCAGGGTGAGAGAGACAGTAATTGCTTTAATAGGGACTAGGGCATCAAAGGTGGTGGTGAGGGTGTGGCTGAGCAGATCGATAGCTGCAGAAATGTCATGGTGAATGGAGGGCCAGAGGCTGGACAGTTGGGATTTCATAAGGACAATTGTAAGAGAGTTGAGAGAGAGTTTTTTTCAGGGGCGGACACAGAAGGGTTGGGGGATGTGGGTGGAAGGGGGATGTGGGTGGAGAGCGAGATGAGGAAGTGGTCAGAGATGGTCTTATCTGCAATTGACACGATGGGAGTAGCGAGGCCACAAGAGATGGCAAGGTCGAGGGGGTGGCTGTGAATATGGGTTGGGGAGTTTACATGGAGGGAGAGATTAAGGGAGGACAGGAGGCTCAGGAACTCAGAGGAGAGAGAACATGATGAATTAAGAAATCACACAACACCAGGTTAGAGTCCAACAGCTTTATTTGAAATCACAAGCTTTCGGAGCGCTGCTCCTTCGTCAGGTGAAGGAGCAGCGCTCCGAAAGCTTGTGATTTCAAATAAAGCTGTTGGACTATAACCTGGTGTTGTGTGATTTCTTACATTTGTCCACCCCAGTCCAACACCGGCATCTCCACACCATGAAGAATTAAGATGGAGGTTGAAATCACCGAGGATGAGAAGTCGTTCGGTGCAGAGGCTGAGGGAGGAGAACAGTGAAGAAATCTCAGTAATAACATTTTTATGGTACTTGGGTGGGCGGTAGAGAACAAGAATTATAAATGGAGGAGAAACTGCTGGAGGAACAGAACAGAAGGAGGCCATTCGGCCCATCGAGTCTGCACTGGCTCTTTCGAAGAGCAATCCAGTCAGTCCCACTCCCGGCTCTTTCCCCAGATCCATGCATTTTTTCTCCAACTATTTATCCAGTTCCCTTTTGAGGTTACTATTGAATCTGTATCCACCCCCTATCAGGCAGTGCATTCCCAATCCTAACCACTCCTTGTGTAAAGACGTTTTTCCTCATGTCTCCGCTGGTTCTTTTGCCAATCACCTTAAATCTGTGCCCTCTGGTCACCGACCCTTCAGCCATTAGAAACAGTTTCTCTTTATTTATGGGAATGGTGACATAGTGGTCATGTTACTGGTAATCCAAAGGCCTGGACCAATGATCCGGAGCCATGAGCTCAAATCCCACCACGGCAGCCGGGGAACCCGACTTCAGTCAATTCAATAAATCTGGAACAAAAACAGTTCAGGTGACCATGAAACTACCGGATTGTCAGTAAAACCCATCTGGTTCACTAATGTCCTTTAGGGAAGGCAATCTGCTGTCCTTACCCGGTCTGGCCGATATGTGACTCCAGACAATGTGGTTAACTCTTACCTGCCCTCTGAAATGGCCCAGCGAGCCACTCAGTTGTAATGAACCGCTACGATTCACCACACGGACTGCAGCGGTTCAAGAAGGCGGCGCACCACCACCTTCTCAGGGATATAGACAGGTTAACTGTGAAGGATTCGAAAATTTCATACATCTCCCCCCACCCCCCCCGAAGATTTATTTGGTTTTTAAAAGAAACCCTGGTCAGACTGAGTTTTAAAATCCAGGGCACAACAAAATGGCTGCGGTCAGACCTCGTGACCGAAAGCCTGTCAGTTTCAATTCAGACCCTGGCAAGCTAACAGCTTGTGCATTTCAATGTCTGCAGCAAGGAGATCACGAAACCAGACAAGACCTTTGCATATGCATTGGGGACAAACCCAATTACAATCAGACCTACGCATAAAGGCCATCAAGGTGTTTGCTCAAACAATCAAAATAATCAGCGGGGCCATCGAGGCTGGGCTAGCCCCCATCAAAGAACCTGTTCGACAAAGGAGAGCAGTTGCAGAACCGGCAGGAACCGATTACCGGCCATCCAAGTCGATGGGCCAAGATCGACACCTTCTGTTTAATTCCAGCCCGCTCAAATCAGACAAAAGAATGAGCTGATTGAGCACAGAGATAAGGACTACCGAGGGGGGTATAACTAGCCTCTCGAGAAGCCATTCTCTCTCTCTCGCCTCGCCTCCTGCGCCCTGCCTCGCCATCAACCAAGGAAGAAGACCATCGAAGGAGAGCCCGTCCAGAGAGGTAGGATACCCTGTCAGAGACCTTTTAATTACTGGGGTTTCTCTACCTGGACGGTGAGGTCTGTGCAACAGCGGGACCACGTGACATCGGCAGGCAACAGGGCAAAGGGGCAAGGCTTTCTTTCAACATCTCGGACCGGTGAGCATTATACTTCTGACCCATCGCAAGATAATCTAGCTAGGTGTAGAGGGTGGGAGTTAAGGGGAATGCTGAATTGTCATTTTAGCCATTTTCCCTCGATGTGCCGTTTTCTCCTCCCTTGTTAAGTGTAAGTGTACTGCATTCCTATCATCTTTTTGTATAGTATTGTTATCTTATTTTCTCTGATAATAAATTTTGGTTTTCTTTGTACCAAACCACTGGTCTGCTCGTTTGTCTATATCGCTATCTGCCAATAAGCCCGGGGATCAGAACTAAGGGGTGAGCGATTCGAACCGCTCAGAGCTAAGGCAGCCGGAGACACAACCGACTGGCCAAAGCAAGTAGCAAAACCCCCTTACAACTGAGTGGGCGATAAGGTGGCAGATGGAGTATAATGTAGGGAAATGTGAGGTTATTCACTAGGGTAAGAAAAATAGAAAAACAGAATATCTTTTAAATGGTGAGAAACTATTAAATGTTGGTGTTCAGAGATTTAGGTGTCCTCGTCCAGGAAACATAGAAAGTTAGCCTGCAGGTTGTTGCAATGGGATGTTGGCCTTTATTGCAAGGGGGTTGGAGTATAAGAGTAAGGAAGTCTTGCTACAATTGTACAGGGCCTTGGTGAGACCACACCTGGAGTACTGTGCACAGTTCTGGTCTCCTTATCTAAGGAAGGATATACTTGCCTTGGAGGCGGTGCAACGAAGGTTCACTAGATTGATTCCTGGGATGAGAGGGCTGTCCTATGATGAGAGATTGTGTAGAATGGGCCTATACTCTCTGGAGTTTAGGAGAATGAGAGGTGATCTCATTGAAATATACAAGATTCTGAGGGGGATTGACAGGGTAGATGTTGAGAGGTTGTTTCCCCTGGCTGGAGAGTCTAGAGCTAGGAGCCATAGTCTCAGGATAAGAGGTTCGGCCTTTTAAGACCGAGATGAGGAGAAATGTCTTCACTCAGAGGGCTGTGAATCTTTGGAATTCTCTGCCCCAGGGGGCTGTGGATGCTCAGTCATTGAGTATATTCAAGGCTGAGAGAGAGATTTTTGGAATCAAAGGATATGGGAATCGGGCGGGAAAGTGAAGCTGAGGTCGATGACCAGCCATGATCTTATTGAATGGCGGAGCAGGCTCGAGGGGCCGCATGGCCTACTCCTGCTCCCAATTCTTATTCTTTTCTCGAGGGCAACTAGGGATGGGCAATAAATACTGGCTTTGCCAGTGACGCCCACATCCCGAGAATGAATTTAAAAAAATTCTAGACTGCAACAATACTGGCCAGTTGCCCAATCTGATCAAAGTGCAGATGGCTGGTGCTGACAAGATACAGATCAGCAGGAGTCGGATCTGAGGCAAGAGGAAGTGGTGAGGATGGATGGAGGACTGAGGGACCTCGGCAAGAGCCTGTGCATCATCATGG
This sequence comes from Somniosus microcephalus, assembly GCF_052327205.1. Taxonomy (NCBI): domain Eukaryota; kingdom Metazoa; phylum Chordata; class Chondrichthyes; order Squaliformes; family Somniosidae; genus Somniosus; species Somniosus microcephalus. The sequence continues at coordinate 39,631,992 of NC_140990.1, read as the reverse complement.
GCACCTCCAGGGGTCTGGGGAAGAGGTTGTCCCTGGTGCTGGCTCCTAGGCTGCGGGCTGGCTCCCACCTGGTGCTGATGGCCGGGTCCGGGGACAACCTGCGGGAGGTGGAGCGCCAGGTGCTGATGGCCAGGTCCGGGGACAACCTGCGGGCTGGCTCCCACCTGGTGCTGATGGCCGGGTCCGGGGACAACCTGCGGGAGGTGGAGCGCCAGGTACTGGAAGCAGCGGCTCTGCTGGGCGGCGGGTTGAGGGTGGGCCGTGTGGAAGCCAAGCTCAGCGAGGCAGAGGCGGTGCAGCACTCGGTCACTGGTAGCCAGGACCAGGACCAGGACGGACCTCCGGAGCGGCTACTCCTCATCAACAACACGGGTGAGGGCCGGAGGCTTGTTGATCAAATTAAGGCTCCCGGTATTAAAGGGAGTGGGGCAGCGTGGATAGGAAGTTGGGTAAAGGGCAGAAAACAGAGAGTAGTGGTTAATGGATGTTCTTCAGACTGGAGGGATGTAAACAGTGGTGTCCCCCAGGGTCAGTGTTGGCACCATGGCTCTTCTCAATATAGAGAAATGTTCTGGGCTTGAGTTTATGGGGCAAGATCAAAATCTCTAGATGCTAAAAAAGGGACCTTGGCCAACTGTGAAAGGCTTGTCAGTGACTTCAGTGCATACACAGGTTATAAATGGGGCAGGGAGATGGCAGATGCAGTTTAACGCAGAGAAATGTGAGCTGATACATTTTTCTTCCTCCTAAAATCTAAAAAATATGCATCAAATGGTAAAACTTAGAAAGGAGAGTCTTGGGGTGTAAGATTCTAGCGAACCCCTTGTCCTATTAATTAGCAGGTTCAGGTGTCCAGTGTCACCAACTCTAATACTCTATTAAGAAGCTGATGCATCTATATCACATCGGCTTTGGGTTAAATATTGTGGTCATCGAGGCAAACACCACGTATCCCATCAAACTATCTCCAGTCAGGTACAGCACAGGTTAGATACAGAGTAAAGCTCCTTCTACACTGTCCCATCAAACACTCCCAGGGCAGGTACAGCATGGGTTAGTTACAGAGTAAAGATCCCTCTACACTGTCCCATCAAACACTGCTAGGGCAGGTACAGCACGGGTTAGTTACAGAGTAAAGCTCCCTCTACACTGTCCCATCAAACACTCCCAGGGCAGGCACAGCACAGGTTAGAGTCTGAGTAAAGATCCCTCTGTGATTCTGTAATTATTTACATAGGAGATCCCCAGTACCCACATTCCTGACTATCCAGCAGAATTTTCACAGGGATAAACCTTGCCAGAGACTTCACTGCATTGACACTAATCTCCTGTGTGATATACTCGCTGGAGTTTAGAAGAATGAGAGGTGATCACATTGAAACATAGGAGATTCTGAAGGGGATTGACAGGGAAGAAGCTGAGTGGTTGTTTCCCCTGGCTGGAGTGTCTAGAACTGGGGGGCATAGTCTGAGGATAAGGGGTCGGCCATTTAAGACCGAGATGAGGAATTTCTTCACTCAGAGGGTTGTGAATCTTTGGAATTCTCTGCCCCAGAGGGCTGTGAATGCTGAGTCGTTGAGTATATTCAAGGCTGAGATAGATAGATTTTTGCACTCCAGGGGAATCAAGGGTTATGGAGATCAGACGGGAAAGTGGAGTTCAGGTCGATGATCAGCCATGATCTTATTGAATGGTGGAGCAGGCTTGAGGGGCCGTATGGCTACTCCTGCTCTTATTTCTTATTTTCTTAAGTGCACAGTCACTGACACCAATCTCCTCCTGTCTGATATAAACAAACCCCAAAGTCGCTGACACCAATCTCCTCCTGTCTGATATAAACCGACCCCGCAGTCACTGACACCAATCTCCTCCTGTCTGATATAAACCAACCCCAGTCACTGACACCAATCTCCTCCTGTCTGATATAAACTAACCCGTCACTTACACCAATCTCCTCCCGTCTGATATAAACCAACCCCACAGTCACTGACACCAATCTCCTCCTGTCTGATATAAACCAACCCCAAAGTCACTGACACCAATCTCCTCCTGTCTGATATAAACCAACGCCAGTCACTGACACCAATCTCCTCCTGTCTGATATCAACCAACCCCACAGTCACTGACACCAATCTCCTCCTGTCTGATATAAACCAACCCCACAGTCACTGACACCAATCTCCTCCTGTCTGATATAAACCAACCCCAGTCACTGATACCAACCTCCTCCTGTCTGATATAAACCAACCCCAGTCACTGACACCAATCTCCTCCTATCTGATATAAACCAACCCCAGTCACTAACAGAGATGTCGGGGAACATAGGGTCTGATGAAAGGGAGGAACTGAAAGAAATCAGTATTTGTAGGGAAATGGTGTTTGGGAAATTGATGGGATTGAAGGCGGATAAATCCCCAGGGCCTGATAATCTGCATCCTAGGGTACTTAAGGAAGTGGCTCTGGAAATAGTAGATGCATTGCTGGTCATCTTCCAGCATTCGATGGAATCTGGAACAGTACCCATGGATTGGAGGGTAGCTAATGTTACCCCACTATTCAAAAAAAGGTAGTCGAGAGAAAACGGGGAATTACAGACCGGTATGCCTGACATCGGTAGTGGGGAAAATGCTGGAGTCTATTATAAAAGATGTAATAGCAGAGCACTTGGAAAACAGTGACAGGATCGGACAAAGTTAACATGGATTTACAAAAGATAAATCATGCTTGACGAATCTACTGGAATTTTTTGAGGATGTAACTGGTAAAATAGATAAGGGAGAACCAGTGGGGATGTGGTGTATTTGGACTTTCAGAAGGCTTTTGATAAGGTCCCACATAAGAGATTAGCGTGTAAAGTTAAGGCACATGGGATTGGGGGCAAGGTATTGACTTGGATAGAGAACTGGTTGGGTGACAGAAAGCAAAGAGTTGGAATAAACGGGTCTTTTTCCGAGTGGCAGGCAGTGACTAGTGGGGTACCGCAGGGATCGGTCCTTGGACCCCAGCTATTCACAATGTATATTAATGATCTAGACAAGGGAACTAGATGTAATATCTCCAAATTTGCAGACGACACAAAGCTGGGTGGGCATGTGTGCTGTGAGGAGGATGCCGAGAAACTCCAGGATGATTTGGACAGGTTGGGTGATTGGGCAAAAGCATGGCAGATGCAATATAACGTGGACAAATGTGAGTTATCCACTTTGGTGGCAAAAACAGGAAGGCAGATTATTATCTGAATGGCAATAGATTGGGAGAAAGGGAAGTGCAACGAGACCTGTGTGTGCTGGTGCACCAGTCGCTGAAGGTAAGCATGCAGGTGCAGCAGGCGGTTAAGAAGGCAAATGGTATGTTGACCTTCGTACCGAGAGGGTTTGAGTACAGGAGCAAGGATGTCTTGCTGCAGTTGTACAGGGCCTTGGTGAGACCACATCTTGAGTATTGTGTGCAGTTTTGGTCGCCTTATCTGAGGATGTTCTTGCCATGGAAGGAGTTCAGCGAAGATTCACCAGGCTGATACCTGGGATGGCAGGAATGACGGATGAGGAGAGATTGGGACGATTGAGCTTGTACTCGCTGGAGTTTAGAAGAATGAGAGGGGATCTCATTGAAACTTATAAAATTCTGACAGGACTGGACAGACTAGATGCAGGAAGGATGTTCCCAATGGTCGGGGAGTCCAAAACCAGGGGTCACAGTCTAAGGAAAAGGGGTAGGCCATTTAGGACAGAAATGAGGAGGAATTTCTTCACCCAGAGAGTGGTGAACCTGTGGAATTCTCTACCACAGAAGGCAGTAGAAGCCAATTCATCAAATATATTCAAGAATGAGTTGGATATATTTCTTAATGCTAAAGGGATCCAGGGGTATGGGGAGAAAGCAGGGACCGGGTACTGAATTTGGATGATCAGCCATGATCGCATTGAATGGCGGAGCAGGCTCGAAGGGCCGAATGGCCTACTCCTGCTCCTATCTTCTATGTTTCTATGTTTACTAACACAAATCTCGTTAGTCTGATATAAACCAACCCCACAGTCACTGACACCAATCTCCTCCTGTCTAATATAAACCAACCCGTCACTGACACCAATCTCCTCCTGTCTGATATAAACCAGCCCCACAGTCACTGACACCAATCTCCAGTGTATGTCAGACTGAAGTTATTCACAATCCTGATGAGCTTTTACGCTATTCCTAGTTGAGTTCGAGATCTCCAATGAAACACTCCACACACCTTAATCCGCCTGAGCACAGGATTTATTTTTAATATGTAGATTCCACAATAATACAACTCCTATACTAAATGAGTGCAAAATATTCACATGGGAGTTTCTACAAAGGAATACTTATTGTAATATTTATATAATATTATACTTATATAGTAAGACTCATAATCTAACAAGCTGTATCCATGAACTCAGACTTTGATAACTGCCAAGCCTGGGAGGCACGAAAGGATGTTCGACTCTTTTAAAAGGCCAATTAGAATGACATTGTCATCAATCGGTGTCACGTTACCGATAGAGCCCCCTTTTTAAAGAGGCACAAACAATCAACTCCAAATTATAATTAAATCAGATCCGAATACTGTTGCTGATGTTGACAATTGACTCCAGGCCCTCCGATGCCCACCGGTCACGGAAGGCCTCCAGCGTCCCGGCGGACACCGCGTGCTCCCTCTCCAGGGACAGCCCGAAGCATGTTCCACCTTGGCTGTAGCCATCAGCTTTCTTCTTCCCGGGGTGCTCTCTGACCTGAGCTGCAAACTGTTCCTGTATTTAAAGCCCAATCAGGTACAGCCCATGTGACCCTGGTTACCTCGGCCAATCAAACCATTGAGCTGAAAGACATTTATCAAACAAAGCATTCCATTGGATGGCTGTTTTGGGTTCATCGAGTAACCGCTTCCTGTTCATTGGAGCTACGAGGAATCTGCGAGTCAGAACAATGTCAGAGTTTGCTTTTACTGGGACATTTCAACAAACAAATGGCCTTCACGGTTCGGCTCAGTCCACACAGGCAGAGTTCTCAGCTCTGCTGGTTCTGTTCACACGAGGTCTGTTTCAGCTTAAAAGGGATAATTAGAGCCTGTTCTGTCTGAGGTGATTACAAGCTAATAGTTCACTAGACACGGGTCTTTAATACAAAGTCAGCTAATATTAAACATACATGTATATAAAACAAAGCAAGTCTTTACTGTTATGACTCTACTTCATGTTAAATCTGATCTAATAAAACCCAGCTTTCTTACCGTCCACTCCTGGAGGCCCCACTCCCTGAGCCTACAACCTTCAGCAGGGTCAGTGGTGGAGTTCCACAGCGGGAGTGATCCCAGAGTAACCGTCGGGATCGCACCCCTGTGGATGTTCCAGTCATGTATTTTTAGTTATCCTGGTGTCTAACAGACACACATCAATAAAACAGGGAATTCCTGTTAACACGCTGCAGGTCCTTCTTTATCTGGAGATCAAATGTCTGTTGTACAATTGTACCAGCAGTTAACAGGCTCCTGTGAAATCCCCCGTCTATTTAAAATGCAGAATTTAACCAGTTTATTTTAAACAGTTGTATTTTAAATGGGTTAACGCCTGCCTTAAAATGGTAGACTCAGGACTGTCACACAAACATGTCAAATGATTACCAGTAATTTTTAGACTGGAAACTTAAACCTGCCATTTCACTTTCAGTCAGGAACAAATCGCAGTTTGACACCAATCTCTGATTTGACAGCACATTTCCAGCATTCACCGTTCTTCCTGACTCTAAACACAGTTGTAAAGGAGCCTTCTGTTCCATGCCTAGGAGCTCTGAACCATGGAAGAGAGCGGCTGGGACATATTTCTTACAGGTCTCAAGATTAACCCACACAGAGACTTTGCTGTCAGTGAAGAGACGAGAAAGACCAAAGTGCCATTTGCCCCCCTCAGTGTGGCCCTGAAGGACTGTGTCCAGGCTGAAGTTCTGTTCCCACCGTACGATCCTCCCCCCAGATTGTCCTTTCTGAGCTCCAGCCAGGTGATGCTAAACACTCAGGTGGGAAAGACGAAAATCTACCACAATGTGTTTAAAACAAAGCTGATTTATTTGACAGATATCCAGGATATTAATCTCCAGCCCAGTTACAGGAGTTATTGTCATCAGGAACAAACCCCAACTGTCAGAATGAACATGGTTCAGTCTGGATGTGATTAACAGCAGCAATAACAGCAGAATCCAACCCCTGCAGTCACTTGTGAACTCGCTGGTGTCTCAGCAGGGAGGATGACTGAATGAATCCCATCCCACACTCAAAGCAGGTGTACGGCCTCTCCCCAGTGTGAACTCGCTGGTGTAACAGCAGGTGGGATGACTGAGTGAATCCCTTCCCACACTCAAAGCAGGTGAACAGCCTCTCTCAGTGTGAACACGCTGGTGTATCAGCAGATCTTTTGTGCTTTTAAAGCTCTTCTCACAGTCAGAACATTTAAAAGGTCTTTTATCTGTGTGAACAAGTTGGTGTTCAGTGAGGTGCGATGACCGAGTGAATCCCTTCCCACACACAAAGCAGGTGAACGGTCTCTCCCCAGTGTGAACTCGCTGGTGTGTCAGAACATCGGAAGAATTGGTGAATCCCTTCTCACACACGGAACAGGTGAACGGCCTCTCCCCAGTGTGAATGCGCTGGTGTGTCAGAAGTTTGGATGGTCGATCAAATCCCTTCCCACACGTGGAGCAGGTGAACGGCCTCTCTCCAGTGTGAACTCGCTGGTGTCTCAGAAGCTCGGATGAACGAGTGAATCTGTTCTCACACACGGAGCAGGTGAACAGCCTCTCTCTAGTGTGAATGTGCTGGTGTTTCACAAGCTCAGATGAACGAGTAAATCTCTTCCCACACATGGAACAGGTGAACGGCCTCTCCCCAGTGTGAACTCGCTGGTGTATCAGCAAGCTGGATCTCTGAGTGAATCCCTTCTCACACAGGGAGCAGGTGAATAGCCTCTCCCCAGTGTGAACTCGCTGGTGTCTCTGTAGGTTGGATGAATGAGTGAATCCCTTCTCACACACGGAGCAGGTGAACGGTCTCTCCCCAGTGTGACTGCGTCGATGAGTTTCCAACTTCGATGGGGAACTGAATCTCTTCCCACAGTCCCCACATTTCCACGGTTTCGCTGTGGTGCGGGTGTCATTCTGACTCTCCAGTTTGGATGATCAGTTGAAGCCTCGTCCACACACAAAACACGTGTACGGTTTCTCCCTGCTGTGAATGGTGCGAATATTTTTTCAGGCTGTGTAACTGGTTAAAGCTCTTTCCACAGTCAGTGCACTGGAACACTCTCACTCGGGTGTGTGTGTCTCGGTGCTTTTCCAGTCACACTGATGTTTGAAATCTTTCCCCACAGACAGAACAGAGAAAAATTTCTCCTTCCACATTCAAAGGCTGATGATATTCAGGTCCTGCTGATTCGTGTCACTCTCTCAGATCTTGACGTGATGTTTGGTTTGAGTTTCTCATCTGCACATCCTCCCCTTCTAATGCCCTGTAAAAGCAGTTTACAAAAGTCAGGATAGAAATTTGGATTTTTCTCCCTTTCTCTCCTCAGGGTGCTGCGTGATGGTGGGGTTTGGCCCCAGTCACTCTTTGTCCTCCAGTACCTCGCCAATGGCAATTCTGAGCTGTGAGCCGATACAGCGAGCTGCCAGCATTTCGACCATGGGGAGCAGCACAGCCGCCGTCCCTGGCTGATTCTGTCAGGAAAAGCTGAGACCAATGGTAGCACAGCAACAACAACTTGCATTTACATAGCGCCTTTAACGTAGTAAAACGTTCCAAGGTGCTTCACAAGAGCGTAATCAGGCAAAATTTGACCTTAGGGCCGAGGCAACTGAAGGCACGGCTACCAATGGTGGAGCGAAGGAAGTGGGGGATGCACAACAGGCCAGAATTGGAGGAATGTAGAGTTCATAGAATCAGAGAATGGTACAACCCTTCGGCCCATTGTCCCAGAGCCAGCTCTTTGAATTTAGGCCCACTCCTCTGCTTTATCCCCACAGACCCGCAATTTGTTTCCCAATTCAAGTAGTTCTCCAATTCCCCTTTGAAAGTTGCCATTGAATCTGCTTCCACCACCACTTCAGGCAGTGCCTTCCAGGTCATAACAACTCACTGCATAAATTCTTTCCTCATGTCGCCGCTGGTTCTTTTGACAATGACCTTAAGTCTGAGTCCTCTGGTTACTGACCCTTCTGACATTGGAATCATTATTAAGAGGGTTGTAAACACCTGGTCCACTTGGCACTGAAGTGTCTGAAACTCATAATAGGAACTCCAGGGAAACAAAATACTGACAAATGTTAAACTATTCTGTTGACAAATGAAATCTCAATTTAAGTTATAAAAGATAAATTGTTTAACGGGTTCACACTGACTCACCCGACTCAAGTTCCGCCCCTCAAACACCGCGATTGGTTGCCGAACTCGCTGCTCCCTTGGCCCTCCAGCCTCTGAGCTCTCTTCCTATTGGTTCCCAGGGCCATCAATCACCACTCACCCACATTACACTGCCAGATGAGGTTCAGGGGCTCAGAGGAAGAAAATGAGGCCATGAATCTGAGTTGGGAAATACAATGAGAGAAACATGATTCAATTGATGAACTAAACTATTTCAAATCAACTCAAATGAATTGTTGCCATTAATATATTCTTTTTGCACCAAGTGGGAAAGAAGTGATGTTTTCCCACACACGGAGCAGGTGAACGGCCTCTCCCCGGTGTGACTGCATCAATGGGTTTCCAGCTCAGACAGGTAATTGAATCCCTTCCCACAGTCCCCACATTTCCACGGATTCTCCGTGGTGCGGGTGTCCTCGTGTCTCTCCAGGTTGGACGATCGGTTAAAGCCTTGTACACACACACAACACGTGTACGGTTTTTCCCCGCTGTGAATGGTATGATGTTTTTTCAGGCTGTGTAACTGGTTAAAGCTCTTTCCACAGTCAGTGCACTGGAACACTCTCACTCGGGTGTGTGTGTCTCGGTGTTTTTCCAGTCATACTGATGTTTGAAATCTTTTCCCACAGACAGAACAGACAAACATTTCTCCTTCCACATTCACAGGCCGATGATATTCAGGTCCTGATGAATGGAGTGACTCTGTCAGATCTTGATGTGATGTTTGGTTTGAGTTTGCAGTGTGTAAATGCTGCCCTTCTCACAGCCTGTAAAAGGAGTTTACAAAATCCATCACTGTGAGTCCAGGATAGAAATTGACAAGATTCTCTCCTCCTGGTTCCTGGCCAAGGGGGCCGCGCATGCGCCCTGCTGCCCCCTGAGCCTCTCAAGATGGCGGCCGTTACCCCGGGCCTGTCACCAGGAGAAAGCCCCGCAGCTGCCGCCCCGGGGTTCATGAACCCGCTCCCTGAGCCCGGGGTGTGAGCGGCCCGCGTCCCCCCGGGGTTCATGAACCCGCTCCCTGAGCTCGGGGTGTGAGCGGCCTGCGTCCCTCCGGGGTTCATGAACCCGCTCCCTGAGCTCGGGGTGTGAGCGGCCCGCGTCCCCCCGGGGTTCATGAACCCGCTCCCTGAGCTCGGGGTGTGAGCGGCCCGCGTCCCCCCGGGGTTCATGAACCCGCTCCCTCCACCAACTGTACAAACCCTACGGCGCGGCCTACCCGCAGTTTATTAATCGGCCGACCCCGCTCCCGCCGACCTGCAACTCCGCTCGGCGAGGGACACGTGACCCGGGCCCGCGGCCTGATTGACGGGCGCTTCCTACCATTAGGGAGCGGGCGGGGCGGGACTGGAGGTGCGAGCCGGCTGCGGGTCCTCCAACCAATCGGGGAGCCCGAGGGGCGGGACTTGACCTTTAAACCTGAACAACAGAAGGTGAGCTGAGCATGCGCGGGAGAGGCTGATTGTTGGGCAGTATGAGCTGAGCATGCGTGGGAGAGGCTGATTGTTGGGCAGTATGAGTTGAGCATGCGCGGGTGGCGAGGCTGCAGCAGGTCAGAGGGCGGCGGGTTCATGAACCCCGGGGGGACGCGGGCTTCACACACCCCGAGTGCGGCCCCAGGCCCGATTATAAGAGCAGTGAATATTATCCGCCCCCACCCGCGGGTTCCCGTTTCACTCCGGCCAGAATCTCAACAAAGCGCCAAACTCCGGGACAGACAGGAAGTGAGTCAGGGAGCGTCTGTAAATGGAGGAGAAATAGTGACATGATCAGGGAGCGTCTGTAAATGAAGGAGAAATGGGGACTGGTCAGGGAGCGTGTGTAAATGGAGGAGAAATGGTGACTGGTCAGGGAGCGTCTGTAAATGGAGAAATGGTGACTGGTCAAGGAGCGTCTGTAAATGAAGGAGAAATGGGGACTGGTCAGGGAGCGTGTGTAAATGGAGAAGAAATAGTGACTGATCAGGGAGCGTCTGTAAATGGAGGAGAAATGGTGACTGATCAAGGAGCGTCTGTAAATGGAGGAGAAATGGTGACTGGTCAGGGAGCGTCTGTAAATGAAGGAGAAATGGGGACTGGTCAGGGAGCGTGTGTAAATGGAGGAGAAATGGTGACTGGTCAGGGAGCGTGTGTAAATGGAGCAGAACTGGGGAGTGGTCAGGGAGCATCTGTAAATGGAGGAGAAATGGAGACTGGTCAGGGAGCGTCTGTAAATGGAGCAGAAATGGTGACTGGTCAGGGAGCGTCTGTAAATGGAGCAGAAATGGTGACTGGTCAGGGAGCGTCTGTAATTGGAGCAGAAATGGTGACTGGTCAGGGAGCGTCTGTAAATGGAGCAGAAATGGTGACTGGTCAGGGAGCATCTGTAAATGAAGGAGAAATGGGGACTGGTCAGGGAGCATCTGTAAATGAAGGAGAAATGGGGACTAGTCAGGGAAAGTCCGTAAATGGAGGAGAAATTACTCAGTATTTTGTGGCTGTTGGTTTGTGTGGACAAATATATCCGTGATTTTAATGAGACACTTTTCTGTGTCCCAGCCTCTGCAAAGACTGGATGTAAAACTAGTAGGGAGCAGAAACAAAGGCCAACAGTAAAGAGGGTCAATGTGCAGAAAAATATTAAACAGGCAAAGGTGAAGGCACTTTATCTAAATGCACGTAGCATTTGCAACAAGGTGGATGTTCCTGTTCCTGGGACTAGGGACAGGGTCACTGGCAAGGCTTGGAAGCTAAGCAGAGCCAGGCTTGGTTAGTACCTGGAGGGGTGACCATCAGGGAAGACCAGGTGCAGAAGGTCACGGAAAGAGCCCCGAGGAGGGGCGGTTGGTGAGAAGGTCACGGAAGGAGGAGCGGCTGGTGAGCAGGCCCGGGCGTTGGGCTGAAGATTGTCGGACAGGAGGAATGGCGGCGCGCACCGACGCAGCGGCTTTGCTTCTCCCAGTCATGGGAGCTTGCAAGATCACATTTCGTTGTTCATGTACTTGTGCAATGACAATAAAGTTGAATTATTATTATTAATGGCACTAATAGAAGTACAGTAAATGGGTATGATGTAATTGCCATTACAGAGATATGGTTGCAGGGTGTGGTAAACCACTTTATCGTTACACTATAGTTATCACTGTTGTATTGTTATCACCGTTGTATCACGATACGAGGTCGCCTCTTGTCGCGCTGTTATACCTGGGCTGACCACCTCCGACTCCGCCCATGGCTCCACCTACCTGCCCAGGTATAAAGGTAGTCGACTGGCTGGTATTCCTCCTTGTTGGACCCGATCACCCACGAGGGTGGGCTCTGTTATTTAGTCAATAAAAACCTTTAGTTACGTTCCTAACTCGTCGCCTTTTATTGGACGAATTGATAGGTATATCAATTTTATTGACTAAATTTTAAAGATGTCTACTACTGGCCAGCCAGAAGCCCTCCCAGAAGCACAGCCACACCAGCCGGCTTGGCTGCAAGCCCTCAAACCACCGTACCTGGATCTAAACCCACAGGCAGCAAACGCAGCCCTCAACTTCAAACACTGGCTGGACTGCTTCGAATCCTACCTGGAAGAATCCGGCGCCCCGCAGAGATCCAAACTAAGACTTCTGAACGCCCAAGCGAGCCCGAGAGTATACGCACTCATACAGGACACGACTACGTACGAGGCCGCTATCAACCTACTGAAACAGCAGTACCGCAGCCCGGTAAATTACATGTACACCAGGCACCTCCTAAGATCCCGCCCGCAACAGCCAGGAGAGTCTGTAGCTGAATTTTTACGGGCGCTAAGAGCACTCGGCAGGAACTGTGACTTTAAAGCGGTGACGGCTGTTGAAAATACGGAAGATAATATCCGCGATGCCTTTGTGAAAGGCCTACGGTCCGACTACTCACGGCAAAGACTGCTTGAAGCTAAAGACCTCGACCTGGACAAAGCTGAAGCCCTCGCTCTCTCCCTGGAGGTGGCCCATCAGGACCAGGAGGCGTTTTCCAGGTACTGCTCACGACCCTGGGACTCGGGCCCGACCCCTACCGCAATACCCTTCGCAGCGCCGCCCCCGGGACCTACCTCAGCGTCGGCGTCCCGGACCCGACCGGGCCCGCCACCCCCGGTACCGGCTCCGACATCGGGCACCCGCGATCGGGCCGCCGGCTGCTTCTTTTGCGGCCAGGAGAAGCACCCGAGGTCGCGCTGCCCAGCCAGGAACTCTACCTGCACAACCTGCAGGAAGAAAGGCCATTTCTCTAAGGCCTGCAGGAGCGGATCTTCAGAGGCCAGCAGTGCCTCATGCGAACTGTGGGGGCGGCCATCTTCTTTCACGGCAACTGAGGCCAGTATCCCCACACGTGAGTCATGGGGGCGGCCATCTTTGATCAAGGCAACCGACCCCAATAGTGCCTCATGTGAGTTATGGGGGCAGCCATCTTCTCCGCCATTTTGTCCTACCTCGTGGGAGACGCCATTTTACCCACCACGCCCGACTGCCACCGGGCCCCCGGACCCGACGACCGCCTCGCCCGCAGACGACAACGACTCGCTTACCTACACGCTAGCCTCCGTCACTCTGGATCAAGCCCGCCCACACCACCTGTCCAAGTCGATGATGGACATCAAAGTAAACGGCCACGCCACGACCTGCCTGTTCGACAGCGGAAGCACGGAGAGCTTCATCCACCCAGACACGGTGAGCCACTACTCCCTCCCTGTCCTGCCAACGCGCAACCGAATCTCGATGGCATCGAGGTCCCACGCCACGGACATTAGCGGCTACTGTGCTGTGACCTTGTCGGTTAAGGGTACAGAGTATAAAAACTTTAAACTCCTCGTCCTCCCCCAGCTCTGCGCTGCCGTCCTACTAGGGCTGGACTTCCAATCCCACCTCCAAAGTGTAACCCTAGCATACGGTGGACCCCTCCCCCCACTCACAGTCGACAACCAGCGAAGGTTAAACCGCCCACCGCGTAACACCTGCAGCCTATCCACCCTCAAGGTGCCGCCACCTTCCCTGTTCGCTAACCTCACCCCCGACTGCAAACCCGTCGCTACCAAGAGCAGGCGGTACAGCGCTGGGGACAGAGCTTTCATTTGCTCTGAGGTGCAGCGTCTCCTGAAGGAGGGCATCATCGAGGGGAGCAACAGCCCCTGGCGTGCCCAGGTCGTGGTCGTTAAGACCGGCGATAAAAATCGCCTGGTCATCGACTACAGCCAGACCATAAACAGATACACCCAGCTGGACGCATACCCCCTTCCCCGCATATCTGACATGGTCAATCAGATTGCACAATACCGCATATTCTCGACCATCGACCTTAAGTCGGCCTACCACCAACTCCCTATCCACCCCGAGGACCGCCAGTACACCGCCTTCGAGGCGAATGGGCGCCTATACCACTTCCTTAGGGTCCCCTTCGGTGTCACCAACGGGGTCTCAGTCTTCCAAAGGGAGATGGACCGGATGGTTGACCAGAACGGACTGCAGGCCACATTCCCCTACCTAGATAACGTCACCATCTGCGGCCGCGACCGGCAGGACCACGACGTGAATCTGGAGAAATTCCTCCGTACAGCCCAACGGCTGAACCTCACCTACAATAAGGAGAAATGTGTGTTTAACACCTCGCGCCTTGCCATCCTTGGCTGTGTAGTAGAGAACGGACTCATCGGCCCCGACCCCGAAAGAATGCGCCCCCTCATGGAGCTACCCCTCCCCCACTGCCCTAAGGCACTTAAGAGAACCCTGGGGCTCTTCGCCTACTATGCCCAATGGGTGCCCAATTATGCGGACAAAGCCAGACCCCTCATGAAGTCCACATCCTTCCCCCTTACGGAGGAAGCGTGCGCAGCCTTCTCCCTCATTAAGGGAGACATTGCCAAGGCCACTATGCACGCAGTGGATGAGTCCATCCCCTTCCAAGTCGAGAGCGATGCATCCGACTTCGCCCTAGCCGCCACCCTTAACCAGGAGGGGAGACCGGTGGTCTTCTTCTCAAGGACCCTACAGGGCCCTGAGATCCGACACTCGTCGGTCGAGAAGGAGGCCCAGGCGATTGTGGAGGCGGTACGACGCTGGAGGCACTACCTGGCAGGCAAACGATTTACCCTCCTTACCGACCAACGTTCGGTCGCTTTTATGTTTAATAACAAGCTGAGGGGCAAAATCAAGAATGACAAGATCTTGAGGTGGAGAATCGAGCTCTCCACCTACGATTATGATATCTTGTACCGGCCAGGTAAGCTGAACGAACCCCCCGATGCTCTGTCACGAATTACATGCGCCAGCGCGCAAAGTGATAGACTTCAGACCCTCCACAACGACCTCTGCCACCCCGGGGTCACCAGACTTTACCACTTCATTAAGGCCCGCAACCTGCCCTACTCCATCGAGGAGGTCAGGACCATAACCAGGAACTGCCAGACCTGCGCCGAGTGCAAACCGCACTTCTTTAGGCCGGACAGAGCAAGCCTGATCAAGGCCACCCGCCCCTTCGAGCGCCTGAGCATCGACTTTAAGGGGCCCCTCCCGTCCTCTGACCGTAATGTGTACTTCCTCAACATTGTTGATGAGTACTCCCGTTTCCCCTTTGCCTTCCCCTGCCCAGACATGACCAGTACCACGGTCATTAAATGCCTGAACGACCTCTTCGCCTTGTTCGGGTTCCCAAACTATATACATAGTGACCGGGGCTCCTCTTTCATGAGCGAGGAACTCCGTCAGTTCCTACTAGCGAGAGGTATTGCAGCAAGTAGGACCACCAGCTACAACCCCCAAGGGAACGGCCAGGTGGAAAGAGAGAACGCGACGGTATGGAAGGCCGTCCTCTTAGCCTTAAAGTCTAAGGGCCTCCCAACCTCCCGCTGGCAGGAAGTCCTCCCGACAGCGCTGCACTCCATCCGGTCACTACTTTGCACTGCCGTTAACGCCACCCCCCATGAACGAATGTTTGTTTTCCCCAGGAAGTCGACTACGGGAACCACTCTACCAACCTGGCTGACCTCTCCGGGGCCCGTCTTGCTGCGAAAGCACGTGAGGGCCCATAAAACAGACCCCCTGGTCGAAAGGGTGAACCTCCTGCACGCCAACCCCCAGTACGCCTACGTGGCTTACCCAGACGGGCGGGAGGACACTGTCTCCTTACGAGACCTCGCACCCTCGGGCACTCCGGAGACACCACCTTTACCCCCCCCCACCACCCCCCCAATTCCAGCCCAGGTAGACGGCATGCCGGAACCCCACGAGCC
This sequence comes from Somniosus microcephalus, assembly GCF_052327205.1. NCBI lineage: Eukaryota > Metazoa > Chordata > Chondrichthyes > Squaliformes > Somniosidae > Somniosus > Somniosus microcephalus. The sequence continues at coordinate 39,616,334 of NC_140990.1, read as the reverse complement.
TTCGCCGACCACGCAGACACCAGCACTAACACCGGATAATGCAGCACCGCCGCTGCGACGATCGGAGAGGCTTACGAGGCCTCCGGACAGACTGACATACCAGAACTGGTAGTACACTTCACCCCGCCGGTAAACCACTTTATCGTTACACTATAGTTATCACTGTTGTATTGTTATCACCGTTGTATCACGATACGAGGTCGCCTCTTGTCGCGCTGTTATACCTGGGCTGACCACCTCCGACTCCGCCCATGGCTCCACCTACCTGCCCAGGTATAAAGGTAGTCGACTGGCTGGTATTCCTCCTTGTTGGACCCGATCACCCACGAGGGTGGGCTCTGTTATTTAGTCAATAAAAACCTTTAGTTACGTTCCTAACTCGTCGCCTTTTATTGGACGAATTGATAGGTATATCACAGGGTAAGCTGGGAACTGAATGTTTCAGTGTACTCAACATTTAGGAAGTACAGACAAAAAGGAAAAGGAGGTGGCGTAGCGCTGTTAATAAGGGATGAGATCGGTACGGTAGAGATAAAAGATCTTGGCTTGGCAGATCGTGATGCAGAACCGGAATCAGTTTGGGTGGAGCTAAGAAACAGCAAAGGGTGGAAAACATTGGTGGGAGTTGTGTATAGGCCACCAAACAGTAGTGGTAATGTAGGGCACAGTATCAATCAAGAGATTAGAAGTGCAAGAAACAAGGGCAATATGGTAATCATGGGGGACTTTAATCGACATGTTGACTGGGCAAATCAAATTACCACTAATGGAGGACGAATTCTTGGAATGCATGCGAGATGGTTTCCTGGATCAGAATGTGGAGGAAGCAACCAGGGAACAGGCTATTCTGGATCTGGTACTGTGTAATGGGAAAGGGCTAATCAATAATCTTGTGGTAAAGGGGCCTTTAGGGACAAGTGACCATAATATGATTGAAGTTTACATTAAGTTTGAGAGTGATGTAGTCCAATCTGAAACTAAGGTCTTCAATCTAAATGGAGGAAACTACAAGGGTATGAGGGACAAGTTGGTCATGGTAGATTGGGAGACTACACTAAAAGGTATGAAGGTGGACATACAATGGCTAACATTCAAGATAATAATGCATAATTTGCAACAAACATATATTCCTCTCGGGCATAAAAACCCAAAAGGAAAAGTGATCCAACCATGGCTAACAAAAGAAATTAAAGCTAGTATTAAGTCAAAGGAGGAAGCTTATAAAGTTGCCAGAAAAAGCAGTCAGCCTGAGGATTGGGATCATTTTAGAAATCAGCAAAGGGGGACCAAGAAATTGATAAAGAAAGGGAAAATGGAATATGCGCACAAACTAACAAAAAATATAAAAACAGATTGTAAAAGCTTCTATAGGTATGTAAAAAGGAAAAGACTGGCGAAGGTAAATGTAGGTCCTTTACAGTCAGAGACGGGGGAATTTATAATGGGGAATGAGGAAATGGAAGAGAAATTTAAGTAAATACTTTGTTTCTGTCTTCACGGAGGAAGACACAGGAAACCTCACAGAAATACGAGAAAACCAAGGGTGTGGCAAGAATGAGGAACTTAAAGAGATTATTATTAGTAAAAAAAACTACCAGCAAAATTAATGGGGCTAAAAGTCGATAAATCCCAAGGACCGGATGATCTACATCCTAGGGTTTTGAAAGAGGTGGTCATTGGGATAGTGGACGCATTGGTTGTCATCTTCCAAAATTCTATATAACGTGGATAAATGCGAGGTTATCCACTTTGGTGGCAAAAACAGGATGGCAGATTATTATCTGAATGGCAATAGATTGGGAGAAAGGGAAGTGCAACGAGACCTGGGTGTCCTTGTGCACCAGTTGCTGAAGGTAAGCATGCAGGTGCAGCAGGCGGTTAAGAAGGCAAATGGTATGTTGACCTTCATAGCGAGAGGGTTTGAGTACAGGAACAAGGATGTCTTGCTGCAGTTGTACAGGGCCTTGGTGAGACCACATCTTGAGTATTGTGTGCAGTTTTGGTCACCTTATCTGAGGAAGGATGTTCTTGCCATGGAGGGAGTGCAGCAAAGATTCACCAGACTGATACCTGGGATGGCAGGAATGACGTATGAGGAGAGATTGGGTCGATTGGGCTTATACTCGTTGGAGTTTAGAAGAATGAGAGGGGATCTCATTGAAACTTATAAAACTCTGACAGAACTGGACAGAATAGATGCAGGAAGGATGTTCCCGATGGTCAGGGAGTCCAGAACCAGGGGTCACAGTCTAAGGATAAGGGGTAAGCCATTTAGGACAGAGATGAGGAGGAATTTCTTCGCCCAGAGAGTGGTGAACCTGTGGAATTCTCTACCACAGAAGGCAGTAGAGGCCAATTCATTAAATATATTCAAGGAGTTAGATATATTTCTTAAGACTAAAGGGATCAAGGGATATGGGGAGAAAGCAGGGACAGGGTACTGATTTTGGATGATCAGCCATGATCTCATTGAATGGCAGAGCAGGCTCGAGGGGCCAAATGGCCCACTCCTGCCCCTATCTTCTATGTAAGTGATTAAATTTGAACTTTTAAAGATGCTCATAACTGATAAATAGCGAAGTAATTAATCGCAGTTCTAAACTACAGATAAGAAATAATGAATTCATTCATTCATTAATAAAGACCAGGCAGCGTGTGGGGATTGTAGTATGTGGGAGTTTGTGAACAACGAGACTGCCCCAGACTGCCACATCTGCAGCAAATGTCTCTGCCTCATGACATTCCAGCTCAGAGTCGGTGAGCTGGAGTCCAAGCTAGAGACACTCCGACATATAAGGGAGGAGCAGGAATTACTGGATAATTTACTCGAGTACAGTCACACACCAGAAGAAAGCACAGGTGCAGGAAGGGGAGAGTGTGACTGTCAGTCAGCCGGGTAAGGGGAATGTAGGAGAAGTAGTGAAGGAAGTCCAGCAGACACTGCTCCTGTCCAACAGGTACAAAGTACTCAATACCTGTGAGGATAAGGAGAAAGACTGGGAAGGACAGCTAGAATGCTGCCTGAGGCACCATGGAACAGGAGGCTGTCCAAGGGGTGGAGGAGCAGAGTGGAAACATTGTCGTATAGGGGATTCTATAATTAGAAGAATAGATAGTAGTCTTTACAGTCAGGATCGAGAGTCCCGAAGGGTGTGTTGCCTTTCTGGTGTCAGGGTAAGGGACATCTCAAAATGGCTGGAAAATTATCTGGACATCAAATCCAGGGACCACTTACACTGAGACGATAAATGGAAATCAGAGAGCCTCAGTATGGAGAATGGTCATGGTGGTGAAACCTGCTTTAATGAGGGCGAAAGGCAGGTAATGGATGAAGATATGACGGTGGAATCAGATGGTGACAGGTTATTTTCAGAAGCCCTTTTCAGGCAGGCTGATGATTGGATGTAACCAGCTCAACACCTGGATCCGCCTGTTCTTGTCCCCAAAACCCAAAGTCTAATGTCCCTGATGTCTTTTTCTGTGAGAAATGAAGAGATGTTCGGGGAGTCCAGAACCAGGGGTCACAGTCTAAGGATAAGGGGTGGGCCATTTAGGACAGAGATGAGGAGGAATTTCTTCACCCAGAGAGTGGTGAACCTGTGGAATTCTCTACCACAGAAGGCAGTGGAGGCCAATACATTAAATATATTCAAGAAAGATTTGGATATATTTCTTAAGGCTAAAGGGATCAAGGGATATGGGGAGAAAGCAGGGACAGGGTACTGAGTTTGGACGATCAGCCATGATCTCATTGAATGGCGGAGCAGGCTCGAGGGGCCGATGACCTACTCCTGCTCCTATCTTCTATGTTTCTATCTGAAAGGGAAAGAATCAGGCTCCAGCTAGAAAGAAGGTACCTCAAATGAACAATTCATGAGGCATTTTTCCGTCTCGTTCTGTGAGGTTAAAAAACATGAAATGAAAAAAGATGCATCCAGCGACACTGGTGTTGTTAATAGTGGTTTCTGACCCTAATCACTAACTCCTAAGCCTAACCTCCAATTGACTACCCCCAACCACTAACCCAATCCTAACCAATAACAAGCCCCAACCACTAACCCAATCCTAACCAATAACAAGCTCCAATCACTAACCCAATCCTAACCAATAACAAGCCCCAATCACTAGCCCTAATCCTAACCAATAACAAGCCCCAATCACTAACCCAATCCTAACCAATAACCAGTAGCCCCAACCACTAACCTCAATCCTAACCAATAACAAGCCCCAATCACTAACCCAATCCTAACCAATAACCAGTAGCCCCAACCACTAACCCAATCCTAACCAATAACAAGCCCCAACCACTAACCCTAATCCTAACCAATAACCGCTGGCCCCAACCACAAATGTAACACCCCTATTGAAGAAGAGGGAGACAGAAAGCAGGAGGTTATAGACCAGTTAGCCTATCACCTGTTGTTGGGAAAATGCTGGAATCCTTCCTTAAGGAAGCAGTAGCAGGGCATTTGGAAAATCATAATGCAGTGAAGCAGAGTCAGCATGGTTTTATGAAAGGGAAATCATGTTTAACAAATTTGCTGGAGTTCTTCGAGGATGTAACAAGCACGGTGGACAAAGGTGAGCCAGTGGATGTGGTGTATTTGGATTTCCAGAAGGCATTCGATAAGATGCCACATAATGCATAAGATAAGAGCTCACAGAGTTGGGGGTAATATATTAGCATGGATAGAGAATTGGCTAACAGAAAGCAGAGAGTCGGGATAAATGGGTCATTTAACGGTTGGCAAACGGTAACTAGTGGGGTGCCACAGGGATCGGTGCTGGGTCCTCAACTATTTACAATCTACATTAATTACTTGGATGAAGGGACCGAGTGTAATGTTGCCAAGTTTGCGGATGATACAAAGATGGGTGGGAAAGCAAGTTGTGCAGAGGACTCAAAGAATCTGCAAAGGGATATAGACAGGCTAAGTGAGCGGGCAAACATTGGGCAGATGGAGTATAATGTGGGAAAGTGCGAGGTTATACACTTTGGCAGGAAAAATAAAAAAGCAAATTATTATTTAAATGGAGATTACAAAATGCTACAGTTCAGAGGGACCTGGGGTTCCTTGTGCATGAAACACAAAAAGTTAGCATTTAGGTACAGCAAGTAATCCTACAGGCAAATGGAATGTTGGCCTTTATTTCAAAGGGGGTTGGAGTATAAAAGCAGGGAAGTCCTGCTATAACTGTACAAGGTATTGGTGAGACCACACCTTGAGTACTGCGTACACTTTTGGTCTCCTTATTCACTAGGTTAATTCCTGAGATGAGGGGGTTGACATATGAAGAAAGGTTGAGCAGGCTGGGCCTATACTCATTGGAATTTAGAAGAATGAGAGGTGGTCTTATTGAAACATATAAGATACTGAGGGGGCTCGACAAGGTAGATGCAGAGAGGATGTTTCTCCTCGTGGGGAAATCTAGAACTCGGAGGCATAGTTTCAGAATAAAGGGGTCGCCCTTTTAGAACTGAGATGAGGAGGAATTTCTTCTCTCAGAGGGTCGTAAATCTGTGGAATTCTCTGCCCCAGAGAGCTGTGGAGGCTGGGTCATTAAATACATTTAAGGTGGAGATAGACACATTTTTGCAAGATAAGGAAGTGAAGGGTTATGGGGAGCGGGCAGGGAAGTGGCTTTGAGCCCAAGATCAGCCATGATCTTATTAATGGCGGAGCAGGCTGGAGGGGCCAAGTGGCCTATTCCTGCTCCTATTTCTTATTCACTAATCTGGTCTTTCAATGGGGAGCCTTTACCCAGCATTCCCCACGGAGGGGAATGTGCCGCACCCAGACTGCAGGAGCCCAGTGCGCAGGCGCGGTAGTGGAGGGTATATTGAGCATGCGCAGTGCGATACTGGAGACGGACAGACGGAGAGGAACCGAAGCCGGGAACGCCATTCCGCAGCGGGTAAGAATCGAGGTCGCAGAAGAATAATGGTCCGGTAGGTAGGTGAGGCGGCTTTCTAAACAACTGGGGTAGGCCGGAAGCCCTGAATAATAATCTGAAAATCCCGTGTTTGCAGCTGCAGGGAATTCTTCCGCTAACAGGCCCAGGTTAATGGTCGCCATCATTGTAAAGGAGGGCGGAAAGTTCTAGTGTGATGCCATTTTGATTCATTGTGTGACAGTGCATGCGTGGCCATCTTAGTACAGGAACATAGTGGGCGGGGCTTCAGTGTCTGCTTCCATCCGGGTCCCAGTGCCCGGGAGAGCCAATCAATGTCTCAGTTATTTTATCCTCACTCTCCACACAGGGCATTTCTCACCATCTCTCCTGAAGGCGCTGGTAAGTGGCAAAAATATAAAAACAGATAGTAAGAGTTTTTATAGTTATATAAGAAGAAAAAGGGTGGCTAAAGTAAATGTTGGTCCCTTAGAGGATGAGACCGGGAAATTAATGGTGGGAAATATGGAGATGACAAAAACACTGAATGAATATTTTGTATCAGTCTTTACAGTAGAAGACACTAAGAATATCCCAACACTGGACAAACAGGGGGCTAAAGGGGGGGAGGAGCTAAACACGATCAAAATCACTAAGGAAGTGGTACTCGGTAAAATAATGGGACTCAAGGCGGGTAAATCACCTGGACCTGATGGCTTACATCCTAGGGTCTTGAGGGAAGTGGCAGTAGGGATTGTGGACGCATTGGTAATAATTTTCCAAAACTCCCTGGACTCGGCAAAGGTCCCGGCAGACTGGAAAACTGCTAATGTAACACCCTTTATTTAAAAAGGGCAGTAGACAGAAGGCTGGAAACTATAGACCGGTTAGCCTAACATCTGTGGTAGGTAAAATTTTGGAGTCCATTATTAAGGAGACAGTAACAGGACATTTGGATAATCATAATTTAATAGGACAAAGTCAGCATGGTTTTATGAAGGGGAAGTCATGTTTGACAAATTTGCTGGAGTTCTTTGAGGAAGTAACATATAGGGTGGATAAAGGGGAACCAGTGGACGTAGTGTATTTAGACTTCCAAAAGGCATTTGACAAGGTGCCACACAAAAGATTATTGCTTAAGATAAAAAATCACGGGATTGGGGGTAATATTCTGGCATGGATAGAGGATTGGATATCTAACAGAAGGCAGAGAGTTGGGATAAATGGTTCATTCTCAGACTGGCAATCAGTAGCTAGTGGTGTTCCGCAGGGGTCAGTGCTGGGTCCCCAACTCTTTACAATCTATATTAATGATTTGAAGGAGGGGACCGAGTGTAACACACCAAAGTTTGCAGATGATACTAAGATGGGAGGGAAAGTAGTGAGTGAGGAGGACATAAAAAACCTGCAGGGGGACATAGACAGGCTAAGTAAGTGGGCAGAGATTTCGCAGATGGAATACAATACTGGAAAGTGTGAGGTTATGCACTTTGGCAGGAAAAATCGTAGAGCATGTTATTATCTTAATGGCAAGAAACTGGAAGGTACTGAACTACAAAGGGATCTGGGGGTCCTGGTGCACGAAACTCAAAAGGTTAGTATGCAGGTGCAGCAAGTTATTAAGAAGGCCAATGGAATGTTGGCTTTCATTGCTAGGGGGATAGAATATAAAAATAGGGAGGTATTGCTTCAGTTGTACAAGGTATTGGTGAGACCGCACCTGGAATACTGCATACAGTTTTGGTGTCCATACTTAAGTAAAGACATACTTGCTCTCAAGTCAGTACAAAGAAGGTTCACTCAGTTAATCCCGGGGATGGGGGGATGGACATATGAGGAGAGGTTGAGTAGATTGGGACTCTACTCATTGGAATTCAGAAGAATGAGAGGTGATCTTATTGAAACATATAAGATCGTGAAGGGTTTGGATCGGGTGGATGCGGGGAGGATGTTCCCGATGATGGGTGAAACTAGAACTAGTCTTAGAATAAGGGGCTGCTCTTTCAAAACTGAGATGAGGAGGAACTACTTCACTCAGAGGGTGGTAGGTCCATGGAATATGCTGCCCCAAAAAGCTGTCGAAGCTACATCATTACATAAATTTAAAACAGAAATAGACAGTTTCCTAGAAGTAAAGGGAATAAAGTGTTATGGGGAGCAGACAGGAATTTGGACATGAGTCGAGGTTCGGATCGGTCATGGCCCTGTGGGTAGCGGAGCGGGCCCAGCGGCCGTGTAGCCTGATCCTGCTCCTATTTCGTGTGCCTAATTCTGTTAGATTCAGGAGATGGTTCTGTGATAGTAGATTGGCGATTAGGATCAGATCAGCCTTGATCTTATTGAATGGCGGAGCAGGCTCGAGGGGCCGATTGGCCTACTCCTGCTCCTATTTCTTATGTTCTTATGTTAAAGAGGAGTTGGGGTGAGGGGGGTTGGAGAGTAGGGGTGAAAGAGGAGTTGGGGTGAGGGGGTGTTGGAGAGTAGGGGTGAAAGAGGAGTTGGGGTGAGGGGGTGTTGGAGAGTAGGGGTGAAAGAGGAGTTGGAGTGAGGGGGTTGGAGAGTAGGGCTGAAAGGGGAGTTGTGTTGAGGGGGTTGGAGAGTAACAACAACAACTTGCATTTAGATAGCACCTTTAACGTAGTAAAACATCCCAAGGTGCTTCACTGTAGCGTTAGCAAACAAAATTTGACTCTGAGCCACATGAGGTGATATTAGGACAGAGGACCAAAAGCTTGTTTAAGGAGGTAGGTTTTAAGGAATGTCTTAAAGGAGGAACGAGAGGTAGAGAGGCGGGGAGATTTAAGGAGGGAATTCCAGAGCTTGGGGCCTCGACAGCTGAAGGCACGGCCGCCAATGGTGGAGCGATTAAATCAGGGATGTGCAAAAGGCCAGAATTGGAGGAGTGCAGGGATCTCAGAGGTTTTAGGGCTGGAGGAGTTTACAGAGATAAGGAGAGGGGAGGCCATGAAGGATACCTCTGGTGCTGGAATCAAGAACAAGAGGCCATAATTTTAAAATTAGAGCTCGGCCATTCAGGGGTGAAATCAGGCAGCACTTTTTCACACACAGGGTAGTAGAAATGTGGAACTCTCTCCCCCAAAAGGCTGTGGATGCTGGGGGTCGATTGGAGCTTTCAAGACTGAGATGATAGATTTTTGTGAGGTAATTGTTCCAAGGGATGTGGAATAAAGGCGGGTAAATGGAGTTAAGATACGGATCAGCCTGATCTAATTAAATGGTGGAGCAGGCTCGAGGGGCTGAATGGCCTCCTCCTGTTCCTAATGTTCCTGTGACACACTCAGAAATGTCCCAGAGCAGTGAAATCCCACTGGGCCCCAGCACATGCTCAATGGAAAGCCTAGGTCAAGGGCAAACCCAGCGTGCCCACTCTGAACCCGGTTTGCTGCTCCCTCTGTGCCCAGCACTGCCTGCACCCCCGGCACACGGCAGTGGAATTTCAGCCTCAGTGTTACAAGTTTCATCGTTTACAGGCTGGAGAGAGGAATGATTCAATCTGTCACCGAGCTGTGTGATTGGTTCAGTCTCCGCTCATATTGACTGTCAGAAATGCCCAAGAAGCAGTTTTTGACTAATATCGGCTCCCACAGGGATGAGGAATTCACAGAGTTACAGAGAGTCTGCAGCACAGAAACAGGCCATTCGGCCCAACTGATCCATGCCGGTGTTTCTGCTCCACACGAGCCTCCTCCTGCTCCTCTTCATCCAAACCTATCAGCAGATCCTTCTATTCCTTTCTCCCTCATGTACTTATCGAGCTTCCCCTGAAATGTATCCGTGCTATTCACCGCAACCACTCCATGTGGTAGCGAGTCCCACATTCTCACCACTCTCTGGGTAAAGAATTCCACGTTGGATTTACTGGTGACTGTCTTATATTTATGGCCCCCAGTTTTGGACTCCCCCTCAGAAGGAAACATCTTCTCTATGACCACCCTATCAAACCTCTTCACAGTTTTAAAGACCTCTATCATAAGAAACATAAGAAATAAAAGCAGGAGTAGGCCATAAGACCCCTTGAGCCTGCTCCACCATTCAATGAAATCATGGCTGGTCTTCGACCTCAACTCCACAGGTTTCAAGAGAGCGAAAAATAAAAATGTCAGCGGAGAAGGCAATAGAGCAAAGTAGCAGTGGGGAAATTAAAAACCAGAGCGTGTCAGGAAGGGACAGAATATATAAAGATAAAGGTAAAGTAGTAAAGGGGGTAAAAGCAGGAATAAATTGTCACAAAACATATTTAAAAGTTCTTTATCTGAATGCACACAGCATTCGTAACAAAATAGACGAGATGACGGTACAAATAACTACGCATGGGTATGATCTGCTGACCATTACAGAAACATGGCTGCAAGGTGACCATGACTGGGAACTAAACATCCAGGGGTATTTGATGATTAGGAAGGACAGACAGGAAGGAAAGGGATGTGGGGTGGCTATGTTAATAAAGGATAGAATCACTGCAATAGTGAGAAATGATATTGGGTCAAAGGATCAGGATAATGAAACCGTTTGGGTGGAGATAAGGAATAATAAGGGGAAAAAGTAACTAGTGGGCATAGTCTATAGGCCTCCTAACAGTTGCAACTCTATTAGTCGGAGTATAAATCAGGAAATAGTTGGGGCTTGTAATAAGGGAACAGCTATAATCATGGGGGATTTTAACTTTCATATTGACTGGACAAATCAAATTGGGCAGGGCAGCCTTGAGGAGTTCATAGAGTGCATTAGGGATGGGTTCCTTGAGCAGTATGTTACTGAATCAACCAGGGGGCAGGCAATCTTAGATCTGGTCCTGTGTAATGAGACAGGATCAATAAAAAATGTCCTAGTGAAGGGTCCCCTTGGAATGATTGACCATAACATGGTTGAATTCCAAGTTCAGTTGGAGGGTGAGAGAGTTGGATCTGAAACCAGCGTACTAAGCTTAAATTAAGGAGACTATGAAGGTATGAGAGCAGAGTTGACTAAAGTGGACTGGGAAAATAGAATAAGGTGTAAGACGGTACAGGAGCAGTGGTGTATATTCAAGGAGATATTTCACAACTTTCAAGAAAAATATATTCCACTGAGGAAAAAGGGGCGTAAAAGAAAAGACAGCCATCCACGGCTAAGTAAAGTAATAAAGGATAGTATCCGAGTGAAAAAAAGGGCATATAAAGTCGCCAAATCTAGTGGGAGGATAGAAGATTGGGAAGCATTTAAAAGCCAGCAAAGAAAAACTAAAAGATTAATTAAGAAAGGGAAGATAGATTATGAAAGTAAACTAGCAAAAATATAAAAACAGATAGCAAGAGTTTCTACAGTTATATAAAAAGAAAAAGGGTGGCTAAAGTGAATGTTGGTCCCTTAGAAGACGAGACTGAGAAATTAGTAGTGGGGAACATGGAGATGGCAAATACGCTGAACAAATATTTTGTATCAGTCTTTACAGTAGAGGACACTAAAAATATCCCAACACTGGAGAAACAGGAGGCAATAGGGGGGGAGGAGCTAAACACGATTAAAATCACTAAGGAGATGGTACTCGGTAAGATAATGGGACTTAAGGTGGATAAGTCCCCTGGACCTGATGGCTTACATCCTAGGGTCTTGAGGGAAGTAGCAGTAGGGATTGCGGATGCATTGTTGGTAATTTTCCTAAACTCCCTGGATTCAGTAAAGGTCCCAGCAGATTGGAAAACTGCTAATGTAACACCTTTATTTAAAAAGGGAGGTAGACAAAAGGCTGGAAACTATAGACCAGTTAGCCTAACATCTGTGGTTGGTAAAATGTTGGAGTCCATTATTAAGGAAGCAGTAACCAGACATTTGGATAAGCATAATTTAATCGGACAGAGTCAGCATGGTTAGATGAAGGGGAAATCATGTTTGACAAATTAGCTCGAATTCTTTGAGGACGTAACAAACAGGGTGGATAAAGGGGAACCAGTGAATGTGGTGTATTTGGACTTCCAAAAGGCATTTGACAAGGTGCCACACAAAAGATTACTGCACAGGATAAAATATCACGGGATTGGGGGTAATATACTGGCATGGGTGGAAGATTGGCTATCTAACAGAAAACAGAGAGTTGGGATAAATGGTTCATTCTTGGGTTGGCAATCAGTAACTAGTGGTGTTCCGCAGGGGTCAGTGCTGGGACCCCAACTCTTTACAATCTATATTAACGATTTGGAGGAAGGGACCGAGTGCAACATGTCCAAGTTTGCCGACGATACAAAGATGGGAGGGAAAGCAGTGAGTGAGGAGGACATAAAAAACTTGCAAAAGTACATAGACAGGCTAAGTGAGTGGGCAGAGATTTGGCAGATGCAATATAATGTTGGAAAGTGTGAGGTTATGCACTTTGGCAGAAAAAATCAAAGAGCAAGTTAATATCTAAATGGAAAGAAACTGCAAAGTGCTGCAGTACAAAGGGATCTGGGGGTCCTGGTGCATGAAACACAGAAGGTTAGTATGCAGGTACAGCAGGTGATCAGGAAGACCAATGGAATCTTGGCTTTTATTGCAAGGGGGATGGAATATAAAAGCAGGGAAGTCTTGCTTCAGTTATACAGGGTACTGGTGAGGCCGCACCTGGAATATTGCGTACAGTTTTGGTTTCCATATTTAAGAAAAGATATACTTGCTCTTGAGGCAGTTCAGAGAAGGTTCACTCGGCTGATTCCAGAGATGAGGGGGTTAACTTATGAGGAAAGGTTGAGTAGGTTGGGCCTCTACTCATTGGAATTCAGAAGAACGAGAGGCGATCTTATCGAAACATATAAGATTGTGAGGGGGCCTGATCAGATGGATGCGGTGAGGATATTTCCACTGATGGGTGAGACTAGAACTAGGGGGCATAATCTTAGAATAAGGGGCTGCCGTTTCAAAAGTGAGATGAGGAGAAACTTCTTCACTCAGAGGGTAGTAAATCTATGGAATTTGCTACCTCAGCGAGCTGTGGAAGCTGCGACATTAAATAAATTTAAAATGGAGATAAACAGTTTCCTAGCTGATAAGGGAATTAAGGGTTATGGGGAGCGGGCAGGGAAGTGGACTTGAGTTTAGGTTTGGATCAGCCATGATCCTATTGAATGGCAGAGCAGGTCCGAGGGGCCGTATGGCCTACTCCTGCTCCTACTTCTTATGTTCCTGCCTGATCTCCATATCCCTTGATTCCCCTAGAGTCCAACAATCTATCTATCTCAGCCTTGAATATACTCAAAGACTCAGCATTCACAGCCCTCTGGGGCAGAGAATTCCAAAGATTCACAACCCTCTGAGTGAAGAAATTCCTCCTCATCTCAGTCTTAAATGGCCAACCCCTTGTCCTGAGACTATGCTCCCTCGTTCTAGAATCTCCAGCCAGGGGAAACAACCTCTCAGCATCTACCCTGTCAATCCCCTTCAGAATCTTGTATGTTTCAATGAGATCGCCTCTCATTCTTCTAAACTCTAGAGAGTATCGGCCCAATCTACACAATCTCTCATCATAGGACAGCCCTCTCATCCCAGGAATCAATCTAGTGAACCTTTGTTGCACCGCCTCCAAGGCAGGTATATCCTTCCTTAGATAAGGAGACCAAAACTGTGCACAGTACTCCAGGTGTGGTCTCACCAAGGCCCTGTACAATTGTAGCAAGACTTCCTTACTCTTATACTCCAACCCCTTTGCAATAAAGGCCAACATGCCTTCCTTATTGCTTGCTGTACCTGCATGCTAGCTTTCTGTGTTTCTTGCACAAGGACACCCAAATATCTCTGAACACCAACATTTGAAAGTTTCTCACCATTTAAAAAATATTCAGTTTTTCTACTCTTCTTACCAAAGTGAATAACCTCACATTTCCCTACATTATACTCCATCTGCCACCTTACTGCCCACTCACTTAGTCTATCTATCTCCCTTTGCAGACTCTGTGTTCTCCTCACAGCTTACTGTCCCACCTAGCTTTGTATCATCAGCAAACTTGGATACATTACACTCAGTCCCTTCATCTAGGTCATTTATATAGATTGTAAATAGCTGAGGCCCCAACACTGATCCTTGCGGCACCCCACTAGTTAGAGCCTGCCAACCTGAAAAAGATCCGTTTATCTCTACTCTGTTTTCTGCCCGTTAACCAATCCTCTATCCATGCCACTCGGGTCTCGAGAAAATAGCCCCAGACTGTTCAGTTTTTCCTGATAAGTATATCCCCTCAGTTCTGGCATCATCCTTGTGAATCTTTTTTGCACCCCATGCAGTGCCTCTGTATCCTTTGATAACATGGAGACCAGAACTGTGCAGAGTGCTCCAAGTTTTGATAGAAATTTAACATAACTTCTCTGCTGTTCAATTCTATCCCTCTAGAAATGAACCCCAGTGCTTGGATTGTTTTTTTATGGCCTTATTAACCTGTTCAATCAGAAATCTCAGGGTACACCCAGCCTGCCCTCTCTGAACCCGGTTTGCTGCTCCCTCTGTGCCCAGCACTGCCTGCACCCCTGGCGCACGGAAGTGGAATTTCAAAGGAAGGAAGGAATCTGTCAGCATTTGAAAGGTACTTACAAAGAATTCAGAGAGTTCCCAGGGAGTTGGGATCTTTCTGTTGTAGGGGGCATCTTTTTCGGGGTTTACGGTAATTTACCTTCCTTTACCTGGTTTACAGTAATTCACCTGGTCAGGCAGCTTTTTGCCACTGCACCTCTGACCAACCCCAAACAGCGGTTTCGAATCGCTAAGCCCCACCTTTAAGCTCTGACTGAAGGAACTTATAATTAATGATATATTAAAAACCGACAACTGGTCTGGATGTGAGAAAGTCAAATTTTATTAACTAAAGAAAGCTACACCACACGATTACAGTAATCACTGTAAAATTGCTTAAATAGGGGAAGGCAGATGGCAAAAACGAGGGATAAATGGCTACAATGTTAATTAAACAACCTTAGCAATTTCCCTTAAATTACCACCCCCTTTAACTCCTTACTCGATTGCCTTGCTGAGGAGTCAGAAACCTGCTCACCTGTGGTCCAAAGAGAGAAGAGCTCACCTGCTGTCCAAGGAAAATAAGAGAGCGAGCTAAGCTTCGGAGAAGCTATCTTTATATCCTGTGAGCTCCTGCTGTTTTTGGCGCTGAAAAGGTCTGTGTGCAAATTCGCACCAAAAAGTTCGAATACACAAGAGAAAGGCCATGATTGGCTGATTCAAACGGGCTATCACCCAGTGGCTAAACTGCTTCCTTTGCCTGGAATGGGTTTCGAATAAAGCTTGGGGTGGTTTGAATGTGTCTTCATTCTGGGGCCGAAATGTTCCCGCCCACATCCAAGTTCATCTGGCTAAAACAAAAGGGATACAACTGCCCTATTGTCTGAGTAATGGGTGATTCAAACCCATTCAATTCTTAAACTGTTCCTTTCAAAAAGTCTCTTCCGTAGTTTAGGTGTGTCCCATTGACTGCTGGGCTTTGAATGGAGTTGGATTACTATGTAAACAGAAATCCATTCATTGTGGTCACTGAAACTGCAGTCTCAAGTGGTTTAATCCCTTATGTCAACATCCTGCAGTTTCCTGTAAACAAACATTGCCTCTGTAGGGAAGGGAATCTCCCTGTTTTTGATTGACAGAATCTGACTGCCACTGCTTGATCCTCCCACTTTTCACAGACATCCACGAGCTGCTTTCCAAGCCCCATTGTCCCTGGCCATGCTTTTCTGATGGCCATTTGTAAACCCCTTTGCAATTTACCAAACTCAAGGGAACAATTTTATTAATAAAATGTACTGTCTTAAAGTGTGCGAATTTGTCCACGAAGTTCCTCGATTCCGGTGTTGTCCATGTGCTGCCCATCTCAACGCAGTCTTTTGCGGTTCTGGGTATATTTAAAACATTGTCCAACCCAGAGGCAATTTCCATGATGTAGATTAACATCTCCAGTATCTTCAGGGCTGAGGGATTTTGCGACCCCCTACACTCTATTCTTGGGGAGTTAGATATCAGCCTTTCTCCTGTGAATATAGAGCTGCCTTATAGGGCTGTGATCATCTTTGAAAGAGCTGCCAATTAATCCCACTCCTCAGCCATTTCCCCATAGCTCCACAAACTTTTCCTTTAAGTAGATCCAATTCGCTTTTGAAAATTTCTATTGAATCTCCACCCACCCCCTTTCAGACAGTGCATTCCAGATCACAACTCACTGAGTGAAAAATGGCTCATCTCCCCTCTGGCTTTACTTGTTAAATACATTTGCTGAGTGGATTCAAATTTAAAACCAGGTTCTGAGGCATGATGCTCTATTCACACATCGAAGGTGAGAGAGGTGCTGTGGGTCACATGCTAAGTCCAGTAGCTGAAAGTGATTAACAGACTGGGTTTTGTGTTTAGTGATCCCAGGCATGTTACTGATACCTTCCCTGGATACCAAGGCTAGAGGAGGCACTCTGGCAGGTATGGGGAGCTGGGACTTGTCCATGAGAGTAACCGAAGGTCTGAGAACTCAAATAATCTAGAGTTAGAAAGGAGAAAAAGCCCAAAAATGGAGCAGTCGGTAACAGGACATCAATTAGTCTCCTCTTATCTTGGAGAAATCAAGGACTCGACACACTGTGGCCTAGAAATTCAGTTTGGGCCCGCCAGCTCGCTTGCGCCCAGAAGTTACCGCTGCGCGCGGAGCCACTTGCGCCCGCCGGAAATTCAGTTTCAGCGCCCCAAGTCGAAGCCGGCCGCTATTCAAGGGTGTGGCCGCCCCCGCTTGGGGCGCTGAAACTGAATTTCGGCGCGCTAGGTGCCGCAGCGCCACCTGCTGCGGAGCGGCAGGCTGCGGTACTGCAGGCCTTCCTCCCTCTCTTAAGGGGGAGGTGCCTGCAACAGCAAGATCGCCGCTCGCTAGTGCCGGCAAATGAGCCCGGCACCACGGAGAAGTGCCAGGCTCCCGGAAAACAGCCGGCAATGCCGCGGGGGGGTGGTGGAGGAGGCCGGGGAAGGAGGTGTGGGCAGGCGGCCGCCGAAAAAGCGGCCGGCCGCACCTCCGCCTTAACCCGCCCCACTAAGGCTGCAGGACGGCCCCATTTTCAGATCGCTGTTTGCGGCCGCTGCGGAAGAGGCGGCCGCAACTAAATATGGCGGTCGGGCCGGTAGTGGGGCGGTAGCGGGGCGCTGCGCACACCGATGACATCATCGGTGGCGGCGCAGCGCTACTGGCTAACGCCGCCATTACCGCAGCGCTGAATATCAGCGCAATCTCAGCAAGTGGCGCAAAAGCCCTCTTTGGGCGAAAACTGGGCGCAAAGCCTACTGAATTTATAGCCCTGTGTGTTTGATACAAAGCTGATTTATTTGACATATCAAAATATTAAACTCCAGCCCAGTTATAGGGTTATTAACATCAGCAGAAACAAACCCGAACTGCCATCATGAACATGGTTCAGTCCTGGATGTGATTAACAGCAGCAATAACAGCAGAATCCAACCTCTGCAGTCGATCGTGAACTCGCTGGTGTGTCAGCAGGTTGGATGACTGAGTGAATCCCTTCCCACACATGGAGCAGGTGAATGGCCTCTCCCCAGTGTGAACTCGCTGTTGTCTCAGATGGTGAAATGATTTAATGAATCCCTTCTCACACACGGAGCAGGTGAACGGTCTCTCCCCAATGTGAACTTGCTTGTGTACAGTGAGGTGGGATGACTGAGTGAATCCCTTCCCACACACGGAGCAGGTGAATGGCCTCTCCCCAGTGTGAACTCGCTCGTGTCTCAGATGTTGAAAAGAACAAATGAATCCCTTCCCACAGATGGAGCAGGTGAACAGGCTCTCCCCAGTGTGAACTCGCTGGTATACAATGAGGTTGCAAGAATGCCTGAACCTCTTCCCACAGTGAGAGCAACTGAACAGTCTCTTGTCAGTGTGAACTCGCGGATGTTGAATTAGTCCCTCAGAACTTTTAAAGCAGTTCCCACAATCAGCGCATTTAAAAGGTCTCTCATCACTGTGAACTCGCTGGTGTGATCGGAGGGCAGATGAGTGAGTGAATCCCTTCCCACACATGGAGCAGGTGAACGGCCTCTCCCCAGTGTGACTGCGTCGATGAGTTTCCAGTTGGGAGGGGTAATTGAACCCACATTTCCATGGTTTCTCCGTGGTGCGGGTGTCCTTGTGTCTCACCAGGTTGGATGATCAGTTGAAGCCTCGTCCACACACAGAACACGTGTACGGTTTCTCCCCGCTGTGAACAGTGTGATGTTTTATCAGGCTGTGTAGCAGGTTAAAGCTCTCACAGTCAGTGCACTGGAACACTCTCACTCGGGTGTGTGTGTCTTGGTGCTTTTCCAGTCACACTGATGTTTGAAATCTTTTCCAAGACAGAACAGACAGAAATTCCTCCTTCCACATTCAAAGACCAATGATATTCAGGTCCTGATGGATGGAATGTCTCTATCAGATGTTGATGTGATGTTTGGTTCAAGTCTCCCATCTGCAAATCCTCCCCTTCTAAAACCCTGCAAAAGGAGTTTACAAAAGTCATCACTGTAAATACAGGCTAGAAATTCAGAACAGACAATTCTAGTTTCTATGGAGCATTCTTTCTTCTCTTGTTCCCCCAAAGCTGTAAATCCCCATCCCACACACTTTCCCTCCTCTCTGTGCTGAAATCCAAATCCATCACACCATCTCCAACATTTCTTTCCTCCACTCCCAGTTATCCCCCTCCCTCTACTCTGGTTGGGTTCAGTTCTACACCCGCAGTGTGCAGAGTGAGAATAAAATCAATGAGTCAATGGGCCTCCTGGTCACTGGGACACTGAAGCCCCGCCCACTCTTTGTTCCTGTACAAAGATGGCCGTGCAGGTACCCTGCTGCAGGTGGAACCGGTCCGGCTTTCCTCTACTAAGATGGCGGCGCGTAACCCGGGCCTGTCACCAAGAAAAAGCCTCACTGCTGCCGTCCGGTGGAACACAGACCGAGCCGCTGGATCTAATTCGGGCTGGAGGCCATTCTCCAACTCTATAAACCCTGCGGCGCGGCCTACCCACGGTTTATTAATCTCCCGACCCCACTCCTGCCGACCAGCAGCTCCGTCCAGCGACCGAGCAGAGCCTGTCCCGCGCCTGTGTGCTGGGATCCTGACATCCTCCCCAGAAAACCTGACAGAGGAATCTGGATTGTCCCCGGCACTCATTCTTAAAGGGACAGCACCCTGTGTCTGGGCAGCTGCTGTTAAAGGCACAGACACAGCTTCACCCTTCTCTATTATGAATAAAAACAGGAAATACTCAGCACATCAGGCCGCATCTGCGGAGAGGGAATCAGAGTTAATAGATAGATCTTCCCTAACCAACTTCTTAGACTTTTTTGAAAGAGATGACGTCCCGAATTAAATGGGGCATATCCCAAATTAAATGGTGTAGTTTACCTGGACATCCAAAAGGCCTTTGACAAAGTATTGCATGAGGGACTTCTTTACAACCTAAGGTCCGTAGGTTTCAAGGTGAAACATGCATATTGATTAATTACTGTCGAGATGAAGGGGAGGGTTTAAACTAAAATGGCAGGGGGTTGGGAACCTGAGAAGGGAGACAGAGGAAAGGGAAACATGGATAAAACCAAAAGATAGGAAGGAGAAAAACAAAAGTGGCAGCCAGAGAAATCAACGGTTTAAATCAAACATGGCCACAATAAATAATAATTCTAATAGGTCTAAGAGCGTTAAAAAAACAAGCCTGAAGGCTTTGTGTCTTAATGCGAGGAGCCTTCGTAATAAGGTGGATGAATTAGCTGCGCAAATAGAGGTAAACGAACATGATTTGATTGGGATTATGGAAACATGGCTCCAGGGTGGCCAAGGAAAGATAGGCAAAAAGGAAAGGGAGGTGGGGTAGCATTGCTGGTTAAAGAAGGGATTAACACAATTGTAAGGAAGGATATAAGCTCTGATGATGTGGAATCGGTATGGGTAGAACTGAGAAATACCAAGGGGCAGAAAAGGTGAGTGGGGGTGGTATATAGACCTCCAAACAGTAATGTGGAGGTTGGGGATGGCATTAAAAGGGAAATTAGTGAAGCGTGCAACAAGGGCACAGCAGTCATCATGGATGACTTCAATCTACATATAGATTGGGCTAACCAAATTAGTAACAATACTGTGGAGGAAGAATTCCTGGAGTGTTTACGGGATGGTTTCCTGGACCAATATGTTGAGGAACCAACCAGAAATCAGGCCATCTTAGACTGGGTATTATGTAATGAGAAAAGATTAATTAGCAATCTTGTTGTATGAGACCCCTTGGGTCAGAGCGATCAAAATATGATAGAATTCTTCATTAAGATGGAGAATGAAGTAGTTGACTCAGAGACTAGGGTCCTGAATTTAAATAAAGGAAACTACGATGGTATGAGGCGTGAGTTGAGTAGGATTGATTGGGGAATGTCACTCAAAGGGTTGACGATGGATAGGCAATGGCAAACATTCAAAGACCGCATGGATGAACTACAGAATTTGTTCATCCCAGTTTGGCATAAAAATAAAACAAAAAAGGTGACTCAACTGTGGCTAACAAGGGACATTAGGGATAGCATAAGATCCAAGGAGAGGACATATAATTTGGCCAGAAGAAGCAGTAAACCTAAGGATTGGGAGCAGTTTAGGATTCAACAAAGGAGGACAAAGGGATTAATTAAGAAGGGGAAAACAGAATATGAGAATAAGCTTGCAGGGAACATAAAAACTGACTGTAAAAGCTTTTGTCGATATGTGAAGAGAAAAAGATTGGTGAAGTCAAGCGTAGGTCCCTTGCATTCAGAATCAGGGGAATTAATAATGGGGAACAAAGAAATGGCGGAACAATTAAATACATATTTTGGTTCTGTCTTCACAAAGGAGGACACAAATAACCTCCCAGAGATGTCGGGGAACATAGGGTCTGATGAAAGGGAGGAACTGAAAGAAATCAGTATTTGTAGGAAAATGGTGTTAGGGAAATTGACAGGATTGAAGGCCGATAAATCCCCAGGGCCTGATAATCTACATCCTAGGGTACTTAAGGAAGTGCCCCTAGAAATAGTAGATGCATTGCTGATCATCTTCCAACATTCGATGGAATCTGGAACAGTACCCATGGATTGGAGGGTAGCTAATGTTACCCCACTATTCAAAAAAGGTGGGAGAGAGAAAACGGGGAATTACAGACCAGTAAGCCTGACATCGGTAGTGGGGAAAATGCTAGAGTCCATTATATAAGATGTAACAGCAGAGCATTTGGAAAACAGTGACAGGATCAGACAAAGTCAACATGGATTTACAAAAGGTAAATCGTGCTTGACTAATCTACTGGAATTTTTTGAGGATGTAACTGGTAAAATAGATAAGGGAGAACCAGTGGATGTGGTGTATTTGGACTCTCAAAAGGCTTTTGATAAGGTCCCGCATAAGAGATTAGCGTGTAAAGTTAAGGCACATGGGATTGGGGGCAAGGTATTGACTTGGATAGAGAACTGGTTGGCAGACAGAAAGCAAAGAGTTGGAATAAACGGGTCTTTTTCCGAGTGGCAGGCAGTGACTAGTGGGGTACCGCAGGGATCGGTCCTTGGACCCCAGCTATTCACAATATATATTAATGATCGATACGAGGGAACTAGATGTAATATCTCCAAGTTTGCAGATGACACAAAGCTGGGTGGGCGTGTGTGCTGTGAGGAGGATGCCGAGAAACTCCAGTATGATTTGGACAGGTTGGGTGATTGGGCAGAAGCATGGCAGATGCAATATAATGTGGATAAATGCGAGGTTATCCACTTTGGTGGCAAAAACAGGAAGGCAGATTATTATCTGAACGGCAATAGATTGGGAGAAGGGGAAGTGCAACGAGACCTGGGTGTCCTTGTGCACTAGTCGCTGAAGGGAAGCATGCAGGTGCAGCAGGTGGTTAAGAAGTCAAATGGTATGTTGGCCTTCGTAGTTAGAGGGTTTGAGTACAGGAACAAGGATGTCTTGCTGCAGTTGTACTGGGCCTTGGTGAGACCACACCTTGAGTATTGTGTGCAGTTTTTGTCGCCTTATCTGAGGAAGGATGTCCTTGCCATGGAGGGAGTGCAGCGAAGATTCACCAGGCTGATACCTGGGATGGCAGGAATGACGTATGAGGAGAGATTGGGTTGATTGGACTTATACTCGCTGGAGTTTAGAAGAATGAGAGGGGATCTCATTGAAACTTATACAATTCTAAAAGGACTAGACAGACTAGATGCAGGAAGGATGTTCCCGGTGGTCGGGGAGTCCAGAACCAGGGGTCACAGTCTAAGGATAAGTGGTAAGCCATTTAGGACAGAGATGAGGAGGAATTTCTTCACCCAGAGAGTGGTGAACCTGTGGAATTCTCTACCACAGAAGGCCGTAGAGGCCAATTCATTAAATATATTCAAGAAAGAGTTAGATATATTTCTTAAGGCTAAAGAGATCAAGGGATATGGGGAGAAGGCAGGAACAGGGTACTGAATTTGGATGATCAGCCATGATTGCATTGAATGGCGGAGCAGGATCGAGGGGCCTTTGTAAACCCATGTTGAATTTGTCCGATCCGGTCACTGTTTTGCAAGTGGTCTGCTATTACATCTTTTATAATGGACTCTAGCATTTTCCCCACTACCGATGTCAGGCTTACCGATCTGTAATTCCCTGTTTTCTCTCTACCACCTTTTTTGAATAGTGGGTAACATTAGTTACCCTCCAATCCATGGGTGCTGTTCCAGAGTCTATCGAATTTTGGAAGATGACCAAAATTTATGTTGTGTCAGGGAACATGAAGGGCTGTATTTAGTGTTTTTAACTTTTGGTGTTAACATGATCATTGAACTCTTTTATGCACCTGTTCCCATTAAATAAGCAAGTGTGACTTTATGCACAAAATATGGTGCAGCATCACTGATTAAATTATCTGCATTGCTTTGTGGAGGAAGGTTCCCTTCCTCTCATTGTATGTCCCAAAAGAGCAGCTGTAATGCTAAAACTGTATAAAACACTAGTTATGACACAGCTAGAATACTGCGTGCAGTTCTGGTCACCAGATTATGGGAAAGATGTGATTGCACTCGAGAGGGTACATAGGAGATTTACGAGGATGTTGCCAGGACTGGAGAATTTTAGCTTTGAGGAAAGATTGGATAAGCTGGGATTGTTTTCTTTAGAACAGAGGAGGCTGAGAGGAGATTTAACTGAGGTGTACAAATTATGAGGGTCCTAGATACAGTGGACAGGAAGGACGTATTCCTCTTAGCAGAGATGTCAATAAACAGGGGGCATAGATTTAAAGTAATTGGTAGAAGGATTAGAGGGGAGGGGAGTTGAGGAGAATTTTTTTCACCCAGAGGGTGATGGGGGTCTGGAACTCACTGCCTGAAAGGGTGGTCAAGGCAGAAACCCTCATCACATTTAAAAGTTATTCCGATATGCACTTGCAGTGCTGTAACCTACAAGGCTACGGACCAGGAGCCTGGACAGTGGGATTAGGCTGGGTAGCTCATTTTCGGCCGACACAGACACAATGGGCCGAATGGCCCCCTTCGGTGCCGTAACTTTCTATGATTCCTATGATTCTATTAACGTTTCAGGTCGATTAACTTTCGTCAGAACTGGAAAAAGTTAGAGATGTAACAGATTTTATGCAAGTACAGAGGCAGGGAAAGGGGAGGAAAGAACAAAGCGGAAGGTCTGAGATAGGATGGAAGACAGGAGAGATTACATGACAAAAGGGATGTTGGTGCAAGGCAAAAGGAGATGGTAATGGGACAAGTGAAGAAACAAAAGATGGGTCTCGAGGAAGTGTAAATGGGAATATCAGAATCATCAGCAACAACTGCCATCTGAAAAAATGGGGGCAGAGGTTATGATCTGAAATTGTTGAACTCAATGTTGAGCCTGGAAGGTTGTAGAGTTCCTAATAGAAAGATGAGGTGTTCCTTGAGCTTATGCTGAGCCTCATTGGAACAGTGTAGGAGGCAGAGGACGGAGAGTTCACCGTTATAGTGGGGTGGAGAATTAACCCTTCTCTATGTTGTGTGTTTTTTTGGGTAAAGGTAGAGTGCCTCTGCTTGCCTGTGGGTGTGAGGTCGTTTTTTAAAGAGACAGTGTGTGGGAATCGATTCACTCAGTCATGCCCCAATGTTTGCACATTGATAGACCAGCTGGTTCACACTGGTGATGGACCTTTTAAATGTCTGGACTGTGAGAAGAGCTTCAAAAGCAAAATCAATCTGCAGACACACCAACACACTCACACAGGGGAGATGCCATTCACCTGCTCCATGTGTGGGAAATAAATTACTCATTCATCCAACCTGCTGAAACACCAGTGAGTTCACATGTGACAGCAGGGGTTGGAAGCTGCTGTTATTGCTGCTCTTAATCAAATCTCGGACTGAACCGTGTTCATTCTGGCAGTTGAGGTATGTTTCTGCTGATATTAATAACCCCTATAACTGGGCTGCAGTTTAATATTCTGGGTATATATCAAATTAATCAAAGGGTGAAGGGTCAGGTAAAAATTCTGCTGATTGTGTTTGCCTTCAATGGAGTTTAATTTTACTTTTTCCAAACACGTCACGTTTTAAAGGGTTTTCTTCAAATACTGAAAACTACCACAGTGCAGCTACTATCAGACTCACCAATAAATGGAAACTTTCTCCTTCTCCACTCATTAACCCTGACATAATGTTAAAGACCTCTAACAGGTCTCCTCTCAGTCTTCTCTTTACCAGAGTAAAGAGCCCCAGCTTGCTGCCACAGGGAGTAGTTGAGGCAAAGTGCATGGATGTATTTAAGGGGAAGCTGGATAAACACATGGGAGAAAGGAATAGAAGGAGATGCTGATAGGGTGAGATGAAGAGAGATGGGAGGAGGCTCGTGTGGGGCATAAACACTGCATGGACCAGTTGGGCTGAATGGCCTGTTTCTGTGCTGTACAATCTATGAAATTCTATGTAATAAGAGAGGAAAGAATGTTCCATAGAAACTGGAATTATCTGTTCTGCATTTTAATCCTGAACTTACAGGGTTGTCTTTTGTAAACTGCTTTTACAGGGAATATCATCAGCCTTTGAATATGGAAGGAGAAATGTTTGTCTGTTCTGTCTGTGGGAAAAGATATCATACATCATTGTG
This sequence comes from Somniosus microcephalus, assembly GCF_052327205.1. Taxonomy (NCBI): domain Eukaryota; kingdom Metazoa; phylum Chordata; class Chondrichthyes; order Squaliformes; family Somniosidae; genus Somniosus; species Somniosus microcephalus. The sequence continues at coordinate 39,591,308 of NC_140990.1, read as the reverse complement.
ACTGGAAAAGCACCGAGACACACACACCCGAGTGAGAGTGTTCCAGTGCACTGACTGGAAAGAGCTTTAACCATTTACACAGCCTGAAAAAATATCGCACCATTCACAGCGGGGAGAAATCGTACACGTGTTCTGTGTGTGGACGAGGCTTCAACTGATCATCCAACCTGGAGAGACACAAGGACACCTGCACCATGGAGAAACTGTGGAAATGTGATGACTGTGGGAAGGGATTCAATTACCCGTCCCAACTGGAAACTCATCGACACAGTCACACCGGGGAGAGGCCATTCACCTGCTACGTGTGTGGGAAGGGATTCATTAAATCATCGAACCTGCCGAGACACCAGCGAGTTCACACTGAGGAGATGCCATTCACCTGCTCCGTGTGTGGGAAGGGATTCATTTGCTCGTCCAGTCTCCAGACACACCAGTATGTTCACACTGAGGAGAGGCCGTTCACCTGCTCTATATGTGGGAAGGGATTCACTCAGTCATCCCACCTGCTGACACACCAGCGAGTTCACACTGGGGAGAGGCCATTCACCTGCTTCGTGTGTGGGAAGGGATTCACTAAATAATCGAACCTGCTGAGACACCAGCGAGTTCACACTGAGGAGAGGCCATTTACCTGCTCCGTGTGTGGGAAGGGATTCACTTGCTCGTCCAGTCTCCAGACACACCAGTATGTTCACACTGAGGAGAGGCCGTTCACCTGCTCCATATGTGGGAAGGGATTCACTCAGTCATCCCACCTGCTGACACACCAGTGAGTTCACACTGGGGAGAGGCCGTTCACCTGCTTTGTGTGTGGGAAGAGATTCACTCAGTCATCCCACCTGCTGACACACCAGCATGTTCACACTGAGGAGAGGCCGTTCACCTGCTCCATATGTGGGAAGGGATTCACTCTGTCAGCCAACCTGCTGAGACACCAGCGAGTTCACATGTGATTGCAGGAGTTGGATGCTGCTGTTAATCACATCCAGGACTGAACCATGTTCATTCTGACAGTTGGGGTTTGTTTCTGCTGATGTTAATAACCCCTATAACTGGGCTGGAGTTTAATATTCTGGATATATAGCTGATTGACTTGTCAGGGCTGCAGTGTTTGTTTAAGAATCGCTGTCTGATCTTTCCCCTTAATTTCTGATGAGAGTCCCTGAATTATTTTACAATATAATTATGAACTTTTACTTCAATCCTAAATTGATCTTTGGTACAAAATCTACAATTCAGTGTCTGAAAGGTCCCACTGATTAACATCTCCAATTAGAAAGTGCTGATTAATCCTCACTGACAATTCTTACTGACTTGCACATTACACACAGTGGCACCTCCATTATCCACCAGAAAGAAGGGGAATGGGAATTGGTGGAGAATCGAGAGCCCCAAATGTTGCCCCTCCCGTCTGGTACAGCAATCCCCTCGGCACGGGAATGGAGAGAAGTCCAGTTATAGTAACAGGATGAGTTAAAGGTATTTACTCAGACGGGCGGGAGGTGGGAAGTGGTGTTCCATGGGGATCGGTGCTGGGACCACTGTTGTTCACCATTTACATGAATGATTTGGACTTGGGAATCAAGTACAATTTCAAAATTTGCTGATGACACTAAATTGGGGGATGTAGTTAATACTGAGGAAGACTGCGATAACATCCTTGTAGAATTATTCAGTTGTGTTCAGTAAATAGCAGCATCTTTTAATTTGCTTTGACTGATCACATCACTATACAGTTATGTGAAAAACAGAAATCATTAACAGCTCCCAATTTCAGAATTGTCAGTTTCAAACTCAACTTCTTCCAAGTACAATCTAACATTTCAAAAATTGTAATGGATGTAGGTGAGATATTAGGACTCTTGTCTAACACAATCCAAACACAGTGACACACAGACAGATGATCAGGTGTAGCTTCACAGCGAATCCTTTCAAGCCTCACTAAAAAGTGGCAGCCTGGCAATCCATTGTTCACTAATGGAGTTGTGATCTTTGTAAATTAAGAAAGGAAATGCATGGAAATGTGTCAAAGAGTTGATTAACAGAGTGGGGCATCATCTCCCTTTGATTTCTATTTCTGACACCAGGCAACAGAAAAAGGTCATTACAACATGACATAAACAGACTCTTCAGGTGTGAGACATCAGACTTCAGAACAACACGTCTGCCAGCTCTGGCCACAAACCTCAGTACAGTCAACCTTTCAGCAGCTGCAGCCCTGATTAAATAACTAATAGTTTAACATGTCTAGTAGAGCTTTTGTATCAAAATAGAAGAAATGTATTTGTGACACACACACAATTAATAATTACATCACAATGTGATTGTGAGGATCGATTATCGCCTCTTGATACCTTCCGTGCCCACCGGTCGAGGAAGGTATCAAGTGAGCCGGTGGACACCGCCTGCTCCCTCTCCAGGGCCACCCGGGCAGGGACAAGACCACGGGAGAGAGGCAGGAAGCCAGAGTGACCCCCCCATGGGCCCCGCCCATCCTGGGCCTACAAATTGCTATTTTCACCAGGCCCAAGAGCAGGTCCAGGAGAAGGTCCTCTGACTTACCCACACCCCCCTCCGCACTGGGCGGGCATAGATTAGGAGCGTGGGGCTAAAGTGTAACCAAGAGTTGAGGAGCAGCCCCTTCAGGTAACTAGACAGTGGCTGCAACCTCTCACACTGAATATATACACGGCCCATGGACTCCTCTAGGCCGCAAAAACACAGCTGGCCTTGGAGTCCGGAAAGGAACTTAAAAACTGTTGCACACAACAGCTCCCTGCAACAGTCTCCACCCCAGATCCCCAATGGTGCAGGGAAGGACCCCCGCGTAGAGAGCCCTCCACTGGGGAACCTCGCCTCCGCAAGCTAACCCGCCTGTCTGATTGAGATTGGGCAATAAACTAAATGAATCAATAAATGATACAGAAACCCGAGTCCCCGGGTCCTCAGCCCTGGTGTGAAGTATGCTGGCCACCAATTTTCCGTTACTAACTTGCACCTCAGGCCCTGCCCAGTCTGGTTTAATTACTAAATGTTTTCTAACTCAAGTGGAGGCCTGTCATTCTGAGGGAAACTTACAAGGCCTCATTTATTGGTGTGTCCCACCTGAGCTGCTGTTAATGGCTTTAATAAACTGGCAGCAAGGTTTTTTAAAAGGTGGAAAGTGGTGAAAAACGCCACTAGCGCTGCCTCAAAACTCGCGGACAGAGAAATCCACTTCATCAGCGCCCCTGCCACAGGACTCAATATCCACCCCCTCCACCACTGGTGCACTGTGTCTGCAGTATGTACGGTCTACAAGATGACCATGGTCAGGCCCTGTGGAGTCAAAGGTCAGGTAAGACAATGGATGGAAAGATCGCAACAAACTTCCCTTAACTCCAACCCTCTGATTTCTGTTTTGTAGCCATCTTTCCATCCATTCTGCTGCCTGGCCCTTCACTCCACACGGCCTGATCTGGGTCATCTTCTAGATCTTACAAACTGTTATGGAAAACAAGCTGGTCACAAAACAGGAAACAGAGAGCCGGGGTTGGGAGTAGCTACTCAGACTGGCAAAAGGTGGGAAGTGGTGTTCCACAGGGATCGATGCAGGGATCATTGTTCACTATTTACACAAACGATTTGGACTTGGGAATCGAATTTAAAAATTTGTCGATAACACCAAATTGGGAGGTAGATTTAATTAATAGGATTACACAGGATATACGGCACAGAAAGAGGTCATTCGGCCCAACAAATCCATGCTGGCGTTTATGCTCCACACGAGCCTTCTCCTGTCTTTCCTCATCTAAATCTGTCACCATATCCCTCTATTCCCTTCTCCCTCATCTGCTTGTCCAGCCCCCCCTTAAATGCATCGATACTGTTCGCTTCAACCACTCCCTGTGGTAGCGAGTTCCACATTCTCACCACTCGCTGGGTAAAGAAGTTTCTCCTCAATTCCCTATTGGATTTCTTGGTGACTGTCTTATATTGATGGCCTCTAGTTATGCTCTTCCCCACAAGTGGAAACATTCTCTCTGTATCCACTCTATCAAAAACCTTTCATAATTTTAAAGACCTCTATTAGGTCACCCCTCAGCCTTCTATTTACAAGAGAAAAGAGACCCAGCCTGTTCATCCTTTCCTGATCTGTATACCCTCGCATTTCTGGTATCATCCTTGTAAATCTTCTCTGCACCCTCTCCAGTGCCTCTATATCCTTTTTATAATATGGTGGCCAGAACTGTACGCAGTTCTCCAAGTGTGGCCTGGCCAAGGTTCGATACAGGTTTAGCATAACTTCCCTACTTTTCAAATCTATTCCTCTAGAAATAAACCCTAGTGCTTGGTTTGCTTTTTTATGGCCTTGCTAACCTGTGTCGCAACTTTTAGTGATTTATGTATTTGTACTCCGAGATCCCTTTGTTCCTCTACCCCACCTAGACTCGCACCCTCCAAGTGATAAGTGACCTCCCTATTCTTCCTACCATAATGTAATACCTCACATTTATCTGTGTTGAACTTAATTTGTCAATTATCTACCCATTCTGCAAGTTCATTAATGTCCTCTGTAATTTGTTGTAGTCCTCCTCAGTATTGATTAACCCCCCCAATTTGGTGTCATCCGCAAATTTAGAAATTGTGTTTTTGATTCCAAAGTCTTAATCGTTAATATAAATTGTGACCAGCAGTGGTCCCAGCACTGATCCTTGTGGAACACCACCACCCACCTTCTGCCACTGTGAATAGCTATCCTTTACTCCCACTCTCAGGTTTAGAAACATAGAAACATAGAAGATAGGAGCAGGAGTAGGCCATTCGGCACTTCGAGCCTGCTCCGCCATTCAATGAGATCATGGCTGATCATCCAAATTCAGTACCCTGTCCCTGCCTTCTCCCCATATCCCTTGATCCCTTTAGCCTCAAGAAATATATCCAACTCTTTCTTGAATATATTTAATGAACTGGCCTCCACCGCCCTCTGTGGCAGAGAATTCCACAGGTTCACCACTCTCTGGGTGAAGAAATTCTTCCTCATTTCAGTCCTAAATGGCTTACCCCTTATCCTTAGACTATGACCCCTGGTTCTGGACACCCCGGCCATCATAAACATCCTTCCTGCATCTAGTCTGTCCAGACCTGACAGAATTTTATAGGTTTCGATGAGATCCCCTCTCAATCTTCTAAACTCCAGTGAGTATAAGCCCAATCGACACAATCTCTCCTCATACGTCATTCCTGCCATCCCAGGTATCAGCCTGGTGAATCTTCGCTGCACTCCCTCCATGGCAAGAACGTCCTTCCTCATGTAAGGTGACCAAAACTGCACACAATACTCAAGGTGCGGTCTCACCAAGGCCCTGTACAACTGTAGCAATACATCCTTGTTCCTGTACTCGAATCCTCTTGCTACGAAGGCCAGCATACCATTTGACTACTTAACCGCCTGCTGCACCTGCATGCTTACCTTCAGTGACTGGTGCACAATAACACCCAGGTCTCTTTGCATTTCCCCTTCTCCCAATCTATTGCCATTCAAATAATAATCTGCCTTCCTGTTTTTGCCACCAAATTGGATAACCTCACATTTATCCACATTATAGTGCATTTGCCATGTTTCTGCCCAATCACCCAACCTGTCCAAATCGTACTGGAGTTTCACGACATCCTCCTCACAGCTTACCCTCCCACCCAGCTTTGTGTCATCTGCAAATTTGGAGATATTACATCCAATTCCCTCATCCAGATCATTAATATATATTGTGAACAGCTGGGATCCTAGGACCAATCCTTGCAGTACCCCACTAGTCACTGCCTGCCACTCGGAAAAAGACCTTTTATTCCAACTCTTTGCTTTCTGTCCGCCAACCAGTTCTCTATCCAAGTCAATACCTTGCCCCCAATCCCATGTGCCTTAATTTTTCACACTAATCTCTTATGTGGGACCTTATCGAAAGCCTTCTGAAAGTCCAAATACACCACATCCACTGGTTCTCCCTTATCTATTTTACCAGTTACATCCTCAAAAAATGTCAGTAGATTAGTCAAGCATGATTTACCTTTTGTAAATCCATGTTGACTTTGTCCGATCCTGTCACTGCTTTCCAAGTGTTCTGCTATTACATCTTTTATAATAGACTCCAGCATTTTCCCCACTACCGATGTCAGGCTTTCTCTCTACCACCTTTTTTGAATAGTGGGGTAACATTAGCTACCCTCCAATCCATGGGTACCGTTCCAGAGTTGATCGAGTTCTGGAAGATGACCAGCAATGCATCTACTATTTCTAGGGCCACTTCCTTAAGTACCCTGGGATGTAGACCATCAGGCCCTGGGGATTTATCAGCCTTCAGTCCCATCAATTTTCCTAACACCATTTCCCTACAAATACTGATTTCTTTCAGTTCCTCCCTTTCATCAGAGCCTATGTTCCCCGACATCTCTGGGAGGTTATTTGTGTCCTCCTTTGTGAAGACAGAACCAAAGTATGTATTTAGTTGGTCTGCCATTTCCTTGTTTCCCATTATAAATTCCCCTGATTCTGACTGTAAGGGACCTACGCTTGACTTCACCAATCTTTTTCAATTCACATATCTATAAAAGCTTTTACAGTCAGTTTTTATGTTCCCTGCTGGCTTACTCTCATATTCTATTTTCCCTTTCTTAATTAATCCCTTTGTCCTCCTTTGTTGACTCCCAAACTGCTCCCAATCCTCAGGATTATTGCTTTTCCTAGCCAATTTATATGTCCTCTCCTTGGATCTTATGCTATCCCTAATTTCCCTTGTTAGCCACGGTTGAGTCACCTTTATGTTTTATTTTTATGCCAAACTGGGATGAACAAATTCTGTAGCTCATCCATTCGGTTTCTGTCCTGAAGCCAGCCAGCAATCCATTCTGTTATTTTTCCCCTGACTGCATTCTCTGACCTTGCTCATCATTAATACTGAGGAAGACTGTGACAAAATGCAAGAGGACATTATCAAGCTTGCAGTAGGGGAGGGTAATTAGCAAATACATTTTAAGATAGGTGGTGCATTTTGGTAGGAATAATAGGAAGGCCACATACTACTTGGAAAATAAGAATCTAAATGGGGTAGAGGAGCAAAGGGGTCTCGGGGTCCAGATACACAAATCACTAAAAGTAGCGACGCAGGTTAATGAGGCCATAACAGGAGCAAACAATGGACTGGGGATCATTTCTAGAGGGATAGAATTGAAAAGCAGCAAAGTTATGTTAAGCTTGTATCGAACCTTGGTTAGACCACACTTGGAGTACAGTGAACAGTTCTGGTCACCATATTATAAAAAGGATATAGAGGCACTGGAGAAGGTGGAAAAAGGCTTTGCAAGGATGATCCTAGAACTGAGATGTTATACTTATCAGGAAAGGCTGAACAGGCTGGGGCTCTTTTCTCTAGAATAAAGAGAAGGCCGATGGGTGACCTGATAAAGGTCTTTAAGATGATGAAAAGGTTATAGAGGGTGGACCTGGAGAAAATGTTTCCACTTGTGGGGGAGTCCAAAACTACAGGTCATAAATATAACACAGTCTCTAATAAATCCAATGGGGAATTCAGGAGAAACTTCTTTACCCAAAGAGAGGTCAGAATGTGGAACGTGCTACCACAAGGAGTGGTTGAGGCGAACAGCACAGATACATTCATGGGGAAGGTAGATAAGCCCATGAGGGAGAAAGGAATAGAAGGATATGCTAATAGGGTTAGATGAAGAGTGGTGGGAGGAGACTCGTGTGGAGCAGAAACACCGGCATTGACCAGTTGGGCCGAATGGCCTGTTCCTGTGCTGTAGACTCTGTAATTCTATGTAACTCTGTGTAACTATGTCTTCTGACTCCTGACACAGTTGGAAAAGCTTTTATTATTATTACCACAATTATACACCATCTTCCAAAAGATCTCTTAGCCTCTCTAATGGCTGCTTTTGACTCCCTCAATTGTGGGTGATATTTGTCCCTATTCTCCTATAAACTGAACTCACCTTGATCTGAACTGGGTTCAATGTAAGACAGTTCGGGGAGTCAGACATCATTCACCCCTAGACCTACGCTGGCCGGTAAAACCCCAGACGGTTCCTCAGTAAGGATTCCTCTGGTTCCTCGCCATATATTTGTCAGGATAACGAAACCCAGTTTCTTACCATCCACTCCTGGAGGCCCCACTCCCTGAGCCTACAACCTTCAGCAGGGTCAGTGGTGGAGTTCCACAGCGGGAGTGATCCCAGAGTAACTGTCGGGATCGCACTCCCATGGATGTTCCAGGTCGTGTATTTTTAGTTATCCTGGTGTCTAACACACACATCAATAAAACAGGGAATTCCTGGAAACACGCTGCAGGTCCTTCTTTATCTGGAGATCAAATGTCTGTTGTATAATTGTACCAGCAGTTAACAGGCTCCTGTGAACTCCTCCCTCTGCTATTTTAATGCAGACTTTAACCAATTTAATTTAAGCGGGTTTATTTTAAATGAGTTGATGCCTGCCTTAAAATGGTAGACTCAGGACTGTCACACAAACACGTTAAATCTTCATAGAATAATTACCACAGTCATTTTTAGACTAGAAACTTAAACCTGCCATTTCACTTTCAGTCGGGAACTGATCGCAGTTTGACACCAATCTCTGATTTGACAGCACGTTTCCAGCATTCACCGTTGTTCTTCCTGACTCTAAACACAGTTGTAAAGGAGCCTTCTGTTCTGTGCCTAGGAGCTCTGAACCTTGGAAGAGAGCGGCTGGGACACATTTCTTACAGGCCTCAAGATAAACCCACACGGAGACTTTGCTGTCAGTGCAGAGAGACGAGAAAGACCAAAGTGCCGTTTGCCCCTCTCAGTGTGGCCCTGAAGGACTGTGTCCAGGCTGAAGATCTGTTCCCGCCGTATGATCCTCCCCCAGATTGTCCTTTCTCATAGAGTCATAGGCCTAGAAATTCGGTTGGTAGCGCCAGCGATTAGCGCCTAAAGAGCCCGAGAATTGGGGCGCTACCCAATTTTCGGGCGGGCGCAGTGAATATAGCGCCACCTCCCATATTGACTATCCTTTTAGCGCTGGCGCTAACTCTTTGCGTGCGCCCGCGGGCGCAGGCAGATCATGACGTCATTTCAGTGTGCAACGCCTTTTTGGCGCCCCAGACCGGATATTCGGTAGCGCCCGCAACCTTTCCGCCTGGCGCTATTAGTGACAGTTGGATGGAGCGTTCCCAGGCCCTTCTCGGACTCGGGGAGCACTATTTAAAGGGGACAGCACTAGTATAAAAGCTGCAGCCATTTGGGCTGGCCATTCTGATCATTGCTGGAGAGAGTTGCTGACCTTCTGTTGGACAGTACTTTTCTCATTGAGCCCTTGGAGGCACTGGCACTGGCAGCTTGAGGGCCCGGCTCCCGAGCTGGTGATGCAGCATCTGAAAGCAGGGAGGTGGAAGAGTGGCTTTAGCAAAAGGACAGCTTACAGCAAGGGATGCCAGATTGCGGCAAGGCTATGACATGGGTCCACAGTGAGCAAGAATGCTGGCGGGGGGAACAAGTGGAAGGAGACAGTTGTAAAGGGTGAGAACCTTACCATCGCTGTTGACAATGGGGTCGGCAGCTGCAGTGGTTACAGGACAACTCAGACATCCTCCAAGAATCTGGTGGACTCTCTCCTCGAGATCCGTGAGAGTGACCACTTGTGGAGGTCCTCCACCGGTGTGAAGCTGGTCTTTGCCAATCCTCGCCAGCTTGGACTGCAGGGGAAAGGAGGGGAAGTTATGTTACCTGATGCCCTGAGTGATCATCTCATGCCCCCATGGTGCAAGAGCCCTTACATGACGCCTTGAGTCAAATGTGCATGTGTGTGCCCAGAAAGGGCCATGGGTGCTTGCTGGCAGATGGCCAATGGGGCACAGGCCACCCTGTAGCCATAAAGTCAGGTGCAAATGAAGGGATGCAGAAGTTTGCAGAAACAACACTCACCCTCACGACCCGAGTGAGGTCGTTGAATTTCTTTCTGCATTGGACAGGGCTCCTGGTCACCATGCTGCTGGAGTTGACCCTCTGACATACATCCCTCCAAGCTCGTCAGTAGTCCTTATGATTCGGCCTCGTGCCACTGTCTGGGTAGAGAACATCTCGCCGGCACTCCACTGCGGCCACCAATTGCTCCAGAGCCTCATTGGTGAAGCGCTCTGCTCTCTGTCTCACCTTCTCCATCTGGTCCATGATTTTAGCACCAGAGAAGGGCCTGCGCCGATTCTGAGGCCTGCAAGGTGCAGAGTGTGGATGCTGAAGCTGACTGACCCACCCCTTTAAGAGCTGGCCGGCGCCTGGAAGTCTCGTGGTCATTGGTAATTGAGAGCACCTGCGCTGCGCCCATCCGCTCCGATATTGGGTTGCGCCGGAAGTTTAGCACCTTAGGAGTCCCATGTAATGCCTGAATTCACACCTTAATCACCTTTAGGGGCGATGCAACCCAATATCGTGCCAGGTGGCGATAAGTTGCATCTGGGTATAAACTTTGCGCTGCACCATTTCTAATGCCCCAAGCGGGGCTATACCCAATTTCTAGGCCATAGAGTTATACAGCACAGAAAGATGCCCTTCAGCCCATCGTGTCCGCGCTGGCCATCAAGCCCTATCTATTCTAATCCCATTTTCCAGTACTTGGTCCGTAGTCTTGTATGCTATGGCATTTCAAGTGCTCATCTGAATGCTTCTTGAATGTTGTGAGGGTTCCTGCCTCTACCACCCTTTCAGGCAGTGAGTTCCAGATTCCAACCACCCTCTGGGTGAAAAAGTTTTTCCTCAAATCCCCTCAAAACCTCCTGCCCCTTACCTTGAAACTATGTCCCCTGGTTATTGACCCCTCTACTAAGGGGAAAAGTTGCTTTCTATCTACCCTATCTATGCCCCTCATAATTTTGTACACCTCAATCAGGTCCTCCCTCAGCCTTTTCTGCTCTAAGGAAAACAACCCCAGCCTGTCCAGTCTCTCTTCACAGCTGAAGTGCTGCAGCCCAGGTAACATCCTGGTGAATCTCCTCTGCAACATCTCCAATGCAATCACATCCTTCCTATAGTGTGATGATCAGAACTGCACACAGTATTCCAGCTGTGGCCTAACTAGCATTTTGTACAGCTCCATCATAACCTCCCTGCTCTTATATTCTATGCCTCAGCTAATGAAGGCAAGTATCGCATATGCCTTCCTATCCACCTTATCTACCTGTCCTGCTGCCTTCAGGGATCTATGTGTTATGTTCATTAATAACTAGACATTCTTATTATGAACACAGCTAGCTTTTGCTAGTTACTTTTATTGAGCACATGTGGACTTGTACAGCATCTTGTAGAGGCTTCCATCTTGACTGCTGCCCTGTGGGTAGCCTAGCCTCATGGGTAATGTAGTCTTAATGTAATATATAGCTGGGTAGTGTAGTCTTATACATACAGCTATATACAGCTCTACTGCTCCACCTAGTGTCCACCACAGAATGACATGTTATTGATCACTACATCCTCCTTTCTTTGAGGTTTAACAAAATCAATATCAATCAACTTTCAAGAAAACAATAAAGATAATATCAGTAACACTTTTGTTAGTGCTCTATAAACATAAACATTTTCAAAACAGTCAATACGTTTTCAAGCTTTACATTGTACTCAAAGATTAAGTCTATCAGGCTCTTTTACTTCACATGTGGATCTTCTCAACACGGGTAAGTCTGATGTGTCTTCATGAGATTGTTCTGGCGGTGAATGACAAGATGCAGTTGCGGCATTGTCATCAATCTGCTCTTGTATAGATCGAGGTCTCCTTGCGATCTTTGCTTGGAGAGGGTTTCAGTGTTTCCTTCACTCTTCATGCCATAACTCTCAATGTAGTCAATGCACTCTCGAAAAACTGCTGGCAGCTGGATCCCATCATACAGCATAGTCCTCTCAGCAGCCTCGGCTAATGGAACACCAAAGATTGGCCTGAGGGAAGAAGGAGTATCCACCAGAACTGCTTCCTGCTCTGGTGCAGGCTTCTTCTTTTTCTTTTTCTCTTTCCACTGCTTAACAACATCTGCTGCGGTTATATCTTTGGACTTTTTCTCCTTGTGTTTTTCCTCTTTGTGCTTTTCTTCCTTTGGCTTCTCTTTGACCTTAAAGTCTTTTTCTTTCTTCTTGGAGAAACTAGGCTTTTTGAAGACATGGATACCCTTTGGCCTTTTCATCCTGCTTCATCACCTGAGTCATCTGGTCTGCTTATGGCACAGTTTATACGGTAGACTCTCTTGACCAGTTCTAAGTCTTCACAAGCTTTGTCACCTAGTATCGAATCAAGTCTTTCAGCCACAACAGAAAACATGAGATGATGCACTTTGTCTTTGACTGTCACTTTAAGTCTGCATACACCTAAGCTATCTATTTTCTGTCCATTATAGCTCTTCAGTAGTACTGACTTTTTCTGTATTTTGGGCTTTTCTTTCATATTTTTTATGTCACTCATACTGATTAAGTTTGCTTTTGCCCCAGTGTCCAGTTTCAATGTAACTAATGCTCCATTTATCTGCAGTGGGATCATCCATTTGTCCACTTTTACTGCATTGACTTTATGTTCAGCATTGTCTATTTCTGAGGGCTGCACATTTTCTGTATCTTTTTTGATATCGTCACATGACACCATTCCTACAAAAAATGTCTCACTTAAATCAGTGTCCTCAATTACATTAACTTGTTGCCCTTTCATTGTTTTTACTTTTGAAAAGCATTGTTTGGCAAAGTGATTCTTTCCATTACACTTTGTGCACATTTTTCCAAACGCTGGGCATTGTCTTAACTGGTGTTTGTAACCACAGCGTTTACAATTAAAAATTTCATCCTCCGATTGCTTTTCATTCCTGTTCTGCCCATGTTTCTTCCCCTTATAGGACACAGCACCAACAGCAGCATTATCACTCATTACAATCGCATCATTATTGATTTCACTGAAAGTCTGCGCGTGCTTTTGAGCTAGCTCGCTGGCTTGGCATATTTTCACCGCATTTTCCAAATTTAGTTCGGTTTCTCTCAACAGACGTTCCCTGACTTTTTTATCATGAATACCAAACACAATCTGGTCACGAATCATGGATGCTTTGAGCTCAGAGAAATTACATGTCTGTGCTTTCAGTTTCAGATCAGTTATAAAGCTATCAAAAGTCTAATTTTGTTGCTGTGTCCGAGAACGTAAGATGTATCTTTCATACGTCTCATTCTTTTTGGGAGAACAATGTGCATCAAATTTCTGTAGCACATCGTCTAATTTGTCTCTGTTCTCCACTGGATTAAATACAAATGTATTAATTACCTCTATCGCCTGTGGGCTTGCAACCGTAAGCAGCAACGCTATCTTCCTTGCGCCTGGCTTCGTACCAAATCCGATGGCTGCAATGTAGAGTTCGAATTGCTGTTTAAAAGTCTGCCAATTGTAGTCGATTTTTTCTGTGAGTTTCAAACGCTCTGGTGTCTTCAAATTCTCCATGTCGCTTTTCACAATTTTCGGCAGATCTTAACCACCCTGGTACCATGTTATGTTCATTAATAGCTAGACATTCTTATTATAAACACAGCTAGCTTTTGCTAGTTACTTTTATTGAGCACATGTGGACTTGTACAGCATCTTGTAGAGGCTTCCATCTTGACTGCTGCCCTGTGGGTAGCCTAGCCTCATGGGTAATGTAGTCTTAATATAATATATTGCTGGGTAGTGTAGTCTTATACATACTGCTATATACAGCTCTACTGCTCCACCTAGTGTCCACCACAGAATGACATGTTATTGATCACTACACTATGTACATGCATACCAAGGTCCCTCTGATCCTCTGTCCGTCCTAGGGTCCTACCACTCATTGTGTATTCCCTTGCCTTGTTAGTCCTCCCAAAATGCATCACCTCACACTTTTCAGGGTTAAATTCCATTTGCCACTGTTCTGCCCATCTGACCAACCCGTCTATATCGTCCTGTAGCCTGAGGCTTCCCTCCTCGCTATTTACCACTCCACCAATTTTCGTGTCATCTGCAAACTTACTGATCATACCTCCTACATTCATATCTAAGTCATTAATGTACACTACAAACAGCAAGGGACCCAGAACCGATCCCTGTGGTACACCACTGGACACAGTCACAAAAACAACCTTTGACCATCACCCTCTGCCTCCTGCCACTAAGCCAATTTCAGATCCAATGTGCCAAATTGCCCTGGATCCCATGGGCTCTTGCCTTTTTGACCAGTCTCCCATGCGGGACTTTGTGAAAAGCCTTACTGAAGTCCATGTAGACTACATCAACTGCACTACCCTCATCCACACACCTAGTCACCCCCTCAAAAAATTCAATCAAATTGGCCAGACATGATCTCCCCCTGACAAAGCCATGCTGACTATCCCTGATTAATCCCTGCCTCTCCAAGTGGAGACTAATCCTGTCCCTCGGAATTGTTTCCAATAATTTCCCTACCACTGATGTTAGGCTCACTGGCCTGTAATTCCCTGGTTTATCCCTACTACCCTTCCTGAATAATGATACTATGTTAGCTGTCCTCCAGTCCTCTGGCACCTCCCCTGTGGCCAGAGAGGTTCTGAAAATTTGTGTCACAGCCCCTGCAATCTCCTCCCTTGCCTCACAAAGCAGCCTGGGATACATCTCGTCTGGGCCTGGGGATTTAACCACTTTTAAGCCCCCTAAAACCACTAGTACCTCCTCCCTCTCAATGTTAATTTGTTCAAGTAAATCACAATTCCCCTGCCTGATTTCTATGCCGACATCATCCTTCTCCATAGTGAACACAGATGCAAAATATTCATTTAAAACCTCACCTACATCTTCTGGCTCTACACACAGATTGCCACTTTGGTCCCTAATGGGCCCTACTCTTTCCCTGGTTATTCTCTTGCCATTAATATACTTATAAAACAACTTGGGATTTTCCTTTATTTTGCCCACCAGTGTTTTCTCATGCCCCCTCTTCGCTCTCCTAATTTATTTTTTAAGTACCCCCCTGCACTTTCTATACTCCACTGTTTTTAGTCCTTTGTATCTGCCAAAAGCCTCCCTTTTTTCTCTAATCCATTCTTGTATATCCCTTGACATCCAGGGTTCCCTGGACTTGCTGGTCCCACCCTTGACCTTTACAGGAACATGTTGGCATTGTACTCTCTCTATTTCCTTTCTGAATGACTCCCACTGCTCTGATGTGGATTTTCCGACAAGTAGATGATCCCAGTTCACTTTGGCCAGATCCTGCCTTATCATATTAAAATCGGCCTTCCCCCAATTTAGAACCTTTATTTCCGGTCCATCTTTGTCCTTTTCCATGACTACCTTAAATCTCACCGAATTATGGTCACTGTCACCAAAATGCTCTCTTACTGACACTTCTGTGTAGTAGTGAGCTCCAGCCAGGTGATGCTAAACACTCAAGTGAGAAGACAAAAATCTACAAAAATGCATTGAAAACAAAGCTGATTTATTTGACACATATCCGGAATATTAAACTCCAGCCCAGTTATAGGGTTATTAACTTCAGCAGAAACAAAACCCAACTGTCAGAATGAACAAGGTTCAGTCCTGGATGTGATTAACAGCAGCAACAACAGCAGAATCTAACCCCTGCAGTCACTTGTGAACTGGCTGGTGTCTCAGCAGGTTGGATGACCGATTGAATCCCTCCCCACCCACGGAGCAGGTGAACGGCCTCTCCCCAGTGTGAACTGGCTGGTGTGTCAGCAGGGTGGATGAATGAGTGAATCCCTTCCCACACACAGAGCAGGTGAACGGCCAATCCCCAGTGTGAGTACGTTGGTGTTGCATCAGTTTCCTTTTGCTTTTAAAGCTCTACTCAGTCAGAACATTTAAAAGGTCTTTCATTTGTGTGAACAAGTTGATGATCAGTGAGGTGGGATGAGCGAGTGAATCTCTTCCCACTCATGCAGCAGGTGAATGGTCTCTCCCCAGGCTTTAAACTAATTAGTGGGGGGGAGGTTTAAAGAGAGCGAAAAATAAAAATGACAGTGGAGAAGGCAATAGAGCAAGGTAGCAGTGGGGGGAATTAAAAACCAGAGCGTGTCAGGAAGGGACAGAATGTATAATGATAAAGGTAAAGTAGTAAAAGGGGTAAAAGCAGGAATAAATTGTCAGAAAACATATTTGAAAGTTCTTTATCTGAATGCACGCAGCATTCGTAACAAAATTGACGAGTTGACGGTGCAAATAACTACACATGGGTATGATCTGGTGGCCATTACGGAAACATGGCTGCAAGATACTCAAGACTGGGAACTAAACATACAAGGGTATTTGACAATTAGGAAGGACAGACAGGAAGGAAAGGGAGGTGGGGTTGCTATGATAATCAAGGATGGAATCACTGCAATAGTCAGAAATGATATTGGGTCAAAGGATCAGAATAGTGAAACAGTTTGGGTGGAGATAAGGAATAATAAGGGGAAAAAGTCACTAGTGGGCATAGTCTATAGGCCTCCTAACAGTTGCAACTCTGTTGGTCGGAGTATAAATCAGGAAAAGGTTGGGGCTTGTAATAAGGGAACAGCTATAATCATGGGAGATTTTAACTTTCATATTGACTGGACTAATCAAATTGGGCATGGCAGAATTGAGGAAGAGCTCATAGAGTGTATTAGGGATGGGTTCCTTGAGCAGTATGTAACTGAACCAACCAGGGGGCAGGCAATCTTAGATCTGGTCCTATGTAATGAGACAGGATTAATAAAAACTGTCCTAGTAAAGGATCCCCTTGGAATGAGTGACCATAATATGGTTGAATTCCAAATTCAGTTTGAGGGTGAGAGAGTTGGACCTCAAACCAGCGTACTAAGCTTAAATAAAGGAGACTATGAAGGTATGAGAGTAGAATTGAATAATGTGGACTGGGAAAACAGATTAAAGTGTAAGATGGTACAAGAGCAGTGGTCTACATTCAAGGAAATATTTCACATCTTTCAAGATAAATATATTCCACTGAGGAAAAAGGGGAGTAAAAGAAAAGACAGCCATCCGTGGCTTAGTAAAGTAATAAAGGATAGTATTCGACTGAAAACAAGGGCATATAAAGTAGCCAAATCTAGTGGGAGGATAGAAGATTGGGAAGCATTTAAAAGCCAGCAAACAATAACTAAAAGATTAATTAAGAAAGGGAAGATAGATTATGAAAGTAAACTAGCAAAAAATATGAAAACAGATAGCAAGAGTTTCCACAGCTATATAAAAAGAAAAAGGGTGGCTAAAGTGAACGTTGGTCCCTTAGAGGATGGGACCGGGAAACTAGTGGTGGGGAACATGGAGATGGCAAAGACGCTGAACAAATATTTTGTATCAGTCTTTACAGTAGAGGACACTAAAAATATCCCAACACTGGACACACAGGGGGCAATGGGGGGGGGGGAGCTAAACATGATTAAAATCACTAAGGAGATGGTACTCAGTAAAATAATGGGACTTGAGAGAAGTGGCGGTAGGGATTGTGGGTGCATTGGTGATCATTTTCCAGAACTCCCTGGACTCAGGAAAGGTCCCGGCAGATTGGAAAACTGCTAATGTAACACCCTTATTTGAGAAGGGAAGTAGACAAAAAGCTGGAAACTATAGACCAGTTAGCCTAACATCTGTGGTTGGCAAAATGTTGGAGTCCATTGTTAAGGAAACAGTAACAGAGCATTTGGATAAACATAATTTAATAGGACAGAGTCAGCATGGTTTTACGAAGGGGAAGTCATGTTTGACAAATTTGCTCGAATTCTTTGAGGATGTAACATACAGGGTGGATAAAGGGGAACCAGTGGATGTAGTGTATTTGGACTTCCAAAAGGCATTTGACAAGGTTCCACACAAAAGATTACTGATCAAGATAAAAAATCAATGGATTGGGGGTAATATACTGGCATGGGTGGAAGATTGGCTATCTAACAGAAAACAAAGAGTTGGGATAAATGGTTCATTCTCGGGCTGGCAATCAGTAACTAGTGGTGTTCCGCAGGGGTCAGTGCTGGGACCCCAACTCTTTACAATCTATATTAACGATTTGGAGGAAGGGACCGAGTGCAACATATCCAAGTTTGCCGACGATACAAAGATGGGAGGGAAAGCAGTGAGTGAGGAGGACATAAAAAACCTGCAAAAGGACATAGACAGGCTAAGTGAGTGGGCAGAGATTTGGCAGATGCAATATAATGTTGGAAAGTGTGAGGTTATGCACTTTGGCAGAAAAAAATCAAAGAGCAAGTTATTATCTAAATGGAGAGAAACTGCAAAGTGCTACAGTACAAAGGGATCTGGGGGTCCTGGTGCATGAAACACAAAAAGTTAGTATGCAGGTGCAGCAGGTGATCAGGAAGGCCAATGGAATCTTGGCTTTTATTGCAAGGGGGATGGAGTATAAAAACAGGGAAGTCTTGCTGCAGTTATACAGGGTATTGGTGAGGCCACACCTGGAATACTGCGCGCAGTTTTGGTTTCCATATTTAAGAAAAGATATACTTGCTCTCGAGGCGGTTCAGAGAAGGTTCACTCGGTTGATTCCAGAGATGAGGGGGTTGACGTATGAGGAAAGGTTGAGTAGGTTGGGACTCTACTCATTGGAGTTCAGAAGAATGAGAGGCGATCTTATCGAAACATATAAGATTGTGAGGGGGCTTGATCGGGTGGATACGGTGAGGATGTTTCCACTGATGGGTGAGACTAGAACTAGGGGGCATAATCTTAGAATAAGGGGCTGCCCTTTCAAAACTGAGATGAGGAGAAACTTCTTCACTCAGAGGGTAGTAAATCTATGGAATTTGCTACCCCAGAGAGCTGTGGAAGCTGCAACATTAAATAAATTTAAAATGGAGATAGACATTTTCCTAGCAGATAAGGGAATTAGGGGTTATGGGGAGAGGGCAGGGAAGTGGATGTGAGTCTAGATTCAGATCAGCCATGATCCTATTGAATGGCGGAGCAGGCCCGAGGGGCCGTATGGCCTACTCCTGCTCCTATTTCTTATGTTCTTATGTTCTTATGAGTGCACTGGTGTACAGTGAGTTTAGATGACTGCCTGAACCCAGTCCCACAGTGAGAGCACCTGAACGGCCTCTTGTCAGTGTGAACACGTTGATTGCACATCAGTTCCCCGGAACTTTTATAGCACTTCCCACAGTCCAGGCATTTAAAAGATCTCTCCTTAGTGTGAACTCACTGGTGTATCAGCAGGTTTGATGAATTAGTGAATCCCTTCCCACACTTGGAGCAGGTGAACGGCCTCTACCCAGTGTGAGTGCATTGGTGTCTCAGCAGACCACTTGCACTTTTAAAGCTCAGTTCACACTTAGAACATTTAAAAGGTCTCTTATCAGAGTGAACAAGCTGGTGTTTCCGCAGGGTGGATGAATGAGTGAATCTCTTCCCACACACGGAGCAGGTGAACAGCCTCTCCCCAGTGTGAACTCGCTGGTGTTGCAGCAGGTGGGATGACCGAGTGAATCCATTTCCACACACGGAGCAGGTGAACAGCCTCTCCCCGGTGTGACTGCATTGATGAGTTTCCAGGTGGGACGGGGAATTGAATCCCTTCCTACAGTCCCCACATTTCCACGGTTTCTCTATGGTGCGGGTGTCCTTGTGTCTCTGCAGGTTGGACAATCGGTTGAAGCCTCATCCACACACAGAACACATGTACGGTTTCTCCCCGCTGTGAATTCTGCGATGATTTTTCAGGCTGTGTTAAAGCTCTTCCCACAGTCAGTGCACTTGGACACTCTCACTCGGTGTGTGTGTCTCGGTGCATTTCCAGTCACACTGATGTTTGAAATCTTTTCCCACAGACAGAACAGAGAAAAAGGCCAATGATATTCAGGTCCTGATGAATCAAGTGACTCTGTCAGATCGTGTTGTCATGGGACAAGTTATTGACTTGGATAGAAAACTGGTTGGCAGACAGAAAGCAAAGAGTTGGAATAAACGGGTCTTTTTCCGAGTGGCAGGCAGGGACTAGTGGGGTACCGCAGGGATCGGTCCTTGGACCCCAGCTATTCACAATATATATTAATGATCTAGACAAGGGAACTAGATGTAATATCTCCAAGTTTGCAGACGACACAAAGCTGGGTGGGCATGTGTGCTGTGAGGAGGATGCTGAGAAACTCCAGTATGATTTGGACAGGTTGGGTGATTGGGCAGAAGCATGGCAGATGCAATATAACGTGGATAAACAGGAAGGCAAATTATTATCTGAATGGCAATAGATTGGGAGAAGGGAAAGTGCAACGAGACCTGGGTGTCCCTGTGCACCAGTCGCTGAAGGTAAGCATGCAGGTGCAGCAGGCGGTTAAGAAGGCAAATGGTATGTTGGCCTTCGTAGCGAGAGGATTCGAGTACAGGAACAAGGATGTCTTGCTGCAGTTGTACAGGGCCTTGGTGAGACCACATCTTGAGTATTGCGTGCAATTTTGGTCGCCTTATCTGAGGAAGGATGTTCTTGCCATGGAGGGAGTGCAGCGAAGATTCACCAGGCTGATACCTGGGATGGCAGGAATGACATATGAGGAGAGATTGGGTCGATTGGGCTTATACTCGCTGGACTTTAGAAGAATGAGGGTATCTCACTGAAACTTATAAAATTCTAACAGGACTAGACAGACTAGATGCAGTAAGGATGTTCCCGATGGTTAGTGAGTCCAGAACCAGGGGTCACAGTTTAAGGATAAGGGGTAAGCCATTTAGGACAGAGATGAAGAGGAATTTCTTCACCCAGAGAGTGGTGAGCCTGTGGAATTCTCTACCATAGAAGGCAGTTGAGGCCACTTCATTAAATATATTCAAGAAGGAGTTAGATATATTTCTTAAGGCTAAAGGGATCAAGGGATATGGAGAGAAGGCAGGGACAGGGTACTGAATTTGGATGATCAGCCATGATGTCATTGAATGGCGGAGCAGGCTCGAGGGGCCGAATGGCCTACTCCTGCTCCTATCTTCTATGTTTCTATGTTTGGTTTGAGTTTCCCGTCTTTAAATCCTCCCCTTCTAATACCCTGTAAAAGGAGTTTACAAAAGTCATCACTGTAAGTACAGGATAGAAATTCAGAACAGACAATTCTAGTTTCTATGGAACATTCTTTCCTCTCTTGTTCCCCCAAAGTTGTAAATTCCCGTCCCACACACTCTCCCTCCTCCCTGTGCTGAAATCCAAACCCATCGCGCCATCTCCAACATTTCTTTCCTCCACTCCCAGTTTTCCCCCTCCCTCTGCTCTGGTTGGGTTCAGTTCTACACCCGCTATGTGCAGAGTTAGAATAAAATCAATGAGTCAATGATTGTCTCTCCGGGTCACTGGGACCCTGAAGCCCCGCCCACTCTCTGTTCCTGTACTAAGACGGCCGTGCATGCGCTGTGCTGCAGGTAGAACCGGTCTGTCCTTCCTCCACCAAGATGGCGGCACGTAACCCGGACCTGTCACCGAGAAAAAGTCTCACTGCTGCCGTCCGGCGGAACACAGACCGGGCCGTTGGATCTCATTCAGGCCTGAGGCCATTCTCCAACTTTATAAACCATGCGGCGCGGCCTACCCGCAGTTTATTAATCTCCCGACCCCGCTTCCGCTGACCTGCAGCTCCGCCCGGCGACCACGCGAGCCTTTCTTTGTAAAGTCGGCGAGGGACACGTGACCCGGGCCCACGGCCTGATTGACGGGAGCTTCCGACCAATAGGGAGCGAGCGGGGCGGGGCTGGAGGAGCGAGCCTGCGGCGGGTCCTCCAACCAATCGGGGAGCCCGAGGGGCGGGACTAGCGCCGGCTGATTGTCTGATCCGCAGGGCAGCGAGTTTCTCCAGTCCCTTGTTCAGGGCCCGGGGCCAGGGGAGGCTGTGGGTCTTTATTCCCCTTATTGGACACAAGGCTCTTTGGCTCACAACACACTGGCTCAGGTTTTAATAGAGACTTTTTAAATTCATCAATAAAAGCAAATAAACCTGGATGCTTCTGAAGAATAAACTTTTTAATATTTAGGAGTAAAAGTACAAGTTTCTTTCCCTCTGGGGAATTTATTATCAGTTTCAGGAAACAACAACAACCACTTGTATTTATAAAGCGCCTTTAATGTAGTAAAACTTCCCAAGGCTCTTCACAGGAGCGTTATAAAACAAAATTTGACACCGAGCCACATAAGGAGATATTCGGGCAGATGACCAAAAGCTTGGTCAAAGAGGTAGGTTTTAAGGAGCATCTTAAAGAAGGAGAGAGAGGCAGAGAGATGGAGAGGTTTAGGGAAGGAATTCCAGAGCTTAGGGCCCAGGCAACTGCAGGCACGGCCACCAATGGTGGAGCGATTAAAATCGGGGATGCTCAAGAGGCCGGAATTAGAGGAGCGCAGATATCTCGGGGGGTTGTGGGCTGAAAGAAATTACAGAGATAGGGAGGGGCGAGGCCACGGAGGGATTTGAAAACAAGGATGAGAATTTTAAAGATGAGACACTTGAGGAAAAGCAGGGAGTGGGGGAGGGTCGCTAATTCTGTTGTGCGACAGTTACTGGGACAGACTGTATCTCCCCTCTCCTCCACACAGGGATTTGTGGTAGTTAAAGGGACAGCGATTCTCCTTGTTCTGTGAGATTGTAATTAAAGGGACACTACTCTGAGATGGCGGCGAACTTTTAGTGCCACCAGCTTTTCTAAAACATCATCCTTTCTTTGAAGATCTGTGTGAACTCGCTGGTGACTCAGCAGGTTGGATGACCTCTGAAACCTCTTTGCACAGTCAGAACATTTACAGGGTCTCTCGTCAGTTCTGGGGCAGGAGGGATCTGGTTAACAGTGATCACAGTATCATTGGGTTTAAAGTAGTTATGGAAAGGGACAAAGAAAAATCAACAGTGAAAATACCCAGCTGGAAGAGAGCCAATTTCAGTGATTTGAGAAGGGATTGAGCACAGGTGGACTGGAAACAAAGATTGTCCAGGAAAACAGTGACTGACCAATGGCAGGCCTTCAGGGCTGAGATAGTTCGGGTACAATCCAAGCATATTCTCATAAGGAGGAAAGATGGGGCATCCAAAGCTAGAGCTCCCTGGATGAGAAAGGATATCGAGGTTAGAATAAAACAGAAAAAGGAGGTTTACAACAAACGTCAGGTACAGAACACAGTCAAAAACCAGGCAGAATACAGAGAGTGCGGGGGGAAATGTAACAGAATACAAGGGCAAAGAGACAATATGCAAAAAGATTAGCGGGTAACATAAAAGAGAACCTAAAAATCTTCTATAAACATATGAAAAGTAAAAGGATAGTTAAAGGAATGGTGGGGCCGATAAGGGACCAAATAGGAGCTCATCATACGGAGGCAGAGGGCGTGGCTGAGGTACTGAATGAGTACTTAGCATCTGTCTTCACAAAAGAAGAGGATGAAGTTAATGTCGCAGTAGAGGAGGGGGAGTAGAGAAATTGGATAAAAATAGATAGAAAGGAGGTGCTCAATAGGTTGTCATCACTTAAAGTTAACAAGTCACCCGGTCCAGATGCGATGCATCCTAGATTGCTGAGGGAAGCTAGGGTGGAGATAGCAGAAGCTCCGACCACAATCTTTCAATCTCCCTCAGATATATGGGAGTGGTGCCATAAGACTGGAGGATTGCAAATGTTACACCCTGTTTAAAAAAGGGGAGAGGGATAAACCTGGTAACTGCAGGCCAATCAGTCTAATGTCAGTGTGGGTGAACGACTAGAGACCATTGTCAAGGACAAAATTAATTCTCACTTGGAGAAGCATGGGTTAATAAGGGGCAGCCAGTATGGATTTGTTAAAGGTAAATCGTGTCTGACTAACCTGATTGAGTTCTTTGATGAATTAACAGAGGGTTGATGAAGGTAGTGCAGCAGATGTTGTATACATGGACTTTCAAAAGGCATTTGATAAAGTACCACATAAGAGACTTACTCGGAAAATAGAAGCACAGGGAATTAAAGGGCTGATGGTAATTTGGGTATATAATTGGCTAAGGGAGTGGAGGCAGTGAGCAGTGCTGAGGGATGTTTTTCTGACTGGAGGGAAGTATGCAGTGGGGTCCCCCAGGGGTCAGGATTAAGACCACTGCTTTTCTTGTTATATATAACTGACCTGGACTTGGGTATAGGTGTACAATTTCAGTTTACGGATGATACAAAACTTGGCAACGTAGTAAATAGTGAGCATAGTAGTAGCAGACTTCAGGAGGACAGAGACAGACTGTGAAATGAGCAGACACAAGGCAGATGAAATTAAATGAGGATAAGTGTGAAGTGATGCACTTTGGGAGAAACAACAGGGAGAGGCCGTATAATCTAAATGGGACTATTTTGAGGGGGTGCAAGAGCAGAGGGACCTGGGGGTCCATATTCACAAATCTTTGAAAGTGCCGCGGCAAGTTGGTGAGGCAGTTCAGAAAGCGTATGGGATACTTGGCTTTGTAAATAGGGCCATTGAATACAAAAACAAGGAAGTTACACTAAACCTTTACAAATCACTAGTTAGGAACATAGGACAGGAGGAGGCCATTCAGCCCCTCGAGCCTGTTCCGCCATTCAATGAGATCATGGCTGATCTGTGACCTAACTCCATACACCCGCCTTTGGCCCATATCCCTTAATGCCTTTGGGTAACAAAAACCTATCAATCTCAGATTTAAAATTAACAATTGATCTCGCATCAATTGCCATTTGCGGAAGAGAGTTCCAAACTTCTACCACCCTTTGTGTGTAGAAGTGTTTCCTAATTTCACTCCTGAAAGGTCTGGCTCTAATTTTTAGACTGTGCCCCCAGTCCTAGAATCCCCAACCAGCAGAAATAGTTTATCTCTATCTACCATATCTGTTCCCCTTAATATCCTGAAAACTTCGATCAGATCACACCTTAACCTTCTAAATTCCAGGGAATACAACCCTAATTTGTGTAATCTCTCCCCGTAACTTAACCCTTGAAGTCCGGGTATCATTCTGGTAAACCTACGCTGCACTCCCTCCAAGGCCAATATATCCTTCCTAAGGTGTGGTGCCCAGAACTGCTCACAGTACTCCAGGTGTGGTCTAACCAGGGTTTTGTACAGCTGCAGGGTTTTGGCCTCAGCTGGAGTCTTGTGTACAGTTCTGGGCACCACACTTTAGGAAGGATGTCAAGGCCTTGGAGAGGGTGCAGAGGAGGTTGACCAGGATAGTACCAGGGATGAGGGACTTCAGTTATGTGGAGAGATTGGAGAAGCTGGGATTGTTCCCCTTAGAGCAGAGAAGGTTAAGAGGAGACCTAATAGAGGTGTTCAAATGATGAGGGGTTTTGATCGAGCAAGTAGGGAGAAACTGTTCACTCTGGCAAATGGGTTGGTAACCAAAGGTCACAGATTTAAAATAGTTGCTAAAAGAACTAGAGGGGAATGAGGAGAATTGTTTTCACACAGAGGGTTGTTAAGATCTGGAACACACCATCTGAAAGGATGCTGGAATCAGGTTGCACAGGAACTTTCAAACGGTAATTGGACATGTACTTGAAGAGGACTAGTTTGCAGAGTTCTGGGGATAAAGCTGGGGTTTGGGACTAAATTGGACAGCTCTTTCAAAGAGCCGGCACAGACACGATGGGCCGAATCACCTCCTTCTGTGTTGTTAGATTCTATGATCAGTGTGAAGACGCTGGTGTCCCTTAAGGTTCTTAGAGCTTTTAAAGCTCTTCCCACAGTCAGAACATTTAAAGGGTCTCTCGTCAGTGTGAACTCACTGGTGTGACAGGAGGGTGGATGACAGAGTGAATCCCTTCCCACACACGGAGCAGGTGAACGGGCTCTCTCCAGTGTGTAGGTGTTGGTGTTTCTTCAGCTCCCCGGAGCTTTTAAATCTCTTCCCACAGTTAGAACATTTAAAGGGTCTCTCGTCAGTGTGAACAAGCTGGTGTGACAGGAGGGTGGATGAATGAGTGAATCCCTTCCCACACACAGAGCAGGTGAATGGTCTCTCTCCAGTGTGAACAAGCTGGTGTGACAGGAGGTTCGATGATTCAGTGAATCCCTTCCCACACACGGAGTAGGTGAATGGTCTCTCTCCAGTGTGAACAAGCTGGTGTGACAGGAGGTTCGATGATTCAGTGAATCCCTTCCCACACACAGAGCAGGTGAATGGTCTCTCTCCAGTGTGAACAAGCTGGTGTGACAGGAGGTTCGATGATTCAGTGAATCCCTTCCCACACACGGAGTAGGTGAACGGTCTCTCCCCAGTGTGGAGGAGCCAATGCCTCTTCAGCTCCCCGGAGCTTTTAAAACTCTTCCCACAGTTAGGACACTGAAATGGTCTCTCATCAGTGTGAACAAGCTGGTGTCGCTTTAGATCCCTGGAGCTTTTAAAGATCTTTTCACAGTCAGAACAGTTAAACGGTCTCTCAACAGTGTGAACAAGCTGGTGTACCAGCAGGTTGGATGACTGAGTGAATTCCTTCCCACACACGGAGCAGGTGAACAGCCTCTCCCCAGTGTGTAGGTGTTGGTGTCTCTTCAGCTCCCGGGAGCTTTTAAATCTCTTCCCACAGTCAAAACATTTAAAGGATCTCTCGTCAGTGTGAACAAGCTGGCGTGACAGGAGGGCGGATGACACAGTGAATCCCTTCCCACACACGGAGCAGGTGAATTGTCTCTCTCCAGTGTGAACTCGCTGATGTGCCAGCAGGTTGGAGAGCTGAGCGAATCCCTTCCCACACACGGAGCAGGTGAACAGCCTCTCCCCAGTGTGGAGGTGTTGGTGTCTCTTCAGCTCCCAGGAGCTTTTAAATCTCTTCCCACAGTCAGAACATTTAAAGGGTCTCTCGTCAGTGTGAACTCACTGATGTTCCAGCAGGTGGGATGACTCAGTGAATCCCTGCCCACATTCAGAGCAGATGAACGGCCTCTCCCCAGTGTGAAGGCGCTGGTGTTGCTTCAGCTGCCCGGATCTTTTAAAGCTCTTCCCACAGTCAGAACAGTTAAACGGTCTCTCCACAGTGTGAACTCGCTGGTGCCCCTTCAGCTGCCCGGAGCTTTTAAAGCTCCGACCACAGTCAGAACCCTGAAATGGTCTCTCCAGTGTGAACAAGCTGGTGTTGCTTCAGATCCCCAGAGCTTTTAAAGTTCTTCCCACAGTCAGGACAGTTAAATGGTCTCTCATCAGTGTGAACAAGCTGGTGTTCCTTCAGATACTGGGGGCTTTTAAAGCTCTTCCCACAGTTAGGACACTGAAATGGTCTCTCATCAGTGTGAACAAGCTGGTGTTGCTTCAGATACTGGGGGCTTTTAAAGCTCTTCCCACAGTCAGAACACTGAAATGGTCTCTCATCAGTGTGAACAAGCTGGTGTCCCTTCAGATCCCCAGAGCTTCTAAAGCTCTTCCCACAGTCAGGACAGTTAAATGGTCTCTCCTCAGTGTGAGCTCGCTGGTGTTCCTTCAGATCCCAGGGGCTTTTAAATCTCTTCCCACAGTTAGGACACTGAAATGGTCTCTCATCAGTGTGAACAAGCTGGTGTCGCACCAGATCCCTGGCGCTTTTAAAGCTCTTCCCACAGTTAGGACACTGAAACGGTCTCTCCCCAGTGTGAACAAGCTGGTGTCGCTTCAGATCCCTGGAGCTTTTAAAGCTTTTCCCACAGTCAGAACACTGAAACGGTCTCTCCCCAGTGTGAACAAGCTGGTGTTTCTTCAGCTCCCCGGAGCTTTTAAAGCTCTTCCCACAGTCAGAACACTGAAATGGTCTCTCCCCAGTGTGAATTCGCTGGTGTGCCAGCAGGTTGGATGACACAGTGAATCCCTTCCCACACACGGAGCAGGTGAACGGTCTCTCCCCAGTGTGTAGGTTTTGGTGTCCCTTCAGCTCCCCGGAGCTTTTAAAGCTCTTCCCACAGTCAGAACACTGAAATGGTCTCTCATCAGTGTGAACAAGCTGGTGTCCCTTCAGATCCCTGGAGCTTTTAAAGCTCTTACCACAGTCAGAACACTGAAATGGTCTCTCGTCAGTGTGAACTTGCTGGTGTTTCTTCAGCTCCCCGGAGCTTTTAAAGCTCTTCCCACAGTCAGGACACTGAAACGGTCTCTCCCCAGTGTGAACTCGCTGGTGTGTTTGCAGGTGGGATGAACAAACAAATCCCTTTCCACACACGGAGCAGGTGAACAGACTGTCCCTGGTGTGACTGCGCCGTTGAACTTCCCATGCAGACGGGAAACTGAATCCCTTCCCGCCGTCCCCACCTTTACCCGGTTTCTCCCCGGTGTGACGGTGCATGTGTCTCACCAGGTCAGGCGATCGGCTGAATCCGCGTCCACACACCGAACACGTATGCGGTTTGTCTTCGCTGCGATCGCTGCTTTCTCCTTCCATGTGCAAAGGCTGATGATATTCAGGTCCTGATGAGTCGAGCGACTCTGTCAGATCTTGACGTGATGTTTGGTCTGAGCTTCCCGCCTGTAACTGCTCCACTTCTATAACCCTGTAAATTGAGATCAGAAAAGGATCAGAAGCAAACTGTTGTTTAATTTTCCCCTTTCCAACCCTAGGGGCAGTGAAGCTGATTTTCAGGCCCCAGCTGCTGCACAGGTTGGTTGAAAGGATCAGCAGTAATGGCGGCTGTAATACCCACAAGCCCCCGGCGCTGCAGAAAGCGCACTGTTGACTCTGAGTCCCGCACCTGTGCTCATGGCCCCCGCGCTCTCCCTCCTGCTCCACAATCGCCTATCCCAATTGGTCCACAACGCACATGCTCAGCGCACAAAACCCCGCGGTTGGAACATCGGGCGCGCATGCGGAGCCGCAACATCTGGTACGTGTGCACGGCTCAGGTGGGGGCGAGTCGGTGTTTCACCTCAGCTGCCAGGGAGGTGCGCATGTACAGAATGACCCAACATTCTTCCTGTCAGCAATCATTCCCTCGTTTCTTTAATAAAAACAGAAAATGCTGGAAATACTCAGCAGGTCAGGCAGCATCTGTGGAGAGAGAAACAGAGTTAACGTTTCAGGTCAATGACCTTTCGTCAGAACTGCCTGTTCTTTAGTGTCAGCCAGTGACTCAGTGGGTAGCACTCTCACCTCTGAGTCAGAAAGTTGTGGGTTCAAGTTCCACTCCAGAAACTTGAACATAGAAATCTAGGCTGACACTCCAGTGCAGTGCTGAGGGAGTGCTGCATTGTCGGAGGTGCCGTCTTTCGGATGAGGCATTAAACTGAGGCCCTGTCTGCTCTCTCAGGTGGATGTAAAAGATCCCATGACACTATTTCGAGAAAGATAGGCTTGCATTATACAGTGCTTTCATGACCAGCAGACGTCTTGAAGTGCTTTACAACCAACGAGGTACTTTTGGAGTGTAGTCACTGTTATAATGTGGGAAAGAGCAGGGGAGTTATCCCCGGTGTCCTAGCCAATGTGTATCCCTCAATTAACACAATAAAAAGATAGATTATCTGGTCATTATCACATTGCTGTTTGTGGGAGCTTGCTGTGCGATTATTGACTTCCACGTTTCCTACATTACAACAGTGACTACATTTCAAAAGTACTTCATTGTCTGTAAAGCGCTTTGGGACGTCCGGTGGTGGTGAAAGGCGCTATATAAATGCAAATCTTTCTTTCTTCACTGGCCTCACCAGCGACCTCTTCTGGCTGTTGGTTGATTGACAGCCGAGAGTCCGCGCATGCGTACGCGGGACGGCGGTTTGGGCCAAGTCCGGCACAGCGACCCCTCCCGGTCACCAAGGGTAATAACTGCGCATGCCCAGAGGAGACCAACTCCCCAACTTGGAGCTGCGCCTGCGCATTCGGATCCTGTCGGACGGATGCGGCGTGGGACATTCCGGGAAAGGCCTTGGTGTCGGTTACAGAGTCGCGATCGGTGACGCAAAATGAGTTTTCTCCGCTCCGATTGGGTGGAAAATCGCGCGGGGTGGGGGGAAGGGGTGGATCGGGAGAGAATAAAGAGAAATAGAAAAACCTGAGAGTCCGCGAGGCTCCGGACCGAGCGGCGTCAGTTGGAAGGTCAACGTGATCTCCTCGGCGACACGTGACCCGGGCCGAAGGCCTGATTGACGGGAGCTTCCGACCAATAGGGAGCGAGCGGGGCGGGTCCTCCAACCAATCGGGGAGCCCGAGGGGCGGGACTAGCGCCGGCTGATTGTCTGATCCGCAGGGCAGCGAGTTTCTCCAGTCCCTTGTTCAGGGCCCGGGGTCAGGGGAGGCTGTGGGCCTTTATTCCCCTTATTGGACACAAGGCTCTTTGTCTCACAACACACTGGCTCAGGTTTTAATGGAGACTTTTTAAATTCATCAATAAAAGCAGATAAACCTCGTGCTTCTGTGGCACAAACTTTCTAATATTTTATAGAATCATAGAATGGTTACAGCACAGAAGGAGGCCATTCGGCCCGTCGAGCCTGTGCTGGCTGTCTGCAAGATCACTTCAGCTAGTCCCACTCCCCGCCCTTTCCCCGTAACCCTGCAAATTTCTTTACTTCAGGTACTTATCCAATTCCCTTTTGAAAGCCATGATTGAATCTGCCTCCACCACCCTTTCAGGCAGTGCATTCCACATCCTAACCACTCGCTGCATAAGAAAGATTTTCCTCATGTCGCCTTTGGTTCTTCTGCCAATCACCTTAAATCTGTGTCCTCTGGTTCTCTACCCTTCCGCCAATGGGAACAGTTTCTCTCTACTCTGTTCAGACCCTTCATGATTTTGAACACCTCCATCAAATCTCCTCTCAATCTTCTCTGCTCTAAGGAGAACCACCCCAGCTTCTCCAGTCTAGCCACGTAACTGAAGTCCCTCATCCCTTATCCCTGGAACCATTCTTGTAAATCTTTTCTGCACCCTCTCTAAGGCCTTGACTTCCTTCATAAAGTGCGGTGCCCAGATTTGGACACAATACTCCAGATGAGACTAAACCAGTGTTTTATAAAGGTTCATCATAACTTCCTTGCTTTTGGACTCTATGCCTCTATTTATGAAGCCCAGGATCCCGTATGCTTTTTTCACCACTTTCTCAACCTGCCCTGCCACCTTCAACGATTTGTGCACACATACCCCCAGGTCTCTCTGTTCATGCACCCACTTTAGGATTGTACCCTTTAGTTTATATTACCTCTCCTCGTTCTTCCTACCAAAATGTATCACTTCGCACTTTTCTGCATTAAATTTTATCTGCCACGTGTCCGCCCATTCCACCAGCCTGTCTATGTCCTCTTGAAGTCTATCACTATCCTCCTCACTGTTCACTATACTTCCAAGTTTTGTATCATGTGCAAATTTTGAAATCGTGCCCTGTACACCCAAGTCTAAGTCATTAATATATAACAAGTAAAGCTGTGGTCCTAGTACCGACACCTGGGGAACACCACTGTGTACCTTCCTCCAGTCTGAAAAACAACCGTTCACCACTATTCTCAGTTTTCTGTCACTTAGCCAATTTCGTATCCATGCTGCCACTGTCCCTTTTATTCCATGGGCTTCAACTTTGCTGGCAAGCCTATTATGTGGCACTTTGTCAAACGCCTTTTGGAAATCCATGTACACCACGTTAACCACATTGCCCTCATCAACCCTCTCTGTTACCTCATCAAAAAACTCAATCAGAATCAGAGCGGTTTCTGGGGCGCGGGGAATTGTGGGTGCTGCGGCCGCCATTAGTCAGAGGCTGTGGGGAAGAGGTTTATTGCAGGCTGATGGAAGGTAGGTCCCAGGCCGCCTGTGTAGGTCTTTTTGTTGCTTCAGTTTGAGCTGGAGTGGAGATGGAGGAGAAGCTGCTGGGTTTAACCCCCAGTACTTCTGAGCCCAGGAGGACCCAACAATTTCCAATGTGAGACTGTCAAGGGAGGTGGATTCTGGGGGAGGTTAGGTTGTTAAACAGACACTGTCCCTACAATGTAAAAGATTATTGTTTTAGTCCGAAGTATTTCTGTAAAGGCTTTTAATCCGTTTTACATCCACAGATTTTTTAAATTAATTCTTGGGATATGGGCATCGCTAACAATGCCAGCATATGTTGCCAGTCCCCAGTGTCCTGTTGAGAAGGTGAGGGTGGGCCTTCTTCTTGAACCAGTGCAGTCCGTGTGGTGAAGGTACTCCCACAATGCCAGGAGTTACCAGATTTTGACTCAGCAACGAACGGTGATATTTGTCCAAGTCAGGATGGTGAGTGACTGGGAGGGGAACTTGGTGGTGATTGTGTTCCCATGTACCTGCTTCCCTTGTCCTTCTACAAACTGTAGGTCGCAGGTTTGGGAGCTTTTGTCAAAGTTATTGTCAAGCTGCAGATGTATAAAGTCTCTCTCCTTCGACCCCTCACCCTCCCACATCTCCCTCTCTCCTCCCATCGAGGCCAGAGTCTTGTGTCGGCTAAGACCAGGTGGCAGGTTCCCTTCCCTTAAGGACATTAGTGAACCAGTTGGGTTTTTACGACAATCCGGCAGCTTTCATGGTCAGTTTTTTCTGGTGCCTGTTACGTCCGTGTAATAACAAGAAAAGGACTGCAGAGAACGGTACAACAGGTGTTTACTCAGCGTGGTTCAAACTGCAACTGAAACAACAGATTACGACTCAGCGTTATATACAGGTGTGGTCACTGCCGGTACTACAGTATACAGGAGCTGTAGAAAGTAGTTCCCCCCTTAAAGGTACATACATTACAGTGCCGACCCCACAAATGACCAGATTCATTGAGCTCAATTTCACAACTTGCCTTTGTTGTTTTTGTGAGTTCTCTCTCATGCTCCCTTTTTCCTGTTTTAAATTCATTTTACAGGATATTAGAAAGGGAGGATTTGAAGACGGGAACCTCAAACAAAACATCACATCAAGATCTGACAGAGTCACTTGATTAATCGGCACCTGAATATCATCGGCCTTTGAACATGGAAGTAAAAAGCACCGTTCACAGCGGGGACAAACCGCATTCCTGTTCTCTGTGTGGACGAGGATTCAGCCGATCATCTGGCCTGTCGAGACACAAGCGCAGTCACACCGGGGAGAATCCGTGATTGTGGAGCAGTGTGAGCAGAGCATGCGCGGGAGAGGCTGATTGTTGGCCAGTGTGAGCTGAGCATGCGCGGGAGAGGCTGATTGTGGAGCAGTGTGAGCTGAGCATGTGCGGGAGAGGCTGATTCTTGGGCAGTGTGAGCTGAGCATGCGCGGGAGAGGCTGATTGTTGGGCAGTGTGAGCTGACCATGCGCGGGAGAGGCTGATTGTTGGGCAGTGTGAGCTGAGCATGCGCGGTTGAGGCTGATTGTTGGGCAGTGTGAGCTGAGCATTCGTGGGAGAGGCTGATTGTTGGGCAGTGTGAGCTGAGCATGCGCGGGAGAGGCTGATTGTTGGGCAGTGTGAGCTGAGCATGCGCGGTTGAGGCTGATTGTTGGGCAGTGTGAGCTGAGCATTCGCGGGAGAGGCTGATTGTTGGGCAGTGTGAGCTGAGCATGCGCGGGAGAGGCTGATTGTGGAGCAGTGTGAGCTGAGCATGCGCGGGAGAGGCTAATTGTTGGCCAGTGTGAGCTGAGCATGCGTGGGAGAGGCTGATTGTTGGGCAGTGTGAGCTGAGCATGCGTGGGAGAGGCTGATTGTTGGGCAGTGTGAGCTGAGCATGCGCGGGAGAGGCTGATTGTTGGCCAGTGTGAGCTGAGCATGCGCGGGAGAGGCTGATTGTGGAGCAGTGTGAGCTGAGCATGTGCGGGAGAGGCTAATTGTTGGCCAGTGTGAGCTGAGCATGCGTGGGAGAGGCTGATTGTTGGGCAGTGTGAGCTGAGCATGCGCGGGAGAGGCTGACTGTTGGCCAGTGTGAGCTGAGCATGCGTGGGAGAGGCTGATTGTTGGGCAGAGTGAGCTGAGCATGCGCGGGAGAGGCTGATTGTGGAGCAGTGTGAGCTGAGCATGCGCGGGAGAGGCTGATTGTGGAGCAGTGTGAGCTGAGCATGCGCGGGAGAGGCTGATTGTGGAGCAGTGTGAGCTGAGCATGCGCGGGAGAGGCTGATTGTGGAGCAGTGTGAGCTGAGCATGCGCGGGAGAGGCTGATTGTGGAGCAGTGTGAGCTGAGCATGCGCGGGAGAGGCTGATTGTGGAGCAGTGTGAGCTGAGCATGTGCGGGAGAGGCTGATTGTTGGGCAGTGTGAGCTGAGCATGTGCGGGAGAGGCTGATTGTTGGGCAGTGTGAGCTGAGCATGCGCGGGAGAGGCTGATTGTTGGGCAGTGTGAGCTGAGCATGTGCGGGAGAGGCTGATTGTTGGGCAGTGTGAGCTGAGCATGTGCGGGAGAGGCTGATTGTTGGGCAGTGTGAGCTGAGCATGCGCGGGAGAGGCTGATTGTGGAGCAGTGTGAGCTGAGCATGCGGGGGAGAGGCTGATTGTTGGGCAGTGTGAGCTGAGCATGTGCGGGAGAGGCTGATTGTTCGGCAGTGTGAGCTGAGCATGCGCGGGAGAGGCTGATTGTTGGGCAGTGTGAGCTGAGCATGCACGGGAGAGGCTGATTGTGGAGCAGTGTGAGCTGAGCATGTGCGGGAGAGGCTCATTGTGGAGCAGTGTGAGCTGAGCATGCGCGGGAGAGGCTGATTGTTGGGCAGTGTGAGCTGAGCATGCGCGGGAGAGGCTGATTGTGGAGCAGTGTGAGCTGAGCATGCGCGGGAGAGGCTGATTGTGGAGCAGAGTGAGCTGAGCATGCGCGGGAGAGGCTGATTGTGGAGCAGTGTGAGCTGAGCATGTGCGGGAAAGGCTGATTGTTGGGCAGAGTGAGCTGAGCATGCGCGAGAGAGGCTGATTGTGGAGCAGTGCGAGCTGAGCATGCGCGGGAGAGGCTGATTGTTGGGCAGTGTGAGCTGAGCATGCGCGGGAGAGGCTGATTGTAGAGCAGTGTGAGCTGAGCATGCGCGGGAGAGGCTGATTGTTGGGCAGTGTGAGCTGAGCATGCGCGGGAGAGGCTGATTGTGGAGCAGTGTGAGCTGAGCATGCGCGGGAGAGGCTGATTGTGGAGCAGTGTGAGCTGAGCATGTGCGGGAGAGGCTGATTGTTGGGCAGTGTGAGCTGAGCATGCGCGGGAGAGGCAGATTGTGGAGCAGAGTGAGCTGAGCATGCGCGGGAGAGGCTGATTGTGCAGCAGAGTGAGCTGAGCATGCGCGGGAGAGGCTGATTGTGGAGCAGTGTTAGCTGAGCATGCGGGGGAGAGGCTGATTGTTGGGCAGTGTGAGCTCAGCATGCGCGGGAGAGGCTGATTGTGGAGCAGTGTGAGCTGAGCATGGGGAGAGAGGCTGATTGTGGAGCAGTGTGAGCTGAGCATGCGCGGGAGAGGCTGATTGAGGAGCAGTGTGAGCTGAGCATGCGCGGGAGAGGCTGATTGAGGAGCAGTGTGAGCTGAGCATGCGCGGGAGAGGCTGATTGAGGAGCAGTGTGAGCTGAGCATGCGCGGGAGAGGCTGATTGAGGAGCAGTGTGAGCTGAGCATGCACGGGAGAGGCTGATTGTGGAGCAGTGTGAGCTGAGCATGCGCGGGAGAGGCTGATTGTTGGGCAGTGTGAGCTGAGCATGCGCGGGAGAGGCTGATTGTGGAGCAGTGTGAGCTGAGCATGCGCGGGAGAGGCTGATTGAGGAGCAGTGTGAGCTGAGCATGCGCGGGAGAGGCTGATTGTTGGGCAGTGTGAGCTGAGCATGCGTGGGAGGGGCTGATTGTTGGGCAGTGTGAGCTGAGCATGTGCGGGAGAGGCTGATTGTTGGGCAGTGTGAGCTGAGCATGCGCGGGAGAGGCTGATTGTTGGGCAGTGTGAGCTGAGCATGCGCGGGAGAGGCTGATTGTTGGGCAGTGTGAGCTGAGCATGCGCGGGAGAGGCTGATTGTGGAGCAGTGTGAGCTGAGCATGCGCAGGAGAGGCTGATTGTGGAGCAGTGTGAGCTGAGCATGCGCGGGAGAGGCTGACTGTTGGCCAGTGTGAGCTGAGCATGCGTGGGAGAGGCTGATTGTTGGGCAGAGTGAGCTGAGCATGCGCGGGAGAGGCTGATTGTGGAGCAGTGTGAGCTGAGCATGCGCGGGAGAGGCTGATTGTGGAGCAGTGTGAGCTGAGCATGCGCGGGAGAGGCTGATTGTGGAGCAGTGTGAGCTGAGCATGCGCGGGAGAGGCTGATTGTGGAGCAGTGTGAGCTGAGCATGCGCGGGAGAGGCTGATTGTGGAGCAGTGTGAGCTGAGCATGCGCGGGAGAGGCTGATTGTGGAGCAGTGTGAGCTGAGCATGCGCGGGAGAGGCTGATTGTTGGGCAGTGTGAGCTGAGCATGCGCGGGAGAGGCTGATTGTGGAGCAGTGTGAGCTGAGCATGCGCGGGAGAGGCTGATTGTGGAGCAGTGTGAGCTGAGCATGCGCGGGAGAGGCTGATTGTGGAGCAGTGTGAGCTGAGCATGTGCGGGAGAGGCTCATTGTGGAGCAGTGTGAGCTGAGCATGCGCGGGAGAGGCTGATTGTTGGGCAGTGTGAGCTGAGCATGCGCGGGAGAGGCTGATTGTGGAGCAGTGTGAGCTGAGCATGCGCGGGAGAGGCTGATTGTGGAGCAGAGTGAGCTGAGCATGCGCGGGAGAGGCTGATTGTGGAGCAGTGTGAGCTGAGCATGTGCGGGAAAGGCTGATTGTTGGGCAGAGTGAGCTGAGCATGCGCGAGAGAGGCTGATTGTGGAGCAGTGCGAGCTGAGCATGCGCGGGAGAGGCTGATTGTTGGGCAGTGTGAGCTGAGCATGCGCGGGAGAGGCTGATTGTAGAGCAGTGTGAGCTGAGCATGCGCGGGAGAGGCTGATTGTTGGGCAGTGTGAGCTGAGCATGCGCGGGAGAGGCTGATTGTGGAGCAGTGTGAGCTGAGCATGCGCGGGAGAGGCTGATTGTGGAGCAGTGTGAGCTGAGCATGTGCGGGAGAGGCTGATTGTTGGGCAGTGTGAGCTGAGCATGCGCGGGAGAGGCAGATTGTGGAGCAGAGTGAGCTGAGCATGCGCGGGAGAGGCTGATTGTGCAGCAGAGTGAGCTGAGCATGCGCGGGAGAGGCTGATTGTGGAGCAGTGTTAGCTGAGCATGCGGGGGAGAGGCTGATTGTTGGGCAGTGTGAGCTCAGCATGCGCGGGAGAGGCTGATTGTGGAGCAGTGTGAGCTGAGCATGGGGAGAGAGGCTGATTGTGGAGCAGTGTGAGCTGAGCATGCGCGGGAGAGGCTGATTGAGGAGCAGTGTGAGCTGAGCATGCGCGGGAGAGGCTGATTGAGGAGCAGTGTGAGCTGAGCATGCGCGGGAGAGGCTGATTGAGGAGCAGTGTGAGCTGAGCATGCGCGGGAGAGGCTGATTGAGGAGCAGTGTGAGCTGAGCATGCACGGGAGAGGCTGATTGTGGAGCAGTGTGAGCTGAGCATGCGCGGGAGAGGCTGATTGTTGGGCAGTGTGAGCTGAGCATGCGCGGGAGAGGCTGATTGTGGAGCAGTGTGAGCTGAGCATGCGCGGGAGAGGCTGATTGAGGAGCAGTGTGAGCTGAGCATGCGCGGGAGAGGCTGATTGTTGGGCAGTGTGAGCTGAGCATGCGTGGGAGGGGCTGATTGTTGGGCAGTGTGAGCTGAGCATGTGCGGGAGAGGCTGATTGTTGGGCAGTGTGAGCTGAGCATGCGCGGGAGAGGCTGATTGTTGGGCAGTGTGAGCTGAGCATGCGCGGGAGAGGCTGATTGTTGGGCAGTGTGAGCTGAGCATGCGCGGGAGAGGCTGATTGTGGAGCAGTGTGAGCTGAGCATGCGCAGGAGAGGCTGATTGTGGAGCAGTGTGAGCTGAGCATGCGCGGGAGAGGCTGACTGTTGGCCAGTGTGAGCTGAGCATGCGTGGGAGAGGCTGATTGTTGGGCAGAGTGAGCTGAGCATGCGCGGGAGAGGCTGATTGTGGAGCAGTGTGAGCTGAGCATGCGCGGGAGAGGCTGATTGTGGAGCAGTGTGAGCTGAGCATGCGCGGGAGAGGCTGATTGTGGAGCAGTGTGAGCTGAGCATGCGCGGGAGAGGCTGATTGTGGAGCAGTGTGAGCTGAGCATGCGCGGGAGAGGCTGATTGTGGAGCAGTGTGAGCTGAGCATGCGCGGGAGAGGCTGATTGTGGAGCAGTGTGAGCTGAGCATGCGCGGGAGAGGCTGATTGTTGGGCAGTGTGAGCTGAGCATGTGCGGGAGAGGCTGATTGTTGGGCAGTGTGAGCTGAGCATGCGCGGGAGAGGCTGATTGTTGGGCAGTGTGAGCTGAGCATGTGCGGGAGAGGCTGATTGTTGGGCAGTGTGAGCTGAGCATGTGCGGGAGAGGCTGATTGTTGGGCAGTGTGAGCTGAGCATGCGCGGGAGAGGCTGATTGTGGAGCAGTGTGAGCTGAGCATGCGGGGGAGAGGCTGATTGTTGGGCAGTGTGAGCTGAGCATGTGCGGGAGAGGCTGATTGTTCGGCAGTGTGAGCTGAGCATGCGCGGGAGAGGCTGATTGTTGGGCAGTGTGAGCTGAGCATGCGCGGGAGAGGCTGATTGTTGGGCAGTGTGAGCTGAGCATGCACGGGAGAGGCTGATTGTGGAGCAGTGTGAGCTGAGCATGTGCGGGAGAGGCTCATTGTGGAGCAGTGTGAGCTGAGCATGCGCGGGAGAGGCTGATTGTTGGGCAGTGTGAGCTGAGCATGCGCGGGAGAGGCTGATTGTGGAGCAGTGTGAGCTGAGCATGCGCGGGAGAGGCTGATTGTGGAGCAGAGTGAGCAGAGCATGCGCGGGAGAGGCTGATTGTGGAGCAGTGTGAGCTGAGCATGTGCGGGAAAGGCTGATTGTTGGGCAGAGTGAGCTGAGCATGCGCGAGAGAGGCTGATTGTGGAGCAGTGCGAGCTGAGCATGCGCGGGAGAGGCTGATTGTTGGGCAGTGTGAGCTGAGCATGCGCGGGAGAGGCTGATTGTAGAGCAGTGTGAGCTGAGCATGCGCGGGAGAGGCTGATTGTTGGGCAGTGTGAGCTGAGCATGCGCGGGAGAGGCTGATTGTGGAGCAGTGTGAGCTGAGCATGCGCGGGAGAGGCTGATTGTGGAGCAGTGTGAGCTGAGCATGTGCGGGAGAGGCTGATTGTTGGGCAGTGTGAGCTGAGCATGCGCGGGAGAGGCAGATTGTGGAGCAGAGTGAGCTGAGCATGCGCGGGAGAGGCTGATTGTGCAGCAGAGTGAGCTGAGCATGCGCGGGAGAGGCTGATTGTGGAGCAGTGTTAGCTGAGCATGCGGGGGAGAGGCTGATTGTTGGGCAGTGTGAGCTGAGCATGCGCGGGAGAGGCTGATTGTGGAGCAGTGTTAGCTGAGCATGCGTGGGAGGGGCTGATTGTTGGGCAGTGTGAGCTGAGCATGCGCGGGAGAGGCTGATTGTTGGGCAGTGTGAGCTGAGCATGCGCGGGAGAGGCTGATTGTGGAGCAGTGTGAGCTGAGCATGCGCAGGAGAGGCTGATTGTGGAGCAGTGTGAGCTGAGCATGCGCGGGAGAGGCTGACTGTTGGCCAGTGTGAGCTGAGCATGCGTGGGAGAGGCTGATTGTTGGGCAGAGTGAGCTGAGCATGCGCGGGAGAGGCTGATTGTGGAGCAGTGTGAGCTGAGCATGCGCGGGAGAGGCTGATTGTGGAGCAGTGTGAGCTGAGCATGCGCGGGAGAGGCTGATTGTGGAGCAGTGTGAGCTGAGCATGCGCGGGAGAGGCTGATTGTGGAGCAGTGTGAGCTGAGCATGCGCGGGAGAGGCTGATTGTGGAGCAGTGTGAGCTGAGCATGCGCGGGAGAGGCTGATTGTGGAGCAGTGTGAGCTGAGCATGCGCGGGAGAGGCTGATTGTTGGGCAGTGTGAGCTGAGCATGTGCGGGAGAGGCTGATTGTTGGGCAGTGTGAGCTGAGCATGCGCGGGAGAGGCTGATTGTTGGGCAGTGTGAGCTGAGCATGTGCGGGAGAGGCTGATTGTTGGGCAGTGTGAGCTGAGCATGTGCGGGAGAGGCTGATTGTTGGGCAGTGTGAGCTGAGCATGCGCGGGAGAGGCTGATTGTGGAACAGTGTGAGCTGAGCATGCGGGGGAGAGGCTGATTGTTGGGCAGTGTGAGCTGAGCATGTGCGGGAGAGGCTGATTGTTCGGCAGTGTGAGCTGAGCATGCGCGGGAGAGGCTGATTGTTGGGCAGTGTGAGCTGAGCATGTGCGGGAGAGGCTGATTGTGGAGCAGTGTGAGCTGAGCATGTGCGGGAGAGCTCATTGTGGAGCAGTGTGAGCTGAGCATGCGCGGGAGAGGCTGATTGTTGGGCAGTGTGAGCTGAGCATGCGCGGGAGAGGCTGATTGTGGAGCAGTGTGAGCTGAGCATGCGCGGGAGAGGCTGATTGTGGAGCAGAGTGAGCTGAGCATGCGCGGGAGAGGCTGATTGTGGAGCAGTGTGAGCTGAGCATGTGCGGGAAAGGCTGATTGTTGGGCAGAGTGAGCTGAGCATGCGCGAGAGAGGCTGATTGTGGAGCAGTGCGAGCTGAGCATGCGCGGGAGAGGCTGATTGTTGGGCAGTGTGAGCTGAGCATGCGCGGGAGAGGCTGATTGTAGAGCAGTGTGAGCTGAGCATGCGCGGGAGAGGCTGATTGTTGGGCAGTGTGAGCTGAGCATGCGCGGGAGAGGCTGATTGTGGAGCAGTGTGAGCTGAGCATGCGCGGGAGAGGCTGATTGTGGAGCAGTGTGAGCTGAGCATGTGCGGGAGAGGCTGATTGTTGGGCAGTGTGAGCTGAGCATGCGCGGGAGAGGCAGATTGTGGAGCAGAGTGAGCTGAGCATGCGCGGGAGAGGCTGATTGTGCAGCAGAGTGAGCTGAGCATGCGCGGGAGAGGCTGATTGTGGAGCAGTGTTAGCTGAGCATGCGGGGGAGAGGCTGATTGTTGGGCAGTGTGAGCTCAGCATGCGCGGGAGAGGCTGATTGTGGAGCAGTGTGAGCTGAGCATGGGGAGAGAGGCTGATTGTGGAGCAGTGTGAGCTGAGCATGCGCGGGAGAGGCTGATTGAGGAGCAGTGTGAGCTGAGCATGCGCGGGAGAGGCTGATTGAGGAGCAGTGTGAGCTGAGCATGCGCGGGAGAGGCTGATTGAGGAGCAGTGTGAGCTGAGCATGCACGGGAGAGGCTGATTGTGGAGCAGTGTGAGCTGAGCATGCGCGGGAGAGGCTGATTGTTGGGCAGTGTGAGCTGAGCATGCGCGGGAGAGGCTGATTGTGGAGCAGTGTGAGCTGAGCATGCGCGGGAGAGGCTGATTGAGGAGCAGTGTGAGCTGAGCATGCACGGGAGAGGCTGATTGTTGGGCAGTGTGAGCTGAGCATGCGTGGGAGGGGCTGATTGTTGGGCAGTGTGAGCTGAGCATGTGCGGGAGAGGCTGATTGTTGGGCAGTGTGAGCTGAGCATGCGCGGGAGAGGCTGATTGTTGGGCAGTGTGAGCTGAGCATGCGCGGGAGAGGCTGATTGTTGGGCAGTGTGAGCTGAGCATGCGCGGGAGAGGCTGATTGTGGAGCAGTGTGAGCTGAGCATGCGCGGGAGAGGCTGATTGTGGAGCAGTGTGAGCTGAGCATGCGCGGGAGAGGCTGATTGTGGAGCAGTGTGAGCTGAGCATGCGCGGGAGAGGCTGATTGTTGGGCAGTGTGAGCTGAGCATGCGCGGGAGAGGTTGATTGTGGAGCAGAGTGAGCTGAGCATGCGCGGGAGAGGCTGATTGTGGGGCAGTGTGAGCTGAGCATGCAGGGGAGAGGCTGATTGTGGAGCAGTGTGAGATGAGCATGCGCGGGAGAGGCTGATTGTGGAGCAGTGTGAGCTGAGAATGTGCGGGAGAGGCTGATTGTGGAGCAGTGTGAGCTG
The DNA here is from genome assembly GCF_052327205.1 of Somniosus microcephalus. Lineage (NCBI taxonomy): Eukaryota > Metazoa > Chordata > Chondrichthyes > Squaliformes > Somniosidae > Somniosus > Somniosus microcephalus. The sequence goes on along the minus strand of NC_140990.1, from coordinate 39,549,481 downwards.
AGCATGCGCGGGAGAGGCTGATTGTGGGGCAGTGTGAGCTGAGCATGCAGGGGAGAGGCTGATTGTGGAGCAGTGTGAGATGAGCATGCGCGGGAGAGGCTGATTGTGGAGCAGTGTGAGCTGAGCATGCGCGGGAGAGGCTGATTGTGGAGCAGTGTGAGCTGAGAATGTGCGGGAGAGGCTGATTGTGGAGCAGTGTGAGCTGAGCATGCGTGGGAGAGGCTGATTGTGGAGCAGTGTGAGCTGAACATGCGCGGGAGAGGCTGAATGTTAGGCAGTGTGAGCTGAGCATGCACGGGAGAGGCTGAGTGTGGAGCAGTGTGAGCTGACCATGCGCGGGAGAGGCTGATTGAGGAGCAGTGTGAGCTGAGCATGCGCGGGAGAGGCTGAATGTTGGGCAGTGTGAGCTGAGCATGCGCGGGAGAGGCTGATTGTGGAGCAGAGTGAGCTGAGCATGCGCGGGAGAGGCTGATTGTTGGGCAGTGTGAGCTGAGCATGCGCGGGAGAGGCTGATTGTTGTGCAGAGTGAGCTGAGCATGCGCGGCAGAGGCTGATTGTGCAGCAGAGTGAGCTGAGCATGCGCGGGAGAGGCTGATTGTTGTGCAGAGTGAGCTGAGCATGCGCGGGAGAGGCTGATTGTGGAGCAGTGTGAGCTGAGCATGGGGGGAGAGGCTGATTGTGGAGCAGTGTGAGCTGAGCATGGGGGGAGAGGCTGATTGTGGAGCAGTGTGAGCTGAGCATGCGCGGGAGAGGCTGATTGTTGGGCAGTGTGAGCTGAGCATGCGTGGGAGGGGCTGATTGTTGGGCAGTGTGAGCTGAGCATGTGCGGGAGAGGCTGATTGTTGGGCAGTGTGAGCTGAGCATGCGCGGGAGAGGCTGATTGTTGGGCAGTGTGAGCTGAGCATGCGCGGGAGAGGCTGATTGTTGGGCAGTGTGAGCTGAGCATGCGCGGGAGAGGCTGATTGTGGAGCAGTGTGAGCTGAGCATGCGCGGGAGAGGCTGATTGTTGGGCAGTGTGAGCTGAGCATGCGCGGGAGAGGCTGATTGTGGAGCAGTGTGAGCTGAGCATGCGCGGGAGAGGCTGATTGAGGAGCAGTGTGAGCTGAGCATGCGCGGGAGAGGCTGATTGTTGGGCAGTGTGAGCTGAGCATGCGTGGGAGGGGCTGATTGTTGGGCAGTGTGAGCTGAGCATGTGCGGGAGAGGCTGATTGTTGGGCAGTGTGAGCTGAGCATGCGCGGGAGAGGCTGATTGTTGGGCAGTGTGAGCTGAGCATGCGCGGGAGAGGCTGATTGTTGGGCAGTGTGAGCTGAGCATGCGCGGGAGAGGCTGATTGTGGAGCAGTGTGAGCTGAGCATGCGCGGGAGAGGCTGATTGTGGAGCAGTGTGAGCTGAGCATGCGCGGGAGAGGCTGATTGTGGAGCAGTGTGAGCTGAGCATGCGCGGGAGAGGCTGATTGTTGGGCAGTGTGAGCTGAGCATGCGCGGGAGAGGCTGATTGTGGAGCAGAGTGAGCTGAGCATGCGCGGGAGAGGCTGATTGTGGGGCAGTGTGAGCTGAGCATGCAGGGGAGAGGCTGATTGTGGAGCAATGTGAGATGAGCATGCGCGGGAGAGGCTGATTGTGGAGCAGTGTGAGCTGAGAATGTGCGGGAGAGGCTGATTGTGGAGCAGTGTGAGCTGAGCATGCGCGGGAGAGGCTGATTGTGGGGCAGTGTGAGCTGAGCATGCAGGGGAGAGGCTGATTGTGGAGCAGTGTGAGATGAGCATGCGCGGGAGAGGCTGATTGTGGAGCAGTGTGAGCTGAGCATGCGCGGGAGAGGCTGATTGTGGAGCAGTGTGAGCTGAGAATGTGCGGGAGAGGCTGATTGTGGAGCAGTGTGAGCTGAGCATGCGTGGAAGAGGCTGAATGTTAGGCAGTGTGAGCTGAGCATGCACGGGAGAGGCTGAGTGTGGAGCAGTGTGAGCTGACCATGCGCGGGAGAGGCTGATTGAGGAGCAGTGTGAGCTGAGCATGCGCGGGAGAGGCTGAATGTTGGGCAGTGTGAGCTGAGCATGCGCGGGAGAGGCTGATTGTGGAGCAGAGTGAGCTGAGCATGCGCGGGAGAGGCTGATTGTTGGGCAGTGTGAGCTGAGCATGCGCGGGAGAGGCTGATTGTTGTGCAGAGTGAGCTGAGCATGCGCGGCAGAGGCTGATTGTGCAGCAGAGTGAGCTGAGCATGCGCGGGAGAGGCTGATTGTTGTGCAGAGTGAGCTGAGCATGCGCGGGAGAGGCTGATTGTGGAGCAGTGTGAGCTGAGCATGGGGGGAGAGGCTGATTGTGGAGCAGTGTGAGCTGAGCATGGGGAGAGAGGCTGATTGAGGAGCAGTGTGAGCTGAGCATGCGCGGGAGAGGCTGATTGTTGGGCAGTGTGAGCTGAGCATGCGCGGGAGAGGCTGATTGTGGAGCAGTGTGAGCTGAGCATGCGCGGGAGAGGCTGATTGAGGAGCAGTGTGAGCTGAGCATGTGCGGGAGAGGCTGATTGTTGGGCAGTGTGAGCTGAGCATGTGCGGGAGAGGCTGATTGTTGGGCAGTGTGAGCTGAGCATGCGCGGGAGAGGCTGATTGTTGGGCAGTGTGAGCTGAGCATGCGCGGGAGAGGCTGATTGTTGGGCAGTGTGAGCTGAGCATGCGCGGGAGAGGCTGATTGTGGAGCAGTGTGAGCTGAGCATGCGCGGGAGAGGCTGATTGTGGAGCAGTGTGAGCTGAGCATGCGCGGGAGAGGCTGATTGTGGAGCAGTGTGAGCTGAGCATGCGCGGGAGAGGCTGATTGTTGGGCAGTGTGAGCTGAGCATGCGCGGGAGAGGCTGATTGTGGAGCAGAGTGAGCTGAGCATGCGCGGGAGAGGCTGATTGTGGGGCAGTGTGAGCTGAGCATGCAGGGGAGAGGCTGATTGTGGAGCAGTGTGAGATGAGCATGCGCGGGAGAGGCTGATTGTGGAGCAGTGTGAGCTGAGAATGTGCGGGAGAGGCTGATTGTGGAGCAGTGTGAGCTGAGCATGCGCGGGAGAGGCTGATTGTGGGACAGTGTGAGCTGAGCATGCAGGGGAGAGGCTGATTGTGGAGCAGTGTGAGATGAGCATGCGCGGGAGAGGCTGATTGTGGAGCAGTGTGAGCTGAGCATGCGCGGGAGAGGCTGATTGTGGAGCAGTGTGAGCTGAGAATGTGCGGGAGAGGCTGATTGTGGAGCAGTGTGAGCTGAGCATGCGTGGGAGAGGCTGATTGTGGAGCAGTGTGAGCTGAACATGCGCGGGAGAGGCTGAATGTTAGGCAGTGTGAGCTGAGCATGCACGGGAGAGGCTGAGTGTGGAGCAGTGTGAGCTGACCATGCGCGGGAGAGGCTGATTGAGGAGCAGTGTGAGCTGAGCATGCGCGGGAGAGGCTGAATGTTGGGCAGTGTGAGCTGAGCATGCGCGGGAGAGGCTGATTGTGGAGCAGAGTGAGCTGAGCATGCGCGGGAGAGGCTGATTGTTGGGCAGTGTGAGCTGAGCATGCGCGGGAGAGGCTGATTGTTGTGCAGAGTGAGCTGAGCATGCGCGGCAGAGGCTGATTGTGCAGCAGAGTGAGCTGAGCATGCGCGGGAGAGGCTGATTGTTGTGCAGAGTGAGCTGAGCATGCGCGGGAGAGGCTGATTGTGGAGCAGTGTGAGCTGAGCATGGGGGGAGAGGCTGATTGTGGAGCAGTGTGAGCTGAGCATGGGGGAGAGGCTGATTGTGGAGCAGTGTGAGCTGAGCATGCGCGGGAGAGGCTGATTGTTGGGCAGTGTGAGCTGAGCATGCGTGGGAGGGGCTGATTGTTGGGCAGTGTGAGCTGAGCATGCGCGGGAGAGGCTGATTGTGGAGCAGTGCGAGCTGAGCATGCGCGGGAGAGGCTGATTGTGGAGCAGTGTGAGCTGAGCATGCGCGGGAGAGGCTGATTGTGGAGCAGTGTGAGCTGAGCATGCGCGGGAGAGGCTGATTGTTGGGCAGTGTGAGCTGAGCATGCGCGGGAGAGGCTGATTGTTGGGCAGTGTGAGCTGAGCATGCGCGGGAGAGGCTGATTGTTGGGCAGTGTGAGCTGAGCATGCGCGGGAGAGGCTGATTGTTGGGCAGTGTGAGCTGAGCATGCGCGGGAGAGGCTGATTGTTGGGCAGTGTGAGCTGAGCATGCGCGGGAGAGGCTGATTGTGGGGCAGTGTGAGCTGAGCATGCATGGGAGAGGCTGATTGTGGAGCAGTGTGAGATGAGCATGCGCGGGAGAGGCTGATTGTGGAGCAGTGTGAGCTGAGCATGCGCGGGAGAGGCTGATTGTGGAGCAGTGTGAGCTGAGAATGTGCGGGAGAGGCTGATTGTGGAGCAGTGTGAGCTGAGCTTGCGTGGGAGAGGCTGATTGTGGAGCAGTGTGAGCTGAGCATGCGCGGGAGAGGCTGAATGTTAGGCAGTGTGAGCTGAGCATGCACGGGAGAGGCTAAGTGTGGAGCAGTGTGAGCTGACCATGCGCGGGAGAGGCTGAATGTTGGGCAGTGTGAGCTGAGCATGCGCGGGAGAGGCTGATTGTGGAGCAGAGTGAGCTGAGTATGCGCGGGAGAGGCTGATTGTTGGGCAGTGTGAGCTGAGCATGCGCGGGAGAGGCTGATTGTTGTGCAGAGTGAGCTGAGCATGCGCGGGAGAGGCTGATTGTGGAGCAGAGTGAGCTGAGCATGCGCGGGAGAGGCTGATTGTGCAGCAGAGTGAGCTGAGCATGCGCGGGAGAGGCTGATTGTTGGGCAGTGTGAGCTGAGCATGGGGAGAGAGGCTGATTGTGGAGCAGTGTGACCTGAGCATGCGCGGGAGAGGCAGATTGTGGAGCAGAGTGAGCTGAGCATGTGCGGGAGAGGCTGAGTGTGGAGCAGAGTGAGCTGAGCATGCGCGGGAGAGGCTGATTGTGCAGCAGAGTGAGCTGAGCATGCGCGGGAGAGGCTGATTGTTGGGCAGTGTGAGCTGAGCATGGGGGGAGAGGCTGATTGTGGAGCAGTGTGACCTGAGCATGCGCGGGAGAGGCTGATTGTTGTGCAGAGTGAGCTGAGCATGCGCGGGAGAGGCTGATTGTTGTGCAGTGTGAGCTGAGCATGGGGAGAGAGGCTGATTGTGGAGCAGTGTGAGCTGAGCATGGGGGGAGAGGCTGATTGTGGAGCAGTGTGAGCTGAGCATGCGCGGGAGAGGCTGATTGTGGAGCAGTGTGAGCTGAGCATGGGGGGAGAGGCTGATTGTGGAGCAGTGTGAGCTGAGTATGCGTGGGAGAGGCTGATTGTGGAGCAGAGTGAGCTGAGCATGCGCGGGAGAGGCTGATAGTTGGGCAGTGTGAGCTGAGCATGCGTGGGAGGGGCTGATTGTTGGGCAGTGTGAGCTGAGCATGTGCGGGAGAGGGTGATTGTGGAGCAGTGTGAGCTCAGTATGCGCGGGAGAGGCTGATTGTTGGGCAGTGTGAGCTGAGCATGCGCGGGAGAGGCTGATTGTTGGGCAGTGTGAGCTGAGCATGCGCGGGAGAGGCTGATTGTTGGGCAGTGTGAGCTGAGCATGTGCGGGAGAGGCTGATTGTTGGGCAGTGTGAGCTGAGCATGTGCGGGAGAGGCTGATTGTGGAGCAGTGTGAGCTGAGCATGGGGGGGAGAGGCTGATTGTGGAGCAGTGTGAGCTGAGCATGCGCGGGAGAGGCTGATTGTTGGGCAGTGTGAGCTGAGCATGTGCGGGAGAGGCTGATTGTGGAGCAGTGTGAGCTGAGCATGCGCGGGAGAGGCTGATTGTGGAGCAGTGTGAGCTGAGCATGCGCGGGAGAGGCTGATTGTTGGGCAGTGTGAGCTGAGCATGCGCGGGAGAGGCTGATTGTGGAGCAGTGTGAGCTGAGCATGCGCGGGAGAGGCTGATTGTTGGGCAGTGTGAGCTGAGCATGCGCGGGAGAGGGTGATTGTGGAGCAGTGTGAGCTCAGTATACGCGGGAGAGGCTGATTGTTGGGCAGTGTGAGCTGAGCATGTGCGGGAGAGGCTGATTGTTGGGCAGAGTGAGCTGAGCATGCGAGGGAGAGACTGATTGTTGGGCAGTTTGAGCTGAGCATGCGCGGGAGAGGCTGATTGTTGGGCAGTGTGAGCTGAGCATGCGCGGGAGAGGCGGATTGTTGGGCAGTGTGACCTGAGCATGCGCGGGAGAGGTTGATTGTTGGGCAGTGTGAGCTGAGCATGCGCGGGAGAGGCTGATTGTGGAGCAGTGTGAGCTGAGCATGCGCGGGAGAGGCTGATTGTGGAGCAGTGTGAGCTGAGCATGCGCGGGAGAGGCTGATTGTGGAGCAGTGTGAGCTGAGCATGCGCGGGAGAGGCTGATTGTGGAGCAGTGTGAGCTGAGCATGTGCGGGAGATGCTGCTGGGAAGCAGTTTGAGCTGAGCATGCGCGGGAGAGGCTGATTGTTGGGCAGTGTGAGCTGAGCATGCGCGGGAGAGGCTGATTGTGGAGCAGTGTGAGCTGAGCATGTGCGGGAGAGGCTGATTGTGGAGCAGTGTGAGCTGAGCATGCGCGGGAGAGGCTGATTGTGGAGCAGTGTGAGCTGAGCATGCGCGGGAGAGGCTGATTGTTGGGCAGTGTGAGCTGAGCATGCGCGGGAGAGGCTGATTGTTGGGCAGTGTGAGCTGAGCATGTGCGGGAGAGGCTGATTGTTGAGCAGTGTGAGCTGAGCATGCGCGGGAGAGGCTGATTGTGGAGCAGTGTGAGCTGAGCATGCGCGGGAGAGGCTGATTGTGGAGCAGTGTGAGCTGAGCATGCGCGGGAGAGGCTGATTGTGGAGCAGTATGAGCTGAGCATGTGCGGGAGAGGCTGAGTATTGGGCAGTGTGAGCTGAGCATGTGCGGGAGAGGCTGATTGTTGGGCAGTGTGAGCTGAGCATGCGCGGGAGAGGCTGATTGTTGGGCAGAGTGAGCTGAGCATGCGCGGGAGAGGCTGATTGTGGAGCAGTGTGAGCTGAGCATGCGCGGGAGAGGCTGATTGTTGGGCAGTGTGAGCTGAGCATGCGCGGGATTGGCTGATTGTGGAGCAGTGTGAGCTGAGCATGCGAGGGAGAGGCTGATTGTGGAGCAGTATGAGCTGAGCATGTGCGGGAGAGGCTGAGTATTGGGCAGTGTGAGCTGAGCATGTGCGGGAGAGGCTGATTGTTGGGCAGTGTGAGCTGAGCATGCGCGGGAGAGGCTGATTGTTGGGCAGAGTGAGCTGAGCATGCGCGGGAGAGGCTGATTGTTGGGCAGTGTGAGCTGAGCATGTGCGGGAGAGGCTGAGTATTGGGCAGTGTGAGCTGAGCATGTGCGGGAGAGGCTGATTGTTGGGCAGTGTGAGCTGAGCATGCGAGGGAGAGGCTGATTGTGGAGCAGTGTGAGCTGAGCATGCGAGGGAGAGGCTGATTGTGGAGCAGTGTGAGCTGAGTATGATGTGACATCGGCCGTCTCCATTTCTCTGCTCCCCTCTCACGCCAGCCTCCCTCCCTCTGTACTTGCTGCACTCCATTCTCTCCGATCCAACCCTAACATTGTCATTAAACCTGCTAACAAGGGTGATGCTATTGTTGTTTGGAGAACTGACCTCTACCGTGCGGAAGCTGAACGCCAACTCTCCAACACCTCCTCCTACCTCCGCCCGGCCCATGACCCCACTAGCAAACATCAAGCCATTGTTTCCAAGACTGTCACTGACCTCATCTCCTCTGGAGTTATTCCCCCCACGGCTTCCAACCTCATAGTTCCCCAACCCCGCACAGCCCGCTTCTACCACCTTCCCAAGATCCACAAACAGGACTGCCCTGGTAGACCCATCGTTTCAGCCTGTTCTTGCCCCACGGAACTTATCTCTTCCTATCTCGACTCTATCTTTTCTCCCCTTGTCCTGTCTCTTCCCACCTACATCCGCGACTCTTCCGACGCCCTCCGCCACTTTAACAGTTTCCTGGCCCCAACCGCTTCCTTTTCACCATGGACGTACAATGCCTCTACACATCCATCCCCCACCAGGATGGCCTGAGGGCGCTCCGCTTCTTCCTTGAACAGAGGCCCAACCAGTCCCCATCCACCACCACCCTCCTCCGCCTAGCTGAACATGTTCTCACGTTGAACAACTTCTCCTTTGACTCCACTCACTTCCTCCAAATCAAAGGTGTTGCTGTGGGATATGTGGAACACTCTTTGTTCCAGTCCTACTTGGGTCCCCTCCCTCACCTCTTTTTCCAGTATACTGATGACTGTATTGGTGCTGTTTCCTGCTCTCACCCTGAACTAGACAATTTAATTCACTTTGCTTCCAATTTCCATAGAGTCAGAGTGTTATACAGCACAGAAACAGGCCCTTCGGCCCATCGCATTCGCGCCGGCCATCAAGCCCTGTCTAATCTAATCCAATTTTCCAGCATTTGGTCCGTAGCGTTGTATGCTATGGCATTTCAAGTGCTCATCCAAATGCTTCTTGAATGTTGTGAGGGTTCCTGCCTCTACCACCCTTTCAGGCAGCGAGTTCCAGATTCCAACCACCCTCTGGGTGAAAAAGTTTTTCCTCAAATCCCCTCTAAACCTCCTGCCCCTTACCTTGAATCTATGCCCCCTTGTTATTGACCCCTCTACTAAGGGGAAAAGTTCCTCTTTATCTACCCTATCTATGCCCCTCATAATTTTGTACACCTCAATCAGGTCCCCCCTCAGCCTTCTCTGCTCCAAGGAAAACAACCCCAGCCTGTCCAGTCTTTCTTCATAGCTGAGGCGCTCCAGCCCAGGTAACATCCTGGTGAATCTTCTCTGCACCCTCTCCAAAGCAATCACATCCTTCCTATAGTGAGGCGACCAGAACTGCACACAGTACTCCAGCTGTGGCCTTACCAGCGTTTTGTACAGCTCCATCATAACCTCCCTGCTCTTATATTCTATGCCTCGGCTAATGAAGGCAAGTATCCCATATGCCTTTTTAACCACCTTATCCACCTGTTCTGCTGCCTTCAGGGATCTATGTACATGCACACCAAGGTCCCTCTGATCCTTTGTCTTTCCTAGGGTCTTACCATCCATTGTGTATTCCCTTGCCTTGTTAGTCCGTCCAAAATGCATCACCTCACACTTTTCAGGGTTAAATTCCATTTGCAACTGTTCCGCCCATCTGACCAACCCATCTATATCGTCCTGTAGCCTGAGGCTTCCCTCCTCGCTATTTACCACCCCACCAATTTTCGTGTCATCTGCGAACTTACTGATCATACCTTTTACATTCACATCCAAATCATTAGTGTAGACCACAAACAGCAAGGGGCCCAACACCGATCCCTGCGGCACCCCACTGGACACAGGCTTCCATTCACAAAAACAACCTTTGACCATCACCCTCTGCCTTCTGCCACTAAGCCAGTTTTGGATCCAATGTGCCAAGGTACCCTGGATCCTTCCCTCACCTTCACATGGTCCATCTCCGACTCTTCCCTTCCCTTCCTCGACTTCTCTGTCTCCATCTCTGGGGATAGGTTATTGACCAACATTCACTACAAGCCCACTGACTCCCACAGCTACCTGGACTACACTTCCTCCCACCCCACCTCCTGTAAAGACTCTATTCCATTCTCCCAGTTTCTCCATCTCTGCCGTATCTGCTCCGACGATGCCACCTTCCACACCAGTGCTTCCAACATGTCTTCCTTTTTCCTCAACCGAGGATTCCCCTCTACTGTGGTTGACACGGCCCTCGACCGTGTCCGTTCTATCTCCCGCACTTCTGCCCTCACCCCTGCCCCTCCCTCGCAGAACCACGATAGGGTTCCCCTTGTCCTCACCTTTCACCCCACCAGCCTCCACATTCAACGGATCATCCTCTGCCATTTCCGCCACCTCCAGCGTGATCCCACCACCAAACACATCTTCCCCTCACCTCCCCTTTCAGCATTCCGTGGGGAACGCTCCCTCCGAGACACCCTGGTCCACTCCTCAATCACCCCCAGCACCTCTTCCCCTTCGCCCGGCACCTTCCCGTGCAAGCGCAGGAGATGCAACACATGCCCTTATACCTCCCCCTTCCCACTGTCCAGGGCCCCAAACACCTCTTCCAGGTGAAACAGCAATTTACTTGTACTTCTTGCAATTTAGAATACTGTATTCGCTGCTCACGATGTAGTCTCCTCTACATTGGGGAGACCAAATGCAGATTGGGTGACCGCTTTGTGGAACACCTCCGTTCAGTCCGTAAGGGGGACCCCGAGCATCCGGTTGCCTGTCACTTTAATTCTTCGCACCATTCCCACTCAGACCTCACCATCCTCGGCCTCTTGCATTGTTCCACAGAAGCTCAGCGTAAGCTTGAGGAACAGCACCTCATAGAAACATAGAAGATAGGAGCAGGAGTAGGCCATTCAGCCCCTCAAGCCAGTTCCGCCATTTAATGAGATCATAGCTGATCATCCAAATTCAGTACCCTGTCCCTGCTTTCTCCCCATATCCCTTGATCCCTTTACCCTTAAGAAATATATCCAACTCCTTCTTGAATATATTTAATGAATTGGCCTCAACTGCCTTCTGCAGTAGAGAATTCCACAGGTTCACCACTCTCTGGGTGAAGAAATTCCTCCTCATCTCTGTCCTAAATGGCTTACCCCTTATCCTTAGACTGTGACCCCTGGTTCTGGACTCCCCTGCCATCGGGAACATCCTTCCTGCATCTAGTCTGTCTAGTCCTGTTAGAATTGTAGAAGTTTCAATGAGATCCCCTCTCATTCTTCTAAACTCTAGCGAATATAAGCCTAATCGACTCAATCTCTCTTTATACGTCATTCCTGCCATCCCAGGTATCAGTCTGGTGAATCTTCGCTGCACTCCCTCCATGGCAAGAACATCCTTCCTCAGATAAGGTGACCAAAACTGCACACAATACTCAAGGTGTGATCTCACCAAGGCCCTGTACAACTGCAGCAAGGCATCCTCGCTCCTGCACTCAAACCCTCTCGCTATGAAGGCCAACATACCATTTGACTTCTTAACTGCCTGCACCTGCATGCTTACCTTCAGCGACTGGTGCACAAGGACACCCAGGTCTTGTTGCACTTCCCCTTTTCTCAATCTATTGCAGTTCAGATAATAATCTGTCTTGCTGTTTTTGCCACCAAAGTGGATAACCTCGCATTTATCCACATTATACTGCATCTGCTATGCTTCTGCCCAATCACCCAACCTGTCCAAATCATACTGGAGTTTTCGATTAGGCACTTTACAGCCCTCTGGACTCAACATAGAGTTCAACAATTTCAGATCATAACCTCGGCCCCTATCATCATATATATATTTTTTATCCACACTTTTTATTTGTGCCTTCTTTTCTTCTCTCCCACATGGCAGCTGTCTTTCATTCTGCCAGTGCAATTCACACTTCATCTAGAGCCATCCTTTGTTTCTTAACCTGTCCCATTACCATCTCCTCTTGCCTTGAATATCTCTTAATGTCTCTTTAATTCTCCTGCCTTCCATCCTCTCACAGACCTTCCGTTTTGTTCTTTCATCCCCTCCCCCATTTCCCAGCCCCTAAACTTGCTTTAAAATCTGTTCCATTTGCTGCTTTTTTCCGGTTCTGTCGAAAGGTCATCGAACTGAAGCGTTAACTCTGTTTCTCTCTTCACAGATGCTGCCTAACCTGAGTTTTTCCAGCATTTCCTGTTTTTATCCCTGAGCGCTCTCACCTGATACGTCAGCGGCTGCTGCCAAGGTCTGCGCATGCGCAACGACACTGCCCGGGTGATTGACGGGAGCTCCGCACCAATAGGAAGAGTGGGGCGGGCCTGGAGGACGGCGCGGGCGGCGGGTTCTACAACCAATCGGAGTGTGCGAAGGGCGGGACCTTTAAACCTGCACAATAGAAGGTGAGCTAAGCATGCGCGGGAGTGGCTGATTGTTGGGCAGTGTGAGCTGAGCATGCGCGGGAGAGGCTGATTGTTGGGCCGTGTGAGCTGAGCATGCGCGGGAGAGGCTGATTGTTGGGCAGTGTGAGCTGAGCATGCGCAGGTGGCGAGGCTGATGGTTGGGCAGTGTGAGCTGAGCATGCGCAGGTGGCGAGGCTGATGGTTGGGCAGTGTGAGTTGAGCATGCGCGGGTGGCGAGGCTGCAGCAGGTCAGAGGGAGGCGGGTTAATGAACACCAGGGGGACGCGGGCTTCACACATCCCGAGTGCGGCCCCAGGCCCGATTATAAGACCAGTGAACATTATCCGCCTCCACCCGCGGGTTCCCGTTTCACTCCGGCCCGAATCACAACAAAACGCCAAACTCCGGCACAGACAGGAAGTGAGTCAGGGAGCGTCTGTAAATGGAGGAGAAATACTGACTGATCAGGGAGCGTCTGTAAATGGAGGAGAAGTGGAGATTGGTCAGGGAGCGTCTGTAAATGGAGGAGAAATGGAGACTGGTCAGGGAGTGTTTGTAAATGAAGGGGAAATGGTGACTGATTAGGGAGTGTCGAGAAATGGAGGCTGGTCAGGGAGCGTCTGTAAATGGAGGCGAAATGGGGACTGGTCAGGGAGCGTCTGTAAATGGAGGAGAAATAGAAACTGGTCGGGGAGCGTTTGTAAATGGAGGAGAAATGGAAACTGGTCGGGGAGCGTCTGTAAATGGAGGTGAAGTGGTGACTGGTCAGGGAGTGTCTGTAAATGGAGGAGAAATGGTGACTGGTCAGGGAGTGTCTGTAAATGGAAGGAGAAATGGTGACGGGTCAGGGAACGTCTGTAAATGGAGGAGAAATGGAGACTGGTCAGGGAGCATCTGTAAATGGAGGAGAAATGGAGACTGGTCAGGGAGCGTCTGTAAATGGAGGAGAAATGGAGACTTGTTAGGGAGCGTCTGTAAATGGAGGAGAAATGGAGACTGGTCAGGGGGCGTCTGTAAATGGAGGAGAAATGGAGACTGGTCAGGGAGCGTCTGTAAATGGAGGAGAAATGGAGACTTGTCAGGGAGCATCTGTAAATGGAGGAGAAATGGAGACTGGTCAGGGAGCGTCTGTAAATGGAGGAGAAATGGAGACTTGTTAGGGAGTGTCTGTAAATGGAGCAGAAATGGAGACGTCAGGGAGCGTGTGTAAATGAAGGAGAAATGGTGACTGGTCAGGGAGCGTCTGTAAATGGAGGAGAAATGGAGACTAGTCAGGAAGCGTCCTTCACCTAAACTGAGAAATATTACACAGAGACAGTTTATAGGGAGGGACTGAGTGTGGGAAAGGGGGTTTTAGAAGTCCGGAATTAAAATGAAAATATTGTCAAAATGAAAATATTGTCACGATTAAATTAGATTTAGAATGAAATTCTAAACACAAGACAGATTTTCTTTATTTCATGCATACATGACCTGCCGTTGTTATTTCAGATTTCCAGCATTCGCAGTATTTTGCCATTGTATGTTTACATAGAGGCTGCTAGATTCTGAATTAAAAGACTAACTGCCCAGAAACTCTAGAATTGAAGCTTTTTTTCAATTCCTCCTTGGCCTCACCCCTCCCTATCTCTGTAACCTCCTCCAGCCCTACAACCCTCCCAGATTGCTGCGCTCCTCCAATTCTGGCCTCTTGCACGTCCCCAGTTTTAATCGCTCCACCATTGGAGGCCGTGCCTTCAGCTACTGGGCCCTAAGCTCTGGAATTCGTTCCCCCAAACTCCCCGACTCTCTTTCCTCTTTTAAGCCGCTCCTTAAAACCGACCTCTTTTGCGCTAATATCTCCTTATGCGGTTTGGTGTCAAATTTTGTTTGATAATGCTCCTGTGAAGCACCTTGGGACATGTTACTATGTTAAAGGTGCTACATAAATGCAAGTTGTTGTTATTCTCTACACAGAGACCTTCCCTGTTGGAGAGGTCCATAAACATCATTGTGCTGTCTAGGCAACGGGCAAAGCCATCTGTCTTAACTATCAATTTAAGAAGTTTATAGTTCCAATTAACTCCTGAGGCACAACACTCAATTGTGGGAAGAAAATATACTGAAGGAGCTGTTAGTTACAAAAACAATCTGCCAAGCCTATGTCTACGGAAGATCGAGTTAGAGCGAGCACATCTGTAAAAGGAATGCAGCTGGAAGTAATATTCCTTGCAGTTCGATGGAGGCCTTTTGTTAGTTCATTAATTGTAAGATTAGTTTGAGGTTGTTTGTTCTGTAACTTTCCTTCAGCAGGATGATCTGATTGACAGATGTAACAAGAATCACGCAGGCTCTACTTTTCGGGCCTGAATAGAGGGGCAGTTAGCAGCTTAGTTGAGAGTCCGAACCCCGGGGATAAGAAAGCTGACTGCTGCAGTCAAGGTGGAACATCTTGTGGTGCCTCCCAGATCTGCTAACTATTGGTCTGCTCAGTTGGTGGACACTGCCTGTCAGAAGAACTTTACTACACAACTATAATATTGTATGAATATCATAATTAGTATTTGTTTGTAGAATCTGTTATATGAGGAAAATTTTCACAGCGGGGAGTAACCTGGAGAGACATAAGGACACCTGCACCACGGAGAAACCATGGAAATGTGAGGACTGTGGGAAAGGATTCAATTACCCGTCTGAGCTGGAAATTCATCGGCGCAGTCACACCGGGGAGAGACCGTTCACCTGCTCCGTGTGTGGGAAGGGAGTCACTCATTCATGGAACCTCACTGAACACCAGCGCATTCACACCGGGGAGAGGCCATTCACCTGCTTCGTGTGTGGGAAGGGATTTACTTGTTCAAAAAACCTCACAACACCAGCGCATTCACACCGGGGAGAGGCCATTCACCTGCTCCGTGTGTGGGAAGGGATTCACAGAGTCTGCCAACCTCACTGCACACCAACTTGTTCACACTGATAAGAGATCATTTAAATGTTCTGACTGTGAGAAGACCTTTAAAAGCAGAAATTCTTTGCTGGCACACCAACGCACTCACACAGAGGAAAGGCCATTCACCTGCTCTGTGTGTGCGAAGGGATTTGATCGTTCATTCAATCTTGCTGGCACACCAACGCACTCACACAGAGGAAAGGCCATTCACCTGCTTGGTGTGTGGGAAGGGATTCACTCAGTCATCCAAACTGCTGACACACCAGCGAGTTCACAACTGACTGCAGGGGTTGGATTCTGCTGTTATTACTGCTGTTAATCACATTCAGGACTGAACCATGTTCATTCTGATAATTGGGGTTTGTTTCTGATGTTAATAACTCCCTAACTGGGCTGGAGTTTAATCTTCTGGATATATGCCAAATAAATCAGCTTTGTTTCCAACACACAATGTGTCGAGTCCTTGATTTCTCCAAGATAAGAGACTAATTGATGTCCTGTTACCGACTGCTCCATTTTTGGGCCTTTTCTCCTTTCTAACTCTAGATTATTTCAGTTCTCATACCTTCGGTTACTCTCATGGACAAGTCCCAGCTCGCCATACATTCCAGAGTGCCTCTCCTAGCCTTGGTATCCAGGGAAGGTATCGGTAACATACCCGGGATCACTAAACACAAAACCCAGTCTGTTAATCACTTTCAGCTACTGGGCTTAGCGTCTGACCCACAGCATCTCTCTCACCTTTGATGTGTGAATAGAGCATCACGCCACAGAACCTGGTTTAAATTTTAATGAACTCAGGAAATGTATTTCACAGAAGATCAACAAGGAAACACATCACGGCCCAATAATCCAGCTCTACATTCACAAGAGGAAGTCTGTTATCTAACTCCTCGAGTGGACAAAATAAAGAAAGATCCCAAATGTAAGGGGCCCTCGAATACTTTAATACCTTTCAAAGCGTGACCTTCTTACTCTAGAATTCCCCATCCCTGTGGGAGTTGATATTGGTCAGTTTGCTCAGATGGTTGGTGCATGGTGCTAATAACGCCGATGTCGCGGGTTCAATCCCCGTCCTGATGAGCTACGCTGTTTCGGCACGGGCTTGACGGGCCGAATGGCCTCCTTCTGTGCTGTAACCATTGATTCTCTGGTCAAAATCTGCTAATTGGAAATTTCTCACTGATTTTTCTGATTTGAATTTCAAGCTGACCAGTTCCTTCACTCACAGAATCTCCAAGGGGACTTTGATTTAAACAGCTCTCCCCTCTTTTATATCCGGGATTAGAGTTACTGGGAAATTGAATACATAAACATAGAAGATAGGAGCAGGAGTAGGCCATTCGGCCCCTCGAGCCTACTCCGCCATTTAATGCGATCATGGCTGATCATCCAAATTCATTACTCTGTCCCTGCTTTCTCCCCATACCCCTTGATCCCTTTAGCCTTAAGAAATATATCTAACTCCTTCTTGAATATATTTAATGAATTGGCCTCAACTGCCTTTTGTGGTAGAGAATTCCACAGGTTCACCACTCTCTGGGTGAAGAAATTCCTCATCTCTGTCCTAAATGGCTTATCCCTTATCTTTAGATTGCGACTCCTGGCTCTGGACTCCCCTGCCATCGGGAACATCCTTCCTGCATCTAGTCTGTCTAGTCCTGTTAGAATTTTATATGTTTCAATGAGATCCCCTCTCATTCTTCTAAACTCCAGTGAATATACGCCCAATCGACCCAATCTCTCCTCATACGTCATTCCTGCCATCCCACGTATCAGTCTGGTGAATCTTCGCTGCACTCCCTCCATGGCAAGAACATCCTTCCTCAGATAAGGTGACTAAATTCAATTCAATTCAAATCGCTTTATTGGCATGATAAGGTACATCTTATGTTGCCAAAGCATCGAAAAACATTTATGATTGAACACATAAACGCCGATCTATCCATACAGTGTATAAACAGATATATCCCTGAGTGTATAAATATACATTCGTATGATTTGTATATACTCTTCTTAGGTTTAATGGTTGTCCCTCTGTTTATGGCAAGCTGTAACATAGTGTGCCGCTAAGGTTACACAATTTCTCTGTTCCCCTAGTAGCTATGGGAGTTTCTAAAACAGCACACAATACTCAAGGTGTGGTCTCACCAAGGCCCTGTACAACTGCAACAAGACATCCTTGTTCCTGTACTCGAATCCTCTCGCTATGAAGGCCAACATACCATTTGCCTTCTTAACCGCCTGCTGCACCTACATGCTTACCTACAGTGACTGGTGCACAAGGACACCTAGGTCTCGTTGCACTTCCCCTTCTCCCAATCTGTTGCCGTTCAGATAATAATCTGCCTTCCTGTTTTTGCCACCGAAGTGGATAACCTCGCATTTATCCACTTTATACTGCATCTGCCCAATCGCCCAACCTGTCCAAGTCATCCTGGAGTTACTCAGCATCCTCCTCACAGCACACACGCCCACCCAGCTTTGTGTTGTCTGCAAACTTGGAGATATTACATCTAGTTCCCTCGTCCAGATCATTAATATATATTGTGAATAGCTGGGGTCCTAGCACCAATCCCTGCGGTATCCCACTAGTCACTGCTTGCCACTCAGAAAAAGACCCATTTACTCCAACTCTTTTCTTCCTGTCTGCCAACCAGTTCTCTATCCAAGTCAGTACCTTACCCCCAACCCCATGTGCTTTAACTTTACACGCTAATCTCTTATGCAGGACCTTATCGTAAGCCTTCTGAAAGTCCAAATACACCACATCCACTGGTTCTCCCTTATCTATTCTACCAGTTACATCCTCAAAAAATTCCAGTAGATTAGTCAAGCACGATTTACCTTTTGTAAATCCATGTTGACTTTGTCCGATCCTGTCACTGTTTTCCAAGTGCTCTGCTATTACATCTTTTATAATGGACTCTAGCATTTTCCCCACTACCGATGTCAGGCTTACCGGTCTATAATTTCCCGTTTTCTCTCTACCACCTTTTTTGAATAGTGGTGTTACATTAACTACCCTCCAATCCATGGGAACTGTTCCAGAGTCTATAGAATTTCGGAAGAAATAACTGACCACTCAAATTTAAAAGGGCCCGTCAGTGATATACAGACTGAACCAATCACACAGCTCTGGGTCAGATTGAATTATTCCTCTCTCCACCCTGTAACCGATTAAACTTGTAACACTGGGGCTGAAATTTCATTTCCGTGTGCTGGGGGTGCAGGCAGTGCTGGGCACAGAGGGAGCAGCAAAGCGGGTTCAGAGTGGGCACAGTGGGCCTGCCCTTGACCTGGGTTTTACTGGGGCACAAGCTCATTGCCAACGCATGGATTACAATTCTGGGACTGTACATGGGGATTCTAACCCTGGGACTGTACTTGGGGATTCTAACCCTGGGACTGTGCATGGGCATTCTAACCCTGGGACTGTACACGGGGATTCTAACCCTGGGACTGTACATGGGGATTCTAACCCTGGGACTGTACATGGGGATTCTAACCCCAGGACAGTACATGGGGATTCTAACCCTGGGACTGTACATGGGGATTCTAACCCTGGGACTATACATGGGAATTCTAACCCCAGGACAGTACATGGGGATTCTAACCCTGGGACTGTACATGGGGATTCTAACCCTGCGTCTGTACATGGGGATTCCAACCCTGGGACTGTACATGGGGATTCTAACCCTGGGACTGTACATGGGGATTCTAACCCTGGGACTGTACATGGGGATTCTAACCCTGGGACTGTACTTGGGGATTCTAACCCTGGGACTGTACATGGGGATTCTAACCCTGGGACTGTACATGGGGATTCTAACCCTGGGACTGTACTTGGGGATTCTAACCCTGGGACTGTACATGGAGATTCTAACCCTGGGACTGTACATGGGGATTCTAACCCTGGGACTGTACATGGGGATTCTAACCCTGGGATTGTACATGGGGATTCCAACCCTGGGACTGTACATGGGGATTCTAACCCTGGGACTGTACTTGGGGATTCTAACCCTGGGACTGTACATGGGGATTCCAACCCTGCGACTGTACTTGGGGATTCTAACCCTGGGACTGTACATGGGGATTCCGACCCTGGGACTGTACAGGGGGATTCTAACCCTGGGACTATTTTTTATTCGCTTATAAGATCTGGGTGTTGCTCGCCTTTATTGCCCATTCCTAGATGCCCTTGAGAAGGTGGTGGTGAGCCGCCTTCTTGAACTGCTGCAGTCCGTGTAGTGAAGGTGCTCCCGCAGTGCTGTTAGGGAGGGAGTTCCAGGATTTTGACCCAGCAACGATGAAGTATTGGTGATACATTTCCATGTCGGGATGGTGTGTGACTTGGAGGGGAACTTGGAGGTGGTGGTGTTCCCATGCACCTGCTGCCCTTGTCCTTCTAGATGGAAGAGGTCGTGGGCTTGGGAGGTTTTGTCGAAGAAGCCTTGGCGAGTTGCTGTAGTGCATCTTGTAGATGGTACACACTGCAGCCATGGTATGCCGGTGGTGGAGTGAGTGAATGTTTAAGGTGGTGGATTGGGTGCCAATCAAGCAGGCTGCTTTGCCCTGGATGGTTTCGAGCTTCTTGAGTCTTGTTGGAGCTGCACTCACCCAGGCAAGTGGAGAGTATTCCATCACACTCCTTACTTGTGCCTTGTAAATGGTAGAAAGGCTTTGGGGACTCAGGATTTAATTTTAATTTGGAGTTGATTGTTTGCGCCCCTTTAAAAAGGGGGCCCTCTCAGTAATGTGACATCGATTGATGACAATGTCATTCTAATTGGCACTTTAAAAGAGTCAAACATCCTTTCGTGCCTCCCAGGCTTGGCAATTATCAAAGTCTGAGTTCATGGATACAGCTTGTTAGATTATGAGTCTTGCTATATAACTATAATATTGTAAGAATATTACAAGAAGTATTCCTTTGTAGCATCTCCCATATGAATATTTTGCACTCATTTAGTAAAGGAGTTGTATTGTCGTAGAATCTTCATATTAAAATAAAACCTGTGCTCAGGGGGATTAAGGTGTGTGGAGTGTTTCATTGGAGATCTCAAACTCAACTAGGAATAGCGTAAAAGCTCATGAGGATTGTAAACAACTTCAGTCTGACATACACTGGAGATTGGAGTCAGTGACTGTGGGGCTGGTTTATATCAGACAGGAGGAGATTGGTGTCAGTGACTGTGGGGCTGGTTTACATCAGACAGGAGGAGATTGGTGTCAGTGACTGGGGTTGGTTTATATCAGACAGGAGGAGATTGGTGTCAGTGACTGTGGGGTTGGATTATATCAGACAGGAGGAGATTGGTGTCAGTGACTGTGGGGTTGGTTTATATCAGACAGGAGGAGATTGGTGTCAGTGACTGTGGGGCTGGTTTATATCAGACAGGAGGAGATTGGTGTCAGTGACTGGGGTTGGTTTATATCAGACAGGAGGAGGTTGGTGTCAGTGACTGTGGGGCTGGTTTATATCAGACAGGAGGAGATTGGTGTCAGTGACTGTGGGGCTGGTTTATATCAGACAGGAGGAGATTGGTGTCAGTGACTGTGGGGTTGGTTTATATCAGACAGTAGATTAGTGTAAGTCTAATGACATCTCCTGCAAGGTCTTGCCCTGTGAAAATTGTACTGGATAGTCGGGAATGTGAGTAATGGGAATCTCCTGTGTAAATAATTACAGAATCACAGCCTCCTTATCATTCACAGAGGGATTTTTACTCAACCTCTAACCCGTGCTGTACCTGCCCTGGGATTGGTTTATGGGGACAGTGTAGAGGGAGCTTTACTCTGTATCTAACCCATGCTGTACCTGCCCTGGGAGTGTTTGATGGGACAGTGTAGAGGGAGCTTTACTCTGTATCTAACCCGTGCCGTACCTGCCCTGGGAATGTTTGATGGGACAGTGTAGAGGGAGCTTTACACTTGTGGTGTATGTAACCTGTTCCACCTTAAGAGAACTACCTTAAGAGATGTACTACTTTCTCTTGGCTGCTGTATACTGTAATACTGTAATACCGGTGGTGACCACACCGGTATATAAGTGTTGTGCAAGGATTTGCTGGGCAGTTCAGCCCTGACCTTCGAATAGTAAAGACCTGTTAAAAGTTATTCTTGTTGTCTGTGTCCAGTGATTGATCCTAAACCTAACTGGGACATACAGACTCAACAACACTGTATCTAACCCATGCTGTACCTGCCCTGGGAGTGTTTGATGGGACAGTGTAGAGGGAGCTTTACTCTGTATCTAACCCGTGCTGTACCTGCCCTGGGAGTGTTTGATGGGGCAGTGTAGAGGAAGCTTTACTCTGTATCTAACCCGTGCTGTAGCTGACTGGAGATAGTTTGATGGGACTCAATGATCACAACATTTAACCCAAAGATGATAGAATATAAACCCATCAGCTTCTTAATAGAGTATGAAGGTTGGTGACACTGGACACTTGAACCAGCAAATTAATAGGACAAGTTGTTAGCCAGAATCTTATACTCCTATGTCTTTGCTCCTCTATTCCTTTCAAAGTTTTACCTATTCATGTAAATTTCCTACATTTTTCTTCCTCCTAAAATCTATCACCTCACATATCTCCAGTCTGAACATTCATTAACCACTACTCTCTCTTTTCTACCAGGCCTCTGGATTACTAGCCCAGTGACATTACCACTATGCTACCGATCTCTTGTGCCTCATATACCCAAGCTGAGATCATTTCTTTACATTAAGATCAGTGATCCCAACACTGACCCTGGGGGACACCACTGTTTACATCCCTCCAGTCTGAACACCCATTAACCACTACTCTCTGTTTTCTGCCCTTTACCCAACTTCCTATCCACGCTGCTCCACTCCCTTTAATACCGTGAGCCTTAATTTGATCAACAAGCCTCCCGTCCGGCACCTTATCAAACACCTTTAGACAATCCATCTCCACAACATCCACTGCATTTCCTTTCTCACTACAGTGTGTTATTTCCTGAAATAATCCCTGCTGTCTGTCCTGAATGAATCCATTTCACTACCAAATGTTGCAATGTTTGCTCCACCGAACAGGGTTTCATCTGTTTAAAGCCACAACAGAAAGGTCCAGTTTTCTCCGGGAGTTTGAGAGAAATCAGCTTTGAAAATGATGCAGAGTTTCAGCCAATGAGGGAGCTCCGGGCTGAGCCCCGCCCACTGGGTGCCACAAGCCCCGCCCCTCATACACTCCGATTGGTTGGAGGATCCACCACCGGCTCGGTCCTCCAGCCCCGCCCCGCTCTTCCTATTGGTCCAAAGCTCCCGTCAATCACCCGGGCAGTGTGAGCTGAGCATGCACGGGCGGCGGTGGCGACTGTGGGTGAGGCAGCAGGTGAGAGATGGATGGAGGGAGGATGCAAAACAGGACTAATGCTGCCGAGCTCAGCTCTCCATGTCTCTCCAGTGGCTGAAGGGTCTGTGACCCTGTCAGGGACGCCCCTGCCACAGGACTCAATACCCACCCCCTCCACCACTGGTGCACTGTGTCTGCAGTGTGTACGGTCTACAAGATGGCCAGGCAGCAGAATGGATGGAAAGATCGCAACAAACTCCCCTTAACTCCAACCCTCTGATTTCTGTCTTGTACCCATCTTTCCATCCATTCTGCTGCCTGGCCCTTCACTCCACATGGCCTGACCTGGGTCATCTTGTCGATGTTACATACTGTTTTTGGATAGCAAGCTGATTACAAAACAGGAAACAGAGAGTAGGGGTTGGGAGTAGCTACTCAGACTGGCAAAGGGTGGGAAGTGGTGTTCCACAGGGATCGGTGCTGGGATCACTGTTGTTCATAAACGATTTGGACTCGGGAATCAGAGGTACAATTTCAAAGTTTTTCGATAACACCAAATTGGGAGGTAGAGTTAATACTGAGGAAGACAAAATGCAAGAAGACATTAATAAATTTCAGAATGGGTGTGTAATTAGAAAATGAATTTCACTATAGATCAGTGTGAGGTGGTGTGTTTTGGTGGGAAGAAGAAGGATGCCACACACTACTTGGACAAGGGGGTGAAATTGGGTTGCTTTGTGCCTCCCGCGATATTCAGCGGGAGGTTAGCGGCGGCGGTAGCCGGTAGCACCCCGTGGCACTGCACCACCGGCAATGACGTCATCGCCATGCACAGCACCCCGGCTGCAAACTTGGGTTGCGACCACTGACCTATCGCCGGACGATATGTCCGACGGCATCAGGGGTCGTTCCTGCAGCTGCAGCGGCGCTACTTAAAAGGCAGGTGTCGGGCGGCAACTTTTTATTTTGGCCGACTGCCAGCACCTTCCCCCTTCTCCTTTCTTCTTCGGGGTGCCGGCTGCGATCGCTCAGTCCGGTGCTCCTCTTGATCCGACACCCCGCTCCCCGGTGGTCCAGCAGGGCCCCGGTGTGCGCAGTGCTAGGCCCCTCCCCTTTAATCGGGGAGGGAGGTCTGCTATGATGCGGTGCTATGTGCCGATGGGCATGGCGTTGTTGCACGAAGTGCCGTGAAATTCACTGGTAGTGCCTCAAGAGGGAGGGGAGCGCTTCCAGTAGCACCCTGCCTCGTGCCTGGGGCGCTACCACTGAATTTAATGCGCAGGGGCGCTAACTTTTTTGAGGCGCTTAAATTAGGGGGCGCCACCGAATTTTTCCCCCTAAGAGTCTAAATGGGCTGGAGGAGCAGAGGGATCCAGGGATACAGATACAGAAATCACTAAAAGTAGCGACACAGGTTAATAAGGCCATTAAAAATAAAGCACTGGGGTACATTCCTGAAGGAGCCTTCTGTTCCGTGCCTAGGAGCTCTAAAGCATGGCAGAGAGCGGCTGGAACACGTTTCTCACATGCCTCAACATTAACCCACATGGAGCCTTTGCCGACAGTGAGGAGAGACGAGAAAGACCAAAGTGCCATTTGCCCCTCTCAGTGTGGCCCTGAAGGACTGTGTCCAGGCTAAAGTTCTGTTCCCACCGTACGATCCTCCCCCGGATTGACCTTTCTGAGCTCCAGTCAGGTGATGCTAAACACTCAGATGGGAAAGACAAAAATCTACAACAATGTGTTTAAAACAAAGCTGATTTATTTGACATATATCCAGAATATTAAACTCCAGCCCAGTTACAGGAGTTATCAACATCAGCAGAAACAAACCCTAACTGTCAGAATGGTTCAGTCCTGGGTGTGATTAATAGCAGCAATAACAGCAGAATCCAACCCCTGCAGTCACTTGTGAACTCACTGGTGTGTCAGCAGGCTGGATAATTGAGTGAACCCCTTCCCACACATGGAGCAGGTGAACGGTCTCTCCCCAGTGTGAACTTGTTGGTGTCTCAGCAGATGTTTTTTGCTTTTAAATCTCTTCTCACAGTCAGAACATTTAAAAGGTCTCTTATCAGTGTGAACAAGTTGGTGTTCCTGCAGGTGGGATGAATTAGTGAATCCCCTCCCACACACGGAGCAGGTGGAAGACCTCTCCCCAGTATGAACTCGCTGGTGTGTCAGCAGGTTGGATGAATTTGTGAATCTGTTTCCACACACGGAACATTTGTTCCACAGGCCGGTGATATTCAGATCTGATGAGTCGAGTGATTCTCAGATCTTGACGTGATGTTTGGTTTGAGCTTACCGTCTGTAAATCCTCCCCTTCTAATAGCCTGTAAAATTAATTTAAAACAGGGAGTGTGAGAGAGAATCCACAAGAAAACAAAGGCAGGTTGTGAAATTGAGCTCAATGAATCTGGTCATTTGTGGGGCCGGCACCAGAAAAACTGACCATGAAAGCTGCCGGATTGTCATAAAAACCCAACTGGTTCACTAATGTCCCTCAGGGAAGGGAATCCGCCACCTGGTCTGGGACTACACAAGACTCTGGCCTCTATGGGAGGAGAGAGAGAGAGGTGGGAGGGGGAGGGGGTGAAGGAAAGGAACTTTATACACCTGCAACTCGACCAGAACTTTGACAGAACCTCCAAAACCCGCAACCTCCAGCACCTAGAAGGACAAAGGCAGAAGGTGTAGGGGAGCAGCATCATCTCCAAGTTCCCCTCCAAGTCACACACCATCCTGACTCAGATATATTCATCGTTGCTGGGTCAAAATCCTGGAACTCCTTACCTGACAACATTGTGGGAGTACCTTCACCACACGGACTGCAGCGGATCAAGAAGGCGGCCCACCACCACTTTCTCAACGGGCAACTGGGTTTGGCCATATTTGCTGCTCTTGCGAGCGACGCCCACACCAGAAGAATGAATTAAAACAAGTCTGTATATGTAAACTTGATTAAAAGCCTCTACAGAAATACTTGTTCCTAAAACAATACTCTTTTACATTGTAGGGACAATGTTTAACAACCTAATCTCCCCCAGAATCCACCTCCCTTGACAGCCTCACATTGGAAATTGTTGTGTCCTCCTGGGCTCAGAAGTACTGGGGGTTAAACCCAGCAGCTTCTCCTCCATCTCCACTCCAGCTCAAACTGATGCAACAAAAAGACCTACACAGGCGGCCAGGGACCTACCTTCCGTCAGCCTGCAATAAAACTCTTCACGACAGCCGCTGACTAATGGCGGCCGCAGCACCCACAATTCCCCGCACCCCAGAAACTGCTCTACCCAAGGCGCTGATTTCCCCGCTGAGAGTGCGCATGCTTCCCGGGGCCGTGGGCCATTCTGGGAGCCCGGCTCCTGTCCTTTGGCCAGAGTCAGACTCGGTGGAACCGACTAAAGAAACCGGGAAGCGGTGGCTCGGATGGGGGAGGCGCTGCACCCTGGGTTTCCTGGTGCCGGGGCACTGGCCTCACGTCCACCGGGCCTGGCTGCTCTGATTCTGATTGAGTTTTTTGATGAGGTAACAGAGAGGGTTGATGAGGGCAATGCGATTAACGTGGTGTACCTGGATTTCCAAAAAGTATTGGAAAAAGAGCCACATAATAGGCTTGCCAGCAAAGTTGAAACCCATGGAATAAAAGGGACAGTGGCAGCATGGATACAAAATTGGCTAAGTGACAGAAAACAGAGAGTAGTGGTGAACGGTTGTTTTTTGGACTGGAGGAAGGTACACAGTGGTGTTCCCCAGGGGTCAGTACTAGGACCACAGCTTTACTTGATATATATTAATGACTTAGACATAGAAACATAGAACATAGGAGCAGGAGTAGGCCATTCGGCCTCTCGAGCCTGCTTTACCATTCAATGAGATCATGGGTGATCATCCAAATTCAGTACCCTGTCCCTGCTTTCTCCCCATATCCCTTGATCCCTTTAGCATTAAGAAATATATCTAACTCCTTCTTGAATATATTTAATGAATTGACCTCAACTTCCTTCTGTGGTAGAGAATTCCACAGGTTCACCACTCTCTGGGTGAAGAAATTCCTCCTCATCTCAGTCCTAAATGGCTTACCCCTTATCCTTAGACTGTGACCCCTGGTTCTGGACTCCCCTGCCATCGGGAACATCCTTCCTGCATCTAGTCTCTCCAGTCCTGATAGAATTTTCTAAGTTTCAATGAGATCCCCTCTCATTCTTCTAAATTCCAGTGAGTATAAGCCCAATCGACCCAATCTCTCCTCATACGTCATTCCTGCCATCCCAGGTGTCAGTCTGGTGAATCTTCGCTGCACTTCCTCCATGGCAAGAACATCCTTCCTCAGATAAGGTGACCAAAACTGTACACAATACTCAAGATGTGGTCTCACCAAGGCCTTGTACAACTGCAGCAAGACATCCTTGTTCCTGTACTCGAACCCTCTTGCTACGAATGCCAACATACCATTTGCCTTCTTAACTGCCTGCTGCACCTGCATGCTTACCTTCAGCGACTGGTGCACAAGGACACCCAGGTCTCGTTGCACTTCCCCTTCTCCCAATCTATTGCCGTTCAGATAATAATCTGCCTTCCTGTGTTTGCCACCAAAGTGGATAACCTCGCATTTATCCACATTATACTGCATCTGCCATGCATCTGCCCAATCACCCAACCTGTCCAAATCATACTGGAGTTTCTCGGCATCCTCCTCACAGCACACACGCCCACCCAGCTTTGTGATGTCTGCAAACTTGGAGATATTACATCTAGTTCCCTCGTCTAGATCATTTATATATATTGTGAATAGCTGGGGTCCAAGGACCGATCCCTGCGGTACCCCACTAGTCACTGCCTGCCACGCGGAAAAAGAGTTGTTTATTCCAACTCTTTGCTTCCTATCTGCCAACCAGTTCTCTATCCAAGTCAGTACCTTGCCCCCAATCCCATGTGCCTTAACTTTACACGCTAATCTCTTATGCGGGACCTTATCGAAAGCCTTCTGAAAGTCCAAATACACCACATCCACTGGTTCTCCCTTATCTATTTTACCAGTTACATCCTCAAAACATTCCAGTAGATTAGTCAAGCACGATTTACCTTTTGTAAATCCATGTTGACTTTGTCCGTACCTGCCACTGTTTTCCAAGTGCTCTGCAATTACATCTTTTATAATGGACTCTAGCATTTTCCCCACTACCGATGTTAGCCTTACCAGTCTGTAATTGCCCATTTTCTCTCTACCACCTTTTTTGAATAGCGGGGTAACATTAGCTACCCTCCAATCCATGGGAACTGTTCCAGAGTCTATAGAATTTTGGAAGATGACCAGCAAAGCATCTACTATTTCTAGGGCCTCTTCCTTAAGTACCCTAGGATGTAGATTATCAGGCCCTGGGGATTTATCGGCCTTCAATCCCATCAATTTCCCTATCACCATTTCCCTACAAATACTGATTTCTTTCAGTTCCTCCCTCTCATTAGACCCTATGTTCCCCGACATCTCTGGGAGGTTATTTGTGTCCTCCTTTGTGAAGACAAAACCAAAATATATATTTAATTGGTCAGCCATTTCTTTGTTCCCCATTATAAATTCCCCTGATTCTGACTGCAAGGGACCTACGCTTGACTTCACCAATCTTTTTCTCCTCACATATCTATAGAAGCTTTTACAGTCAGTCTTTATGTTCCCTGAAAGCTTACTCTCATACTCTATTTTCCCCCTCTTAATTAATCCCTTTGTCCTCATTTGTTGACTCCTAAACTGCTCCCAATCCTCAGGTTTACTGCTTTTTCTGCCCAATTTATATGTCCTCTCCTTGGATCTTATGCTATCCCTAATTTCCCGTGTTAGCCATGGTTGATTCACCTTTTTGTTTTATTTTTATGCCAAATAGGGATGAACAAATTCTGTAGTTCATCCATGCGATCTTTAAATGTTTGCCATTACCTATCCACTGTCAACCCTTTGAGTAAGAATCCCCAATCAATCCTACCCAACTCGTTCCTCATACCATCATAGTTTCCTTTATTTAAATTCAGGACCCTAGTCTCTGAGTCGAATACTTCACTCTCCATCTTAATGAAGAATTCTATCATATTATGATTGCTCCTCCCCAAGGGGCCTCGCACAACAAGATTGCTAATTAATCCTTTCTCATTACATAATACATGGTCTAAGATGGCCTGATTTCTGGTTGGTTCCTCGACATATTGGTCCAGGAAACCATCCCGTATACACTCCAGGAATTCCTCCTCCACAGTATTGTTACTAATTTGGTTAGCCCAATCTATATGTAGATTAAAGTCACCCATGATAACTGCTGTGCCCTTATTGCATGCATCTCTAATTTCCCATTTAATGCCATCCCCAACCTCCACATTACTGTTTGGGGGTCTGTATACAACTCCCACTAACGTTTTCTGTCCCTTGATATTTCTCAGCTCTACCCATACAGATTCCACATCATCAGAGCTAATATCCTTCCTTACAATTGTGTTAATGTCCTCTTCAACCAGCAATGCTACCCCACCTCCTTTTCCTTTTTGCCTGTCTTTCCTGAATATTGAATACCCCTGGATGTTGAGTTCCCAGCCCTGGTCACCCTGGAGCCATGTTTCCATAATCTCAATCATATCATTTCCGTTTACATCTATTTGCGCAGCTAATTCATCCACCTTATTACGAATGCTCCTCGCATTAAGACACTGTGCCTTCAGGCTTGTTTTTTTAAGATTCTTAGACCTTTTAGAATTATTATTTACTGTGGCCATGTTAGATTTAAACCCTTGATTACTCTGACTGTCACTTTTGCTTTTCTCCTTCCTGTCTTTTGTTTCTATCCTTGTTTCCCTTTCCTCTGTCTCCCTGCACAGGTTCCCAACCACCTGCCATTTTAGTTTAAACCCTCCCCCACAGCACGAGCAAACACACTCCCTAGGACATCGGTCCCAGTCCTGCCCAGGTGCAAATCATCCATTTTGTACTGGTCCCACCTCCCGCAGAACTGATTCCAATGTCCCAGGAATTTGAATCCCTCCCCCTTGCACCATTCCTCTAGCCATGTATTCATCTGAAATATCTTTCTATTTCTACTCTGCCTAGCACATGGCACTGGTAGCAATCCTGAGATTACTACCTTTGAGGTCCTATTTTTTAATTTACCTCCTAACTCCCTATATTCAGCTTTTCGGACCTCATCCCGGTTTTTACCTATATCGTTGGTACCTATATGCACCACGACAACTGGCTGTTCAACCTCCCCTTCCAAAATGCTCTGTAGCCGCTCCGAGACATCCTTGACCCTTGTACCAGGGAGGCAACATACCATCCTGGAGTCTCATTTGCGGCTGCAGAAACGCCTATCTATTCCCCTTACAATAGAATCCCCTATCACTATAGCTCTCCCATTCTTTTTCCTCCCGTCCTGTGCAGCAGAACCACCCATGGGGCCAGGCAATTGGCTGCTGCTGCCTTCCCCGATAAGCCATCTCCCTCACCAATATCCAAAGCGGTATATCTGTTTGAGGGGGGATGGTCACAGGGGACCCCTGCACTACCTGCCTGCGCCTACTACTCTGCCTGGTGGTCACCCATTCTCTTCCTGCCTGTGCAGCCTTTACCTGCGGTTTGACCAACTCCCTAAACATGCTATCCATGATGTCCTCAGCACCGTGAATGCTCCAGTATGTATCTACTCGCAGCTCCAGCGCCGCAGTGCGGTCTGTCAGTAGCTGCAGCTGGATACACTTCCCGCACCCATGGTCGTCAGGGACACAAGAAGTTTCCCGAATTTCCCATATAGTGCAGGAGGAGCATACCACGGCACAGAGCTCTCCTGCCATGACTTACCCTTTAATTAATTCAAATTAAATTAAATCAAATCGATCCCAACAATTACACACCAATTAAATGATGTACTCAAGGGCCCTTGTTTAACAGTAGTCCCCGCTACACAACAGAGACCCTAGAAACTATAAACCACAAAATTTAAGTATGGAAAAAACAAGAAAGAGAGAAATACTCACCAACCAATCACCTACCTGCTTTCTGGTGATGTCACACTTCGATTACTTTTTACATCTCTCTCCCACTCTCGGAGCTCTGAGATTGGTAAAACTACCTGCTTCACCGCCTCGCTCTTTATATCACCGCCGCCGCTCCTCCCAGGTCCGCACTGCCACTGCTGCTGCTGTGGGGTTTACAGGGCACAGTTTAAAAATTTGCAGATGACATAAAAATTGGAAGTATAGTGAACTGTGAGGAGGATAGTGATAGACTTCAAGAGGACATAGACAGGCTGGTGGAATGGGCGGACACGTGGCAGATGAAATTTAATGCAGAAAAGTGCGAAGTGATACATTTTGTTAGGAAGAACGAGGAGAGGTAATATAAACTAAAGGGTACAATCCTAAAGTGGGTGCATGAACAGAGAGACCTGGGGGTATGTGTGCACAAATCATTGAAGGTGGCAGGGCAGGTTGAGAAAGTGGTTAAAAAAGCATACCGGATCCTGGGCTTTATAAATAGAGGCATAGAGTCCAAAAGCAAGGAGGTTATGATGAACCTTTATAAAACACTGGTTCGGCCTCAACTGGAGTATTGTGTCCAATTCTGGGCACCGCACTTTATGAAGGATGTCAAGGCCTTAGAGATGGTGCAGAAAAGATTTACAAGAATGGTTCCAGGGATAAGGGATGAGGGACTTCAGTTACGTGGATAGACGCAAGAAGCTGGGGTTGTTTTCCTTAGAGCAGAGAAGGTTGGGAAGAGATTTGATAGAGGTGTTCAAAATCATGAAGGGTCTGAACAGAGTAGATAGAGAGAAACTGTTCCCATTGGCGGAAGGGTCGATAACCAGAGGACACAGATTTAAGGTGATTGGCAGAAGAACCAAAGACGACATGAGGAAAAACTTTTTTATGCAGCGAGTGGTTAGGATCTGGAATGCACTGCCTGAAAGGGTGGTGGAGGCAGATTCAATTACGGCTTTCAAAAGGGAATTGGATAAGTACCTGAAGTAAAGAAATGTGCAGGGTTACGGGGAAAGGGCGGGGAGTGGGACTAGCTGAAGTGGTCTTGCAGCGAGCTGGCACGGACTCGACGGGCCGAATGGCCTCCTTCTGTGCTGTAACCATTCTATGATTCTATAAAATATCAGAAAGTTTGTTCCACAGAAGCCCGGGGTTTATTTGCTTTTATTGATGAATTTAAAAAGTCTCTATTAAAACCTGAGCCAGTGTGTTGTGGGACAAAGAGCCTTGTGTCCAATAAGGGGAATAAAGGCCCACAGCCTCCCCTGGCCCCGGGCCCTGAACAAGGGACTGGAGAAACTCGCTGCCCTGCGGATCAGACAATCAGCCGGCGCTAGTCCCGCCCCTCGGGCTCTCCGATTGTTTGGAGGACCCGCCGCCGGCTCGCTCCTCCAGTCCCGCCCTGCTCGCTCTCTATTGGTCGGAAGCTCATGTCAATCAGGCCGTGGGCCCTGGTCACTTGTCCCTGAGGTGATCACGTGCGCCGTCCAACTGACGCCGCTCGGACCGGTGCCTCGCGGACTCTCAGGTTTTTCTATTTCGCTTTATTCTCTCCTGATCCACCCGTCCCCCCACCCCGCGTGATTCTCCACCCAATCGGAGCGGAGAAAACTCACTTTGCGTCACCGATCGCGACTCTGGAACCGACACCAAGGCCTTTCCCCGGAATGCCCCGCACCGGCTCCGTCCGACAGGATACGAGTGCGCATGCACAGCTCCAAATGGGGGAGGGGGGTTGGTATCCTCTGGGCATGCGCGGTTATTACCCTTAGTGACCGGGAGGGGTCGCTGTGCCAGAATCGGCACAAACCGCTGCTCCATGTGCGCATGCACCATATCTACTGTTGTGTATGTACCTTTAAGAGAATAACTGGTCTCAGACTGCAGTACCGGCAGTGACCACCCCTGTATAAAAGGCGCTAGTGAGCCTCTGTTGTTTTAGTTTCACTATTGACTTCCACCAGTAAAGACGTGTTTTGTTTAACTCTGCTGTCCGTGTCTCAATCATTCACGGACATAATACTGGCGACGAGCAGATACGAACCTACCTACAGTCTGCACCACCTCCTGGGATCCATTCCTACAGCGAAGTGAGCAGAGGTCGAGGCCAGAAAGAAAAGAAAGTAAGAGGCAGTAGAAACGGGCGTCGACCGTGGGCATCCGCCCTGTGTTGCAGAGTTGAAGATTGCTGGAGAAGCTGTCGGATGCGGGGCCTGGTTCCTGTCGAAGGTGCTTCAGCTAATCGGGCTGGTGGCAAGTAGTGCACTGATCCTTCCTGGGCTGCGGCGGTCGCGAACTCGAGCGGGTGGCTTGCAACGGGGCCGAGCAGCGTTGTCGGGAAGAAGAGAGAGAGAGGGTGGAGCACACAGGGCGCGGCCGGTGCTACGAAGCTGGGCTGCGTATAGACCCGCAAAGAGGGAGGCAAGAGTCCCACAGGGTTGTTCCACGACGGGAAAATAATAATAAAAAATATATATATATTAAACGCGCAAGAAACCGTGGAAAGCAGCGCTAACAACAGCGGGGAAGAAGGCAAAGCGCGGGAGGCACCATTTTGTTAAATCGGGGAAGAAGGCAAAGCGCGGGAGGCGCCATTTTAGATTTGCAAGATGCCGAAGACTGGCTGTATCACTGCTTTTGATAATACAATAGAGGACTGGACCACGTATGTGGAAAGAGTCGAGGTATATTTCAAGGCAAACGAAATAGCGGAGGAGAAAAAGGCATCGATATTGTTAAACTTAATGGGCGCTAGAACGTACGGCCTATTGCGGGGCCTGATTACTCCAGCCAAACCGAAGGCGAAGAGTTTTAACAAAATTGTTGCTGTCCTACAGGAACACCTAAACCCTGCACCGCTGTTGATAGCAGAAAGATTTAAATTCCACAGGGGAACTCAGCACAAAGATGAGAGCAATGCTGAGTATCTTACGGAACTACACAAGCTATCAAAGCACTGCCAGTTCGGAGCAGGACTGGCAGATACCCTACGGGACAAATTTGTCTGTGGACTCCTGAGTGAAGGAACACAGAAGAAGTTACTCTCAGAGAAAGAGCTGACGCTAGATAAGGCTTTCAGCGTGGCAGTATCGTATGAAGCAGCAGCCAGGGGAGCTGCAGAAATTCAACAAAAACCAAAGGAATACGGCACCCACAAAATGACATGGGGATTTGCAAAATGTTATCGCTGTGGCAGAACTAACCATGACCAGAAGGACTGCTGGTCCAAAGAAAAAATATGCAGGCAATGCGGGAAGATGGGACACATTGCACGAGTTTGCAGGTCTGGGAAGAAGACCAGCGACAACAAAAATGCTACTAAGGAACCGTACAAGAAAGTACAAAAGATGACGGACAGTAGTTCCGAAGACCAGATGAGCGATAGTGAATCCGGGAATAGGAGACTAAGCTGTCTCAAACTTCACAATGTAATCGCAAAAGAGGATCACCGAACCATTTGGGCCACCCCCACGATAGCAGGGTCCCAATTTAAAATGGAATTGGATACAGGATCAGCGCTAACCATTATGAATCAATGAGAATGCGAGCGGCTATTTTCACACATACCCTTGAGAGAGACATCCATCGTCTTGACGACGTATACAGGGCAAAAAGTATACCCCAGAGTAAAAATAAAGGTGCCTGTCGAATACAACGGCAAGAAAATACGGAAATTGTATCTCTACATACTGCCAAATGGTGGACCACCGTTATTGGGACGGGAATGGATCAGGAAGATAAGCTTAGATTGGCACTCCATTCATGCAATGGCGGTGGATGGTAAAATAGATGAAGACGTCACTCCTGGACGATTGTCAACAATCTTAACTAACGCCAAAGAGGTATTTCAACAAGAACTGGGCACGCTTAAAGGCGTAACCGCCTCGATAAAAATAGAAGAGAATGCAGTTCCCAAGTTTTTCAAAGCAAGACCGGTACCATATGCAATTCGCCCAGCCGTCGAGGCAGAGCTGGAGAATCTGGAGAAGGCGGGCGTGTTGTCTAAGGTTGACTGGAGTGAGTGGGCGACACCCATCGTTCCTGTCATGAAGAAAACGTTAAGCAATAAGTCCGGGGAGTCAAGGAAGATTTGTATCTGTGGGGATTTCAAGGTGACGGTGAACCCAGTCCTTCACACAGTACAATATCCTCTTCCAAGGATAGAAGACATCTTCGCCTCACTGTCTGGAGGGAAGCGTTTTACAAAAATTGACCTAGCACAAGCATATTTGCAGATGGAGGTTGAACAGTCCTCTAGGAAGTATCTCACGATAAACACTCACAAAGGTCTTTACCAGTATCATCGATTGGTATTCGGAGTAGCATCGGCTCCGGCGATATGGCAAAGAGCGATGGAACAAGTCCTGCAAGGGATTCCGGGGACTCAGTGTTACTTGGACGACATCCTTGTGACGGGTGAAGATGACAGTGAACACCTTAACAACCTAGAACAGGTGCTCACTAGACTACGGGAACATGGGCTGTGAGCCAACCGCCCCAAGTGCGAATTTTTTAAGAAACAGATATCGTATTGTGGCCACGTGATTGATGAAGAGGGGTTACATAAGTCCCCTGACAAAATTGAAGCCGTTGTTAAGGCCCCAGCGCCTGAAAATGTGTCGCAACTGAGGTCATTCCTCGGATTGGTGAATTACTATCATAAGTTTTTGCCGAATTTGTCGACAATTCTGCACCCACTGAACGCCCTGCTACGAACAGGGGTAGCATGGAAATGGAGCGATGATTGTAAGCGTGCTTTTCAGAAGAGTAAGGACTTAATCACTTCAAGGGAAGTATTGGCTCACTACAACCCAGCACTGCCGATCAGACTGGCATGTGATGCGTCTCCCTACGGCATTGGGGTGGTACTGTCACATAAATTCCTTGATGGTTTAGAGAGGCCGATAGCTTTTGCATCATGCTCGTTAACTTCTGCCGAGCGTAACTACGCCCAGATTGACAGAGAGGCCCTCAGCCTAGTGTGGGGGGTGAAGGAGTTCAATCACTACCTGCACGGTCAAAAATTTACTCTACTAACCGATCATCAACCTCTTGTCTCCATTTTCAACCCGCAGAAGGGCGTACCGATAATGATAGCACAACAGCTGCAGAGATGGTCCCTTTTCCTAGGGGCACACCAATATGACATTGAGTACAAAGGAACTAAACAGCATGGAAATGCTGATGGATTGTCACACCTACCGTTGCCGACGGTGGAAGAAGACCTTGCAGTGGATCCAATGGAGTTATTCCACTCGACCATAGTCGAATGTCTCCCTGTGACGAATGCAAACATAGAAAAGGAAACACGGAATGACCCGACACTATCACGGGTCTATGATTTAATGGTGAAGGGATGGCCAGCACATGGCGAACCACTGCTGCCAGCATTCTCGCCGAGAAGAGAACAGCTGTCAGTGTGCAGAGGAACCTTGATGTGTGGATCCAGAGTAGTAATTCCACCTAAGTTGATGGATAGAGTGCTCAATGAGCTTCATGAGGGTCATGTGGGAGGGGTAAAAATGAAGAACTTAGCCAGAGCGTTTGTGTGGTGGCCGGGAATCGATAGAGAAATCGAAGAGATGACCAAGAGCTGTGCAGGATGCCAGAAGGTCCAAAACGCCCCACCACAAGCTCCTCTGCATCCATGGGAGTGGCCCTCAGCTCCATGGCAAAGGGTGCACATTGATTTTGCTGGTCCCTTCATGGACTCGATGTTTTTAATTGCGATTGATGCACATTCAAAGTGGCCAGAGGTAATAAAAATGTCCTCAACCACCACGGAAAAAACTATCACAGTTTTACGAACCATATTCACCAGAAATGGGCTGCCAGAACAAATTTGCTCTGACAATGGACCACAGTTTGTGTCTGAAGAGTTCCGGAGGTTCTTAAAGAACAATGGTGTTAAACATTACACATCTGCCCCATATCATCCAGCCACTAATGGATTGGCCGAGAGGTTTGTCCAAACATTCAAGAAGGCTATCAAGGCAATGTGTAATGAAGATATACCCCTACAACACAAGGTGGACAACTTCTTGTTTGCCTACCGGAATGCGACACATGCTGTTACCAACCAAATTCCAGCCATGATGTTCTGCAATCGAAGACTATGATGCCGCTTGGATTTGGTTAAGCCAAACGTCCGAAGAGATGTGGAGAACAGGCAGTTTCAGAATATGAATGAAAGGCCGACCAGGAGTTTTAAGATAGGTCACCAGTTTTGGCCCGGGACTACCACACTGAGAAATGGCAGCCAGGAACGATTTGTACACGACAAGGACCTCACATGTATACCGTGGACATTGGGGAGAGCATTGTAAGATGCCATGCTGACCAGATTCTAGAGTCACTGGAAAACGTCAACTCCACACCACGATCTGATACACCTGGTAATGAAATCGACGTTCCAATTGCAACTACCGCAGAACCGGTAATATTGGAAGCAGATGAACCAAACAACGACATTGATCCCGACTCAACATTGCCAGAAGAACCTGATACCCCAAAGAGGCGTTATCCAGACAGAATCAGGAAGCCTCCTCAAAGACTGAACTTATAATTGCTTAAACTTAACCAATGTATCTTGCAACAGTAATTGTGATTCTAATTAGTTATCATTTAGTTGTTAAATGAATGTTATGTACTGTTTATCTAAAAGGGGAGGAATTGTTGTGTATGTACCTTTAAGAGAATAACTGGTCTCAGACTGCAGTACTGGCAGTGACCACCCCTGTCTAAAAGGCGCTAGTGAGCCTCTGTTGTTTTAGTTTCACTATTGACTTCCACCAGTAAAGACGTGTTTTGTTTAACTCTGCTGTCCGTGTCTCATATCTACCTGTCCTGTTACCTTCAGGGATCTGTGGACCTGTATCCAAGGTCCCTCTGATCTTCTGCACTTCTCAGTGTCCCACCAGTTATAGTGTATTCCCTTGCCTTGTTAGACCTCCCCAAATGTGTTACCTCACACGTCTCCAGATTGAATTCCATTTGCCACTTGTCTGCCCACCTGACCAGTCCATTGATATCTTCCTGCAGTCTACAGCTTTCTTCTTCATTATCAACCACACGGCCAATTTTTGTATCATCTGCAAACTTCTTAATCATACTTCCTACATTCAAGTCCAAATCATTGATATATACCACAAAAAGCAAAGGACCCAGTACTGAGCCCTGTGGAACCCCATTGGAAACAGCCTTCCAGTCACAAAAACACCCTTCGACTATTACCCTTTGTTTCCTGCCTCTGAGCCAATTTTGGATACAACTTGACACTTTGCCTTGGATCCCATGGGCTTTTACTTTCGTGACCAGTATCAAAAGCCTTGCTAAAATCATTATAGACTACATCAAACGCACTCCCCTCATCGACCCTCCTTGTTACCTCCTCATAAAATTCAATCAAGTTAGTCAGACATGACCTTCCCTTAACAAATCCATGCTGACTGTCCCTGATTAATCCGTCTCTTTCTAAATGAAGATTTATCCTGTCCCTCAGAACTTTTTTCCAATAATTTTCCCACCACCGAGGTTAGGCTGACTGGCCTGTAATTACTCGGTCTATCCCTTTCTCCCTTTATAAACAATGGTACCATGTTAGCAGTTCTCCAGTCCTCTGGCACCACGCCTGTAGCCAGAGAGGATTGAAAAATGATGGTCAGAGTCTCTACTATTTCCTCTCTCAACAGTCTGGGATACATTTCATCCAGGCCTGGGGATTTATCCACTTTCAAAGATGCTAAACATCTTAATACTTCCTCTTTCCCTATGTTTATTTCATCTAATATTTCACACTCTTCCTCCCTGATTGCAATGTCTGCATCGTCCCTCTCTTTTGTGAAAACAGATGCAAAGTATTCATTAAGAACCATACCCATGTCTTCCGCTTCCACACACAGGTTACCTTTATAGTCCCTAATATGCTCCACTCTTACTTTAGTTATCCTCTTGCACTTAATGTATTTGTAAAACATTTTTGGGTTTTCCTTGCCAATATTTTTTCATGCCCTCTCTTTGTTTTGCTTTTCTTCTTCGAAATAATGCCATAGGATCTTCGATGTCCACCTGAGAGAGCAGACAGGGCCTCGGTTTAATGTTTACTCCAAAAATACTCACCTCTGACAGTGCCACACTCCCTCAGCACTGCACTGGAGTATCAGCCTAGATTTTTGTTCTCAAGTCCCTGGAGTAGAACTTGAACTCACAACTTTCTGACTCAGAAGTGAGAGTGCTACCAACTGAGCTACAGGCTGACATTAAAAAATAAGCAGTTCTGACAAAAGGTCATCGACCTGAAACATTGGGCTAAAAATTCAGTTTGGGGCGCCCAGCTCGCCTGGGCGCCGGAATTACCGCTGCGCGTGGAGCCACTTGCGCCAGCGGGATATTCAGTTTCAGTGCCCCAAGTGGAAGCCGGCCGCTAAACAAGGGTTTCGGTGCCCCACTTGGGGCGCTGAAACTGAATATTGGTGTGTAAAGTGCCGCAGCGCCACCCGCTGTGGCATGGCAGCCTGCGGTACTGCAGGCCTTCCTCTCACTCTTAAGGGGGAGGTGCCTGCAACAGCGCGATCCCCACTCGCGAGTGCCGGCAAATGAGCCCGGCACCAAGGAGAAGTGCCGGGCTCTCGGGAAACAGCCGGCAATGCCGCGGGGGGGGCGGTGTAGGAGGCCGGGGACGGAGGTGCGGGCAGGCGGCCGCCGAAAAAGCGGCCGGCCGCACCTCCACCTTAACTCGCCCCACTACCGCCACAGGTAGGCCCCTGTGTACCGGTCGCTGTTTGCGGCCGGTGCGGAGGAGGCAGCAGCTACCAAATATGGCCAGCGGGGGCGATAGCGGGGCGCTGCACACACCGATGACGTCATCGGTGGCGGCGCAGCGCTACAGGCTAACGCCGCCATTAGCGCCCCGCTATATATCATGGTAGGTTTGGCCAGTGGCACAAAAGCCCTCTTTGGGCGCAAACTGGTGGCGCAGGCCATTGAATTTCCAGGCCATTAACTCTGTTTCTCTCTCGACAGACGCTGCCTGACCTGCTGAGTATTTCCAGCATTTTCTGTTTTTATTAAAGAAACGAGGGAATGATTGCTGACAGGAAGAATGTTGGGTCGTCCTGCGCATGCGCACCTCCCTGGCAGCTGAGGCGGAAAACTGACTCGCCCCCCCCCACCTGAGCCGCGCACGCGTACCAGATGTTGTGGCTCTGCATGCGCGCCCGATGTTCCAACCGCGGGGTTTTGTGCGCTGAGCATGCGTGTTGTGGACCGATCGGGACGGGCGATTGTGGAGCAGGAGGGAGAGCACAGGGGCCATGTGCACATGCGCGGGACTCAGAGTCAACAGAGCGCTTTCTGGAGC
Organism: Somniosus microcephalus; assembly: GCF_052327205.1. NCBI lineage: Eukaryota > Metazoa > Chordata > Chondrichthyes > Squaliformes > Somniosidae > Somniosus > Somniosus microcephalus. Next base: position 39,509,958 of record NC_140990.1, on the reverse strand, counting down.
GCCGGGGCTTGTGGGTATTACAGCCGCCATTACTGCTGATCCTTTCAACCAACCTCTGCAGCAGCTGGAGACTGAAAAGCAGCTTCACTGCCTCTAGGGTCGGAAAGGGGAAAATTAAACAACATTTTCCCTCTGATCCTTTTCTGAACTCATTTTACAGGGTTATAGAAATGGAGCAGTTACAGGCGGGAAGCTCAGACCAAACATCACATCAAGATCTGACAGAGTCGCTCGATTCATCAGGACCTGAATATCATCGGCCGTTGCACATGGAAGGAGAACGCAGCGATTGCAGCGATGACAAACCGCACATGTGTTCAGTGTGTGGACGTGGATTCAGACGATCGCTTGACCTGGTGAGACACATGCACCATCACATCGGGGAGAAACTGGGTAAAGGTGGGGACAGCGGGAATGGATTCAGTTCCCCATCTGCATTGGAAGTTCAACGGCGCAGTCGCACCAGGGACAGTCCGTTCACTTGCTCCGTGTGTGGAAAGGGATTTGTTTGTTCATCCCACCTGCAAACACACCAGCGAGTTCACACTGGGGAGAGACCATTTCAGTGTTCTGACTGTGGGAAGAGCTTTAAAAGCCCCCAGGATCTGAAGGGATACCAGCTTGTTCACACTGATGAGAGAGCATTTCAGTGTCCTAACTGTGGGAAGAGCTTTAAAAGCCTCAAGTATCTGAAGCAACACCAGCGAGCTCATACTGATGAGAGGCCGTTTGACTGTTCTGACTGTGGGAAGAGCTTTAAAAGCTCCGGGGAGCTGAAGGGACACCAGCGAGTTCACACTAACGAGAGACCCATTAAATGTTCTGAGTGTGGGAAGAGTTTTAAAATCCCCAGGGAGCTCAAGCAACACCAGCGCCTCCACACTGGGGAGAAGCCATTCACCTGCTCCGAATGTGGGAAGGGATTCACTGAATCATCCAACCTGCAGACAGACCAGCTTGTTTACACTGATGAGAGGCCGTTTAACTGTTCTGACTGTGGGAAGAGCTTTAAAAGCTCCCAGGAGCTGAAGCATCACCAGCGAGTTCACACTGGTGAGAGGCTGTTCACCTGCTCTGTGTGTGAGAAGGGATTCACTGAATCATCCCACCTGCTGGCACATCAGTGAGTTCACACTGGAGAGAGACCATTCACCTGCTCCGCGTGTGGGAAGGGATTCGCTCAGCACTCCAACCTGCTGTCCCATCAGCGAGTTCACTCTGACAAGAGACCCTTTAAATGTTCTGACTGTGGAAAGATTTTTAAAAGCTCCGGGGAGCTGAAGAGACACTGGCTCCTCCACACTGGTGAGAGGCCATTCACCTGCTCTGTGTGTGGGAAGGGATTCACTCATTCATCCAACCTCCTGTCACACCAGCTTGTTCACACTGACGAGAGACCCTTTAAATGTTCTGACTGTGGGAAGAGCTTTAAAAGCTCGAAGAGCCTTAAGAGACACCAGCGACTTCACACTAATCATAGAATCTAACAGCACAGAAGGAGGTGATTCGGCCCATTGTGTCTGTGCCGGCTCTTTGAAAGAGCTGTCCAATTTAGTCCCAAACCCCAGCTTTATCCCCAGAACTCTGCAAACTAGTCCTCTTCAAGGACATGTCTAATTACCGTTTGAACGTTCCTTTGGGACCTCATTCCAATATCCTTTCAGATGGTGCGTTCCAGATCTTAACAACCCTCTGTGTGAAAACAATTCTCCTCATTTCCCTCTAGTTCTTTTAGCAACTATTTTAAATCTGTGACCTTTGGTTACCGACCCACTTGCCAGAGTGAACAGTTTCTCCCTACTTGCTCAATCAAAACCCCCTCATCATTTTGAACACCTCTATTAGGTCTCCTCTTAACCTTCTCTGCTCTAAGGGGAACAATCCCAGCTTCTCCAATCTCTCCACATAACTGAAGTCCCTCATCCCTGGTAACATCCTGGTCAACCTCCTCTGCACCCTCTCCAAGGCCTTGACATCCTTCCTAAAGTGTGGTGCCCAGAACTGTACACAAGACTCCAGCTGAGGCCAAAACCCTGCAGCTGTACAAAACCCTGGTTAGACCACACCTGGAGTACTGTGAGCAGTTCTGGGCACCACACCTTAGGAAGGATATATTGGCCTTGGAGGGAGTGCAGCGTAGGTTTACCAGAATGATACCCGGACTTCAAGGGGTAAGTTACGAGGAGAGATTACACAAATTAGGGTTGTATTCCCTGGAATTTAGAAGGTTCTGATCAAAGTTTTCAGGATATTAAGGGGAACAGATAGGGTAGATAGAGAGAAACTATTTCCGCTGGTTGGGGATTCTAGGACTGGGGGCATAGTCTTAAAATTAGAGCCAGACCTTTCAGGAGTGAAATTAGGAAACATTTCTACACACAAAGATTGATATTTTTTTGATACCCAAAAGTATTAAGGGATATGGGCCAAAGGCGGATGTATGGAGTTAGGTTGCAGATCAGCCATGATCTCATTGAATGGCAGAACAGGCTCGAGGGGCTGAATGGCCTCCTCCTGTCCTATGTTCCTCACTAGTGATTTGTAAATGTTTAGTGTAACTTCCTTGTTTTTGTATTCAATGGCCCTATTTACAAAGCCAAATATCCCATACGCTTTCTGAACCGCCTCACCAACTTGCCGTGGCACTTTCAAAGATTTGTGAATATGGACCCCCAGGTCCCTCTGCTCTTGCACCCCCTCAAAATAGTCCCATTTAGATTATACGGCCTCTCCCTGTTGTTTCTCCCAAACTGCATCACTTCACACTCATCCTCATTTCATTTCACCTGCCTTGTGTCTGCTCATTTCACAGTCTGTCTCTGTCCTCCTGAAGTCTGCTACTACTATGCTCACTATTTACTACGTTGCCAAGTTTTGTATCATCCGTAAACTTCGAAATTGTACACCTATACCCAAGTCTAGGTCAGTTATATATAACAAGAAAAGCAATGGTCCTAATCCCGACCCCTGGGGAACCCACTGCCTACTTCTCTCCAGTCAGAAAAACATCCCTCAGCACTGCTCATGCCTCCTCTCCCTTAGCCAATTATACCCAAATTACCATCAGCCCTTTAATTCCCTGTGCTTCTATTTTCCAAGTAAGTCTCTTATTTGGTACTTTATCAAATGCCTTTTAAAAGTCCATATATTCAACATCTACTGCACTACCTTCATCAACCCTCTGTTACTTCATCAAAGAACTCAATCAGGTTAGTCAGACACGATTTCCCTTTAACAAATCCATACTGGCTGCCCCTTATTAACCCATGCTTCTCCAAGTCAGAATTAATTTTGTCCTTGACAATGGTCTCTAGTCGTTCACCCACACTGACATTAGACTGATTGGCCTGTAGTTACCAAGTTTATCACTCTCCCCTTTTTTAAACAGGGTGTAACATTAGCAATCCTCCAGTCGTCTGGCACCACTCCCATATGTCTGAGGGAGATTGAAAGATTGTGGTCGGAGCTTCTGCTATCTCCACCCTAGCTTCCTTCAGCAACCTAGGATGCATCCCATCTGGACCGGGTGACTTGTTAACTTTGAGTGATGACAACCTATTTAGCACCTCCTTTCTATCCATTTTTATCCAATTTCTCTACTCCCCCCTCCTCTACTGCGACATTAACTTCATCCTCTTCTTTTGTGGAGACAGATGCTAAGTACTCATTCACTACCTCAGCCACGCCCTCTGCCTCCATATGATGAGCTCCTATTTGGTCCCTAATCGGCCCCACCATTCCTTTAACTATCCTTTTACTTTTGATACATTTATAAAAGATTTTTTGGTTCCATTTTATGTTACCCACTAATCATTTCTCGTATTCTCTCCTTTGTGTCAGCTGTGGCTCAGTGGGTAGCACTCTCGCCTCTGAATCAGAAGATTGTGGGTTCTAGTCCCACTCCAGGGACTTGAGCACATAAACCTAGGCTGACGCTCCAGTGCAGCGCTGAGGGAGTGCTGCACTGTTGGAGGTGCTGTCTTTCTGATGAGACTTTAAACTGAGGCCCTGTCTGCTCTCTCAGGTGGATGTAAAAGATCCCATGGCACTATTTTGAAGAAGAGTAGGGGAGTTATCCCCGGTGTCCTGGCCAATATTTATTCCTCAACCAACATAACAAAAACAGAATATCTGGTTATTATCACATTGCTGTTGGTGGGAGCTTGCTGAGCACAAATTGGCTGCTGTGTTTCCCACATTACAACAGTGACTCCACTTCAAAAGTCCTTCATTGGCTGTAAAGAGCTTTGAGATGTCCCGTGGCCATGAAAGGTGCTATATAAATGCAAGTCTTTCTTTCCTATATCCTTTTTCAATTTCCCCGCACTCTCTGTATTCTCCTGGTTTTTGACTGTATTCTGAACCTAACATTTGTCGTAAACCTTCTTCTGTTTTATTCTAACCTCTACATCCTTTGTCATCCAGAGAGCTCGAGCTTTGGATGCCCCATCTTTCCTCCTTATGGGAATATGCTTGGTTTATACCTGGTGTCAAATTTTGTTTTATAACGTTCCCGTGAAGCACGCTGGGACATTTTACTACATTTAAGATGTTATATGAATACAAGTTGTTCTTATTGTCTGAAACTAACAAATTCCACAGAGGAAAAATAACAGTATTTTTACTCTCCAATATTAAATATTTTGTTCCACAGGGTTTTTCTGCTTTTATTCATGCATTTTAAAAGCCTATACTAAAACCTGAGCCAGTGTGTTGTGAGACAAAGAGCCTTGTGTCCAATAAGGGGAATAAAGGCCCACAGCCTCCCCTGGCCCCGGGCCCTGAACAAGGGACTGGAGAAACTCGCTGCCCTGCGGATCAGACAATCAGCCGGCGCTAGTCCCGCCCCTCGGGCTCCCCGATTGGTTGGAGGACCCACCGCCGGCTTGCTCCTCCAGCCCCACCCTGCTCGCTCCCTATTGGTTGGAAGCTCCCGTCAGTCACCTGGGCAGTGTGAGCTGAGCATGCGTGGACCTTGGCAGCAGCCACTGACAATTCAGGTGAGAGAGCTCAGGGAGTGGATTAATGAACCCCGGGATCCCTGAAAGCCAGCCAGGAATCTTGTGCTGCTGCTGTGCCAGAAGAGAGGGGAGGAGAGGAGAGGAGAGGAGAGGAGAGGTCTCTCTCTGTGTCCAGGAGGAGAGACCACATCTGTTGCTGCTGCAGCTACTATTGGGGTGCCAGAGGAGAGGAGAGTCCAGGAGACCAGACCAGAGCTAACAACAAAGGGAAGCCATTCTATCACTGCTTCCCCAACTGGTCTCCATTACAGGAGAGGGAGAGAGGGGAGAAAAACGAACATCCTACATCTGTTCAGAAGGAGTGAGAGCCATTGGAAAACTTCTACAGGTGGGTGTTTCATGGTGCACTCTCATAAAGACTTTGTATTTAAGTGGGGGGAGGAAAGAAGAAGGAGAAGAAAACATCTAGGGTTGTGTGTGAGTGTGTGTGGCTCTTGTAAAAACTAGGCCACACACACCACCAGCAAATACCCCTCCCTATTGCTTGACCTGGGACAGCTGGAGCTGCCCAGGTGAAGTCATCATTTAATTATCACATCGTTAAGACCTGGTGGTGGACTGAGCCTGGGCATCTCCAGCTTTATTTTCCCAGGTGAAGACATCTTCTCCCCCCACAAGAAGACCATCAATAGAGACTTAATTTTCAGAGAGTGCACTCCTGTGAGCACCCACCCACCATCTTGAGTGGAGACCCAGCCCCTGCGGCCTCCCTCCTTCCCACCCCCTTTCTCTCTCTCTTTGCCTCTCTCTTTGTCTCTAAAGAGGCACCTCATATCCATTAATTGCCCGTTGAGCAGAGGGGAGAAGGCCCCTCTCCCAATTTAATCAACAATGGGAGAGGTGTGCCTTCACTTTTTAAAGCTCCCTCTGCTCAGGGAAAAACAACCACTGAGGCCATTAACATCACCAGGCCTGTGACTTGGGGTGGGTGTAGCCCTTTATAATAAGCACCCCACGATGGCGACCACATCATCGCTGGTGATGGGGCCATCAAGGTCATATGCAAGTGTGGCAGCCACGGCCACGGCTTCTCCCGCTGCTTCTGCTGCCCCGTCACCTTTCCGCCTGCTTACTAAAAAACACGGGGTGAAGAGCTACACTCACCCCAACATGACTATCGAGGCGTGCGTGAAGGCCATGGCTGAGGTTGTCGGCCCTTCAGCCATCATCGCCGCCTCGAAAATGTACAGCAAGGCTGTGTTCTTCCTGGGGTCGGAGCGGGCGTTGTCCCTGGTCGTAACCAAGGGGCTCACCGTGGGCGGGACTTTCCTGCCGGTGGATCCTCTCGAGGCCACCGTGCAGAGGGTCCTCTTATCAAATGTCCCGCCCTTTGTTTTGGCTGAGCTCCTCCTCCCCCACCTACGTCAACTGGGGGAGGTGAGGTCGGGGATCACACCGATCCTGCTTGGATGCAGGGAGGCCAGCCTCCGGCACATCTTCTCCTTCCGGCGCCAGCCTTTTGTTTAGCTGGCGCGGGAGGAGGACACTGAGGGCACTTTTATTGTCTGCCATGAGGGGGCTGCCTACCGCGTCTTTTGGACGTTGGACGGTGTGCGGTGCCACACCTGTAAGGAGGTGGGGCATGTACGAAAGAACTGCCCTGCCTCCAAGGCCACCAGAACATCTGAGGCGGCCAAGGCTGGCGCCGCCACCACTCTCCCCCCCCCGATTCTGTCTGCGCGTCCTCAACACCTGATGCGCAGTCGACGTCGGAGGCCAACACCATCACTGCCTCCGGCGGGGGGCAGGGAGAGCGTCCGCGCAGAGGCAAGGTGCAGAAGAAGATGAAGCACCTTAGGGCGGGTCCCCTAGGTGAGCACACGGATATGGACGATCTGCAGGAACTTACGCCCACATACCTTGCGCTGGTGGTGGCAGAGTCTCAGAGTTTGGGGGGCCTCATGCCCGGGCCCGTGATCGCAACCACTGAGGCGGAAGAATTAAGACCTGCAACCGGGCTCGGGCACAAGGGACCCGAGCAACCCGCTCGACGGGAGGGAGCAGAGGAGGAGCCCTCAGTAGGTATGGAGGTCTCCCAGCCTTCGTGTCCCTCCATAACAATAAGGAGGCGCGAGTCCCTGGGAGAGGAGGAGGACCATGAGAGACAATGTCCCTCTTCGCGGAGGGAATCGTCACCCGCCGTGGGTGCTGCGCCCCCCCCTACCATTCCAGACATCTCTATTTGGCAGGAGTTGCCTGTCCCTCGGGAGGGTACGACAGATGAGTCTGTCCCACCTGCGCCTCCCGGGGATGGGAAGGAGACCCTGCGCGTGGGGGGGACCGCGGATCTACCTGCGGAGGAAATAACATAAGAACCATTACATCTTGCCATGTCAGGTGCCCTGGAGACTGGGGTGGGCAAGGCCAGTGAGGCTGGGCTCGCCCAGGACAGTCTGGACCATTCCCAGGCGCTGCTCGATGTGGCCGAGGAATGTATTCAAGCTCCCCAGTCCGCTGGGTCGGTGGCTGATGGCGGTGAGGGGGAAGACCCCTGACTCTGTCTCTGATGCTGTCGCCGGGGGTGTTGGGAGAACTGGGGATAGTGTACTCCCCGGTTTCCCATTGCACCCCAGTGCCTGGGGCGGAGGGGGGCCCCGAACCGCCACCGCCTCCTGACCCGGCACCTCTGGAGGAGCCCAGGGAGGAATCCTCTGCCGCCGATCCTGGGGGTGGGATCGGGACAGAGGCAGGGCCGGCTGATGACGACCTCACAGAGGAGGACGGGGATCCAACGGAGAGCACCGAGGATGAGTCAGACTCCGTCGCCAGTGAGGCGGCGGATACCCTCGTGCCCCCCTCTGAGTCCCCCCTCATCCCCCTTGTGGAACTCCGGGACTTTCTGGCTGTGTGCCGGTGTCGCCCTGGCAAAATCCGGCTGGCCCTAGACAGATGGTCTGATCTGGCACTGCTCGTCGGCTCCGTCCGTGCCGCTGTCAAATCCATGGGCGCGGACGAGAGCGCGGGGCTGCGCAAGCAGCGTCGGATCAATAAGTTCCTCGCTGGGCTGCTGAGGGAGTGGCGGTCGACAAGCGGCTGCTCTCCCTCCTCCCGTTAGGTTAAGTAGAGGTTGCACTATGCTCTTGTCATGAAGATAACCATAGCCAGCCTCAACATCAACAGCAGCAGAGATGCACACCGTAGATTTAATAACTTCTCAGTCCTCTGGGATGGGGGAGTATGCGGTGTGCTTCCTGCAAGAAACCCACACCGTTCCGGAGGACGAGGCCACGTGGCTCCTGGAGTGGCAAGGAGGGGTCAGCATGAGTCACCTCTCCAACTATTCCAGCGGGGTGGCTATCTTGCTGGCCCCACATTTTCAGCCGGAGATCTTGGGGGTCAGGGAGCATGTGCCGGGCCATTTGCTCCAGGTCACTGTTCGCCTGGGGGGTGTGCCACTCCATCTAGTGAACGTGTATGCCCCCGCAGCCGGTGCGCAGCAAGTGCGCTTCTTTGAAGAAGTGTCCGCTCTTCTGGGCTCCATCGACGTCGGCGAGTGCGTCATCCTTGGGGGGGATTTTAATTGCACCCTCGAGGCGAGGGACCGTTCAGGTCCCCCGTACAGCCTGGCAGCGGTGGAGAAGTTGAGGAACCTGGTCGGGTCCTTCGACTTGGTGGACGTCTGGCGAAATCTCCATCCCGACTCCAGCGCCTTCACTTACGTGAGGTCTGGAGGAGGAAGGTCCAGAATCGACCGCCTTTACATTTCTCGGGCGTACGTCTCCTGCATTCCAGCGGCTTCCATGGCCGGTGCCGTGCACGGACCACCACCTGGTGTGAGCGGAGCTCGCTCCGTTACGCGTGCCGGGGGTTCCGCGTACTGGCATTTTAATAACCTGCTGCTGGAGGACGAGCGGTTCCGGGATTCATTTCATCGGTTCTGGGCCGACTGGAGAAGGAAGCGGGGGGGCTTCCCCTCCTTGAGGCTATGGTGGGACGTGGGCAAGGCTCACATCGTCTCTTCTGTCAGGAGTACGCGAGGGGGTTGACCAAGAGGCGGGAGGCCGAGGTCGGGCGGTTGGAGAGGGAGGTCCTCGACCTGGAGTCCCGTCTCGGTCAATTCGTCGATGACCCGGCCCTACGGAAGGTGTATGAAGAGAAGAAGGGCGCGCTGAAGGACCTGCAGCTCATTGGGTCCTGAGGCGCGTATGTGAGGTCGCTGATCCAGATCCTCCGGGACCTGGACTGCGGCTCCCCCTTCTTCTACTCGCTGGAAAAAAGATGGGGGATCCGTAAGCAGCTCTTAGGGCTGCTGGCCGACGACGGATCTCTGGTCTCGGATCCGGAGGGGATCAGCATGGAGACCTGGGCCTATTACGGGGCTCTGTTCTCTCCGGATCCGTCCAGCGAGGATGCGTGCGGAGTTTTGTGGGAGGATTTGTTGAAGGTCGGCCTGGAGGGCGCCGAAAAATTGGACGCTCCGCTAAGCTTGGCGGAGCTGACCGGCGCCCTTGGCCAGCTCTCGAGGGGAAGTCTCCGGGACTGGACGGGCTGACTGTGGTGTTCCACAGGGCATTCTGAGACGTCCTGGGGGTGACTACGCGTGGGTCCTGGGGGAAAGTCTGGCGACCGGGGAGATGCCCCTCTCGTGGCGCAGGGCGGTCATTGTCCTGCTGCCTAAGAGGGGCGATCTCTGCCTTTAAAAAAACTGGCGCCCGGTCTCCCTCCTTCGCACGGATTATAAAATTCTTGCCAGGGCCATGTCTGCCCACCTTGGCACCATGTTGGCCCACATCATCCACCCCGACCAGCCCTACACGGTCCCGGGCCAGACTATCCATGATAACATCCATCTGGTCCGGGACCTGGTCCACCATTCCCAGAGGGCTGGTCTGTCAGTCGCCTTCCTTTCCCTGTATCAGGAGAAGGCGTTCGACAGGGTGGATCACGAGTATCTCTTCGGAACTCTGCGCCCATTTGGGATCAGGATGCATTTCGTCGCCCGGATCCGACTTCTGTACGCCACTGCGGAGTGTCTGATAAAAGTTAACGGGTCTTTGACGGCGCCCCTTCGCTTCGGGGGGGGGGTGCGTCAGGGATGCCCCATGTCCGGTCAGTTATATGCCGTCTGCGTGGAGCCTTTCCTGCGCCTCTTGCGGAAGAGGTTGACAGGACTGGCTCTGCAAGGGCCGGGCGTGGAAATCGTCCTCTCGGCTTACGCCGATGATGTGCTCCTCATGGTCACGGATCCCGCTGACTTGCGGAGGATGCGAGAAGCCAGCAGATTTACTTGGACGGATCCTCCACCAGGATCAACTGGGAGAAATGTTCCGGAATCCTGGTGGGCCAGTGGCGGGTGGACTTCCTGCCGGAGGAGTTCAGGCCCTTCGCCTGGAGCACCACGCACCTCCTCTACTTGGGAGTCTAACTCAGCCCTGCCGAGGACGCCTGGCCGGGGAACTGGCAAGAGCTGGAGGCCAAAGTCACCGCTCGCCTAGGACGCTGGACAGGACTGCTCCGAGTGTTGACCTACAGGGGTCGAGCGCTGGTCATAAACCAGCTGGTGGCCGCCATGTTGTGGTACTGGTTGGTCACTTTGATCCTGCCCCCTGCGTTTGTCGCCAAGATGCAGAAGAAGCTCATCGACTTCTTCTGGAACAAAGGGAAGCACTGGGTCTCTGCCGCGGTTCTGAGTCTCCCGCTTAGGGAGGGCGGTCAGGCGCTGGTGTGCCTTCGCACCCAGGCTGCGACTTTCCATCTTCAGACCCTGCAGAGATACCTGTACGTTGAGAATTCTCCTCGATGGTGTGCGCTTACGACGTATTTCTTCCGCCAGCTGCACGGCCTCAACTACAACATGCAGCTCCTGTTTGTGGAATTGGGCCGTACACGTGTCTACCTGCGGGAGTTGCCTGCCTTCTACCAGGAACTGCTATGGGTCTGGAACAGTGTCGCCTCCAGGTGGAGTTCTCCCCCGTCAGGAGTGGCAGCTCTCCTTCAGGAGCCAATGCGCAGGAATCCGCACCTCCGTGACCGCTGGATCGGGTGGCTGGCGGAGGGCAGGGCTGTGCCTGGTAAGGTGACCAGGGTCAGGGACCTGCTCGATGGTGGAGGAGCTGGTTGGATGGTGCCGGAGGAGCTGGCACAGCGCCTGTCCTGGGCCAACATTTGGCTCGCGGCCAAAGTCATCGAGACGCTGAAAGCGGCACTGGGCCCCAACTCCACTAGGTGTATCGAGGAGGCTCAGGCACGTGGGGTGATCCCATCCGAACTGACCCCCGTTCGGATGGAATTACATAAGAACATAAGAAGTAGGAGCAGGAGCAGGCCATACGGCCCCTCGGGCCTGCTCCGCCATTCAATAGGATCATGACTGATCCGAACCTAGACTCACGTCCACTTCCCTGCCCACTCCCCGTAACCCATAATTCCCTTATCAGCCAGGAAACTGGCTATCTCCGTTATAAATTTATTTAATGTTGCAGCTTCCACAGCTCTCTGAGGTAGCAAATTCCTTAGATTTACTACCCTCTGAGTGAAGAAGTATCTCCTCATCTCAGTTTTGAAAGGGCAGCCCCTTATTCTAAGATTATGTCCCCTAGTTCTAGTCTCACCCATCAGTGGAAACATCCTCACCGCATCCACCCGATCAAGCCCCCTCACAATCTTATATGTTTCGATAAGATCGCCTCTCATTCTTCTGAATTCCAATGAGTAGAGGCCCAACCTACTCAACCTTTCCTCATAAGTCAACCCCCTCATCTCCGGAATCAACCGAGTGAACCTTCTCTGAACTGCCTCAAGAGCAAGTATATCTTTTCTTAAATATGGAAACCAAAACTGTACGCAGTATTCCAGGTGTGGTCTCACCAGTACCCTGTATAACTGAAGCAAGACTTCCCTGCTTTTATACTCCATCCCCCTTGCAATAAAAGCCAAGATTCCATTGGCCTTCCTGATCACCTGCTGTACCTGCATACTAACCTTTTGTGTTTCATGCACCAGGACCCCCAGATCCCTTTGTACTGTAGCACTTTGCAGTTTCTCTCCATTTAGATAATAACTTGCTCTTTGATTTTTTCTGCCAAAGTGCATAACCTCACACTTTCCAACATTGTATTCCATCTGCCAAATTTCTGCCCACTCACTTAGCCTGTCTATGTCCATTTGCAGGTTTTTTATGTCCTCCTCACTCACTGCTTTCCCTCCCATCTTTGTATCGTCGGCAAACTTGGATATGTTGCACTCGGTCCCTTCCTCCAAATCGTTAATATAGATTGTAAAGAGTTGGGGTCCCAGCACTGACCCCTGCGGAACACCACTAGTCACTGATTGCCAACCCGAGAATGAACCATTTATCCCAACTCTCTGTTTTCTGTTAGATAGCCAATCTTCCACCCATGCCAGTATATTACCCCCAATCCTGTGATTTTTTACCTTGTGCAGTAATCTTTTGTGTGGCACCTTGTCAAATGCCTTTTGGAAGTCCAAATACACCACATCCACTGGTTCCACTTTATCCACCCTGTTTGTTACGTCCTCAAAGAATTCAAGCAAATTTGTCAAACATGACTTCCCTTTCATAAAAACATGCTGACTCTGTCTGATCAAATTATGCTTATCCAAATGTCCTGTTACTGCTTCCTTAATAATGGACTCCAACATTTTGCCAACCACAGATGTTAGGCTAACTGGTCTATAGTTTCCACCCTTTTGTCTGCCTCCCTTTTTAAATAAGGGAGTTACATTAGCAGTTTTCCAATCTGCTGTGACCTTTCCTGAATCCAGGGAGTTTTGGAAAATTACCAACAATGCATCTGCAATCCCTACCGCTACTTCTCTCAAGACCTTAGGATGTAAGCCATCAGGTCCAGGGGATTTATCCGCCTTAAGTCCCATTATCTTACCGAGTACCACCTCCTTAGTGATTTTAATCATGTTTAGCTCCTCCCCCCCTGCAGCCCCCTGTTTGACCAGTGTTGGGATATTTTTAGTGTCCTCTACTGTAAAGACTGATACAAAATATTTGTTCAGCATTTTTGCCATCTCCATGTTCCCCACCATTAATTTCCTGGTCTCGTCCTCTAAGGGACCAACATGCACTTTAGCCAACCTTTTTCTTTTTATGTAACTGTAGAAACTCTTGCTATCTGTTTTTATATTTTTTGCTAGTTTACTTTCATAATCTATCTTCCCCTTCTTAATTAATCTTTTAGTTATTCTTTGCTGACTTTTAAATGCTTCCCAATCTTCTATCCTCCCACTAGATTTGGCTAATTTATATGCCCTTGTTTTCAGTTGGATACTATCCTTTATTAATTTACTTAGCCACGGATGGCTGTCTTTTCTTTTACGCCCCTTTTTCCTCACTGGAATATATTTTTCTTGAAAGTTGTGAAATATCTCCTTGAATGTACACCACTGCTCATGTACTGTCTTACACTTTAATCTATTTTCCCAGTCCACTTTAGTCAACTCTGCTCTCATACCTTCATAGTCTCCTTTATTTAAGCTTAGTATGCTGGTTTGAGATCCAACTCTCTCACCCTCCAACTGAATTTGGATTACTAGGATATTTTTTATTAATCCTGTCTCATTAAACAGGACCAGATCTAAGATTGCCTGCCCCCTGGTTGGTTCAGTAACATACTGCTCAAGGAACCCATCCCTAATGCACTCTATGAACTCTTCCTCAAGGCTGCCCTGCCCAATTTGATTTGTCCAGGCAATATGAAAGTGAAAATCCCCCATGATTATAGCTGTTCCCTTATTACAAGCCCCAACCATTTCCTGATTTATACTCCGACCAACAGAGTTGCAACTGTTAGGAGGCCTATAGACTATGCCCACTAGTGACTTTTTCCCCTTATTATTCCTTATCTCCACCCAAACTGTTTCACTATCCTAATCGTTTGACCCAATATCATTTCTCACTATTGCAGTGATTCCATCCTTTATTAACATAGCCACCCCACCTCCCTTTCCTTCCTGTCTGTCCTTCCTATTTGTCAAATACCCCTGGATGTTTAGTTCCCAGTCATGGTCACCTTGCAGCCATGTTTCTGTAATGGCTACCAAATCATACCCATGTGTAGTTATTTGTACCGTCCACTCATCTATTTTGTTACGAATGCTGCGTGCATTCAGATAAAGAACTTTTAAATATGTTTTGTGATAATTTATTCCTGCTTTTACCCCCTTTACTACTTTACCTTTATCTTTATACATTCTGTCCCTTCCTGACATGCTCTGGTTTTTAATTCCCCCACTGCTGCCTTGCTCTATTGCCTTCTCCGCTGACATTTTTATTTTTCGCTCTCATCGAATTCCTCATCGGCGCGCGGCCCCGAAACCCCTCTCGGGAACCGGCGTCTCACAACTTGAGCCATCTCGGGGAAATGCCCTCTGTGCCTTTTAGTTCTGCGCGGAGGGGTTTCCTGTGCAGGCTGCTCCTGCACTCTAACTAACTTGGCAGGGGGATGGGATACAGAGGGGAGCTGAAATAGGGGGTGATGTGCTGCCAATTATCGAGAAAAAAACAAGTCAGCTTGGTAGACAGGGCAAATATATAAGGGCAAGGCTGGATGGCATCTATTTTAATGCAAGGAGTCTTGCAAATAAGGTGGATGAACTGAAGGTGTTGATAAACACATGGGAGTATGATATTGTTGCTATCACGGAGACATGGTTGAGGGAGGGGCAAGACTGGCAGCTCAATATTCCGGGGTACAGAATCTTCAGGCGAGACAGAGGGGGAGGTAAAAGAGGAGGGGGTGTCGCAATATTAATTAAGGAGCCAATTACTGCAGTAAGGAGGGATGATATATTAGCAGGTTCCTCTAATGAGGCCATATGGGTGGAGCTTAAAAACAAAAAGGGGGCAAGCACTTTGCTGGGAGTGTACTATAGGCCTCCAAACAGTCAGGGGGAGATAGAGGAACAGATATGTAGGCAAATCTCAGAGAAATGTGCAAATAATAGGGTAATAATAATGGGGGATTTCAACTTCCCCAATATTAACTGGGATAGTCAAAGTGTGAAAGGCTTAGAGGGTGTAGAATTCTTAAAGTGCATCCAGGAGAGCTTTTTGAGCCAGCATGTAGAAAGTCCTACAAGAGAGGGGGCAGTACTGGACCTAATTCTAGGGAACGTGGCCGGCCAAGTGGAAAAAGTGCTAGTAGGTGAGCACTTTGGTGACAGTGACCATAATATGGTGAGATTTAAGGTGGTCATGGAAAAGGACAGGGATGGGCCGGAAATAAAGGTTCTAAACTGGGGGAAGGCCGATTTTAATAGGATAAGGCAGGATCTGGCCAAAATGGACTGGGATCAGCTACTTGTAGGAAAATCCGCATCGGAGCAATGGGAGGCTTTCAGAAGGGAGATTGAGATCATACAATGGCAACATGTTCCCGTAAAGGTCAAGGGTGGTTCCAAAAACCACAGGGAACCTTGGATGTCAGGGGATATACGAGAATGGATTAGGAAAAAAAGGAGGGCTTTTGGCAGATACAAAAGGCTAAAGACGGAGGAAGCCCTAGAGGAGTACAAAAAGTGCAGGGGGATACTTAAAAAAGAAATTAGGAGATCAAGGAGGGGCCATGAAATAACACTGGCGAGCAAAATAAAGGAAAATCCTAAGATGTTTTATAAGTATATTAAGGGTAAGAGGATAACTAGGGAAAAAATAGGGCCCATTAGGGACAAAAGTGGCAATCTGTGTGTGGAGCCGGAAGATGTAGGAGGGGTTCTAAATGAATTTTTTGCATCTGTTTTCACTATGGAGGAGGACGATGTAGACATAGAAATAGGGCGGGGGGACTGTGATATGCTCGAACATATTAACATCGAGAGGGAGGAGGTATTGGCGGTTTTAGCAGGCCTAAAAATGGATAAATCCTCAGGCCCGGATGAAATGTATCCCAGGCTGCTGTGTGAGGCAAAGGAAGAGATTGCGGGGGCTCTAACACATATATTCAGGACCTCTCTGGCCACAGGGGATGTGCCAGAGGACTGGAGAACCGCTAATGTAGTACCATTATTCAAGAAGGGAAGTAGGGAAAAACCGGGGAACTACAGGCCAGTGAGCCTAACATCAGTGGTAGGAAAATTATTGGAAAAAATTCTGAGGGACTAAATTAGTCTCCACTTGGAGAGACAAGGATTAATCAGGGATAGTCAACATGGCTTTGTCAAGGGAAGATCATGTCTGACTAATTTGATTGAATTTTTTGAGGGGGTGACTAGGTGTGTAGATGAGGGTAACGCAGTGGATGTGGTATACATGGATTTCAGTAAGGCCTTCGATAAAGTCCCGCACAGGAGACTGGTCAAGATGGTAAGAGCCCATGGAATCCAGGGTGCCTTGGCACATTGGATACAAAACTGGCTTAGTGGCAGAAGGCAGAGGGTGATGGTCGAAGGTTGTTTTTGTGACTGGAAGCCTGTGGCCAGTGGGGCGCCACAGGGATCGGTGCTGGGTCCCTTGCTGTTTGTGGTCTACATTAATGACTTGGATATGAATGTAAAAGGTATGATCAGTAAGTTCGCGGATGATACAAAAATTGGTAGGGTGGTAAATAGCGAGGAGGGTAGCCTCAGTCTGCAGGACGATATAGATGGGTTGGTCAGATGGGCGGAACAGTTGCAAATGGAATTTAACCCGCAAAAGTGCGAGGTGATGCACTTTGGGGGGACTAACAAGGCAAGGGAATATACAATGAATGGTAAGACCCTAGGCAAGACGGAGGTGCAGAGGGATCTGGGTGTGCAAGTACACAGATCCCTGAAGGCGGCGGAACAGGTGGATAAGGTGGTAAAAAAGGCATATGGGATACTTGCCTTCATTAGCCGAGGCATAGAATATAAGAGCAAGGAGGTTATGATGGAGCTGTATAAAACATTGGTTAGGCCACAGCTGGAATACTGTGTGCAGTTCTGGTCGCCACACTACAGGAAGGATGTGATCGCGTTGGAGAGGGTGCAGAGGAGGTTCACCAGGATGTTACCAGGGCTGGAGCGCTTCAGCTATGAAGAAAGACTGGGCAGATTGGGTTTGTTTTCCTTGGAGCAGAGGAGGCTGAGGGGAGACATGATTGAGGTGTACAAAATTATGAGGGGCATAGATAGGATGGATACTGAGGAGCTTTTTCCCTTAGTAGAAGGGTCAATAACTAGGGGGCATAGATTCAAGGTGAAGGGCGGGAGGTTTAGAGGGGATTTGAGAAAGAACTTTTTCACCCAGAGGGTGGGTGGAGTCTGGAACTCACTGCCTGAAAGGGTTGTGGAGGCATTTGGATGAGCACTTGAAATGCCATAACATACAAGGCTACGGACCAAATGCTGGAATATGGGATTAGATTAGACAGGGCTTGATGGCCGGCGCGGACACGATGGGCCGAAGGGCCTCTATCCGTGCTGTATAACTCTATGACTCTGTGACTATGACTCTCCACTTTGTCATCTTCGCCTGCCGTCCAGACATGCCTTGGCGTGCCATTTTGCCATCCGGCGGAGGTGAAGGTCCCCAATGGGGGGCTCTCTACGCAGGAGTCCTCCCTTTATCTATTGGGGACTTGGCCTGGAGGGTGTTGCATGGAGCAGTCCCATGCAGTAAGATTTTAAGCAAGTTCACAGACTCCCAGGCCGCTTGCTATTTTTGCGGCCTAGAGGAGTCCGTGTTCCATGTTTATGTGGAATGTGAGAGGTTGCAGCCCCTGTTCCATTTTTTGAAGGGGCTGCTCCTCGATTTTTGGCTGCACTTCAGTCCCACGCTTCTGATCTACAGCCACCCGGTGCGGAGGAGAGAGGGCAGGTCGGAGGACCTCCTTGTAGGACTGCTCCTGGGCCTGGCCAAAGTGGCCATAAACAGGTCCAGGCAGCGGGCGGCCGAGGGGGTCGTTCGGCCCTATTGGCCTGCCTCTCTTCCGCGGCTATGTTCGCGCCCGGGTGGCCCTGGAGATGGAGCACGCGGTGTCTGCCGGCACACTTGAGGCCTTCCGAGACTGGTGGGTGCTGTGGGGCTGGAGTGCATCATCACCCCGGCCAATGTGATTTTAATTTAATTTGATAAGTTTTAAAAATTAATCCAATGTTTTTAAGCTTCTTTACAGTCCATTTGTTCGGTTGGGAGAGCGGGAGGCTCCGCTCGGCGATGCAGAGAGCTCTGTGGATGGAGAAGAATGTCAACCAGAGTCTGCTGGATCTGCACAAACTCTCCACTGGGAGCGCCGACCCTCAACTGTGTGAATTCCTGGAGACCCACTATCCGGATGAACAAGTGAAGATGATCAAGAAGCTTGGAGATCACATCACCAACTTGAAGAGACTGGGACCCCTGCCTTGTAGGCACGAGGGCTTGTGACTTTGTACAAAGCCGAGACTTGAGCTCTGTAAATGTCATTTAAAAAAAAAATGAACCAAAAAAATAAAATAAACCCCGAGGGGACGCGGGCTGCTCACACCCCGAGCTCAGGGAGTGGGTTCATGAACCCTGGGGGGACGCGGGCTGCTCACGCCCCGAGTGCGGCCCCAGGCCCTATTATTAAAACACTCAACATTATCCGCCCGCCGCTTCCCGGTTTCTCTCGATTCGCTCAGCAAAGGGGCCCCACGCCAAACTCCGGGACAGACAGGAAGTCAGGGAGTGTCTGTAAATGGAGGAGAAATGGGGACTGGTCAGGGAGCGTCTGTAAATGGAGGAGAAATGGTGATTGGTCAGGGAGCGTCTGTAAATGGAGGAGAAATGGTGACTGGTCAGGGAGCGTCTGTAAATGGAGGAGGAATGGTGACTGGTCAGGGAGCGTCTGTAAATGGAGGAGAAATGGTGACTGGTCAGGGAGCGTCTGTAAATGGAGGAGAAATGGTGACTGGTCAGGGAGCGTCTGTAAATGGAGGAGAAATGGTGACTGGTCAGGGAGCGTCTGTAAATGGAGGAGAAATGGTGACTGGTCAGGGAGCGTCTGTAAATGGAGGAGAAATGGTGACTGGTCAGGGAGTGTCTGTAAATGGAGGAGAAATGGTGACTGGTCAGGGAGCAATGACATCATAAGTATTAAAATAGAAAGGGATTGTCATCTTGGATAAAATAGGAGATCTGAAATTAGATGGCGCTCCAGGTCCAGATGATATCCACCCACGGGTCTTTAAAGAGATGGGACGGTGCTCTGTGAGCCCCTTGCCTGTATCTTCACCAGCTCCATAGAGTCAGGGATTGT
The DNA here is from genome assembly GCF_052327205.1 of Somniosus microcephalus. Taxonomy (NCBI): domain Eukaryota; kingdom Metazoa; phylum Chordata; class Chondrichthyes; order Squaliformes; family Somniosidae; genus Somniosus; species Somniosus microcephalus. The sequence continues at coordinate 39,490,784 of NC_140990.1, read as the reverse complement.
TCCCTGAGATTGGAAGGTAGCTCTCGTCATTTCCCATTTTAAAAACAGGAAGAATCAGAGCCAGAGAACTACAGGCCCATTAGTGTGACCTCTATCTCAGGGAAGATGCTTGAAGGGGCCCTGAGACATGCTGTTTATGGTCACTGGGACAGGGAAGGATCCATTAGAAATACTCACACGGCTTCTGGAAAAGAAGGTCGCATCCTACAAACTTGCCTTAGTCGGACGTGGGACTTGCCTGTTTACTCTGCTTGATGGATCAATATGAGATACGATAGTGGACAGAGAACCTGCTCATCTTAAAGTTGTTGATGCTCAACTCTTGGACCTATTAATTAAATAATAAGACAAGGCGTTAGCTGGAATCTAACACCCACTTCTTTCTGCTCCTCTACTCCTCTTAAAGTTTTACTATTTAGATTTCTTAATTGAATTGGGATGTGGACATCGCTGGCAAGGCCAGCATTTATTGCCCATCCCCAGTTGCCATTGAGAAGCTGGTCTTGAGCTGCCTTCTTGAATTGCTACAGTCCGTGTGGTGAAGGTGCTCCCACAGTGCTGTTATAGAGGGAGTTCCAGGATTTGGAACCAGCGACGATGAAGGAACGGCGATATATTTACAAGTCAGGATGGTGTGTGTAACTTGGAGGGGAACTTGCAGGTGGTGGTGGTGTTCCCATGTGCCTGCTGCCCTTGTCCTTCTAGGTGGAAGAGGTCACGGGTTTGGGAGGTGCTGCCGAAGAAGCCTTGGTGTGTTTCTGCAGTGCATCATGTAGATGGTACACACTGCAGCCACGGTACGCCGGTGGTGGAGGGAATGAATGTTTATAGTGGTGAATGGGGAGCCAATCAACTGGTCTGCTTTGTCCTGAATGGCATCGAGCTTCTTGAGTGTTGTTGGAACTGCACTCATCCAGGGAAGTGGAGAGTATTCCATCACACTCCTTACTTGTGCCTTGTAGATGTGGAAAGGCTTTGGGGAGTCAGGAGTTGAGACACTCACCACAGAATACCCAGCCTCTGAACTGCTCTTGTCAACACAGTATTTATGTGGCTGGTCCAGTTAAGTTTCTGGTCAATGGTGACCCCCAGGATATTGATGGTGGGGGATTCAGTGATGGTAATGCCATTGAATGACAAGGGTCAGTGGTTAGACTCTCTCTTGTTGGAGATAGTCAATGCCTGGCACTTGTGTGGCGCGAATGTTACTTGCCACTTATCAGCCCAAACCTGAAATTCATCCAGGTCTTGTTGCATGCGGGCACGGACTACTTCATTATCTGAGGAGTTGTGAATGGAATTGATCACTGTGCAATCATCAGTGAACATCCCCACTTCTGACCTTATGGTAAGTGAAGGACATTGGTGAAACAGCTAAAGATGGTTGGGCCTAGGACACTGCCCTGAGGAACTCCTGCAGTGATGTCCTGGGGCTGTGATGATTGACCTTCAACAACCACAACCATCTTCCTTTGTGCTCGGTGTGACTCCAGCCAGTGGAGAGTTTTCCGCCTGATTCCCATTGACTTCAGTTTTACTCAGGTTCATTGATGCCACACTCGGTCAAATTCTGCCTTGTGTCAAGGGCAGTCTCTCTCACCTCACCTCTGGAATTCAGCTCTTCTATCCATGTTTGGATTAAGTCTGTAATGAGGTCTGGAGCCGAGCGGTCGTGGTGGAACCCAAACTGAACATCGGTGAGCAGGTTATAGGTGAGTAAGTGCTGCTTGATAGCACTGTCGATGACAGCTTCCATGGCTTTGCTGATGATTGAGAGTAGCGTGATGGGGCAGTAATTGGCTGGATTGGATTTGTCCTGCTTTTTGTGGACAGGACATACCTGGGAAATTTTCCACATTGTCTAAAGTCTCCTCCTTTCTCTCGGTGTCAGTTTTTGAATGATTCCGCTCTAGTGAAGCTCCTTGGAAGGTTTTACTATGTCATAGGCGCTATGTAAATGTAAGTTGTTGCTGTGCTACCATTGGCTTCAGCTTTGCCAGACAGAATCAGCCAGGGCCGGAGGCTGTGCTGCTCCCCATGGTTGAAATGTTGGCAGCTCGCTGTATCGGCTCACAGCTCAGAATTAGCAATGTACTGGAGGGCAGACAGTGACTGGGGCTGAACCCCACCTTCACACAGCTCCTTCAGTACAGGCTCACAGCTCAGAATTACCAATTGGCGAGGTACTGGAGGGCAAACAGTGACTGGGGCCGAAACCCACCATCACACAGCACCTTCAGTATAGGCTCACAGCTCAGAATTACCACTCGGTGAGGTACTGGAGGGCAAACAGTGACTGGGGCCAAACCCAACCATCACACAGCACCTTCATGATAGGCTCACAGCTCAGAATTACCATTTGGTGAGGTACTGGAGGGCAGACAGTGACTGGGGCCGAACCCCACCATCACACAGCACCTTCAGTATAGGCTCACAGCTCAGAATTACCACTCAGTGAGGTACTGGAGGGCAGACAGTGACTGGGGCCAAACCCCACCATCACACAGCACCTTCATGATAGGCTCACAGCTCAGAATTACCACTTGGTGAGGTACTAAAGGGCCGACAGTGACTGGGGCCGAACCCCACCATCACACAGCACCTTCAGTATAGGCTCACAGCTCAGAATTACCACTTGGTGAGGTACTGGAGGGCAGACAGTGAATGGGGCCGCACCCCACCATCACACAGCACCTTCAGGAGTGAAATGGAGGAAAATCCGAGCCTGCGATAAATGGGGATTTCAAACAGCAAGGGTGAGGTGATCAGAGAGTGTGTGGGACGAGGGTTTTATAGCTTAGGAGGGGCAAGAGAGGAAAGAATGTTCCAGGGAAACGAGTACTGTCTGTTCAGAATTTCTACTCTGTCCGTAACTCGATGTAAATTTATGAGGACAGGTTGCACAGACTAGGCTTGTATTCCCTTGAATATGGAAGATTAAGGGGTGATCTAATTGAGGTGTTTAAGACTATTATTATTTGAATGGCAATAGATTGGGAGAAGGGGAAGTGCAAAGAGACCTGGGTGTTCTTGTGCACCAGTCGCTGAAGGTAAGCATGCAGGTGCAGCAGGTGGTTAAGAAGGCAAATGGTATGTTGGCCTTCGTAGCAAGAGGGTTCGAGTACAGGAACAAGGATGTCTTGCTACAGATGTACAGGGCCTTGGTGAGACCGCACCTTGAGTATTGTGTGCAGTTTTGGTCACCTTACCTGAGGAAGGACGTTCTTGCCATGGAGGGAGTGCAGCGAAGATTCGCCAGTCTGATACCTGGGATGGCAGGAATGACGTATGAGGAGAGATTGGGTCGATTGGGTTTATACTCACTGGAGTTTAGAAGATTGAGAGGGGATCTCATCGAAACCTATAAAATTCTGTCAGGTCTGGACAGACTAGATGCAGGAAGGATGTTTCTGATGGCCGGGGAGTCCAGAACCAGGGGTCATAGTCTAAGGATAAGGGGTAAGCCATTTAGGACTGAAATGAGGAGGAATTTCTTCACCCAGAGAGTGGTGAACCTGTGGAATTCTCTACCACAGAGGGCGGTGGAGGCCAGTTCATTAAATATATTCAAGAAGGAGTTGGATATATTTCTTGAGGCTAAAGGGATCAAGGGATATGGGGAGAAGGCAGGGACAGGGTACTGAATTTGGATGATCAGCCATGATCTCATTGAATGGCGGAGCAGGCTCGAAGGGCCAAATGGCCTACTCCTGCTCCTATCTTCTATGTTTCTATGATTAAAGGAGTTGACAGGGTAGATAGAGAGAAACGGTTTCCTCTGATGGGAGAGTCCACAACAAGGGGACACAACCTTCCAACTAGAGCTCGGCCATTCAGGGGTGATTTTCAGGAAGCACATCTTCACACAAAGGGTATTGGAAATCTGGAACTCTCTCCCCCAAAAAGCTGTCGAGGCTGAGGGTCAATTGAAAATTTCAAAACTGAATGTGCTAGATTTTTGTTAAGCAAGTGTACTAAAGGTTACAGAACAAAGGCGGGTAAATGGAGTTAAGATACAGACCAGCTATGATCTAATTGAATGGTGGAACAGACTTGAGGGGCTGAGTGGCCTACTCCTGTTCCTGTGTTGCTACCTACAGTGATGACATTTGTAAACTCCTTTTACAGGGTTTTAGAAGGGGAGGATATGCAGACAGGAAACTCAAACCAAACATCACATCAAGATCTGACGGAGTCACTCCATTCATCAGGACCTGAATATCATCGGCCTTTGAATGTGGAAGGAGAAATGTTTGTCTGTGGGAAAAGATTTCAAACATCAGTGTGACTGGAAAAGCACCGAGACACACACACCCGAGTGTGAGTGTTCCAGTGCACTGACTGTGGAAAGAGCTTTAACCAGTTACACAGCCTGAAAAAACATCGCACCATTCACAGTGGGGAGAAACCATACACGTGTTCTGTGTGTGGACGAGGCTTCAACTGATCATCCAACCTGGAGAGACACAAGGACACCCGCACCATGGAGAAACCATGGAAATGTGGGGACTGTGGGAAGGGATTCAATTACCCGTACCAGCTGGAAACCCATCGACACACTCACACCGGGGAGAGACCGTTCATCTGCTCCGTGTGTGGGAAAGGATTCACTGTGTCATCCCACCTGGTGAAACACCAGCAAGTTCACACTGGGGAGGGTCTGTTCACCTGCTCCTTGTGTGGGAAGGGATTCACTCAGTCATCTAACCTGCTGAAACACCAGCGAGTTCACAAGTGACTGCAGGGTTTGGATTCTGCTGTTATTGCTGCTGTTAATTACATCCAAGACTGAACCATGTTAATTGTGACAGTTGGGTTTTGTTTCTGCTGATGTTAATGACCCCAATAACTGGGCTGGGGTTTATTATTCTGGATATATGTCAAATAAACCAGCTTTGTTTTAAACACATTGGGGCAGAAATTCCTCCCCAAACGCGTGAGTACGGAAGGGGTACTCACGCGTCTGGCTGGAGGAAATGCCGGTTTTCAGCATGCACAGCGCATGCGCTGAAACCCGGCATTTCCTCTCCTCCAACCCAAGAGGTGAAGAGGCTAGCACGTGCGCTGTAGGGGGCAGCGCGTGCGTCTTGGATTTCCTCTCTTTTGGAGGATTTGCGCATGTGTAAAGGCCTCCGGTCTTTACGCTTGTAAAAAGCACACGTAAGAATTTATTTTTACAGGTAAGTGGTGTTTTAGTGTAATTTAGAATTTTTTTCCCCACAGGTTTATTATTTTAAAGAATCTACAGATCGGGGGCTTGCACCCGCGGGAAGCCCCCAACCCGAATTTTTGGCCCATTGTTGTCGATTTTTGTCTTTCCCACCTGAGTGTTTAGCATCACCTGGCTGGAGCTCAGAAAGGACAATCTGGGGGAGGATCGTATGGCGGGAACAGAACTCCAGCCTGGACACAGTCCTTCAGGGCCACACTGAGAGGGGCAAATGGCACTTTGGTCTTTCTCGTCTCTCTTCACTGACAAGAAAGGCTCCGTGTGGGTTAATCTCAAGGAGTGTGAGAAACATGTCCCAGCCACTCTCTGCCATGGTTCAGAGCTCCTAGGCATGGAACAGAAAGCTCCTTTACAACTGTGTTTAGAGTCAGGAAGAACATCGGTGAATGCTGGAAACGTGCTGTCAAATCAGAGATTGGTGTCAAACTGCGATCTGTTCCTGACTTAAAGTGAAACGACAGGTTTAACTTTCCAGTCTAAAAATGACCGTGGTAATTATTCTATGTAGATTTAACGTGTTTGTGGGATAGTCCTGAGTCTACCATTTTAAGGCAGGCATTAACCCATTTAAAATACACCCTTTGAAAATAAGTTGGTGAAAGTCTGCATTAAAATAGCAGACGGATGATTTCACAGGAGCCTGTTAACTGCTGGTACAATTATACAACAGACATTTGATCTCCAGATAAAGAAGGACCTGCAGCGTGTTTCCAGGAATTCCCTGTTTTATTGATGTGTGTGTGTTAGACACCAGGATAACTAAAAATACACGAGCCGGAACATCCACGGGGGAGCGATCCCGACAGTTACTCTGGGATCACTCCCGCTGTGGAACTCCACCACTGACCCTGCTGAGGTTGTAGGCTCAGGGAGTGGGGCCTCCAGCAGTGGATGGTAAGAAAGCTGGGCTTCAGTATCCTGACAAATGTATGGCGAGGAACCAGAGGAATCCTTACTAAGGAACCGTCTGGGGATTTACCGGCCAGCGTAGGTTTCGGGGTGAATGATGCCTGACTCCCTGAACTGTCTCACATTAAAGCCACAACAGAAAGGTCCAGTTTTCTCCTGGAGTTTGAGAGAAATCAGGTTTGAAAATGATGCAGAGTTTCAGCCAATGAGGGAGCTCCGGGCTGAGCTCCACCCACTGGGTGCCGCAAGCTCCGCCCCTCACACACTCCGATTGGTTGAAGGACCAACCGCCCGCTCGGTCCTCCAGCCCCACCCCGCTCCTCCTATTGGTCCGGAGGTCCCGTCAATCACCCGGGCAGTGTGAGCTGAGCATGCGCGGACCTTGGCAGCAGCCGCTGACACATAAGGTGAGAGAGCTCAGGGAGTGGGTTCATGAACCCCGGGGGGACGCGGGCTGCTCACACCCCGAGCTCAGGGAGCGGGTTCATGAACCCCGGGGGGACGCGGGCCGCTCACACCCCGAGCTCAGGGAGCGGGTTCATGAACCCCGGGGGGGACGCGGGCTGCTCACACCCCGAGCTCAGGGAGTGGGTTCATGAACCCCGGGGGGACGCGGGACGCTCACACCCCGAGCTCAGGGAGCGAGTTCCTGAACCCCGGGGGGGACGCGGGCTGCTCACACCCCGAGCTCAGGGAGTGGGTTCATGAACCCCGGGGGGACGCGGGACGCTCACACCCCGAGCTCAGGGAGCGAGTTCCTGAACCCCGGGGGGGACGCGGGCTGCTCACACCCCGAGCTCAGGGAGCGGGTTCATGAACCCCGGGGGGACGCGGGACGCTCACACCCCGAGCTCAGGGAGCGGGTTCATGAACCCCGGGGGGACGCGGGCCGCTCACACCCCGAGCTCAGGGAGTGGGTTCATGAACCCCGGGGGGACGCGGGCCGCTCACACCCCGAGCTCAAGGAGCGGGTTCATGAACCCCGGGGGGACGCGGGCCGCTCACACCCCGAGCTCAGGGAGTGGGTTCATGAACCCCGGGGGGACGCGGGCCGCTCACACCCCGAGCTCAGGGAGTGGGTTCATGAACCCCGGGGGGACGCGGGCTGCTCACACCCCGAGCTCAAGGAGCGGGTTCATGAACCCCGGGGGGACGTGGGCCGCTCACACCCCGAGCTCAGGGAGCGGGTTCATGAACCCCGGGGGGACGCGGGCCGCTCACACCCCGAGCTCAGGGAGCGGGTTCATGAACCCCGGGGGGACGCGGGCCGCTCACACCCCGAGCTCAGGGAGCGGGTTCATGAACCCCGGGGGGACGCGGGCCGCTCACACCCCGAGCTCAGGGAGCGGGTTCATGAACCCCGGGGGGACGCGGGCCGCTCACACCCCGAGCTCAGGGAGCGGGTTCATGAACCCCGGGGGGACGCGGGCTGCTCACACCCCGAGCTCAGGGAGTGGGTTCATGAACCCCGGGGGGACGCGGGCCGCTCACACCCCGAGCTCAGGGAGTGGGTTCATGAACCCCGTGGGGGACGCGGGCTGCTCACACCCCGAGTGCGGCCCCAGGCCCCATTATTAAAACACTCAACATTATCCGCTTCACAAACACCCTGGTTGGGCCTCAGGCCCCGAACAAGAGCCTTCGGGCCGGGCGTTTGCCCCAAGTGGGGCGGCAGCTGCGGGGCTTTCTCCCTGTGACAGGCCCGGGGTAACGGCTGCCATCTTGAGAGGCTCAGGGGGCAGCAGGGCGCATGCGTGGCCCCCTTGGCCAAGAACCAGGAGGAGAGAATCTTGTCAATTTCTATCCAGGACTCACAGTGATGGCTTTTGTAAACTCCTTTTACAGGCTGTGAGAAGGGCAGCATTTACACATCACAAACTCAAACCAAACAACAACAACTTACCTTTATATAGCGCCTTTAAAATACCACAGTGTGGGGGACTACGGTCTCCCACGTAAAGAAATAGGCAACACAGCGAGCTAAAAGAAATAGGTCTTTACTCCAACTCTCACAATACAGTACTGAATTCGTGAAGCCCGCGAACCTGTGATGACTCACGGATTGGTCACCTGCTGGAACCTGATTGGTTTTCCTTCTATCAGCCGCAGGCAAGTCTGAACGTGCCTTATTCCTCTCAGCTTGCAACTGTCTTGCGGGGGGAGGGGAATACAGCAGTTAAAAGGGGATTATACAGGTTTATCTACGTACACACAGTGTTTCCCCAATGTGGCAGTCAGACATTAATTGACACACATACTTTGTTTGTGGTCCAGTGCACTGACACAAAGTTCCTTCACAACTGTAACAATTTTATTGCGGTTGCTGTGAAGGCTGCGCTCACTCTGCTCATACACCTGGTCTCCAAAGGAGGTGAAACAGGACTGACGTAATAAAACTCACGACGCACTTGGTTTGAGTATAAAGCAAGGCTTTAATCAACTTGTTTCAAAACATGGAGGTCTAGTTGTACTTCACTAGATCCTGTCTTACAACATGTCCCTGGGCAAGCTGGGCCCACGCCCAAGTATTATACTCCTTGGACGGCGCCACCAGCTGGCCATCCAGTGTTATTTCATGAGTAGTTTCTTTATGATGATGATTTTTATACAAGGACTAATGCTGCTGAGCTCAGCTCTCGATGTCTCTCCAGTGGCTGAAGGGTATGTAACCCTGTCAGGGGCGCCCCTGCCACAGGACTCAATATCCACCCCCGCCACCACTGGTGCACTGTGTCTGCAGTATGTACGGTCTACAAGATGACCACGGTCAGGCCATGTGGAGTCAAAGGTCAGGTAACAGAATGGATGGAAAGATCGCAACAAACTTCCCTTAACTCCAACCCTCTGATTTCTGTTTTGTAGCCAGCTTTCCATCCATTCTGCTGCCTGGCCCTTCACTCCACACGGCCTGACCTGGGTCATCTTGTCGATCTTACATACTGTTATGGATAGCAAGCTGGTTACAAAACAGAAAACAGAGAGTAGGGGCTGGGAGTAGCTACTCAGACTGGCAAAAGTTGGGAAGTGGTGTTCCACAGGGATCGGTGCTGGGATCACTGTTCACCATTTACAGAAATGATTTGGACTCGGGAATCAGAAGTGCAATTTAAAAATCTGTCGATGACACCAAATTGGGAGGTAGAGTTAATACTGAGGAAGACAAAATGCAAGAAGACATTAATAAATTTCAGAATGGGCGTGTAATTGGGAAATGAATGTCACTATAGATCAGTGTGAGGGGGTGTGTTTTGGTGGGAAGAATAAGGAGGCCACTCACTACTTGGACAAGGGGGTGAAATTGGGTTGCTTTGTGCCTCCCGCGATATTCAGCGGGAGGTTAGCGGTAGCCAGTAGTGCCCCACGGCACTGCACTGCCGGCAATTACATCATTGCCGTGCGCAGTGCCCCGGCTGCAACCTTGGGTTGTGACCCCTGACCTATCGCCGGACGATATGTCCGACAGGGTCAGGGGTTGTTTCTGCAGCCGCGGCGATGCCACTTAAAGGGCAGGTGTCGGGCGGCAACTTTTTATTTTGGCCGACTGCCAGCACCTGCCCCTTCCCCTTTCTTCTTCGGGGTGTCAGCTGCGATCGCTCAGCCCAGCGCGCCTCTTGAGCTGACATCCCGCTCCCCGGTGGTCCAGCAGGGCCCCAGTGTGTGAAGTGCTAGGCCCCTCCGCTTTAATTGGGGAGGGAGGACTGCTATGACATGGTGCTATGTGCCGACGGGCATGGCACTGTTGCAGGAAGCATCGTGAAATTCACTGGTAGCGCCCCAAGAGGCAGGGGAGCGCTTCCAGTAGCACCCCGCCTCCTGCCTGGGGCACTATCACTGAATTTAATGAGCAGGGGCGCTAACTTTTTCGGGGCTAAAATTAGCCCCGGCAACGTTAGCGACACAAAGGTGGCGGCACCGAATTTTTCCCCCTAAGAGTCTAAATGGGCTGGAGGAGCAGAGGGATCCAGAGATAGATACACAAATCACTAAAAGTAGCGACACAGGTTAATAAGGCCATTAAAAAAAAGCACTGGGGTACATTCCTAAAGGAGCCTTCTGTTCCATGCCTAGGAGCTCTGAACCATGGCAGAGAGCAGCTGGGACACGTTTCTTATACACCGCGAGATTAACCCGCACGGAGCCTTTGCTGTCAGTGAAGAGAGACGAGAAAGACCAAAGTGCCGTTTGCCCCTCTCAGTGTGGCCCTGAAGGACTGTGTCCAGGCTGAAGTTCTGTTCCCGCCGTACGATCCTCCCCCAGATTGTCCTTTCTGAGCTCCAGCCAGGTGATGCTAAACACTCAGGTGGGAAAGACAAAAATCTACAACAATGTGTTTGAAACAAAGCTGATTTATTTGACATATATCCAGAATATTAAACTCCAGCTCAGTTACAGGAGTTAACAACATCAGCAGAAACAAATCCCAACTGTCAGAATGAACATGGTGTGGAGATGCCGGAGTTGGACTGGGGTGGACAATTGTAAGAAGTCACACAACACCAGAATGAACATGGTTCAGTCCTGGATGTGAGTAACAGCAGCAATAACAGCAGAATTCAACCCCTGCAGTCACTTGTGGACTTGCTGGTGTCTCAGCATGCTGGATGAACGAGTGAATCCCTTCCCACACTCAGAGCAAGTGAACGGCCTCTCCCTAGTGTGAACTCACTGGTGACTCAGCAGGGTGGATGACTGAGTGAATCCCTTCCCACACACGAAGCAGGTGAATGGCCTCTCCCCAGTGTGAGTGCGCTGGTGTTTCAGCAGGGTGGATGACTGAGTGAATCCCTTCCCACATACGGAGCAGGTGAACGGTCTCTCCCCAGTGTGAACTCGCTGGTGTCTCAGCAGGCTGGCTGAATCAGTGAATCCCTTCCCACACTCAGAGCAGGTGAATGGCCTCTCCCCAGTATGAGTGCGCTGGTGTACAGTGAGATCAGATGACTGCCTGACCCCAGTCCCGCAGTGAGAGCACCTGAACGGTCTCTCGTCAGTGTGAACAAGTTGATGGTACGTCAGTTCCCCGGAACTTTTATAGCACTTCCCACAGTTGGGGCATTTAAAAGGTCTCTCATCAGTGTGAACAAGTTGATGTTCCCACAGGTGGGATGACTGAGTGAATCCCTTCCCACACACAGAGCAGGTGAATGGCCTCTCCTCAGTGTGAACATGCTGTTGTCTCAGTAGGTGGGATGACTGAGTGAATCCCTTCCCATACTTAGGGCAGGTGAACAGTCTCTCCCCAGTTTGAACATGCTGGTGTCTCAGTAGGTGAGATGAATTAGTGAATCCCTTCCCACACTCAGAGCAGGTGAACGGCCTCTCCCTGGTGTGACTGCGCTTGTGTGTCGATAGGCCAGAGGATCGGCTGAAGCCTTGTCCACACACAGGTTAGGTTGATTTGGCTATGATAAATTGACCCTTAGTGTTAGGGGATTAAATACATGTGGTTACAGGGATAGGGTGGGATATGTGTCGGTGCAGGCTCGATGGGCTGAAATGGCCTCTATCTGCACTGTAGATTCTGTGATTCTGTGATATGTGATTCTGTGAAGGTGACTCACCACTCCCTTCTCAACGGGCAACTGGGGATTGGCAATATTTGCTGCTCTTGCTAGTGAAGCCCACATCCCAAGAATGAATTAAAACAAATCTGTATATGTAAACTGGATTAAAAGCCTGCACAGAAATACTTGTTCCTAAAACAATACTCTTTAACATTGTAGGGACAGTGTCTGTGTAACAACCTAATCTCCCCCAGAATCCACCTCCCTTGACAGTCTCACACTGGAAATTGTTGGGTCCTCCTGGGCTCAGAAGTACTGGGGGTTAAACCCAGCAGCTTCTCCTCCATCTCCACTCCAGCTCAAACTGAAGCAACAAAAAGACCTACACAGGCGGCCAGGGACCTACCTTCCGTCAGCCTGCAATAAAACTAAAAGGTACACAGTGGTGTTCCCCAGGAGTCGGTACTAGGACCACTGCTTTTCTTGATATATATTAATGATTTGAACTTGGGTGTACAGGACACAATTTCAGAATTTGCAGATGACACAAAACTTGGAAGTACAGTGAACAGTGGGGAGGATAGTGATAGATTTCAAGAGGACATAGACAGGCTGGCGGAATGGGCGGACACGTGGCAGATAAAATTTAATGCAGAAAAATGCAGTGATACATTTTGGTAGGAAGAACGAGGAGAGGCAATATAAACTAAAGGGTACAATTCTAAAGTGGGTGCATGAACAGAGAGAGCTGGGGGTATGTGTGCACAAATCATTGAAGCTGGCAGGGCAGGTTGAGAAAGCGGTTAGAAATGCATACGGGGTCCTGGGCTTTATAAATAGAGGCATAGAGTCCAAAAGCAAGGAAGTTATGATGAACCTTTATAAAACACTGGTTCGGCCTCAACTGGAGTATTGTGTCCAATTCTGGGCACCGCACTTTATGAAGGATGTGAAGGCCTTAGAGATGGTGCAGAAAAGATTTACAAGAATGGTTCCAGGGATAAGGGATGAGGGACTTCAGTTACGTGGATAGACTGGAGAAGCTGGGGTGGTTCTCCTTAGAGCAGAGGTTGAGATGAGATTTGATGAAGGTGTTCAAAATCATGAGGGGTCTGGACAGAGTAGATAGAGAGAAACTGTTCCCATTGGCGGAAGGGTCGAGAACCAGAGGACACAGATTTAAGGTGATTGGCAGAACAACCAAAGGCGACATGAGGAAAAACTTTTTTATGCAGCGAGTGGTTAGGATCTGGAATGCACTGCCTGAAAGGATGGTGAAGGCAGATTCAATCACGGCTTTCAAAAGGGAATTGGATGAGTACCTGAAGTAAAGAAATTTGCAGGGTTACGGGGAAAGGGCGGGGGAGTGGGACTCGCTGAAGTGGTCTTGCAGAGAGCCGGCACGGGCTCGACGGGCCAAATGGCCTCCTTCTGTGCTGTAACCATTCTATGATTCTGTAAAATATTAGAAAGTTTGTGCCACAGAAGCACGAGGTTTATCTGCTTTTATTCATGAATTTAAAAAGTCTGTATTAAAACCTGAGCCAGTGTGTTGTGAGACAAAGAGCCTTGTGTCCAATAAGGGGAATAAAGGCCCACAGCCTCCCCTGGCCGCGGGCCCTGAACAAGAGACTGGAGAAACTCGCTGCCCTGCGGATCAGACAATCAGCCGGCGCTAGTCCCGCCCCTCGGGCTCCCCGATAGGTTGGAGGACCCGCCGCCGGCTCGCTCCTCCAGCCCCGCCCTGCTAGCTCCCTATTGGTCGGAAGCTCCCATCAATCAGGCCGCGGGCCCGGGTCACGTATCCCCGAGGTGATCACGTGCACCGTCCAACTAACGCCGCTCGGTCTGGGGCCTCGCGGACTCTCAGGTTTTTCTATTTCTCTTTATTCTCTCCCGATCCACCCCTCCCCCCAACCCCGCACGATTCTCCACCCAATCAGAGCGGAGAATACTCACTTTGCGTCACTGATCGCGACTCTGTAACTGACACCAAGGCCTTTCCCGTCCGACAGGATCCGAGTGCGCAGGCGCAGCTCCGAGTGGGGGAGGGGGTTGGTTTCCTCTGGGCATGCGCGGTTATTACCCTTGGTGACTGGGAGGGGTCGCTGTGCCGGACTCGACCCAAACCGCCGAACCGCCTTCGCATGCGCGGACTCTTGGCTGTCAATCAACCAACAGCCAGAAGAGGTCGCTGGTGAGAGCAGTGAAGAAAGAAAGACTTGCATTTCTATAGCGCCTTTCACCACCACCAGATGACCCAAAGCGCTTTACAGCCAATGAAGTACTTTTGAAGTGTAGTCACTGTTGTATTGTACGAATTGTGGCAGTCAATTAGCGCACAGCAAGTTCCCACAAACAGCAATGTGATAATGACCAGATAATCTATCATTTTGTTACATTGATTGAGGGATAAACATTGACTAGGAGACTGGGGATAACTCCCCTGCTCTTTCCCACATTACAACAATGACTACACTCCAAAAGTACTTAATTTGCTGTAAAGCACTTCAAGACGTCTGGTGGTCATGAAAGCACTATATAAATGCAAGCCTATCTTTCTCGAAATAGTGCCATGGGATCTTTTATATCCACCTGAGAGAGCAGACAGGGCCTCAGTTTAACGTCTCATCCAAAAGACGCCACCTCTGACAGTGCCGCACTCCCTCAGCACTGCACTAGAGTGCCAGCCTAGATTTTTGAGCTCAAATTTCGGGAGTGGGACTTGAACCCATAACTCAGAGGCGAGAGTGCTACCAACTGAGTCACAGCTGACACGAAAGAACAAGTAGTTCTGACGACAGGTCATCGACCTGAAACGTTAACTCTGTTTCTCTCTCCACAGATGCTGCCTGACCTGCTGAGTGTCTCCAGCAGTTTCTGCTTTTATTAAAGAAACGAGGGAGTGATTGCTGACAGGAAGAATGTTGGGTTGTCCTGCGCATGTGCACCTCCCTGACGGCTGAGGCGAAACACGGACTCGCCCCCACCTGAGCTGCGCACGCATACCAAATGTTGCGGCTCCGCATGCGCGCCCGATGTCCCAAACACGGGGTTTTGTGCGCTGAGCATGCGCCTTGCGGACCGATCGGGACGGGCGATTCTGGAGCAGGAGGGAGAGCGCGGGGGCCATGAGGTGCATGCGCAGGACTCAGCATCAACAGAGCACTTTCTGGAGTGCGGGGGCTTGTGGGTATTACAGCCGCCATTAATGCTGATCCTTTCAACCAACCCGTGCAGCAGCTGGGGCCTGAAAATCAGCTTCACTGCCCCTAGGGTCAGAAAGGGGAAAATTAAACAACAGTTTGCCTCTAATCCTTTTCTGAACTCATTTTACTGGGTTATAGAAGTGGACAGTTACAGGCGGGAAGCTCAGACCAAACATCACGTCAAGATCTGACAGAGTCGCTGGATTTATCAGGACCTGAATATCATCGGCCTTTGCACATGGAAGGAGAAAGCAGCGATCGCAGCGATGACAAACCGCACACGTGTTCAGTGTGTGGACGCGGATTCAGCCGATTACCTGACCCGGCAAGACATGTGCACCATCACACCGGGGAGAAACTGGGTAAACGTGGGGATGGTGGGAAGGGATTCAGTTCCCCGTCTGCAATAGAAGTTCAACGGCGCTGTCATACCAAGGACAGTCCGTTCACCTGCTCCATGTGTGGAAAGGGATTTGTTTGTTCATCCCACCTGCAAACACACCAGTGAGTTCACACTGATGAGAGACCATTTCAGTGTCCTAACTGTGGGAAGAACTTTAAAAGCTCCGGGGATCTGAAGCAACACCAGCGAGCTCACACAGATGAGAGACCATTTCAATGTTCTGACTGTGGGAAGAGCTTTAAAAGCATTGGGGATCTGAAGGAACACCAGCTTGTTCACACTAATGAGAGACCATTTCAGTCTTCTGACTGTAAGAAGAGCTTTAAAAGCCCTGGGCATCTGAAGCAACACCAGTTAGCTCACACTGATGAGAGACCATTTCAATGTTCTGACTGTGGGAAGAGCTTTAAAAGCGTCGGGGATCTGAAGGAACACCAGCTTGTTCACACTGATGAGAGACCATTTCAGTGTCCTGACTGTGGGAAGAGCTTTAGAAGCCCCGGGGAACTGAAGCGACACCAGATTGTTCACACTGATGAGAGACCATTTCAGTGTTCTGACTGTGGGAAGAGCTTTAAAAGCGCCCAGTATCTGAAGGGACACCAGCTTGTTCACACTGGGGAGAGACCATTTCAGTGTTCTGACTGTGGGAAGATCTTTAAAAGCCCCAGGGAACTGAAGGGACACCAGCTTGTTCACACTTGGGAGAGACCATTTCAGTGTTCTGACTGTGGGAAGAGCTTTAAAAGCCCTGGGATCTGAAGCAACACCAGCTTGTCCACACTGATGAGAGGCTATTTAAATGTTCTGACTGTGGGAAGAGCTTTAAAAGTCCCCAGTACCAGAAGCAACACCAGCGCGCTCACACTGATGAGAGGCCGTTTAAATGTTCTGACTGTGGGATGAGCTTTAAAAGCTCCGGGGATCTGAAGCAACACCAGCTTGTTCACACTGACGAGAGACCCTTTAAATGTTCTGAGTGTGGGAAGAGTTTTAAAAGCCCCCGGGAGCTCAAGCAACACCAACACCTCCACACTGGGGAGAGGATGTTCATCTGCTTTGAATGTGGGAAGGGATTCACTGAATCATCCAAACTGCAGACACACCAGCTTGTTCACACTGGGGAGAACCCCTTTAAATGTTCTGCCTGTGGGAAGAGCTTTAAAAGCTCCGGGGAGCTGAAGAGACACCAGCGAGTTCACACTGGTGAGAGGCCGTTCACCTGCTTCGTGTGTGGGAAGGGATTCACTGAGTCATCCCACCTGCTGGCACATCAGCTTGTTCACACTGGAGAGAACCACTTTAAATGTTCTGACTGTGGAAAGATCTTTAAAAGCTCCGGGAATCTGAAGAGACACGAAAACCTACACACTGGGAAGAGACCGTTCACCTGCTCCATGTGTGGGAAGGGATTCACTCGGTCCTCCAACCTGCTGGCACATCAGCTTGTTCACACTGACGAGAGACCCTTTAACTGTCCTGACTGTGGGAAGAGCTTTAAAAGCTCCGGGGAGCTGAAGAGACACCAGCGAGTTCACACTGGTGAGAGGCCGTTCACCTGCTTCGTGTGTGGGAAGGGATTCACTGAGTCATCCCACCTGCTGGCACATCAGCTTGTTCACACTGGAGAGAACCACTTTAAATGTTCTGACTGTGGAAAGATCTTTAAAAGCTCCGGGAATCTGAAGAGACACGAAAACCTACACACTGGGAAGAGACCGTTCACCTGCTCCATGTGTGGGAAGGGATTCACTCGGTCCTCCAACCTGCTGGCACATCAGCTTGTTCACACTGACGAGAGACCCTTTAACTGTCCTGACTGTGGGAAGAGCTTTAAAAGCTCCGGGGAGCTGAAGAGACACCAGCGAGTTCACACTGGTGAGAGGGCGTTCACCTGCTTCGTGTGTGGGAAGGGATTCACTGAGTCATCCACCCTCCTGTCACATCAGCTTGTTCACACTGGAGAGAACCCCTTTACATGTTCTGACTGTTAAAAGATCTTTAAAAGCTCCGGGAATCTGAAGATGCACCAAAACCTACACACTGGGAAAAGACCATTCACCTGCTCTGTGTGTGGGAAGGGATTCGCTCAGCCCTCCAACCTGCTGGCACATCAGCTTGTTCACACTGGGGAGAGACCATTTCAGTGTTCTGACTGTGGGAAGAGCTTTAAAAGCCCCGGGGATCTAAAGCGACACCAGCTTGTTCACACTGATGAGAGACCATTTCAGTGCCCTAACTGTGGGAAGAGCTTTAAAAGCCCCGGGGAACTGAAAGAACACCAGCTTGTTCACACTGACGGGAGACCCTTTCAGTGTTCTGACTGTGGGAAGAGCTTTAAAAGCTCGAAGAGCCTTAAGGGACACCAGCGTGTTCACACTGATCATCGAACCTAACAGCACAGAAGGAGGTGATTCGGCCCATCGTGTCTGTGCCGGCTCTTTGAAAGAGCTGTTTAATTTAGTCCCAAACCCCAGCTTTATCCCCAGAACTCTGCAAACTAGTCCTCTTCAAGTACATGTCCAATTACCGTTTGAAAGTTCCTGTGGAACCTGATTCCAGCATCCTTTCAGATGGTGCGTTCCAGATCTGAACAACCCTCTGTGTGAAAACAATTCTCCTCATTCCCCTCTAGTTCCTTTAACAACTATATTAAATCTGTGACCTTTGGTTATCGACCCACTTGCCAGAGTGAACAGTTTCTCCCTACTTGCTCGATCAAAACCCCTCATCATTTTGAACACCTCTATTAGGTTTCCTCTTAACCGTCTCTGCTCTAAGGGGAACAATCCCAGCTTCTCCAATCTCTCCACATAACTAAAGTCCCTCATCCATGGTACCATCCTGGTCAACTTCCTCTGTACCCTCTCCAAGGCCTTGACATCCTTCCTAAAGAGTGGTGCCCAGAACTGTACACAAGACTCCAGCTGAGGCCAAAACCCTGCAGCTGTACAAAACCCTGGTTAGACCACACCTGGAGTACTGTGAGCAGTTCTGGGCACCACACCTGAGGAAGGATATATTGGTCTTGGAGGGAGTGCAGCGTAGGTTTACCAGAATGATACCCGGACTTTAAGGGTTAAGTTACGGGGAGAGATTACACAAATTAGGGTTGTATTCCCTGGAATTTAGAAGGTTAAGGGATAATCTGATCGAAGTTTTCAGGATATTAAGGGGAACAGATAGGGTAGATAGAGAGAAACTATTTCCGCTGGCTGGGGATTCTCGGACTGGGGGCATAGTCTAAAAATTAGAGCCAGACCTTTCAGGAGTGAAATTAGGAAACACTTCTACACACAAAGGGTGGTAGAAGTTTGGAACTCTCTTCCGCAAACAGCAATTGATGTTAGATCAATTGTTAATTTTAATCTGAGATTGATAGGTTTTTGTTAACCAAAGGTATTAAGGGATATGGGCCAAAGGCGGGTGCATGGAGTTAGATCGCAGATCAGTCATGATCTCATTGAATGGCGGAACAGGCTCGAGGGGCTGAATGGCCTCCTCCTGTCCTATGTTCCTAGTGATTTGTAAAGGTTTAGTGTAACTCCCTTGTTTTTGTATTCAATGGCCCTATTTACAAAGCCAAGTATCCCATACACTTTCTGAACCACCTCACCAACTTGCCGTGGCACTTTCAAAGATTTGTGAATATGGACCCCCAGGTCCCTCTGCTCTTGCACCCCCTCAAAATAGTCCCATTTAGATTATACGGCCTCTCCATGTTGTTTCTCCCAAAGTGCATCACTTCACACTTACCGTAATTTAATTTCATCTGCCTTGTGTCTGCTCATTTCACAGTCTGTCTCTGTCCTCCTGAAGTCTGCTACTACTATGCTCACTATTTACTACGTTGCCAAGTTTTGTATCATCCGTAAACTTTGAAATTGTACACCTATACCCAACTCCAGGTCAGTTATATATAACAAGAAAAGCAATGGTTCTAATACCGACCCCTGGGGGAACCCACTGCATACTTCCCTCCAGTCAGAAAAACATCCCTCAGCACTGCTCACTGTCTCCTATCCCTTAGCCAATTATATACCCAAATTACCATCAGCCCTTTAATTCCCTGTGCTTCTCTTTTCCAAATAAATCTCTTATGTGGTACTTTATCAAATGCCTTTTGAAAATCCATATATGCAACATCTACTGCACTACCTTCATCAACCCTCTGTTACTTCATCAAAGAACTCAATCAGGTTAGTCAAACACGATTTACCTTTAACAAATCCATACTGGCTATCCCTTATTAACCCATGCTTCTCCAAGTGAGAATTAATTTTGTCCTTGTCAATGGTCTCTAGTCGTTCACCCACCACTGACATTAGACTGATTGGCCTGTAGTTACCAGGTTTATCCCTCTCCCCTTTTTTAAACAGGGTGTAACATTTGCAATCCTCCAGTCTTCTGGCACCACTCCCATATATCTGAGGGAGATTGAAAGATTGTGGTCAGAGCTTCTGCTATCTCCACCCTAGCTTCCCTCAGCAATCTAGGATGCATCGCATCTGGACCGGGTGACTTGTTAACTTTGAGTGATGACAACCTATTTAGCACCTCCTTTCTATCCATTTTTATCCTATCCAATTTCTCTACTCCCCCCTCCTCTACTGCGACATTAACTTCATCCTCTTCTTTTGTGAAGACAGATGCTAAGTACTCATTCAGTACCTCAGCCACGCCCTCTGCCTCCGTATGATGAGCTCCTATTTGGTCCCTAATCAGCCCCACCATTCCTTTAACTATCCTTTTACTTTTCATATATTTATAGAAGATTTTTGGGTTCTCTTTTATGTTACCCGCTAATCTTTTCTCATATTGTCTCTTTGCCCTTCTTATATCCTGTTTCAATTTCCCCGCACTCTCTGTATTCTGCCTGGTTTTTGACTGTATTCTGTACCTGACATTTGTCGTAAACCTCCTTTTTCTGTTTTATTTTAACCTTTATATCCTTTGTCATCCAGGGAGCTCTAGCTTTGGATGGTCTATCTTTCCTCCTTATGGGAATATGCTTGGTTTGTGTAAAGTCTGTAGGTATTATGGCGAATTAATACACAGACTACAAGAGTAACTTTAACAGGACTTTACTATTCGAAGGTCAGGGCGAATCTGCCCAATAAATCCTGACACAGCACTTATATACCGGTGTGGTCACCGTCGGTATTACAGTATACAGCAGCCAAGATAAAGTAGTGCCACACCTAAAATAGTTCTCTTAAAGGTGGACGGTTACATACAATAGTTCTCTTAAAGGTAGAACAGTTACATACACTACAATCCTCCCTTTTTAGCTTACAACATACTTATTCCCCATTAACATAACATCATAACATACATACAACTTATGCAAAACAGTTCACAGATTCAGTCTCCCTGGAGGCTTCCTGACTCTGTCCGGATAACGCCTCGGTGGTGTCGTAGTTTTCGGCGGGGTAGTAGGTTCTTCTGGCAAGGTCGATTCGGCTTGAAGGACAGTGTCAGGTTCATCTGATTCCAGTATTACCAGATCGGAGGTAGGTGCTCTGGGTATCTCTGCTTCAACATTAGCCGTGTAAGGTTGTGGAGTAGGTTGGTCCTTTGTGGATGACCCTATGATCTGGTCAACATGGCGCCTTATTATGCTGTCACCAATGTCCACGGTATACATCAGCGGCCCTAGCCTTTTCCCAATAGTTCCAGGCTGCCATTTCTCGGTACGGTAGTCCCGGGCCAAAACTTGTTGACCTATCTGAAAGGATCTAGTTGGCCTTTCATTCATGCCCTGAAATTGCCGGTTCTCTACGTCCCTTCTGACGTTTGGCTTAATCAAATCCAGCCGGCATCTTAGTCTTCTATTGAAAAACATCATGGCGGGAGTTTGGTTTGTGACCGCATGTGTTGCATTCCTGTACGCCAACAAGAAGTTATCTACCTTATGTTGTAGGTTGATGTCTTCATTACCCATGGCCTTTATGGCCTTCTTGAAGGTCTGGACAAACCTTTCAGCTAATCCATTGGTGGCGGGATGGTATGGGGCTGACGTGTAGTGCTTGACCCCATTCCTTTTTAAGAACTTCTTGAATTCTTCGGACACAAATTGCGGTCCATTATCAGAACAGATCTGTTCCGGCAGCCCATTCCTGGCAAATATGGTTCTTAATACTGTGATGGTTTTTTCCGTGGTGGTGGAGGACATCTTTATTACCTCCGGCCACTTGGAGTGTGCATCCACCGCGATTAGAAACATTGAGCCCATAAATGGACCAGCAAAGTCGACGTGTACCCTTTGCCAAGGAGATGAGGGCCACTCCCATGGATGCAGAGGAGCTTGTGGTGGCGCGTTTTGGACCTTCTGGCATCCTAGACAGCTCTTGGTTATTGCTTCGATGTCTCCATCAATACCTGGCCACCACACAAACGCTCTTGCTAGGTTCTTCATTTTCACTCCACCCAGATGCCCCTCATGAAGCTCCTTTAGCACCTTATGCTGAAGTTTGGGTGGAATCACCACTCTAGATCCACACATCAAGGTTCCTCGGCACACTGACAGCTGTTCGTTTCTTTGCGAAAATGCGGGCAGCGTTGGTTCGCCATGTGCTGGCCATCCCTCCACTGTTAATTCGTAGGCTCGTGAGAGAGTCGGGTCATTTCTTGTTTCATTTTCGATCATCGAATTTGTTACTGGTAGACATTCCACTATGGATGAGTGGAACATCTCTACCGGGTCCACTGCAGCCGCCTCTTCTACTACTGGCAACGGTAGGCGCGATAACCCATCAGCATTTCCATGCTGTTTGGACCTTTTGTATTCGATGTCATATTGGTGTGCCCCAAGTAACACGGACCACCTCTGTAGCCTTTGCGCTGTCATAGTGGAAACGGCCTTGTTAGGGTTGAATATGGACACCAACGGCTGGTGGTCTGTCAGTAATGTGAACTTCTTGCCCTGCAGGTAATGATTGAATTTCTTTACTCCCCACACAAGGCTGAGGGCCTCCCTATCTATCTGAGCATAATTTCGCTCAGCGGAGGTCAATGATCGGGACGCAAATGCGACTGGCCTTTCCGAGCCATTTGGTAACTTGTGTGAAAGTACTGCTCCAATTCCATAAGGGGAAGCATCACAAGCTAGACAAAGAGGTAACGTTGGGTTGAAATGAGCCAACACTTCCTCAGAGGTAATCAACGCCTTGCTTCTGCGAAAGGCCTTCTTACAGTGCTCGCTCCACTTCCATGGTACTTCTTTCCGCAACAGAGCATTCAGCGGATGCAGCACCGTGGATAGATTTGGCAGAAATTTGTGGTAATAATTAATCAACCCCAGAAACGATCTCAACTGTGATACATTTTCCGGAGCAGGGGCCTTCACGACAGCTTCTATCTTGTCAGGTGACTTGTGCAGCCCCTCTTGGTCAATGACATGACCGCAGTACGAGATCCGTTTCTGGAAGAACTCACATTTCTGGCGATTAACTCGAAGGCCATATTCCTTCAACCTGGTGAGCACCAGTTTCAAATTTGTGAGGTGTTCCTCCTCGTCTTCTCCCGTAATCAGGATATCGTCCAAGTAACACTGCGTGCTTGGAATACCCTGTAAGACCTGCTCCATGGCCCTCTGCCAAATTGCTGGAGCCGAAGCTACTCCAAAAACCAGTCTATTATAACGATACAAGCCTCTCTGCGTGTTGATTGTGAGATACTGGCGCGACTCTTCCTCGACTTCCATTTGTAAGTATGCTTGTGCCAGGTCTATCTTGGTGAAGTGTTTCCCGCCAGACAATGAAGCAAAGATATCCTCAATCCGCGGGAGCGGGTATTGTACCGTGTGAAGCACCGGATTAACTGTGATCTTGAAGTCTCCGCAGATGCGGACCTTTCCCGGTCCCCCTGGCTTGTTACTTGATGAAGACTTCATGACGGGAACAATGGGCGTGGCCCACTCACTCCAGTCCACCTTAGACAGTACCCCTGAACGTTCAAGCTCTTCCAGTTCTGCCTCCACAGCAGGTCGTATCGCGTAAGGTACCGATCTGGCTTTGAAAAATTTTGGGCTTGCATGTTCTGCAATCTTGATTTTTGCTTTAATTCCTCTCAGTGTTCCCAGTCCTTGCTGGAATACCTCTTTAGCTTCGTCCAATATTCTGGACAACCGTTCAGGTTTGACATCTTCCTTTCCGGAATCTACCGTCATTGTGTTTAGTGAATGCCAGTCTATCTTTATTTTCCTGATCCACTCCCGTCCCAGAAGTGGTGGACCTCCCTTGGGCAGCACATACATGTCCATCCCATGGTGATCTTTGTCCTTGTATCTCACCTGGCTAAAGGGATGGTGCAGGGGGGAGGGCTTTAGTTTCCTGGATCACTGGGTCTGCTTCTGGGAAAGGTGGGACTTGTACAAGTCGGACGGTTTACACCTGAACCAGAGGGGAACCAATATCCTTGCGGGGAGGTTTGCTAGCACTGCTGGGGGGGGTTTAAACTAACTTGGCAGGGGGATGGGGTACAGAGTGGAGCTATAGTAGGGGGTGATTTACAGCCAAATACAGAGGGAAAAACAAGTCAGCTGGGAAGGCAAAGCAAATATGTGAAGGCAAAAGAGAATATGGCAGGGCTGGAAGGCATTTATTTTAATGCAAGGAGTCTTGCAAATAAGGTGGATGAACTGAAGTTGTTGTTGAACACATGGGAGTACGATATTGTTGCTATCACGGAGACATGGTTGAGGGAGGGTCAGGACTGGCAGCTCAATATTCCGGGGTATAGAATCTTCAGGCGAGACAGAGGGGGGTGTAAAAGGGGAGGGGGTGTTGCAATATTAATTAAGGAGTCAATTACTGCTGTAAGGAGGGATGATATATTAGCGGGTTCCTCTAATGAGGCCATATGGGTAGAACTTAAAAACAAAAAGGGGGCAAGCACTTTGCTGGGAGTGTACTATAGGCCCCCAAACAGTCAGGGGGAGATAGAGGAACAGATATGTAGGCAAATCTCAGAAAAGTGCGAAAATAATAGGGTAATAATAGTGGGGGATTTCAACTTCCCCAATATAAATTGGGATAGTCAGAGTGTGAAAGGCTTAGAGGGTGCAGAATTCTTAAAGTGCATCCAGGAGAGCTTTTTGAGCCAACATGTAGAAAGTCCTACAAGAGAGGGGGCGGTACTGGACCTAATTCTGGGGAATGTAGCCGGGCAAGTGGTGGAAGTGTCAGTAGGAGAGCATTTTGGCGACAGTGACCACAATTCGGTGAGATTTAAGGTGGTCATGGAAAAAGACAAAGACGGCCCGGAAATAAGGGTTCTAAATTGGGGGAAGGCCGATTTTAATATGATAAGGCAGGATCTGGCCAAATTGGACTGGGAGCAGCTACTTATAGGAAAATCCGCATCAAAACAGTGGGAGACTTTCAGAAGGGAAATAGAGAGAGTACAACGCCAACATGTTCCTGTAAAGGTCAAGGGTGGGACCAACAAGCAAAGGGAACCTTGGATGACAAGGGATATACAAAAATGCATTAGAAATAAAAGGGGGGCTTTTGGCAGTTACAAAAGACTAAAGACGGAAGAAGCCCTAGAGGAGTATAAAAAATGCAGGGGCATACTTAAAAAAGAAATTAGGAGGGCGAGGAGGGGCCATGAAATAACACTGGCGAGCAAAATAAAGGAAAATCCTAAGATGTTTTATAAGTATATTAAGGGCAAGAGGATAACCAGGGAAAGGGTAGGGCCCATTAGGGACCAAAGTGGCAATCTGTGTGTAGAGCCAGATGATGTAGGCGGGGTTTTAAATGAATTTTTTGCATCTGTGTTCACTATGGAGAAAGACGATGCAGACATAGAAATCGGGCAAGGGGGCTGTGACATACTTGAACATATTAGCATCGAGAGGGAGGAGGTGCTAGCGGTTTTAGCAGGCCAAAAAGTGGATAAATCCCCAGGCCCAGACGAGATGTATCCCAGGCTGCTGTGGGAGGCAAAGGAGGAGATTGCAGGGGCTCTGACACAAATTTTCAGAACCTCTCTGGCCACAGGGGATGTACCAGAGGACTGGAGAACAGCTAACGTAGTACCATTATTCAAGAAGGGTAGCAGGGATAAACCAGGGAATTACAGGCCAGTGAGCCTAACATCTGTGGTAGGGAAATTATTGGAAAAAATTCTGAGGGACAAAATTAGTCTCCACTTGGAGAGGCAAGGATTAATCGGGGATAGTCAGCATGGCTTTGTCAAGGGTAAATCATGTCTGACAAATCTGATTGAATTTTTCGAGGGGGTGACTAGGGGGGTGGATGAGGGAAATGCTGTGGATGTGGTTTACATGGACTTCAGTAAAGCTTTTGACAAAGTCCCGCATAGGAGACTGGTCAAGAAGGTAAGAGCCCATGGGATCCAGGGTGCCTTGGCGCGTTGGATCCTAAACTGGCTGAGTGGCAGGAGGCAGAGGGTGATGGTCGAAGGTTGCTTTTGTGACTGGAAGCCTGTGTCCAGTGGGGTACCTCAGGGATCGGTGCTGGGTCCCTTGTTGTTTGTGATCTACATAAATGATTTGGATGAGAATGTAAAAGGTATGATCAGTAAGTTCGCAGATGACACAAAAATTGGTGGGGTGGTAAATTGTGAGGAGGAAAGCCTCAGGCTACAGGACGATATAAATGGGTTGGTCAGATGGGCGGAAAAGTGGCAAATGGAATTTAACCCTGAAAAGTGCGAGGTGATGCATTTTGGATGGACAAATAAGGCAAGGGAATACACAATGAGTGGTAGGACCCTAGGAAGTACAGAGGGTCAGAGGGACCTTGGTGTACATGTACATAGATCCCTGAAGGCAGCGGAACAGGTAGATAAGGTGGTTAAAAAGGCATATGGGATACTTGCCTTCATTAGCCGAGGCATAGAATATAAGAGCAGGGAGGTTATGATGGAACTGTACAAAACGCTGGTGAGGCCACAGCTGGAGTACTGTGTGCAGTTCTGGTCGCCTCACTATAGGAAGGATGTGATTGCTTTGGAGAGGGTGCAGAGAAGATTCACCAGGATGTTACCTGGGATGGAGCGCCTCAGCTATGAAGAGAGGCTGGACAGGCTGGGGTTGTTTTCCTTGGAGCAAAGAAGGCTGAGGGGGGACCTGATTGAGGTGTACAAAATGATGAGGGGCATAGATAGGGTAGACAAAGAGGAACTTTTCCCCTTAGTAGGGGGGTCAATAACAAGGGGGCATAGATTCAGGGTAAGGGGCAGGAGATTTAGAGGGGATTTGAGGAGGAACTTTTTCACCCAGAGGGTGGTTGGAATGTGGAACTCAATGCCTGAAAGGGTGGTAGAGGCAGGAACCCTCACAACATTCAAGAAGCATTTGGATGAGCACTTGAAATGCCATTGCATACAAGGCTATGGACCAAATGCTGGAAAATGGGATTAGACTGGACAGGGATGGATGGGCGGCGCAGACACGATGGGCCGAAGGGCCTCTTTCTGTGCTGTAAAACTCTATGACTCTATGACTCTATGACCTTGACTTTTATCTTTCCGATGGGGTATACTTTGTGCCCTGTGTATGTCTGCAATACTATCTCCGTATCCCGTAGGGGAATATGTTTGAATAACTTTTTGTAATCTTGCTTATTCATGACCGTCAACGCCGATCCGGTGTCCACTTCCATCTTCACTTGGACTTTTGCAATCTGTAGTGTGACCCAGATAGTTTGTCGGTCAGCTTCTTTACTCACATTGTGAATCCTCAGACTACCCAGTTCCTTTCTGTTGGAGTCTGAGTCTGAATTCTGTTCATCTGGACTCTTCCCAGTCACCTTATGTACCTTTCTGTACTTCTTCTGCGGTGACTTATTATTGCTGGTCTTCTTTCCTGACCGGCATACCTTAGCTATGTGACCAAGCTTGCCACATTTTCTACATTCCTGGTTTTTAAACCAGCATTGGTTCTGGTCGTGTGTTGTCTTCCCACAACGATAACATTTCGTTGTACCCGAAGTCATTTGATCCACACTGAGTACCGCTGTCTTCCGCTGCATTTCCGCCGTGCCTCTCGCTGCGGCTTCGTGCGATGCTGCAATAAGGACAGCCTTATCAAGTGTAAGATCGTTCTCTTCGAGCAGTCATTTTTGTGTTCCTTCCTTCGACATCCCGCACATGAACTTGTCTCTCAGTGCCTCTGTCAGATTTACCCCAAACTGACAGTATTTTGCTAGCCTACGCAGTTCAACCAGGTACTCCGCGTTGCTTTCCTCTTTTCGTTGCGTTCTCACGTAAAATGTTGATCGTTCCGCTAACATCAGCGGTGCGGGGTTAAAATGATCCTTCAGGACAGCAACAATATTAGCGAAAGACTGATCCGCCGGTTTAGCTGGTGATAGAAGGTGCTTCAATAACCCGTATGTCTTCGCACCCATTGAGTTTAGTAAGGTTAGAGCTTTGTCATAATTTGCTATCTTATTGACCTTACAATATATCTCGATGCGTTCTACATACGTGGCCCAATCTTCCACATCGGAATCGAAACCGTTGATGTTACTACGCTTAGGCATCTTCACACTCTTCCTGAGAAACAACAACGAAATATTTCTTTAACTTTTTTTTTTCAAAATGGCGGTTTCCCGCGCTTGTCTTCTTTCCCCGCCCACTTTCAAAATGGCGGTTTCCCGCTTCTGTCTTCTTCCCCGCCTACTGGTGGCTTCCCGCGTTTCTTCCCCTGGCGGGAGGGGTAAGCTTTTCCCTCGGGCGACGACCGCTGGCTTTCGGGGTTCGCAGCCTGCGCGTCGGCTTCAGTGCGTTCCTTGTTCCCTTTTCTCGGCAGGGCAACCGGCGCTGGGTACAACCCGTTGATGGCGAACAGTTTCAGCCGCTGGGCTGGATCTCGCTCAGTCTCCCTCGCTCGGGCTCTGTCTCTCCCGCTCGCTCGGGCTCTGTCTCTCCCTCAGCGGCTTCCAATCGCGCCTCCCAGCCCTCTCGCAGTCCGGTGCTTTCCTCCCCGGCTGCGGCTGAGTTCACCGCGGTTTATTTATTTTTATATCTTCCCGCGCCTTACGATCCTGGTCGCAGCGCCTCGTGGCCTCGGTAGCTGCCCGGCCTTTTTCTCCGGTCGCGGTCTAGCTGTCTCACGACGCCGTTGCGTCTCCCAGCCCGCTTGTACCGCGGTTTCCGTGCTCCACGCTGCCCCAGTCTCAGCGCCTCTGGGCCCGACTTCTGTCCGGCTCCTTTCCCCCGACCGTGGTCGAGTTCACCGCCCCTATCCACCGTTTATTTTTTTTATTTTCCCTTTACTCACAGTCACCGTGGCCGACTTGCTTCTCGTGCTGATCGGCTCACTCACCACCGTGGCAGAAGGGACAATCAGTGCCTGTTGCTGATGGAAGGCTTCGTGTCTGAATTCTTCCTTCTTCCTTGCTCTGCAGACTCGAGTTTTCTCTCAGCAGAACGACGAGGGCGGGTGCCTCTTCTCGACGCTCGTTAACTGCTTCGGAAGTATTGTTGCCGCAGGGTAAGATCGAACTCGTTGCCACTGTAAAGTCTGTAGGTATTATGGCGAATTAATACACAGACTACAAGAGTAACTTTAACAGGACTTTACTATTCGAAGGTCAGGGCGAATCTGCCCAATAAATCCTGACACAGCACTTATATACCGGTGTGGTCACCGTCGGTATTACAGTATACAGCAGCCAAGATAAAGTAGTGCCACACCTAAAATAGTTCTCTTAAAGGTGGACGGTTACATACAATAGTTCTCTTAAAGGTAGAACAGTTACATACACTACAGTTTGTACCCGAACTATCTCAGCCTTGAAGGCCTGCCATTGGTCATTCACTGTTTTCCTGGACAATCTTTGTTTCCAGTCCACCTGTGCTCGATCCCTTCTCAAATCACTGAAGTTGGCTCTCTTCCAGCTGGGTATTTTCACCATTGATTTTTCTTTGTCCCTTTCCATAACAACTTTAAACCTAATGATATTGTGATCACTGTTAACCAGATCCCTCCTGCCCCAGAACCGATGAGAGACCCTTTAAATGTTCTGATTGTGCAAAGAGGTTTCAGAGTTCATCCAACCTGCTGAGTCACCAGCGAGTTCGCACAGATCTTCAAAGAAAGGAAGATGTTTTAGAAAGGCTGGCGGCACTAAAAGTTCTCAGCCATCTCAGAGTGGTGTCCCTTTAATTACAATATCGCAGAACAAGGAGAATCACTGTCCCTTTAACTACCACAAATCCCTGTGTGGAGGAGAGGGGGAGATTCAGTCTGTCCCAGTAACTGTCACAGAACAAAATTAACGACCCTGTCCCAAAAGGGCTTGACCCTCCCCACTCCCTGCTTTTCCTCAAGTGTCTCATTCTTAAAATTCTCATCCTTGTTTTCAAATCCCTCCGTGGCCCCGCCCTCCCTATCTCTGTAATCTCTTCCAGCCCCTACAACCCCCCGAGATATCTGCACTCCTCTAATTCCGGCCTCTTGAGCATCCCCGATTTTAACCGCTCCACCATTGGCGGCCGTGCCTTCAGCTGGCTGGGCTGTGAGCTCTGGAATTCCTTCCCTAAACCTCTCCATCTTTCTGCCTCTCTCTCCTTCTTTAAGATGCTCCTTAAAACCGACCTCTTTGACCAAGCTTTTGGTCATCTGCCCGAATATCTCCTTATGTGGCTCGATGTCAAATTTTGTTTTATAACGATCCTGTGAAGAGCCTTGGGACGTTTTACTACATTAAAGGCGCTTTATAAATACAAGTGGTTGTTGTTGTTTCCTGAAACTAATAATAAATTCCCCACAGAAGCACGGGGTTTATCTGCTTTTATTCATGAATTTAAAAAGACTCTATTAAAACCTGAGCCAGTGTGTTGTGAGACAAGGAGCCTTGTGTCCAAAAAGGGGAATAAAGGCCCACAGCCTCCCCTGGCCCCGGGCCCTGAACAAGGGACTGGAGAAACTCGCTGCCCTGCGGATCAGACAATCAGCCGGCGCTAGTCCCACCCCTCGGGCTCCCCGATTGGTTGGAGGACCCACCGCCGGCTCACTCCTCAAGCCCCGCCCTGCTCGCTCCCTATTTGTCGGAAGCTCACGTCAATCACCCGGGCAGTGTGAGCTGAGCATGTGCGGACCTTGGCAGCAGCCGCTGACACATCGGGTGAGAGAGCTCAGGGAGCGGGTTAATGAACCCCGGGGGGACGCGGGCTGCACACACCCCGAGTGCGGCCCCAGGCCCCATTATTAAAACACTCAACATTATCCGCTTCACAAACACCCGGGGTGGGCCTCAGGCCCCGAACAAGAGCCTCCGGGCCGGGCGTTTGCCCCGAGCGGGGCGGCAGCTGCGGGGCTTTCTCCCGGTGACGCCCTGAGTGTGGGAAGGGATACACTAATTCATCCACCCTGCTGAATCATCAGCGAGTTCGCACTGGGGAGAGACCGTTCACCTGCTCCGTGTGTGGAAAGGGATTCACTCATTCATCCCACCTGCTGAAACACCAGCGAGTTCACAAGTGACTGCAGGGGTTGGATTCTGCTGTTACTGCTGCTGTTAATCACATCCAGGATTGAACCATATTCATTCTGACTGTTGGGGTTTGTTTCTGCTGATGTTAATAACCCCTATAACTGGGCTGGAGTTTAATATTCTGGATAGATGTCAAATAAATCAGCTTTGTGTTAAACAGATTGTTGTAGATTTTTGTCTACAAACTGGGGGGCGGATCGTATGACGGGAACAGAACTTCAGCCTGGACACAGTCCTTCAGGGC
Organism: Somniosus microcephalus; assembly: GCF_052327205.1. Lineage (NCBI taxonomy): Eukaryota > Metazoa > Chordata > Chondrichthyes > Squaliformes > Somniosidae > Somniosus > Somniosus microcephalus. Next base: position 39,459,809 of record NC_140990.1, on the reverse strand, counting down.
TACACTGAGAGGGGTAAACGGCACTTTGGCCTTTCTTGAGGCGTGTATGAAATGGATCCCAGCCGCTCTCGGCTGTGATTCCGAGCTCCCAGGCCCGGAGTAGACGGCTTCTCTAGAAATGATCCCCAGTGCATTGTTTGCTCCTGTTATGGCCTCATTAACCTGCATCGCTACTTTTAGTGATTTGTGTATCTGGACCCCGAGATCCCTTTGCTCCTCTCCCCCATTTAGACTCTTATTTTCCAAATAGTATGTGGCCTTCTTATTCTTCCTACCAAAATGCACCACCTCACACTTAGCTATATTGAAATTTATTTGCCAATTACACGCCCGTTCTGCAACTTTATTAATGTCTTCTTGCATTTTGTCACAGTGTTCCTCAGTATTAACTTTACCCCCCAATTTGGTGTCATCGACAAATTTTGAAATTGTACCTCTGATTCCCGAGTCCAAATCGTTTATGTAAATGGAGAACAACAGTGATCCCAGCACCAATCCCTGTGGAACATCACTTCCCACCTTTTGCCAGTCTGAGTAGCTACTCCTAACCCCTACTCTCTGTTTTCTGTTTTGTAACCAGCTTGCTATCTATAAACAGTCTGTAAGATCTACAAGATGACCCAGCTCAGGCCGTGTGGAGTGAAGGGCTAGGCAGCAGAATGGATCGAAAAATGGCTACAAAACCAACCAATTGACAAAAAGGGAGAAAATAGAATGGCCTAGAAATTGGGTTGGTAGCGCCGGCGCTGAGCGCCTAAAGAGACCTGGAATTGGGGCGAAGCCCTATGTTGGGGCGAACGCTATGAGGATAGTGCCGACTCAGAAATTGACTATACATTTAGCGCCTGCGCTAAGTGTTTGCGCGCGCCCGCGAGCGCAAGCAGCTCATGACATAATTTCAGTGTGCAACGCCTTTCAGGAGCGCCTGAGCGCATATTGGGTGGCGCCCAGATCCTTAGCGCCCAGCGCTATTAGTGACAGTTCGAGGGAGGGCTAACAGGCCCTTCTTGGAGTAGGGCGGCGCTATTTAAAGGGGACAGCTCTAGTGCAGAATCTTCTGCCACTTGGCCTGCTCATTGCGATCGCTGCTAGAGAGAGTTGGCGAGCTAATGTGGAGCGGAGTTCTGGGATTTGAGCTTTACAGTACTTGGGACCTTCAACCCTGTCCGAAGCACTTGCAGCACTACACCTAAAAGCCTTTTGACCAACTGGCATCGGAATGGGAGCTTGTTTGTAGGGCAACGGCCTCATCGCCCAACACTGTGAAGGGGCAGAGAGACGGCGGGAGAGAGGGCCGGGATTGGCCAGAAGGAGGAGGGGCAATGGAGGTCGGCCAATCCGACGGGATGCTGCGAGGGTCTTTAGGCAGCAGGTGACAAGCCTTGACATGTTGGAGGAGCAGTGCTTGGGAAGGCTCCGAATCTGGAGGGACATTGTTACTGATCTGTGCCACCTGCTTGGTCAGGATCTGCAGCCGCGTGAACGCTGCAGAACCTCTCTGTCCGTGATGGCTACACTGACTGATGGCCTCCATTTTTATGCCAACAGATCCTTTCAGTCAGCCATTGGGGACAATGCGACTGTCACTCAGGCTGCAGTCTGCTGTTGCATCCGGCAAGTGACAGATGCACTTTATAGGCGAACGCGTCCATTCATTACCTTCCCTCGGACCCTGCACAAGCAGGCGGAGGAGGAGGAGTATGAGGAGGAGGAGGATGAAGAGCAGGCGGAGGAGGAGGAGGAGGAGGAGGAAGATGGAAGGGCTGCTGAAAGTGGAAGGTCCATACGTCAGAGGCTCCTCTGGACTCCTGTGGCGGAATGATGAGAGTCTTAACTCGTGCACACTTTGGATGTTTGAGGGCCTCTGCATGCCAGCATCACTGAAAGTAGTCACATGCACCATGCAACATTGAAACTTCTGTTTATTGGCACAAAAGTCTTTCATTACAGCTAAACAACGTAATGTGAGCAGAAACCATAACTTCAAAAATAACTGTGACCCGTTCGGCAAAGCCGCAAAACTCAACAAACCTTCTGCAACTATAACAGCAGGTGAGGGTGTCCTTGAATTTGGACAAACAAATGTCTCAGCACCTCCCTCTACAACTGGCCCCTTGAGGGAGAACGACTTCTCTTTCACGCCCGGCCCCTTCCCTCCCTGCTGCTCCTACATAATTGCACCCCAGTGGCGGGCTCAAGGCTGGAGACGCTTGCTGACTGTCTGGAAGCACAGAAGCCCCTGAGGTATGGCCTGGCCGACCTCTGGGCTTGGAGGGTGCGGATGCAGGATGCTTGCTGTGAGCATGGCTGGAAGCAGTGTGGGCTGCAGGTGGTGGCAGCTGCAATGCAGGCATCCCAGCGCTGGCATGTGCAATGGTCTCCTGACGAGAGAGGACACCTGCACCATGGTCGGACGACACACTGGCTATGTGAGGGGAGCGGCTCGGCTCATCCGCCACAATCGCAGGCTCCACGAATTCCTGGCCTTGTACGGGAGTGGAAGGGCCCGGGGTGATCCTATCTGATGCAGAGAGGGTGGCTGCAGTGAGAGATCGCGTTGCGTCAATCTGGCTGTGGAGGAGCCCAGCAAGTGACTGCGTGGCAACAGTGAGGACCTGTGTGCCAGGTGCCAGTGCTTCGGAGAAGGCCTGGACAGTTCTTCCCATGGCTTCGGACAAGGCAGGAGCCGACCGCTCCACTGCCTCGGACAAGCCCTGCACAGACCTTTCCAGGGATTGTCCGAAGCCCTGAACAGTCATTTCCATTGCCGACTCAAAGCCATGGACAGTCCTCTCCATTGTTGGGCCGACGCCCTGGATAGTCCTGTCCATTGTGGCCCCGAACACCTAGAGAGTCCTCTCCATTGTTGCCCCAAAGCCCTGCAGAGTCCTCTCCATTGTTGCCCCAAAGTCCAACATACTCCTAGCCAATGAATCTATTGACTCAGGCATCTTCTCCACTGCAGCCATCAGCTCCATGTGTCTGACCCAGGCCTGTTTGCTCATCTCTGCCAGGCGACGGACCTCATCTGCACTCTGTGCAGCAGTCATGATGACCTGCCTTGCCCTGCGGGGAGACGGTGGCCGAACTTGCCTATCCCCCCTGTGCTGCTCCATGCCGCTTGGTCCGGCAACTGGTTCATCCTCAGAGCCACCCCCCCTCCCCTCCAGGGGACTACTATCCCCAGCCTGCAGATGTCTCAGCTCCCCAGATTCTGCAATGGCCGGTCCGGATTCCTCCTGGTCCTCGCCTCTGGTGGCACTGGCACTGGCAGCTTCAGCGCGTTGAGCACGAGTTGGTGCTGCTTCATCTGAAAGTGGGAGGTGGAAGAGTGGCTTTAGCAAAAGGACAGGTTTGCTGAAAGGCATGCCAGATTGCGGCAAGGCTCTGACATGGCTGCACACTGAGGATGCATGCTGGCAGGGGGACCAAGTGGAAGGCAACAGGTGAAAAAGGTGAGAGTCTTACCCTCGCTGTCGGTAATGGGGTCGGCAGATGCAGTGGTCACTGGACCAGACAGACGTCCTCCGAGTATCTGGTGCACTCTCTCCTCCAGATCCGTGAGAGTGACCACTTGTGCAGGTCCGCCACCGGTTCGACGCTGCTCCTTTCTAATCTGCGCCATCTTGGACTGCAGGGGAAAGAAGGGGAGGTTCTGTTACATGAGGCCTTGAGACATCATCGCATGCCCCCCATGGTGCAAGATCCTTTACATGAGGCCTTGAGACATCTGCCCATGTGTGTGCCCAGAAAGGGCCATGGGTGCATACTGACAGATGGCCATTGGCGCATCATTGCAGCAGGGTGCCCGAAGTCAGCTGCAGATGGAGGGAAGCACAAGTTTGGTAAACCATCACTCACCTTAACGATCCATGTGAGGTCGTTGAATTTCTTCCTGCACTGAACAAGGGTCCTGGTCGCCATGCTGATGGAGTTGACCCTCACAGCAACCTCCCTCCAAGATCGTTGATAAGCCTTCTGATTTGGCCTCTTGCCATTATCCGGATACAGGACCTCTCGACGGTGTTCAACTGCAGCCACCAAGTGGTCCAGAGCCTCAGTGCTGAAGCGCTCTGCTCTCTGCCTAACCTTCTCCATAATGAACAAGTTTGTACCACCAGACAAGGGTGAGCGCCGAATCTGAGGCATTGGGTGTTGAAGCTCAGTCTGACTGACCCACCCCTTTAAGAGCCGGCCGGCGCCTGTAGGTCTCGTGCTTTCCCATAATTGAGTTCACCTGCGCTGCGCCCGTCCGCGTCGAAATTGAGTAGCGCCTGACCTTTTGCGCCTTAAGAGCACCGTGCAACGGCTGATTTAGCGCCTCAATCCCCTTTGGGGGCGATGCAACCCAATATCGCGCCAGGCGGCGATAACTTTCGTCTGGCTATAAACTTTGCGCATCGCCAGTTCTAACGCCTCAAGCGGGGCTATACCCAATTTCTAGGCCAATGAGTTTAAATTAGCAAGAAATATAAAAACAGACTGTAAGAGCTTCTAGTATGTAAAAAGAACGAGAGTAGCTAAAGCAAGTGTTGGTCCATTAGAGGCTGAGACAGGAGAAACGATATTGGGGAACAAGGAAATGGCAGAGACTTTAAACACTTTTTTTGTGTCTGTCTTCACAGTAGAAGACACAAAAAGTATACCAAAAATAGTGAGGAACCAAGGGGCTACTGAGAGTGAGGAACTTAAATTAATTAATATCAGTAGAGAAAAAAGTACTTGAGAAACTAATGGGACTAAAAGCCAACAAAACCCCTGGACCTGATGGCCTACATCCGAGGGTCCTAAAAGAGGAGGCCACGGAGATAGTGGATGCATTGGTTTTGATCTTCCAAAATTCGCTAGATTCAGGAATGGTCCCAGCAGATTGGAAGGTTGTAAATGTGACCCCGCTATTCAAGAAAGGAGGGAGAGAGACTACAGACCAGTTAGCCTGACATCAGTTGTCGGGAAAATGCTGGAATCCATTATTAAGGAAGTGGTATTAGGGTACTTAGAAAATCATAATATGATTAGGCAGAGTCAACATGGTTTTATGAAAGGTAAATTGTGTTTGACAAATTTATTAGCGTTTTTTGAGGATGTAACTAGCAGGGTAGATAAAGGGGAACCAGTGGATGTAGTATATTTGGATTTCTGCAAGGCATCAATAAGGTGCTACATAACATAGAAACATAGAAGATAGGAGCAGGAGTCGGCCATTCGGCCCCTCGAGCCTGCTCCACCAATCAATGCGATCATGGCTGATCATCCAAATTCAGTACCCGGTCCCTGCTTTCTCCCCATACCCCTTGATCCCTTTAGCCTTGAGAAATATATCCAACTCCTTCTTGAATATATTTAATGAATTGGCCTCTACTGCCTTCTGTGGTAGAGAATTCCACAGGTTCACCACTCTCTGGGTGAAGAAATTCCTCCTCATTTCTGTCCTAAATGGCCTACCCCTTATCATTAGACTGTGACCCCTGGTTCTGGACTCCCCGACCATCGGGAACATCCTTCCAGCATCTAGTCTGTCTAGTCCTGTTAGAAATTTATAAGTTTCAATGAGATCCCCTCTCATTCTTCTAAACTCCAGCGAGTACAAGCCCAATCGATCCAATTTCTCCTCATACGTCATTCCTGCCATCCCAGGTATCAGCCTGGTGAATCTTCGCTGAACTCCTTCCATGGCAAGAACATCCTACCTCAGATAAGGCGACCAAAGCTGCACACAATACTCAAGATGTGGTCTCACCAAGGCCCTGTCGAACTGCAGCAAGACATCCTTGTTCCTGTACTCAAACCCTCTCGCTACGAAGGTCAACATACCATTTGCCTTCTTAACCGCCTGCTGCACCTGCATGCTTACCTTCAGCGACTGGTGCACAAGGACACCCAGGTCTCGTTGCACTTCCCCTTCTCCCAATCTATTGCCATTCAGATAATAATCTGCCTTCCTGTTTTTGCTATCCACGTTATATTGCATCTGCCATACATCTGCCCAATCACCCAACCTGTCCAAATCATCCTGGAGTTTCTCGGCATCCCCCTCACAGCATACACGCCCACCCAGCTTTGTCGTCTGCAAATTTGGAGATATTACATCTAGTTCCCTTGTCTAGATCATTAATATATATTGTGAATAGCTGGGGTCCAAGGACCGATCCCTGCGGTACCCCACTAGTCACTGCCTGCCACTCGGAAAAAGACCCGTTTATTCCAACTCTTTGCTTTCTGTCTGCCAACCAGTTCTCTATCCAAGTCAGTACTTTGCCCCCAATCCCATGTGCCTTAACTTTACACGCTAATCGCTTATGCAGGACCTTATCGAAAGCCTTATCCAAGAGGTTGTTGAACAAGATAAGGGCACATGCGGTTGGAGGTAATGTATTGGCATGGATAGAGGATTGGTTAACAGACAGAAAAGAGAGTTGGGATAAATGGGTCATTTTCAGATTGGCAGGCTGTAACCAGTGAGGTGCCGTAAGGATCAGTGCCTCAGCTATTTACAATTTATATTAATGACTTGGATGAAGGGACTGATTGCAATGTTTCCAATGCAAGTTTGCTGCTGATACAAAGCTAGGTGGGACAGTAAGCTGTGAGGAGAACACAACGAGTCTGCAAAGGGATATAGATAGACTAAGTGAGTGGGCAAAAAGGTGGCAGATTGAGTATAATGTGGGGAAATGTGAGGTTATTCACTTTGGTAGGACGAACAGAAAAATAGAATATTTTTTAAATGGTGGTAAACTATTAAATGTTGGTGTCCAGAGAGATTTAGGGGTCCTCGTACAAGAAACACAGAGAGTTAGCATGCAGGTACAGCAAGCAATTAGGAAGGCAAATGGCATGTTGGCCTTTATTGCAAGAGGATTGGAGTACAAGAGTAAGGAAGTCTTGCTCCAATTGTACAGGGCCTTGGTGAGACCACACCTGGAGTACTGTGCACAGTTTTGGTCTCCTTATCTAAGGAAGGATATACTTGCCTTGGAGGCGGTGCAACGAAGGTTCACTAGATTGATTCCTGGGCTGAGAGGGCTGTCCTATGATGAGAGATTGTGTAGAATGGGCCTATACTCTCTGGAGTTTAGAAGAATGAGAGGTGATCTCATTAAAACATACAAGATTCTGAGGGGGATTGACAGGGTAGATGCTGAGTGGCTGTTTCCCCTGGCTGGAGAGTCTAGAACTTGGGGCCATAGTCTCAGGATAAGAGGGTCGGCAATTTAAGACAGAGATCAGGAGAAATGTCTTCACTCAGAGGGTTGTAAATCTTTGGAATTCTCTGCCCCAAAGTGCTGTGGATGCTCAGTCGTTGAGTATATTCAAGGCTGAGATGGTTCGATATTTGGACTCCAGAGGAATCAAGGGATATGGAGATAGGGCAGGAAAGTGGAGATGAGGTAGAAGATCAGCCATGATCTTATTGAATGGTGGAGCAGGCTCGAGGGGCCGAATGGCCCACTCCTGCTCCTGATTCTTATGTTCTTATGTAAAACAGAAATCAGAGGGTTGGAGTTAAGGGAAGTTTGTTGCCATCTTTCCATCCATTCCGCTGCCTGGCCCTTGACTCCACACGGCCTGACCTTTGACTCCACACGGCCTGACGGTGGTCATCTTGTAGACCGTACATATTACAGACACAGTGCCCCAGTGGTGGAGGGGATGGATATCGAGTCCTGTGGCAGGGGCTCTGATGGATTTCTCTGTCCCGTGTGTTTTGAGGCATCGCTAGTTGCATTTTTCACCTCTTTCCACTTTAAAAAAAAAATCTTTTTGCCAGTTTATTAAAGCCATTAAAAACTTCCCAGATAAGTCACACAAAAAAATGAGGCCTTGTATGTTTCTGTCAGAATGACAGGCCTGAACTCGAGTTAGAAATCACAGTTAGAAAACATTCAACAATTAAACCAGACTGGGCGGGGCCCGAGGTGTGAGTTAGGAATGGTAAAGTGGAGGCTAATGTCCTTTGCACCAGGGCTGAGGACCCGGGCACTCAGGTTTCTGTATAATTTATTTATTAATTTTGTTTAATGCCCAATATTGCAGGGCAGTGTCCTCGGCCCAACCATCTTCAGCTACTTCATCAATGATCTTCCCTCCATCATAATGTCAGAAGTGAGGATGTTCGCTGATGATTGCACAGTGTTCAGTTCCATTCGCAACTCCTCAGATAATGAAGCAGTCCATGCCCGCATGCAGCAAGACCTGGATGACATTCAGGCTTGGGCTGATAAGTGGCAGGTAACATTCATGTCACACAAGTGCCAGGCAATGACTATCTCCAACAAGCGAGAGTCTAATCACCGCCCCTTGACATTCAATGGCATTACCATCGCTGAATCCCCCACCATCAACATCCTGGGGGTCACCATTGGCCAGAAACTGAACTGGACCAGCCACATAAATACTGTGGCAACAAGAGCAGTTCAGAGGCTGGGTATTCTGTGACGAGCGTCTCACCTCCTGACTCCCCAAAGCCTTTCCACCATCGACAAGGCACAAGTAAGGAGTGTGATAGAATACTCTCCACTTGCCTGGAAGAGTGCAGCTGCAACAACACTCAAGAAGCTCGACACCATCCAGGACAAAGCAGCCCACTTGATTGGTACCCAATTCACCACCTTAAACCTTCACTCCCTCCACCACCGGCGTACCATGGCTGCAGTGTGTACCATCTACAAGATGCACTGCGGCAACTCGCTGAGGCTTCTTCGACAACACCTCCCAAACCCGCGACCTCTACCACCTGAAGGACGAGGGCAGCAGGCACAGGGGAACACCACCACCTCCAGGTTCCCCTCCAAGTCACACACGATCCTGAGTTGGAAGTATATCGCTGTTCCTTCATCGTCGCTGGGTCAAAATACTGGAACTCCCTCCCTAACAGCACTGTGGGAGTACCTTCACCACACGGACTGCAGCGGTTCAAGAAGGCGGCTCACCACCACCTTCTCAAGGCCAATTAGGGATGGGTAATAAATGCTGGCCTTGCCAGTGACGCCCACGTCCCAGGAACGAATCTAAAAGAAAATCTCAAGCAGACTGGTGAGTCATCTTGCCATCCAGCGGAGGTGAGGTTCCCCAATGGAGGGCTTTCTACGCGGGAGTCCTTCCCTGCACCATTGGGGATCTGGGGTGGAGACTGTTACAGGGAGCTGTCGTGCGCAACAGTTTTTAAGCTACTTTCCGACTCCAAGGCCAGGCGTGTTTATTGCAGCCTAGAGGAGTCCATGGGCCGTGTATATATTCAGTGTGAGAGGTTCCAGCCCCTGTATAGTTACCTGAAGGGGCTGCTCCTCAACTCTTGATTACACTTTAGCCCCACGCTCCTAATCTTTGCCTGCCCGGTGTGGAGGGGGGTGGGTAAGTCAGAGGATCTTCTCTTGGACCTGCCTTTGGGCCTGGTGAAAACAGCAATTTGTAGGTCCAGGATGGACGGGGCCCATTGGGGGGTCACTCTGGCTGCCTGCCTCTCTCCCGTGGTCTTGTCCCTGCCCGGGTGGCCCTGGTGATGGAGCAGGCGGTGTCCACCGGTTCACTTGATACCTTCCTCGACCGGTGGGCACCTCAGGTTAAAGAGGCGATAATCGATCCTCACAATCACATTGTGATGTAATTATTATTTGTGAGTGTCGCTGTATTGTACACAGTTATTATTCATAGAATAGATTCATAGAAACTTACAGCACAGAAGGAGGCCATTCGGCCCGTCGTGCCTGTGCCGGCTCTTTGAAAGAGTCGTCGTGTTTAGTCCCACATCCTCACTTTTTGTCCACAACCCTGTCAGTTGCTCCAGTTCCCGTCCAACTCTGCTTTACAATTATTAACGGAATCAGCTTCCACCATCTTTTCAGGTCGAGCGTACCCGATCCCCACAACTCTCTGAGTGGAAACATTTCTCCTCATCTCTCCTCTAGATCTTCTGACAATATTTTTGAATCTTTGACCTCTAGTTATTGACCCACTCACCAGAGGGAATGTTTCTTTCCCGATTTATTCTGTCAAAATCTCTCACCATCTTGAAAACCTCGATTCAGTCACCACTGAGCCTTCTCTGTAACAAGGAGGACAGTCCGAACTTTTCCAAACTCTCCTCATAACTGAAGTCCCTCATCCCGGGTAACATCCTGGTAAACCTCCTCTGGGCCCTTTCTAAGGCCTTTACACCTTTCCTCAAGTGTGGGGCCCAGAATTGTCCACAACACTCCAGCTGAGGCCTAACCTGTGATTTATGAAGTTCCAGCATCATCTCTTTGCTTTTACATTCTATTCCTCTGTTTATAAACCCAAGTAACCGGTTATTGGTTGTTTAATATCTGTGGGGCACTGGGGCACTTGTCTTAATGGGTTTTGCTCCCATCTGGTGTCACTGGGGCAACTTAGAGTCACCCCTACAGCTGGCGAAAAATGGCCCAAACTCAATCGGACGACAAATAAATGAATTTTCTCTTCACCAATTCGGGGTTTCAATTCTTTACCTGGAATTTGCGATGCGGTAGAATGGGCCCCATCAATGACAACCCGATCCTAATGCGCCGGCTGATCACTGGACTGGGCTCTGAGCATGTGCAGTGCGAGTGGTGGAGACGGACTGAGGCGAGTGTCCTCCTTGGAGGGGAACCAGGCAAAGAGTGCGAGTGTCCTCCTTGGAGGGGAACCAGGTAAAGAGGGTGAGTGTCCTCCTTGGAAGGGAACCAGGCAAAGTGGACGTGTGTCCTCCTTGGAGGGAAACCAGGTAAAGAGGACGAGTGTACTCCTTGGAGGGAAACCAGGTAAAGAGGACGAGTGTCCTCCTTGGAGGGGAACCAGGTAAAGAGGGCGAGTGTCGTCCTTGGAGGGGAACCAGGTAAAGAGGGTGAGTGTCCTCCTTGGAGGGGAACCAGGTAAAGAGGGCAAGTGTCTTCCTTGGAGAGGAACCAAGTAAAGAGGGCGTGTCTCCTCCTTGGAGGGGAACCAAGTAAAGAGGCTGAGTGTCCTCCTTGGAGGGGAACCAGACAAAGATGGCGCCTGTCCTCCTTGGAGGGGAACCAGGTAAAGAGGGCAAGTGTCCTCATTGGAGGGGAACCAGGTAAAGAGGGCGAGAGTCCTCCTTGGAGGGGAACCAGGTAAAGAGGGCGAGTGTCCTCCTTGGAGGGGAACCAGGGAAAAAGGGTGAGTGACCTCGTTGGAGGGAACCAGGCAAAGAGGACGAGCGTCCTCCTTGGAGGGAAACCTACCCTCAAAAAACAGTGAAATATCTTGAAATTTAAATGTGTCCATTCCCATTGTTTGGATATTGATGAGCAGCAATAGCAGATTTTTTTCTATTTTGAATATAAATACAAAAGCTCCACCAGACATGTTGAACTACTAGTTATTTAATCAGGGCTGCAGCTGCTGAAAGGTTGACTGTACTGAGGTTTGTGGCCAGAGCTGGCAGACGTGTTGTTCTGAGGTCTGATGTCTCACACCTGAAGAGTCTGTTTATGTCGTGTTGTAATGACCTTTTTCTGTTGCCTGGTGTCAGAAATAGAAATCAAAGGGAGATGATTCCCCACTCTGTTAATGAACTCTTTGACACATTATATAATATATATCTCCAACTTTGACTAGTATATTCTGTCTGAAAAAAACCACCCCCAGTCACTGACACCAATCTCCTCCTGTCTGATAAAAACCAACCCCAGTCACTGACATCAATCACCTCCTGTCTGATATAAACCAGCCCCAGTCACTGGCACCAATCTCCTCCTGTCTGATATAAACCAACCCCACAGTCACTAACACCAATCTCCTCCTGTCTGATATAAACCAACCCCACAGTCACTGACACCAATCTCCCCCTGTCTGATATAAACCAACCCCACAGTCACTGACACCAATCTCCTCCTGTCTGATATAAACCAACCTCACAGTCACTGACACCAATCTCCCCCTGTCTGATATAAACCAACCCCACAGTCACTGACACCAATCTCCTCCTGCTTGACATAAACTGACCCCACAGTCACTGACACCAATCTCCTCCTGTCTGATATAAACCAGCCCCACAGTCACTGACACCAATCTCCTCCTGTCTGATATAAACCAACCCCACAGTCACTGACACCAATCTCCTCCTGTCTGTAATTAACCAAACCCAGTCACTGACACCAATCTCCTCCTGTCTGATATAAACCAGCCCTACTGTCCCCGACACCAATCTCCTCCTGTCTGAGATAAACCAACCCCACAATCACTGACATCAATCTCCTCCTGTCTGATATAAACCAACCCCACTGTCACCAATCTCCTCCTGTCTGCTATATACCAATCCCACAGTCACTGACACCAATCTCCTCCTGTCTGATATAAACCAACCCCACAGACACTGACACAAATCTCCTCCTGTCTGATATAAACCAACCCGACAGACACAGACACCAATCTCCTCCTGTCTGATATAAACCAACCCCACAGTCACTGACACCAATCTCCTCCTGTCTGATATAAACCAACACCACAGTCACTGACACCAATCTCCTCCTGTCTGATATAAACCAACCTCACAGTCACTGACACCAATCTCCCCCTGTCTGATATAAACCAACCCCACAGTCACTGACACCAATCTCCTCCTGCTTGACATAAACTGACCCCACAGTCACTGACACCAATCTCCTCCTGTCTGATATAAACCAGCCCCACAGTCACTGACACCAATCTCCTCCTGTCTGATATAAACCAACCCCACAGTCACTGACACCAATCTCCTCCTGTCTGTAATTAACCAAACCCAGTCACTGACACCAATCTCCTCCTGTCTGATATAAACCAGCCCTACTGTCCCCGACACCAATCTCCTCCTGTCTGAGATAAACCAACCCCACAATCACTGACATCAATCTCCTCCTGTCTGATATAAACCAACCCCACTGTCACCAATCTCCTCCTGTCTGCTATATACCAATCCCACAGTCACTGACACCAATCTCCTCCTGTCTGATATAAACCAACCCCACAGACACTGACACCAATCTCCTCCTGTCTGATATAAACCAACCCCACAGACACTGACACCAATCTCCTCCTGTCTGATATAAACCAACCCCACAATCACTGACATCAATTTCCTCCTGTCTGATATAAACCAACCCCACAGTCACTGACACCAATCTCCTCCTGTCTGATATAAACCAACCCCACAGACACTGACACCAATCTCCTCCTGTCTGATATAAACCAACCGCACAATCACTGACACCAATCTCCTCCTGTCTGATATAAACCAGCCCCACAGTCACTGACATCAATCTCCTCCTGTCTGATATAAACCAACCCCACAGTCACTGAGACCAATCTCCTCCTGTCTGATATAAACCAACCCCACAGTCACTGACACTAATCTCCCCCTGTCTGATATAAACCAACCCCACAGACCCAGAAAGATTAATCTCAGCTGTTACTTAGATTGGACTTGTCTCCCTTCCCGTGCCGAGGGGATTGCTGTACCAGACGGGAGGGGCAACATTTGGGGACTCTCGATTCGCCACCAATTCCCATTCCCCTTCATTCTGGTGGATAATGGAGGTGCCACTGTGTGTAATGTGCAAGTCAGTAAGAATTGTCAGCGAGGATTAATCAGCCCTTTCTAATTGGCGCTGTTATTCAGTGGAACCTTTCAGACAATAAATTGTAAATTTTGTACCAACGATTAATTTAGGATTGAAGTAAAAGTTCATAATTTTATTGTGAACTAATTTCTGATGGGAATTCCTGAATTAAGGGAAAAGATCACAGACAGCGGTTCTTAAAGGGACACTGCAGCCCCGAGAACACAATCAGCTATATATCCAGAATATTAAACTCCAGCCCAGTTATAGGGATATTAACATCACCAGAAAGAAACCCCAACTGTCAGAATGAACATGGTTTAGTCCTGGATGTGATTAACAGCAGCAATAAGAGCAGACTCCAACCCCTGCAGTCACATGTGAACTCGCTGGTGTGTCACCAGGTGGGATGACTGAGTAAATCCCTTCCCACACACGGGGCAGGTGAACGGCCTCTCCCCAGTGTGAACTCACTTGTGTTCAATGAGGTTGGATGAGTGCCTGAACTTCTTCCCACAATGAGAGCAACTGAATGGCCTCTCCCCAGTGTGAACACGCTGGTGTGTCAGCAGGTGGGATGATTTTGTGAATTCCTTTCCACACTCGGAGCAGGTGAACGGCCTCTCCCCAGTGTGAGTGCGTCGATGTGTTAGCAAATCCTTTGTGCTTTTAAAGCTCTTCTCACAGTCAGAACATTTAAAAGGTCTGTTATCAGTATGAACAAGTTGGTGTTCAGTGAGGTGGGATGAATAAATGAATCCCTTCCCACACATGGAGCAGGTGAACAGCCTCTCCCCAGTGTGAGTGCTTCGGTGTGTCAGAAGGCTGGATGACTGAGTGAATCCCTTCCCACACACAGGACATGGGAAAGGTCTCTCACCACTGTGAACTCGCTGGTGTCTCAGTAGATGTCTTGTGGTTTTAAAGATTTTCTCACATTCAGAACATTTAAAAGGTCTCTCATCAGTATGAACAATTTGGTGTACAGTGAGGGTGGTTAAAGAAGTGAATCCCTTCCCACAGACAGTGCAGGTGAACGGCCTCTCCCCAGTGTGAACTCGCTGGTGTGTCAGAAGGGTGGATGAACGAGTGAATCCCTTCCCACAGACGGTTCAGGTGAACGGCCTCACCCCGGTGTGACTGCATTGGTGTTCAATGAGGTTGTGTGATTGTCTGAACACCTTCCCACAGTGAGAACAACTGAACTGTCTCTCAGTGTGAACGAAGCAAGTGAACGGCCTCTCCCCAGTGTGAGTACTTTGGTGTGTCAGCAGACTGGATGACTGATTGAATCCCTTCCCACACGTGGAGCAGGTGAACGGTCTCTCTCCAGTGTGACTGCGTCGATGAGTTCCCAGCTGGGATGGGTAATTGAATCCCTTCTCACAGTCCCCACATTTCCAAGCTTTCTCCATGGTGTGGGTGTCCTTGTGTCTCTCCAGGTTGGATGATCAGTTGAAGCCTCGTCCACACACACAGAACATGTGTACGGTTTCTCCCCGCTGTGAACGGTGCAATGTTTTTTCAGGCTGTGTAACTGGTTAAAGCTCTTTCCACAGTCAGTGCACTGGAACACTCTCACTCAGGTGTGTGTATCTCGGTGCTTTTATAGTCACACTGATGTTTGAAATCTTTTCCCACAGACAGAACAGACAAACATTTATCCTTCCACATTCAAAGGCTGATGATATTCCCTGTAAAAGCAGTTTACAAAAGACATCACTAAGTTCAGGATAAAACTGCAGAACAGATAATTCTAGTTTCTATGGAATATTCTTTCCTCTCTTATTACATAGAATTACATAGATTGCAGCACAGAAACAGGCCATTCGGCCCAACTGGTCCATGCGGTGTTTATACTCCACATGAGCCTCCTCCCATCTCTCTTCATCTCACCCTATCAGCATCTCCTTCTATTCCTTTCTCCCATATGTTTATCCAGCTTCCCCTTAAATACATCCATGCTCTTCGCCTCAACTACTCCCTGTGGCAGCAAGTTCCACATTATCAGCACTCTCTGGGTGAAGGAGTTTAAACTAAATACAATAAGTTGAGAGGGGAAGTGAAGATGAAAATCACATCTGCAAAGAGAACATGAGAGTAGAATGGCGGTTAACATAAAAGGGAACCCAAAAATCTTCTACCGGCATGTAAACAGTAAGCGGGTAGTAAGAGGCTGGGTGGGGCCTATTAGAGACAAAGAAGGTGAGATATGCTTAGAGGCGCAGGGCAAGGCTAGAATACTCAATGAGTACTTTGTATCGGTGTTTACTAAGGAGGTGGATGCTGACAAAAAATCATTAGAAGTGAAAATGGTAGAAGCAATGGAAGGGGTGAAAATTGATAGGCAGGATGCACTAGAAAGGCAGGGTATGCTTAGAGTGGTCAAGTCGCCTGGTCCAAATGGCTTGCATCCCAGGTTGCTAAATTGGGGGAGGAGATAGCAGAAGGGTTTGCCATAATTTTCCAATTTTTCCTAGATGTGGGGGAGGTGCCTGGTGATTGGAAAGTGGCAAATGTGACACCATTGTGTAGGGACAATCCTAGTAACTACAGGCCGGTCAGTTTAACATCAGTGGTGGGTAGAGTTTTAGAAACAATAATCAAGGTAAAAATGAACGGGCATTTGGAGAGATTTATGCTAATTAAGGATAGCCAACACAGGTTTGTAAAAGGAAGATCGTGTTTGACTAATCTAATTGAATTTTTTGATGAAGTAACAGAGTGGATTGATGAAGGGAATGCAATGGATGTTGTCTACATGGATTTTCGGAAGGTGTCTGAAAGTACCACATAAAAGGCTGGTTAACAAAATTGAGGCTCAAGGAATAGGTGGGTCAGTGGCAGCTTGGATAAGGAATTGGCTTAAGGACAGAAAACAGCGAGTTGTGGTAAATGGCTGTTTTTCAGACTGGAGAATGGTAGACAGTGGTGTTCCCCAAGGGTCAGTACTGGGGCCGATGACACCAAACTTGGGGGTGTGGCAAACAGTGAGGATGATACCAATCGACTGCAACAGGACATAGAAAGGCTAGAAGAATGGGCAGACAAGTGGCAGATGGAGTTTAATACAGAGAAGTGTGAGGTGATGCATTTTGGCAGAAGGAACAGGGAGAGGCAATATACACTTAATGGCAGTTTTAAAGAGTGTGCAGGGACAGAGGGACCTGGGAGTTAATGTGCATAGGTCCCTGAAGGTGGCAGGACATATTGAGAGAGTGGTTAGCAAAGCATATGGGATCTTGGGCTTCATAAATAGAGGTATTGAGTACAAAAGTAGAGAAGTTATGCTGAACCTTTATAAAGCGCTGGTTCGGCCACAACTGGAGTATTGCGTCCAGTTCTGGTCACCACACTTTAAGAAGGATGTGAAGGCCCTTGAGAGGGTGCAGAGGAGATTTACCAGAATGGTTCCGAGGATGGGGGATCTTAGCTACAAGGA
Organism: Somniosus microcephalus; assembly: GCF_052327205.1. Classification (NCBI taxonomy): domain Eukaryota; kingdom Metazoa; phylum Chordata; class Chondrichthyes; order Squaliformes; family Somniosidae; genus Somniosus; species Somniosus microcephalus. Next base: position 39,442,805 of record NC_140990.1, on the reverse strand, counting down.
CAGGTTGGAGAAGCTAGATTTGTTTTCATTAGAGCAAAGGAGGTTAAGGGGTGATTTGATAGAGGTGTACAAGATTATGACAGGTTTGGATAGGCAAGATGGAGAAAAGCTGTTCCCACTACTTGATGGTACAAGGACCAGGGGACACAGATTTAAGGTTTTGGGCAATAGATACAGGGGGTATGTGAGGAAAAACTTTTTTACACAGCGAGTGGCGAGGACCTGGAATTCGCTGCTGACGGACGTGGAGGAAGTGAAGACACTCAACGTTTTCAAGGGGAGACTGGATAGGCACTTGAGGGAAATAAACTTGCAGGGCTACGGGGATAGAGCGGGGGAATGGGACTGACTGGATTGCTCTGCAGAGAGCCAGCATGGACTGGATGGGCCAAATGGCCTTCTTCTGTGCCGTTATGACTCTAAATAGGTCTTTGCCAATGAGCACTGCTGCCTCTTTTGTGCATTTCCTGGCGAGGCTAAACAGTTGATATTTTCTGATCAAGAAGAGCTGAGCTCGGCAGCATTAGTCTTGTTTTGCCTCCTTTGGAGACCAGGTGTACGAGCAGAGTGAGCGCAGCCTTCACAGCAACCGCAATAAAATTGTTACAGTTGTGAAGGAACATTCTGTCAGTGCACTGGACCACAAACAAAGTACATGTGTCAATTAATGTCTGACTGCAATACTGTGACATTTTAAAGGTGCTATATAAAGGTAAGTTGTTGTTGTTGGTGTGAGTTTGTGGTGTGTAAATGCTGCCCTTCTCACAGCCTGTAAAAGGAGTTTACAAAAGCCATCACTGTGAGTCCAGGATAGAAATTGACAAGATTCTCTCCTCCTGGTTCCTGGCCAAGGGGGCCGCGCATTCGCCCTGCTGCCCCCCTGAGCCTCTCAAGATGGCGGCCGTTAACTCGGGCCTGTCACCGGAAGAAAGCCCCGCAGCTGCCGCCCCGCTCGGGGCAAACGCCTGGCCCGGAGGCTCTTGTTCGGGGTCTGAGGCCCACCCCGGGTGAGTGTGAAGCGGATAATGTTGAGTGTTTTAATAATGGGGCCTGGGGCCGCACTCAGGGTGTGAGCAGCCCGTGTCCCCCCAGGGTTCATGAACCTGCTCCCTGAGCTCGGGGTGTGAGCAGCCCGCGTCCCCCCGGGGTTCATGAACCCGCTCCCTGAGCTCGGGGCGTGAGCGTCCCGCGTCCCCCCGGGGTTCATGAACCCGCTCCCTGAGCTTGGGGTGTGAGCGTCCCGCGTCCCCCCGGGGTTCATGAACCCGCTCCCTGAGCTCGGGGCGTGAGCGTCCCGCGTCCCCCCGGGGTTCATGAACCCGCTCCTTGAGCTCGGGGTGTGAGCGGCCCGCGTCCCCCCGGGGTTCATGAACCCGCTCCCTGAGCTCGGGGTGTGAGCGGCCCGCGTCCCCCCGGGGTTCATGAACCCGCTCCTTGAGCTCGGGGTGTGAGCGGCCCACGTCCCCCCGGGGTTCATGAACCCGCTCCTTGAGCTCGGGGTGTGAGCGGCCCGCGTCCCCCCGGGGTTCATGAACCCACTCCCTGAGCTCGGGGTGTGAGCAGCCCGCGTCCCCCCGGGGTTCATGAACCCGCTCCCTGAGCTCGGGGTGTGAGCAGCCCGCGTCCCCCCGGGGTTCATGAACCCGCTCCCTGAGCTCGGGGTGTGAGCAGCCCGCGTCCCCCCAGGGTTCATGAACCCGCTCCCTGAGCTCGGGGTGTGAGCGGCCAGCGTCCCCCCCGGGGTTCATGAACCCGCTCCCTGAGCTCGGGGTGTGAGCGGCCCGTGTCCCCCCCGGGGTTCATGAACCCGCTCCCTGAGCTCGGGGTGTGAGCAGCCCGCGTCCCCCCGGGGTTCATTTTTTTTTTTTTTCTACCATTACATTCATTGACCAATTATGGACAGCAATATAAATACAACAATAAATTTTACAGGTAAATCAATAATATTTACAGTACAAACTGCAACTATTTAATATAAACCAAGAATCCGTACACGCCAGTCCAACTGGCATCGTCCATCATTCAGTCATTCATTCCTCCATTCGTCCGTTCGTTTGCTCAAGCATAAGTTCCATTGTGCATGACTGCATACATGTGTGCCATTTCTATCAGCGTGCATGCGTGCGTGCGTTCATCCGTCCGGCAGGCCTCATGCTCACCGAGTGACCCCCCGTCCTGGGGAGCGGGCCCTTCATTTGGTCGAACGTAAGTTCCATTGTGTATGCATGCGTGCATGCATATATTTGTATCCGCATGCGTGCGTTCATTAGAGCGTTCGTTCGTTCGATTAAGGAAGGCTTTAACACTAAATAACACCACAATATACAAAGTCCCACAACCGTATCAAAAAATCACTTAAGACTTCAAGTAAACTACTTTTAACCAGAACCCGAAACTTCTTAAAAAAAAACAAGTAATACCAGTTCAACGCCAGTCCTAATGGCACTCTAATAACTCCTCGTCTTCACTTGATGTTATCCAACCATATAATGTCATAATCCTTATCCACAGTCTTCAACCTTTCCACAGAAAAGAAGCCGACCACTTTCTCAAATCCCGGAAAAGAGGAAAACGAGTCCTCAAATTTCCTTCTTCTTGCTGTTATCACTCACAGGACCCATCCATCAAGACATTCATTATTCCTTGCTGATGTACCTTGTTTTGTCTTTTATTTTCCTTTTTTCCTTTTATCCCATTCTCTTTTCCCATCTTATGGCTGTTCAAGCACCATACTATAGATAGGAACAGCCAGTGACTGTGGGGTTGGTTTATATCAGACAGGAGGAGATTGGTGTCAGTGACTGTGGGGTTGATTTATATCAGACAGGAGGAGATTGGTGTCAGTGACTGTGGGGTTGATTTATATCAGACAGGAGGAGTTTGGTGTCAGTGACTGTGGGGTTAGTTTATATCAGACAGGAGGAGAATGGTGTCAGTGACTGTGGGGCTGGTTTATATCAGACAGGAGGAGAATGGTGTCAGTGACTGTGGGGTTGGTTTATATCAGACAGGAGGAGATTGGTGTCAGTGACTGTGGGGCTGGTTTATATCAGACAGGAGGTGTAGTGTATGTACCCGTCTACCTTTAAGGGAACTATTGAATGTAACCGTTCACCTTTAAGAGGACTACTTTCGGGTGGCACTAGTTGTTTCGCTTCTGTATACTGTAATACCGATAGTGACCACACCAGTATATAAGTGTTGTGGCATGATTGCTGGGGCAGATTCGCCCGGACCTTCGAATAGTAAAGACCTGTTTGTTTGTTACTTCTGAAGTCTGTGTATTTATTAACTGCACAACCCACAGACTTTACAGTGGCGAGGAGTCCGATCGTACCCTGCGGCAAGATTACCAAAAGCAACGAAGAGCGTCGAAGAGAGACAACCGCCCTCGTCGTGCTACCAAAAGAAAACACGAGGCTGCAACAACAGAAAGCAGGAAGACTAACAACAAAAGCTGTATCAGCAACAGGCACTGACTACCCTTCTGCCACGGTGCGGAGTGAGCCGACCAGCAAGAAACAAGGCGGCCGAAGAGACTGTGAGTAGGGGAAGGTGCAGAAGTATCCGGAGGATAAGGGCAGAGCACTCGACCTCGGTCGAGGGGGAGCTGTGCCGGCCAAAAGTTGGGTCCAACGGCGTCGGGTGACAGCCGGACCGCGATCGGCGGGAAAAATCCGGGCAGCGACCGCAGCCACGAAGCGCTGAGTCTGCGAGTAGGCGCGGGAAGAGAAACCCAGCCGCAGCCGGGGAGGGAAACACCGGTCTGCGAGAGGGCTGGGGAGGTGAACGGCACGGTGGCATAGTGGTTAGCACTGTTGCCTCACAGCGCCAGGGACCCGGGTTCAAATCCGGCCTCAGGTGACTGTCTGTGTGGAGTTTGCACATTCTCCCCGTGTTTGCGTGGGTTTCCTCCGGGTGCTCCGGTTTCCTCCCACAGTCCAAAGATGTGCGGGTTAGGTTGATTGGCCATGATAAAAAAAATTGGCCCTTAGTGTTAGGGGGGATTAAATACGTGGGGTTACGGGGATAGGGCTTGGGTGGGATGGCTGTCGGTGTAGGGACCGGGTGCTAGGGTTTGGATGATCAGCCATGATCTCGTTGAATGGCGGAGCAGGCTCGAAGGGCCGAATGGCCTACTCCTGCTCCTATCTTCTATGTTTCTATGAACCGTGTGGGTGAGAGCCGGGTGCGGAGAGAGAGACTGCGAGGAGCCAGTCCAGCGGCTGAGCTGTTCTCCACCAACGGGGTACTCAGAGCCGGCAAAACTGTACGTGCGGGAGTGAGAGAGAGACACAGCCGAAAACGGGGTGAGAGACTGCACGAGAGCCAGTCCAGCGGCTGAACTGTCCTCCGTTAACGGGGTGTACCCAGCGCCGGTAGAGCCGTGCGGGCGGGAGGAAAAGACAGAGCCGAGTAAGGGGAGCTGTGCGGAAGCCAGCCCAGCGGCTGAACCTGTCCGCTGTGGGGAAAGCGTACCCCTTCCACCAGGGAAGAAACGCGGGAAGCCGCCATTAGGCGGGGAAGACGATTGAAGTGGGCGGGGCGAGAAGGAAAGAGCGGGAAACCGCCATTTTCGCGGGAAAACCGCCATCTTAGAAATAAACAAATAAATAAGAATACTTGAAGAAATACTTGTGTTGTACCCAAGGAAAGAAAGATGCCTAAGCGGGCGGACATCAACGAGTTCAATTCGGAGATAGAAGACTGGGCCACGTACGTAGAACGTATTGAGATACATTGTAAGGCTAACAAAATAGCTAAGGAGGAAAAAGCTTTAACCTTACTTAACATGATGGGTGCGAAAACATTCGGGGTGTTGAAGAATCTTCTCTCACCAGCTAAACCGGCAGATCAGACTTTCGATGATATTGTAGCAGTGCTGAAGGATCACTTGAACCCCACACTGTTGATGCTGGCTGAACGATTCAAATTCTACGCAAGAACGCAGAGGAAAGACGAAAGCAATGCGGAATACTTGGTCGAACTGCGTAGGCTAGCGAAATACTGCAAGTTTGGAGGGAATCTGACAGAGGCACTGCGTGACAAGTTCGTATGCGGATTGTCCAAAGAAGGAACGCAGAAGCGACTACTGGAAGAAAACGACCTCACACTGGACAGGGCTGTCCTCATAGCTGCATCGCATGAAGCCGCAGCGAAAGGAACAGTGGAAATGCAGCTAAAGGCGGTGGCACTAGGGGTGGACCAAATTACTTCGAGCACAACAAAATGCTACCGTTGTGGGAAGACAACACACGACCAGAATCAATGCTGGGGTAAAAACCAAGAATGCAGGAAATGTGGCAAGATCGGGCACATAGCTAAGGTATGCCGGTCAGGAGCAACGTACAACAATAAGAAGTCACCACAAAAATGGTGCGGGAAGGTACAAGAGGTGACTAAGAAGAGTCTGAGGGAACAGAAGTCGGTCTCACACTCCAAATGCAAAGGACTGGACAGTCTGAGAATTCACAACGTGAGCAATGATGCTGACCGACAAACTATCTGGATAACGCTACAGATTGCAAAGGTCCAAGTAAAAATGGAAGTGGACACCGGATCGGCGTTGACGGTCATGAATAAGCATGACTATAAGAAATTTTTCAAACATATTCCACTACGGGATACGAAACTAGTACTACAGACACACACGGGGCACAAAGTATTCCCCATCGGAATGATAGAAGTCAAGGTGAGATACAAGGATAAAGATCATCACCGGTTGGACCTGTATGTATCGCCTGAGGGAGGACCACCACTTCTGGGACGGGAGTGGATCTGAAAAATAAAATTGGACTGGCAGTCACTAAACACCATGACGGTGGATTCCGAAAAAGAGGATGTCAAACCTGAACGGTTGTCCAGAATATTGGACGAAGCTAAGGAGGTATTCCAGCAGGGACTGGGAACACTGCGAGGTATTAAAGCAAAGGTTAAGATTGCAGAAAATGCAAGCCCAAAGTTTTTTAAGGCCAGATCAGTACCTTACGCAATACGACCAGCTGTGGAGGCAGAACTGGAAGAACTTGAACGATCAGGGGTTCTGTCAAAAGTGGACTGGAGTGAGTGGGCCACGCCCATTGTTCCCGTCATGAAGTCCTCACCGAGTAATAAGCCAGGGGGACAGGGGAAGGTCCGTATCTGCTTCACACGGTACAATACCCGCTTCCGCGGATTGAAGATATCTTTGCTTCGTTGGCTGGAGGGAAACATTTCACGAAAATAGATCTGGCTCAAGCATATCTACAGATAGAGGTCGAGGAAGAGTCACGCCAGTACCTCACCATCAACACTCACAGAGGCTTGTATCGCTACAATAGACTGGTCTTTGGGGTAGCTTCGGCGCCAGCAATTTGGCAGAGGGCCATGGAACAGGTGTTACAAGGAATTCCAAGCACGCAGTGCTACTTAGATGACATTTTAATCACGGGAAAAGATGAGGAAGAACACCTCACGAATTTGAAACTGGTACTCACCAGGTTGAAGGAGTATGGCCTTCGGGTTAATCGCAAGAAGTGTGAGTTCTTCCAAAAACGGATCTCATACTGCGGTCATGTCATTGACCGAGAGGGACTGCATAAGTCACCCGAAAAGATAGAAGCGGTTGTGAAGGCCCCCGCTCCAGGAAACGTATCTCAGTTAAGATCATTCTTGGGGTTGATTAATTACTATCACAAGTTTCTGCCGAATTTATCCACGGTACTGCATCCGCTGAATGACCTGTTGCGGAAAGAAACACCATGGAAGTGGAGTGAAGAATGCAAAAAGGCTTTTCGCAGGAGCAAGGAGTTGATTACCTCTGAAGAAGTGTTGGCTCATTTCAACCCAGCATTACCCCTTCGTCTAGCTTGCGATGCTTCCCCGTACGGAATTGGGGCAGTACTCTCGCACAGGCTACCAAATGGCTCGGAAAGGCCAGTGGCTTTCGCGTCCCGATCATTGACACCCGCGGAGCGAAATTACGCCCAAATAGTTAGGGAGGCCCTCAGTCTTGTGCGGGGCGTGAAGAAATTCAACCATTACCTACAATGTAAAAAGTTCACATTGCTGACAGACCACCAGCCGTTGGTGTCCATATTCAACCCAAATAAGGCCGTTTCCACCATGACAGCACAAAGGTTACAAAGGTGGTCCGTGTTACTTGGGGCACACCAATACGAAATTGAGTACAAAAGGTCTAAACAGCATGGAAATGCTGATGGGTTGTCACGCTTGCCATTGCCAATGGTAGAAGAAGCGAGTATAGTGGACCCAGTAGAGTTGTTCCATTCATCCATAGTGGAGTGTCTACCGATAACAAACTCAATGATTGAGAATGAGACAAGGAATGACCCGACTCTTTCACGAGTCTATGATGGAACGGTGGAGGGATGGCCAGCACAGAGCGACCCAACACTGCAAGCATTTGCACAGAGGAAAGAACAACTGTCAGTGTGTCGAGGAACCCTGATGTGTGGATCTAGAGTGGTGATTCCACCCAAACTCCAAAAGAAGGTGCTAAAGGAGCTGCACGAAGGACATCTGGGGGGAGTAAAGATGAAAAATCTAGCAAGAGCGTTTGTGTGGTGGCCAGGCATTGATGGAGACATAGAGGAGATCACGAAGAACTGCCTAGGATGTCAGAGGGTTCAGAACGCGCCACCCCAGGCTCCTCTGCATCCATGGGAGTGGCCCTCATCGCCTTGGCAAAGAGTACACATCGACTTTGCTGGTCCATTTATGGGCTCGATGTTTCTAATAGCGGTGGATGCCCACTCCAAGTGGCCGGAAGTAATTAAGATGACCACCACCACGACGGAAAAAACATCGCAGTGTTAAGGACTATGTTTGCTCGGAATGGCCTGCCGGAACAGATCTGTTCTGATAATGGACCACAATTTGTGTCCGAAGAATTCAAGAAATTCTTAAAGAGCAATGGGGTTAAACATTACACGTCAGCCCCATACCATCCCGCCTCCAATGGATTGGCTGAAAGGTTTGTCCAGACCTTCAAGAAGGCCGTAAAGGCCATGAGTAATGAAAATATAAGTCTGCAACATAAGGTGGATAGCTTTTTGTTGGCATACCGAAATGCGACACATGCGGTCACAAATCAAACTCCCGCAATGATGTTCTGTAATAGACGCCTAAGATGCCGGCTGGATTTACTAAAACCAAACGTCAGAAGAGACGTAGAGAACCGGCAATTCCAGGTCATGAACGACAGGGTCACTAGATCTTTCCAGATCGGTCAACGAGTTTTGGCCCGGGACTACCGTACTGAGAAATGGCAGCCTGGAACTATTGGGAAAAGGCTGGGGCCATTGATGTACACCGTGGACATTGGAGACAATATAATAAGGCGCCATGTTGACCAAATCATCGGGTCCGCCACAAAGGGGCCACCGACTTCACCACCTTATCCGGGTAATGTTGAAACTGAGATACCCAGAACACCTACTTCCGATCTAGTGATACTGGAGTCAGCTGAACGTGACACGGCTTTTCAAGCCGAATCGACCTTGCCAGAAGTACCTCCTAGCCCGCCTGAAATGATGACACCACTGCGGCGTTATCCTGACAGAATCCGGAAACCCCCGGAAAGACTGAATCTATGAATTGTCTTACATAAACCTGTATATATGTTAGAATGTATGTTCACTATGGACTTAGTAAGTAATAAGCTAAAAAGGGAGGATTGTAGTGTATGTACCCGTCTACCTTTAAGGGAACTATTGAATGTAACTGTTCACCTTTAAGAGGACTACTTTCGGGTGGCACCAGTTGTTTGGCTTCTGTATACTGTAATACCGATAGTGACCACACCAGTATATAAGTGTTGTGGCATGATTGCTGGGGCAGATTCGCCCGGACCTTCGAATAGTAAAGACCTGTTTGTTTGTTACTTCTGAAGTCTGTGTATTTATTAACTGCACAACCCACAGACTTTACAGGAGGAGATTGGTGTCAGTGACTGTGGGGCTGGTTTATATCAGACAGGAGGAGATTGGTGTCAGTGACTGTGGGGTTGGTTTATATCAGACAGGAGGAGATTGGTGTCAGTGACTGTGGGGTTGGTTTATATCAGACAGGAAGAGATTGGTGTCAGTGACTGTGGGGTTGGTTTATATCAGATAGGAGGAGATTGGTGTCAGTGACTGGGGTTGGTTTATATCAGACAGGAGGAGATTGGTGTCAGTGACTGGGGTTGGTTTATATCAGACAGGAGGAGATTGGTGTCAGTGACTGTGGGGCAGGTTTATATCAGACAGGAGGAGATTGGTGTCAGTGACTGTGGGACTGGTTTATATCAGACAGGAGGAGAATGGTGTCAGTGACTGGGGTTGGTTTATATCAGACAGGAGGAGATTGGTGTCAGTGACTGTGGGGCTGGTTTATATCAGACAGGAGGAGATTGGTGTCAGTGACTGTGGGGCTGGTTTATATCAGACAGGAGGAGATTGGTGTCAGTGACTGTGGGGTTGGTTTATATCAGACAGGAGGAGATTGGTGTCAGTGACTGTGGGATTGGTTTATATCAGACAGGAAGAGATTGGTGTCAGTGACTGTGGGGTTGGTTTATATCAGATAGGAGGAGATTGGTGTCAGTGACTGGGGTTGGTTTATATCAGACAGGAGGAGATTGGTGTCAGTGACTGGGGTTGGTTTATATCAGACAGGAGGAGATTGGTGTCAGTGACTGTGGGGCAGGTTTATATCAGACAGGAGGAGATTGGTGTCAGTGACTGTGGGGCAGGTTTATATCAGACAGGAGGAGATTGGTGTCAGTGACTGTGGGACTGGTTTATATCAGACAGGAGGAGATTGGTGTCAGTGACTGTGGGGTTGGTTTATATCAGACAGGAGGAGATTGGTGTCAGTGACTGAGGGGTTGTTTTATATCACACAGAATATACTAGTCAGAGTTGGAGATATATATTATATAATGTGTCAAAGAATTGATTAACAGAATGGGGAAGCATCTCCCTTTGATTTCTATTTCTGACACCAGGCAACAGAAAAAGGTCATTACAACACGACATAAACAGACTCTTCAGGTGTGAGACATCAGACTTCAGAACAACACGTCTGCCAGCTCTGGCCACAAACCTCAGTACAGTCAACCTTTCAGCAGCTGCAGCCCTGATTAAATAACTAGTAGTTTAACATGTCTAGTAGAGCTTTTGTATTTATATTCAAAATAGGAAAAAATCTGCTGTTGCTGCTCATCAATATTCAAACAATGGGAATGGACACATTTAAATTCCAAGATATTTCACTGTTTTTTGAGGGTAGGTTTCCCTCCAAGGAGGACGCTCGTCCTCTTTGCCTGGTTCCCCTCCAAGGAGGTCACTCGCCCTCTTTACCTAGTTCCCCTCCAAGGAGGACACTCGCCCTCTTTGCCTGGTTTCCCTCCAAGGAGGACACTCGCCCTCTTTACCTGGTTCCCCTCCAAGGTGAACACTCGCCCTCTTTGGCTGGTTCCCCTCCAAGGAGGACACACGCACTCTTTACCTGGTTCCTCTTCAAGGTGGACACTCGCCCTTCTTTACCTGGTTCCCCTCCAAGGAGGAGACTCGCCCTCTTTGGCTGGTTCCCCTCCAAGGAGGACACTCGCCCTCTTTACCTGGTTCCTGTCCAAGGTGGACACTCACCCTCTTTACCTTATTCCCCTCCAAGGAGGACACTTGCCCTCTTTACGTAGTTCCCCTCCAAGGAGGACTCTCGCCCTCTTTACCTGGTTCCACTCCAAGGAGGACACTCGCCCTCTTTACCTGGTTCCCCTCCAAGGAAGACACTCACCCTCTTTACCTGGTTCCTTTCCAAGGTGGACACTCGCCCTCTTTACCTGGTTCCCCTCCAAGGAGGACACTCGCCCTTTTTACCTGGCTCCTCTCCAAGGAGGACACCCGCCCACTTTACCTGGTTCCCCTCCAAGGAGGACACTCGCCCTCTTTACCTGGTTCCCCTCAAAGGAGGACACTCGCCCTCTTTGTCTGGTTCCCCTCCAAGGAGGACACTCACCCTCTTTACTTGGTTCCCCTCCAAGGAGGACACACGCCCTCTTTACTTGGTTCCCCTTCAAGGAGGACACACGCCCTCTTTACCTGGTTCCCCACCAAGGACGACACTCGCCCTCTTTACCTGGTTCCCCTCCAAGGAGGACACTCATCCTCTTTACCTGGTTCCCCTCCAAGGAGGACACTCATCCTCTTTACCTGGTTCCCCTCCAAGGAGGACACTCATCCTCTTTACCTGGTTCCCCACCAAGGAGGACACACGCCCTCATTACCTGGTTCCTCTCCAAGGTGGACACTCGCCCTCTTTACCTGGTTCCCCTCCAAGGAGGACACTCGCCCTCTTTGCCTGGTTCCCCTCCAAGGAGGACACACGCCTCAGTCCATCTCCACCACTCACACTGCACATGCTCAGAGCCCACTCTCGTGATGAGCCGGCGCACTTGGATCGGGTTGTCATTGATGGGGCCCATTCTACCGCATCGCAATTTCCGGGTAAAGAATTGAAACCCCGAATTGGTGAAGAGAAAATTCATTTATTTGTCGTCCGATTTTGATTGGGCCATTTCTCACCACCTGTAGTGGTGAGTCTAAGTTGCCCCAGTGACACCAGACGGGAGCAAAGCCCATTCAGGCAAGTACCCCAGTGATATTAAACAAACAATAACCGGTTACTTGGGTTTATAAACAGAGGAATAGAATATAAAAGCAAAGAGATGATGCTGGAACTTCATAAATCACAGGTTAGGCCTCAGCTGGAGTGTTGTGGACAATTCTGGGCCCCACACTTGAGGAAAGGTGTAAAGGCCTTAGAAAGGGCCCAGAGGAGGTTTACCAGGATGTTACCCGGGATGAGGGACTTCAGTTATGAGGAGAGGTTGGAAAAGTTCGGACTGTCCTCCTTGTTACAGAGAAGGTTCAGAGGTGACTTAATAGAGGTTTTCAAGATGGTGCGAGATTTAGATAGAATAAATAGGGAAAGAAACATTCCCTCTGGTGAGTGGGTCAATAACTAGAGGTCAAAGATTCAAAAATATTGTCAAAAGATCTAGAGGAGAGATGAGGAGAAATGTTTCCACTCAGAGAGTTGTGGGGATCTGGAACGCTCGACCTGAAAAGATGGTGGAAGCTGATTCCGTTAATAATTGTAAAGCAGAGTTGGACGGAAACTGGAGCAACTGACAGGGTTACGGACAAAAAGTGAGGATGTGGGACTAAACACAATGACTCTTTCAAAGAGCCGGCACAGGCACGACGGGCCGAATGGCCTCCTTTAGTGCTGTAAGGCTCTATGAAAAACCCGCGGGTTCACTTTTCACTCCGGCCCGAATCTCAACAAAGCGCCAATCCCCGGGACAGACAGGAAGTGAGTCAGGGAGCGCCTGTAAATGGAGGAGAAATGGTGACTGGTCAGGGAGCATTTGCAAATGGAGGAGAAATGGTGACTGGTCAGGGAGTGTCTGTAAATGAAGGAGAAATGGTGACTGGACAGGGAGCGTCTGTAAATGGAGGAGAAATGGTGACTGGTCAGGGAGCGTGTATAAATGGAGGAGAAATGGTGACTGCTCAGGCAGCGTCTGTAAATGGAGGAGAAATGGTGACTGGTCAGGGAGGGTCTGTAAATGGAGAAGAAATCTTGACTGGTCAGGGAGCATCTATAAATGGAGGAGAAGTGGAGGCTGGTCAGGGAGCGTCTGTAAATGGAGGAGAAATGGTGACTAGTCAGGGAGTGTCTGTAAATGAAGGAGAAATGGTGGCTGGTCAGGGAGCGTCTCTAAATAAAGGATAAATTATTCCTTATTTTGGAGCTTGGTTTGTGTGAATAAATATATCACTAATTTCAATTGGACTCTTTTCCATGCCCCAGCTCCTGTAAATACTGACTGTAAAGGGGCCAGACTCTCAGGAGGCTCCACACCGCTGGCTGCTTATGTGTCAGTGATCTCCCATCAGATTAATGTGCGTCTGCTGTGTGTGTTTTTAACAAAGTGTCCGAAGCAGTTCATAAGTTGGGGATTCAGTGATGTGGAACTGAACACAGTCAGGGTCAGCACCTTCAGGGGAGGAGAGGGAGGGCAACCAGTGAGTGTAGAACTGAACCCAGCCAGAGTCAGCACCTTCAGGGGAGGAGAGGGAGGGGAACCAGTGAGTGTAGAACTGAACCCAGCCAGAGTCAGCACCTTCAGGGGAGGAGAGGGAGGGGAACCAGTGAGTGTAGAACTGAACCCAGCCAGAGTCAGTACCTTCAGGGGAGGGATAGAAGTTGACCGAAAGGAAAAATGTTGGAGATGGTGCGATGGGTTTGGATTTTAGCACAGGGAGGAGGGAGAGTGTGTGGGATGGGGACTTACAGCTTTAGGGGAACAAGAGAGGAAAGAATGTTCCATAGAAACTAGAATTGTCTGTTCTGAATTTCTTTCCTGTACTTACAGTGATGACTTTAGCAAACTCCTTTTACAGGGTATTAGAAGGGGAGGATTTGCAGACGGGAAACTCAAACCAATCATCAGGTCAAGATCTGACAGTCACTCAATTCATCTGCACCTGAATATCATCGGCGTTTGAATGTGAAAGGAGAAATGTTTGTCTGTTCTGTCTGTGGGAAAAGATTTCAAACATCAGTGTGACTAGAAAAGCAGCGGGACACACACACCCCAGTGAGAGTGTTCCAGTGCCCTGACTGTGGAAAGAGCTTTAACCAGTTACACAACCTGAAAAAACATTGCACCGTTCACAGCGGGGAGAAACCGTCCACGTGTTCTGTGTGTGGACGAGGCTTCAACTGATCATCTAACCTGGAGAGACACAAGGACACCCGCACCACGGAGAAACAGTGGAAATGTGGCGACTGTGGGAAGAGATTCAATTACCCATCCCAGCTGGAAACTCATCGGCGCAGTCACACTGGGGAGAGGCCATTCACCTGCTCCGTATGTGAGAAGGGCTTCACTAATTCATCTCACCGGCTGAGACACCAGCGAGTTCACACTGACGAGAGACCTTTTCAATGCTCCAACTGTGCGAACTGTTTTAAAAGCTCTGAGGAACTCATTCAACACCAGCGAGTTCACACTGACGATAAGCCATTCAGTTGCTCTCACTGTGGGAAGTGATTCAAGCTGTCATCCAATCTCATTGTACACCAACGCACTCACACTGGGGAGAGGCCATTCACTTGCTGTATGTGTGGGAAGAGATTCACTAAATCATCAAACCTGCTGACACACCATAGAGTTCACACTGGGAAGAGGCCGTTCACCTGCTCTTTGTGTGGGAAGGGATTCACTAAATCATCAAACCTGCTGACACACCAGCGAGTTCACACTGGGAAGAGGCCGTTCACCTGCTCCGTGTGTGGGAAGGGATTCACTCAGTCATCCCACTTGCTGACACACCAGCGAGTTCACATGTGACTGCAGGGGTTGGATTCTGCTGTTCTTGCTGCTGTTAATCACATCCAGGACTGAACCATATTTATTCTGACAGTTGGGGTTTGTTTCTGCTGATGTTAATAACCCTATAACTGGGCTGGAGTTTAATATTCTGGATATATAACTGATTGTGTTCTCCGGGCTGCAGTGTCTCTTTAAGAACCGCTGTCTGTGATCTTTCCCCTTAATTCAGGGACTCTCATCAGAAATTTGTTTAGAATAAAATTAGACATTTTACTTCAACCCTTTAATAATCTTTGGTACAATTCAATGTTTGAAAAGTTCCGCTGATTAACATCTTCAATTAGAAAGTGCTGATTAATCCTTGCTGACAATTCTTACTGACCTGCACATTACACACAGTGGCACCTCCATTATCCATCAGAAAGAAGGGGAATGGGAATTGGTGGAGAATCGAGAGTCCCCAAATGTTGCTGCTCCCGTCTGGTACAGCAATCCCTTCAGCACAGGAAGGGAGACAAGTCCAATCCAAGTAATGAGCTGAGTATCATCAGCCCTTTGAATGTGAAAGGAGGAATGTTTGTCTGTTCTGTCTGTGGGAAAAGATTTCAAGCATCAATGTGACTAGAAAAGCACCGAGACACACACACCCAAGTGAGGGTGTTCCAGAGCACTGACTGTGGAAAGTGTAGTGTATGTACCCGTCTACCTTTAAGGGAACTATTGAATGTAACCGTTCACCTTTAAGAGGACTACTTTCGGGTGGCACTATTTGTTTGGCTTCTGTATACTGTAATACCGATGGTGACCACACCAGTATATAAGTGTTGTGGCATGATTGCTGGGGCAGAATCGCCTGAACCTCTGAATAGTAAAGACCTGTTTTGTTTGTTAATCTTGGAGTCTGTGTATTATTTACAATACAAACCACAGACTTTACAATGGCGACGAGGCCGATCGTACCCTGCGGCAACAGTAGTTCCTAAGCAACTAAGGAGCGTCGAAGTGAGGCACCCGCCCTCGTCGTTCTGCTGGGTGAAAACTCGAGGCTGCAGCGATAGCAAAGAGGAAGATTTTGGCATTGAAAACTTCCATCTGCAACAGGCACTGACGGTCCCTTCTGCCACAGTGAGGAGCAAGCCGATCGACAAGAGAGGCAAGGCTGCCACGGACTGTGAGTAAGGGAACAGTAAAAGAAAATAAGGAAGGAGTAAAACCAGAGGATAAGGGCGGTACGCTCGACCACGGTCGAGGGGGAAAGGAGCGAGACAAAGTCGGGTCCAGAGGCGCTGAGACCGGGAGCAGGCCGGGTGAGACAGAGCCGAGAAATCGGGAATTGGCCGAGAGCCAGTTCAGAGGCTGTAACTGTCCGCCGTCATCGCGGGTACCCGGAGCCGGTTGCCTGCCGCGGGAAGGAGAGCGCTGAAGCCGACGCGCGGGCTGGGGATCTGAAAGCCAGCGGAGAGCGCTGAAGCCGACGCACGGGCTGGAGATCTGAAAACCAGCGGAGAGCGCTGAGGCCGACGTGCGGGCTGGGGGTCTGAAAGCCAGCGGAGAGCGCTGAAGCCGACGCACAGGCTGGGGACCGGTAGCCAGCGGCCGTCGCCCGCGGGGGAAAGTGTACCCCTCCCGCCAGGGGAAGAAGCGGGAAACCGCCATTGCCGTGGGCGGGGAGAACAGAAGAGCGCGGGGAAAACCGCCATTAAAGTGGGCGGGGAGAGCCGAGAAGTGCGGGAAAGCCGCCATTTTTTGCGGGAAAACCGCCGGGGAAGAAGACAGAAGCGGGAAACCGCCATCTTAGAAAAACAATAATAAGTAAAGAAATACTTGTGTTGTACTCGAGAAGAGAAGAAGATGCCTAAGCGAGGAAATATTAATGAAAGCAATGCGGAATACTTAGTCGAACTGCGTAAGCTAGCGAAATACTGCCAGTTTGGAGGGAATTTGACAGAGGCGCTGCGGGACAAGTTCTTATGCGGCTTGGCCAAAGAAGGAACGCAGAAGCTACTTCTGGAAGAAAACGACCTCACACTGGACAGGGCTGTCCTCATAGCTTCATCGCACGAAGCTGCAGCGAAAGGAACGGCGGAAATGCAGCTAAAGGCGGCGGCACTCGGGGTGGACCAAATTACTGCATGCACTTCCAAATGCTACCGTTGTGGAAAGACAACGCACGACCAGAATCAGTGCTGGTTTAAGAACCAAGAATGCAGGAAATGTGGCAAGATCGGGCACATAGCTAAGGTATGCCGGTCAGGAGCAACGTACAACAATAAGAAGTCACCACAAAAATGGTACGGAAAGGTACAAGAGGTGACTAAGAAGAGTCTGAGGGAACAGAAGTTGGTCTAACACTCCAAATGCCAAAGGACTGGACAGTCTGAGAATTCACAACGTGAGCAATGAAGCTGACCGACAAACTATCTGGATAACGCTACAGATTGCAAAGGTCCAAGTAAAAATGGAATTAGACACCGGATCGGCGGTGACGGTCATGAATAAGCATGACTATAAGAAATTTTTCAAGCATATTCCACTACGGGATACGGAACTAGTACTACAGACATACACGGGGCACAAAGTATTCCCCATCGGAATGATAGAAGTCAAGGTGAGATACAAGGATAAAGATCATCACCGGTTGGACCTGTATGTATTGCCTGAGGGAGGACCACCACTTCTGGGACGGGAGTGGATCCGAAAAATAAAATTGGACTGGCAGTCCCTAAACACCATGACGGTGGATTCCGAAAAAGAGGATGTCAAACCTGAACGGTTGTCCAGAATATTGGACGAAGCTAAGGAGGTATTCCAGCAAGGACTGGGAACGCTGCGAGGTATTAAAGCAAAGGTTAAGATTGCAGAAAATGCAAGCCCAAAGTTTTTTAAGGCCAGATCAGTTCCTTACGCAATACGACCAGCTGTGGAGGCAGAACTGGAAGAACTTGAACGATCAGGGGTTCTGTCAAAAGTGGACTGGAGTGAGTGGGCCACGCCCATTGTTCCCGTCATGAAGTCCTCACCGAGTAATAAGCCTGGGGGACCGGGGAAGGTCCGTATCTGCGGAGATTTCAAGATTACTGTGAATCCGGTGCTTCACACGGTACAATACCCGCTTCCGCGGATTGAAGATATCTTTGCTTCGTTGGCTGGAGGGAAACATTTCATGAAAATAGATCTGGCTCAAGCATATCTACAGATGGAGGTTGAGGAAGAGTCACGCCAGTACCTCACCATCAACACTCACAGAGGCTTGTATCGCTACAATAGACTGGTCTTTGGGGTAGCTTCGGCGCCAGCAATTTGGCAGAGGGCCATGGAACAGGTGTTACAAGGAATTCCAAGCACGCAGTGCTACTTAGATGACATTTTAATCACGGGAAAAGATGAGGAAGAACACCTCACGAATTTGAAACTGGTACTCACCAGGTTGAAGGAGTATGGCCTTCGGGTTAATCGCAAGAAGTGTGAGTTCTTCCAAAAACGGATCTCATACTGCGGTCATGTCATTGACCGAGAGGGACTGCATAAGTCACCCGAAAAGATAGAAGCGGTTGTGAAGGCCCCCGCTCCAGGAAACGTATCTCAGTTAAGATCATTCTTGGGGTTGATTAATTACTATCACAAGTTTCTGCCGAATTTATCCACGGTACTGCATCCGCTGAATGACCTGTTGCGGAAAGAAACACCATGGAAGTGGAGTGAAGAATGCAAAAAGGCTTTTCGCAGGAGCAAGGAGTTGATTACCTCTGAAGAAGTGTTGGCTCATTTCAACCCAGCATTACCCCTTCGTCTAGCTTGCGATGCTTCCCCGTACGGAATTGGGGCAGTACTCTCGCACAGGCTACCAAATGGCTCGGAAAGGCCAGTGGCTTTCGCGTCCCGATCATTGACACCCGCGGAGCGAAATTACGCCCAAATAGTTAGGGAGGCCCTCAGTCTTGTGCGGGGCGTGAAGAAATTCAACCATTACCTACAATGTAAAAAGTTCACATTGCTGACAGACCACCAGCCGTTGGTGTCCATATTCAACCCAAATAAGGCCGTTTCCACCATGACAGCACAAAGGTTACAAAGGTGGTCCGTGTTACTTGGGGCACACCAATACGAAATTGAGTACAAAAGGTCTAAACAGCATGGAAATGCTGATGGGTTGTCACGCTTGCCATTGCCAATGGTAGAAGAAGCGAGTATAGTGGACCCAGTAGAGTTGTTCCATTCATCCATAGTGGAGTGTCTACCGATAACAAACTCAATGATTGAGAATGAGACAAGGAATGACCCGACTCTTTCACGAGTCTATGATGTAACGGTGGAGGGATGGCCAGCACAGAGCGACCCAACACTGCAAGCATTTGCACAGAGGAAAGAACAACTGTCAGTGTGTCGAGGAACCCTGATGTGTGGATCTAGAGTGGTGATTCCACCCAAACTCCAAAAGAAGGTGCTAAAGGAGCTGCACGAAGGACATCTGGGGGGAGTAAAGATGAAAAATCTAGCAAGAGCGTTTGTGTGGTGGCCAGGCATTGATGGAGACATAGAGGAGATCACGAAGAACTGCCTAGGATGTCAGAGGGTTCAGAACGCGCCACCCCAGGCTCCTCTGCATCCATGGGAGTGGCCCTCATCGCCTTGGCAAAGAGTACACATCGACTTTGCTGGTCCATTTATGGGCTCGATGTTTCTAATAGCGGTGGATGCCCACTCCAAGTGGCCGGAAGTAATTAAGATGACCACCACCACGACGGAAAAAACCATCGCAGTGTTAAGGACTATGTTTGCTCAGAATGGCCTGCCGGAACAGATCTGTTCTGATAATGGACCACAATTTGTGTCCGAAGAATTCAAGAAATTCTTAAAGAGCAATGGGGTTAAACATTACACGTCAGCCCCATACCATCCCGCCTCCAATGGATTGGCTGAAAGGTTTGTCCAGACCTTCAAGAAGGCCGTAAAGGCCATGAGTAATGAAAATATAAGTCTGCAACATAAGGTGGATAGCTTTTTGTTGGCATACCGAAATGCGACACATGCGGTCACAAATCAAACTCCCGCAATGATGTTCTGTAATAGACGCCTAAGATGCCGGCTGGATTTACTAAAACCAAACGTCAGAAGAGACGTAGAGAACCGGCAATTCCAGGGCATGAACGACAGGGTCACTAGATCTTTCCAGATCGGTCAACGAGTTTTGGCCCGGGACTACCGTACTGAGAAATGGCAGCCTGGAACTATTGGGAAAAGGCTGGGGCCATTGATGTACACCGTGGACATTGGAGACAATATAATAAGGCGCCATGTTGACCAAATCATAGGGTCCGCCACAAAGGGGCCACCGACTTCACCACCTTATCCGGGTAATGTTGAAACTGAGATACCCAGAACACCTACTTCCGATCTAGTGATACTGGAGTCAGCTGAACCTGACACGGCTTTTCAAGCCGAATCGACCTTGCCAGAAGCACCTCCTAGCCCGCCTGAAATGACAACACCACTGCGGCGTTATCCTGACAGAATCCGGAAACCCCCGGAAAGACTGAATCTATGAATTGTCTTACATAAACCTGTATATATGTTAGAATGTATGTTCACTATGGACTTAGTAAGTAATAAGCTAAAAAGGGAGGATTGTAGTGTATGTACCCGTCTACCTTTAAGGGAACTATTGAATGTAACCGTTCACCTTTAAGAGGACTACTTTCGGGTGGCACCAGTTGTTTGGCTTCTGTATACTGTAATACCGATAGTGACCACACCAGTATATAAGTGTTGTGGCATGATTGCTGGGGCAGATTCGCCCGGACCTTCGAATAGTAAAGACCTGTTTGTTTGTTACTTCTGAAGTCTGTGTATTTATTAACTGCACAACCCACAGACTTTACAGGAGGAGATTGGTGTCAGTGACTGTGGGGCTGGTTTATATCAGACAGGAGGAGATTGGTGTCAGTGATTGTGGGGTTGGTTTATATCAGACAGGAGGAGATTGGTGTCAGTGACTGTGGGGTTGGTTTATATCAGACAGGAAGAGATTGGTGTCAGTGACTGTGGGGTTGGTTTATATCAGATAGGAGGAGATTGGTGTCAGTGACTGGGGTTGGTTTATATCAGACAGGAGGAGATTGGTGTCAGTGACTGGGGTTGGTTTATATCAGACAGGAGGAGATTGGTGTCAGTGACTGTGGGGCAGGTTTATATCAGACAGGAGGAGATTGGTGTCAGTGACTGTGGGACTGGTTTATATCAGACAGGAGGAGAATGGTGTCAGTGACTGGGGTTGGTTTATATCAGACAGGAGGAGATTGGTGTCAGTGACTGTGGGGCTGGTTTATATCAGACAGGAGGAGATTGGTGTCAGTGACTGTGGGGCTGGTTTATATCAGACAGGAGGAGATTGGTGTCAGTGACTGTGGGGTTGGTTTATATCAGACAGGAGGAGATTGGTGTCAGTGACTGTGGGATTGGTTTATATCAGACAGGAAGAGATTGGTGTCAGTGACTGTGGGGTTGGTTTATATCAGATAGCAGGAGATTGGTGTCAGTGACTGGGGTTGGTTTATATCAGACAGGAGGAGATTGGTGTCAGTGACTGGGGTTGGTTTATATCAGACAGGAGGAGATTGGTGTCAGTGACTGTGGGGCAGGTTTATATCAGACAGGAGGAGATTGGTGTCAGTGACTGTGGGACTGGTTTATATCAGACAGGAGGAGATTGGTGTCAGTGACTGTGGGGTTGGTTTATATCAGACAGGAGGAGATTGGTGTCAGTGACTGAGGGGTTGTTTTATATCACACAGAATATACTAGTCAGAGTTGGAGATATATATTATATAATGTATCAAAGAATTGATTAACAGAATGGGGAAGCATCTCCCTTTGATTTCTATTTCTGACACCAGGCAACAGAAAAAGGTCATTACAACACGACATAAACAGACTCTTCAGGTGTGAGACATCAGACTTCAGAACAACACGTCTGCCAGCTCTGGCCACAAACCTCAGTACAGTCAACCTTTCAGCAGCTGCAGCCCTGATTAAATAACTAGTAGTTTAACATGTCTAGTAGAGCTTTTGTATTTATATTCAAAATAGGAAAAAATCTGCTGTTGCTGCTCATCAATATTCAAACAATGGGAATGGACACATTTAAATTCCAAGATATTTCACAGTTTTTTGAGGGTAGGTTTCCCTCCAAGGAGGACGCTCGTCCTCTTTGCCTGGTTCTCCTCCAAGGAGGTCACTCGCCCTCTTTACCTAGTTCCCCTCCAAGGAGGACACTCGCCCTCTTTGCCTGGTTTCCCTCCAAGGAGGACACTCGCCCTCTTTACCTGGTTCCCCTCCAAGGTGAACACTCGCCCTCTTTGGCTGGTTCCCCTCCAAGGAGGACACACGCACTCTTTACCTGGTTCCTATTCAAGGTGGACACTCGCCCTCTTTACCTGGTCCCCCTCCAAGGAGGAGACTCGCCCTCTTTGGCTGGTTCCCCTCCAAGGAGGACACTCGCCCTCTTTACCTGGTTCCTCTCCAAGGTGGACACTCGCCCTCTATACCTGGTTCCCCTCCAAGGAGGACACTTGCCCTCTTTACCTAGATCCACTCCAAGGAGGACTCTCGCCCTCTTTACCTGGTTCCACTCCAAGGAGGACACTCGCCCTCTTTACCTGGTTCCTCTCCAAGGTGGACACTCGCCCTCTTTACCTTATTCCCCTCCAAGGAGGACACTTGCCCTCTTTACCTAGTTCCCCTCCAAGGAGGACTCTCGCCCTCTTTACCTGGTTCCACTCCAAGGAGGACACTCGCCCTCTTTACCTGGTTCCCCTCCAAGGAAGACACTCACCCTCTTTACCTGGTTCCTTTCCAAGGCGGACACTCGCCCTCTTTACCTGGTTCCCCTCCAAGGAGGACACTCGCCCTTTTTACCTGGCTCCTCTCCAAGGAGGACACCCGCCCACTTTACCTGGTTCCCCTCCAAGGAGGACACTCGCCCTCTTTACCTGGTTCCCCTCAAAGGAGGACACTCGCCCTCTTTGTCTGGTTCCCCTCCAAGGAGGACACTCACCCTCTTTACTTGGTTCCCCTCCAAGGAGGACACACGCCCTCTTTACTTGGTTCCCCTTCAAGGAGGACACACGCCCTCTTTACCTGGTTCCCCACCAAGGACGACACTCGCCCTCTTTACCTGGTTCCCCTCCAAGGAGGACACTCATCCTCTTTACCTGGTTCCCCTCCAAGGAGGACACTCATCCTCTTTACCTGTTTCCCCTCCAAGGAGGACACTCATCCTCTTTACCTGGTTCCCCACCAAGGAGAACACATGCCCTCATTACCTGGTTCCTCTCCAAGGTGGACACTCGCCCTCTTTACCTGGTTCCCCTCCAAGGAGAACACTCGCCCTCTTTGCCTGGTTCCCCTCCAAGGAGGACACACGCCTCAGTCCATCTCCACCACTCACACTGCACATGCTCAGAGCCCACTCTCGTGATGAGCCGGCGCACTTGGATCGGGTTGTCATTGGTGGGGCCCATTCTACCGCATCGCAAATTCCGGGTAAAGAATTGAAACCCCGAATTGGTGAAGAGAAAATTCATTTATTTGTCGTCCGATTGTTATTGGGCCATTTCTCACCACCTGTAGTGCTGAGTCTAAGTTGCCCCAGTGACACCAGACGGGAGCAAAGCCCATTCAGGCAAGTACCCCAGTGATATTAAACAAACAATAACCGGTTACTTGGGTTTATAAACAGAGGAATAGAATATAAAAGCAAAGAGATGATGCTGGAACTTCATAAATCACAGGTTAGGCCTCAGCTGGAGTGTTGTGGACAATTCTGGGCCCCACACTTGAGGAAAGGTGTAAAGGCCTTAGAAAGGGCCCAGAGGAGGTTTACCAGGATGTTACCCGGGATGAGGGACTTCAGTTATGAGGAGAGTTTGGAAAAGTTCGGACTGTCCTCCTTGTTACAGAGAAGGTTCAGAGGTGACTTAATAGAGGTTTTCAAGATGGTGCGAGATTTAGATAGAATAAATAGGGAAAGAAACATTCCCTCTGGTGAGTGGGTCAATAACTAGAGGTCAAAGATTCAAAAATATTGTCAGAAGATCTAGAGGAGAGATGAGGAGAAATGTTTCCACTCAGAGAGTTGTGGGGATCTGGAACGCTCGACCTGAAAAGATGGTGGAAGCTGATTCCGTTAATAATTGTAAAGCAGAGTTGGACGGGAACTGGAGCAACTGACAGGGTTACGGACAAAAAGTGAGGATGTGGGACTAAACACGACGACTCTTTCAAAGAGCCGGCACAGGCACGACGGGCCGAATGGCCTCCTTCTGTGCTGTAAGGTTCTATGAAAAACCCGCGGGTTCACTTTTCACTCCGGCCCGAATCTCAACAAAGCGCCAATCCCCGGGACAGACAGGAAGTGAGTCAGGGAGCGCCTGTAAATGGAGGAGAAATGGTGACTGGTCAGGGAGCATTTGTAAATGGAGGAGAAATGGTGACTGGTCAGGGAGCATTTGTAAATGGAGGAGAAATGGTGATTGGTCAGGGAGCATCTGTAAATGGAGGAGAAATGGTGACTGGTCAGGGAGCGTTTATCAATGAAGGAGAAATGGTGACTGGTCAGGGAGTGTCTGTAAATGAAGGAGAAATGGTGACTGGACAGGGAGCGTCTGTAAATGGAGGAGAAATGGTGACTGGTCAGGGAGCGTGTATAAATGGAGGAGAAATGGTGACTGGTCAGGGAGGGTCTGTAAATGGAGAAGAAATCTTGACTGGTCAGGGAGCATCTATAAATGGAGGAGAAGTGGAGGCTGGTCAGGGAGCGTCTGTAAATGGAGGAGAAATGGTGACTAGTCAGGGAGTGTCTGTAAATGAAGGAGAAATGGTGGCTGGTCAGGGAGCGTCTCTAAATAAAGGATAAATTATTCCTTATTTTGGAGCTTGGTTTGTGTGAATAAATATATCACTAATTTCAATTGGACTCTTTTCCATGCCCCAGCTCCTGTAAATACTGGCTGGAAAGGGGCCAGACTCTCAGGAGGCTCCACACCGCTGGCTGCTTATGTGTCAGTGATCTCCCATCAGATTAATGTGCGTCTACTGTGTGTGTTTTTAACAAAGTGCCCGAAGCAATTCATAAGTTGGGGATTCAGTGATGTGGAACTGAACCCAGTCAGGGTCAGCACCTTCAGGGGAGGAGAGGGAGGGCAACCAGTGAGTGTAGAACTGAACCCAGCCAGAGTCAGCACCTTCAGGGGAGGAGAGGGAGGGGAACCAGTGAGTGTAGAACTGAACCCAGCCAGAGTCAGCACCTTCAGGGGAGGAGAGGGAGGGGAACCAGTGAGTGTAGAACTGTACCCAGCCAGAGTCAGTACCTTCAGGGGAGGGATAGAAGTTGACCGAAAGGAAAAATGTTGGAGATGGTGCGGTGGGTTTGGATTTTAGCACAGGGAGGAGGGAGAGTGTGTGGGATGGGGACTTACAGCTTTAGGGGAACAAGAGAGGAAAGAATGTTCCATAGAAACTAGAATTGTCTGTTCTGAATTTCTTTCCTGTACTTACAGTGATGACTTTAGCAAACTCCTTTTACAGGGTATTAGAAGGGGAGGATTTGCAGACGGGAAACTCAAACCAATCATCAGGTCAAGATCTGACAGTCACTCAATTCATCTGCACCTGAATATCATCGGCCTTTGAATGTGAAAGGAGAAATGTTTGTCTGTTCTGTCTGTGGGAAAAGATTTCAAACATCAGTGTGACTGGAAAAGCAGCGGGACACACACACCCCAGTGAGAGTGTTCCAGTGCCCTGACTGTGGAAAGAGCTTTAACCAGTTACACAACCTGAAAAAACATTGCACCGTTCACAGCGGGGAGAAACCGTCCACGTGTTCTGTGTGTGGACGAGGCTTCAACTGATCATCTAACCTGGAGAGACACAAGGACACCCGCACCACGGAGAAACAGTGGAAATGTGGCGACTGTGGGAAGAGATTCAATTACCCATCCCAGCTGGAAACTCATCGGCGCAGTCACACTGGGGAGAGGCCGTTCACCTGCTCCGTATGTGAGAAGGGCTTCACTAATTCATCTCACCTGCTGAGACACCAGCGAGTTCACACTGACGAGAGACCTTTTCAATGCTCCAACTGTGCAAACTGTTTTAAAAGCTCTGAGGAACTGATTCAACACCAGCGAGTTCACACTGACGATAAGCCATTCAATTGCTCTCACTGTGGGAAGTGATTCAAGCTGTCATCCAATTTCATTGTACACCAACGCACTCACACTGGGGAGAGGCCATTCACTTGCTGTATGTGTGGGAAGAGATTCACTAAATCATCAAACCTGCTGACACACCATAGAGTTCACACTGGGAAGAGGCCGTTCACCTGCTCTTTGTGTGGGAAGGGATTCACTAAATCATCAAACCTGCTGACACACCAGCGAGTTCACACTGGGAAGAGGCCGTTCACCTGCTCCGTGTGTGGGAAGGGATTCACTCAGTCATCCCACTTGCTGACACACCAGCGAGTTCACATGTGACTGCAGGGGTTGGATTCTGCTGTTCTTGCTGCTGTTAATCACATCCAGGACTGAGCCATATTTATTCTGACAGTTGGGGTTTGTTTCTGCTGATGTTAATAACCCTATAACTGGGCTGGAGTTTAATATTCTGGATATATAACTGATTGTGTTCTCCGGGCTGCAGTGTCTCTTTAAGAACCGCTGTCTGTGATCTTTCCCCTTAATTCAGGGACTCTCATCAGAAATTTGTTTAGAATAAAATTAGACATTTTACTTCAACCCTTTAATAATCTTTGGTACAATTCAGTGTTTGAAAAGTTCCGCTGATTAACATCTTCAATTAGAAAGTGCTGATTAATCCTTGCTGACAATTCTTACTGACCTGCACATTACACACAGTGGCACCTCCATTATCCACCAGAAAGAAGGGGAATGGGAATTGGTGGAGAATCGAGAGTCCCCAAATGTTGCTGCTCCCGTCTGGTACAGCAATCCCTTCAGCACAGGAAGGGAGACAAGTCCAATCCAAGTAATGAGCTGAGTATCATCAGCCCTTTGAATGTGAAAGGAGGAATGTTTGTCTGTTCTGTCTGTGGGAAAAGATTTCAAGCATCAATGTGACTAGAAAAGCACCGAGACACACACACCCAAGTGAGAGTGTTCCAGAGCACTGACTGTGGAAAGTGTAGTGTATGTACCCGTCTACCTTTAAGGGAACTATTGAATGTAACCGTTCACCTTTAAGAGGACTACTTTCGGGTGGCACTATTTGTTTGGCTTCTGTATACTGTAATACCAATAGTGACCACACCAGTATATAAGTGTTGTGGCATGATTGCTGGGGCAGAATCGCCTGAACCTCTGAATAGTAAAGACCTGTTTTGTTTGTTAATCTTGGAGTCTGTGTATTATTTACAATACAAACCACAGACTTTACAATGGCGACGAGGCCGATCGTACCCTGCGGCAACAGTAGTTCCTAAGCAACTAAGGAGCGTCGAAGTGAGGCACACGCCCTCGTCGTTCTGCTGGGTGAAAACTCGAGGCTGCAGCGATAGCAAAGAGGAAGATTTTGGCATTGAAAACTTCCATCTGCAACAGGCACTGACGGTCCCTTCTGCCACAGTGAGGAGCAAGCCGATCGACAAGAGAGGCAAGGCTGCCACGGACTGTGAGTAAGGGAACAGTAAAAGAAAATAAGGAAGGAGTAAAACCAGAGGATAAGGGCGGTACGCTCGACCACGGTCGAGGGGGAAAGGAGCCAGACAAAGTCGGGTCCAGAGGCGCTGAGACCGGGAGCAGGCCGGGTGAGACAGAGCCGAGAAATCGGGAATTGGCCGAGAGCCAGTTCAGAGGCTGTAACTGTCCGCCGTCATCGCGGGTACCCGGAGCCGGTTGCCTGCCGCGGGAAGGAGAGCGCTGAAGCCGACGCGCGGGCTGGGGATCTGAAAGCCAGCGGAGAGCGCTGAAGCCGACGCGCGGGCTGGAGATCTGAAAACCAGCGGAGAGCGCTGATGCCGACGCGCGGGCTGGGGGTCTGAAAGCCAGCGGAGAGCGCTGAAGCCGACGCACAGGCTGGGGACCGGTAGCCAGCGGCCGTCGCCCGCGGGGGAAAGTGTACCCCTCCCGCCAGGGGAAGAAGCGGGAAACCGCCATTGCCGTGGGCGGGGAGAACAGAAGAGCGCGGGGAAAACCGCCATTAAAGTGGGCGGGGAGAGCCGAGAAGTGCGGGAAAGCCGCCATTTTTCGCGGGAAAACCGCCGGGGAAGAAGACAGAAGCGGGAAACCGCCATCTTAGAAAAACAATAATAAGTAAAGAAATACTTGTGTTGTACTCGAGAAGAGAAGAAGATGCCTAAGCGAGGAAATATTAATGAAAGCAATGCGGAATACTTAGTCGAACTGCGTAAGCTAGCGAAATACTGCCAGTTTGGAGGGAATTTGACAGAGGCGCTGCGGGACAAGTTCTTATGCGGCTTGGCCAAAGAAGGAACGCAGAAGCGACTTCTGGAAGAAAACGACCTCACACTGGACAGGGCTGTCCTCATAGCTTCATCGCACGAAGCTGCAGCGAAAGGAACGGCGGAAATGCAGCTAAAGGCGGCGGCACTCGGGGTGGACCAAATTACTGCATGCACTTCCAAATGCTACCGTTGTGGAAAGACAACGCACGACCAGAATCAGTGCTGGTTTAAGAACCAAGAATGCAGGAAATGTGGCTAGATCGGGCACATAGCTAAGGTATGCCGGTCAGGAGCAACGTACAACAATAAGAAGTCACCACAAAAATGGTACGGAAAGGTACAAGAGGTGACTAAGAAGAGTCTGAGGGAACAGAAGTTGGTCTAACACTCCAAATGCCAAAGGACTGGACAGTCTGAGAATTCACAACGTGAGCAATGAAGCTGACCGACAAACTATCTGGATAACGCTACAGATTGCAAAGGTCCAAGTAAAAATGGAAGTAGACACCGGATCGGCGGTGACGGTCATGAATAAGCATGACTATAAGAAATTTTTCAAGCATATTCCACTACGGGATACGGAACTAGTACTACAGACATACACGGGGCACAAAGTATTCCCCATCGGAATGATAGAAGTCAAGGTGAGATACAAGGATAAAGATCATCACCGGTTGGACCTGTATGTATTGCCTGAGGGAGGACCACCACTTCTGGGACGGGAGTGGATCCGAAAAATAAAATTGGACTGGCAGTCCCTAAACACCATGACGGTGGATTCCGAAAAAGAGGATGTCAAACCTGAACGGTTGTCCAGAATATTGGACGAAGCTAAGGAGGTATTCCAGCAAGGACTGGGAATGCTGCGAGGTATTAAAGCAAAGGTTAAGATTGCAGAAAATGCAAGCCCAAAGTTTTTTAAGGCCAGATCAGTTCCTTACGCAATACGACCAGCTGTGGAGGCAGAACTGGAAGAACTTGAACGATCAGGGGTTCTGTCAAAAGTGGACTGGAGTGAGTGGGCCACGCCCATTGTTCCCGTCATGAAGTCCTCACCGAGTAATAAGCCTGGGGGACCGGGGAAGGTCCGTATCTGCGGAGATTTCAAGATTACTGTGAATCCGGTGCTTCACACGGTACAATACCCGCTTCCGCGGATTGACGATATCTTTGCTTCGTTGGCTGGAGGGAAACATTTCATGAAAATAGATCTGGCTCAAGCATATCTACAGATGGAGGTTGAGGAAGAGTCACGCCAGTACCTCACCATCAACACTCACAGAGGCTTGTATCGCTACAATAGACTGGTCTTTGGGGTAGCTTCGGCGCCAGCAATTTGGCAGAGGGCCATGGAACAGGTGTTACAAGGAATTCCAAGCACGCAGTGCTACTTAGATGACATTTTAATCACGGGAAAAGATAAGGAAGAACACCTCACGAATTTGAAACTGGTACTCACCAGGTTGAAGGAGTATGGCCTTCGGGTTAATCGCAAGAAGTGTGAGTTCTTCCAAAAACGGATCTCATACTGCGGTCATGTCATTGACCGAGAGGGACTGCATAAGTCACCCGAAAAGATAGAAGCGGTTGTGAAGGCCCCCGCTCCAGGAAACGTATCTCAGTTAAGATCATTCTTGGGGTTGATTAATTACTATCACAAGTTTCTGCCGAATTTATCCACGGTACTGCATCCGCTGAATGACCTGTTGCGGAAAGAAACACCATGGAAGTGGAGTGAAGAATGCAAAAAGTCTCTTCGCAGGAGCAAGGAGTTGATTACCTCTGAAGAAGTGTTGGCTCATTTCAACCCAGCATTACCCCTTCGTCTAGCTTGCGATGCTTCCCCGTACGGAATTGGGGCAGTACTCTCGCACAGGCTACCAAATGGCTCGGAAAGGCCAGTGGCTTTCGCGTCCCGATCATTGACACCCACGGAGCGAAATTACGCCCAAATAGTTAGGGAGGCCCTCAGTCTTGTGTGGGGCGTGAAGAAATTCAACCATTACCTACAATGTAAAAAGTTCACATTGCTGACAGACCACCAGCCGTTGGTGTCCATATTCAACCCAAATAAGGCCGTTTCCACCATGACAGCACAAAGGTTACAAAGGTGGTCCATGTTACTTGGGGCACACCAATACGAAATTGAGTACAAAAGGTCTAAACAGCATGGAAATGCTGATGGGTTGTCACGCTTGCCATTGCCGATGGTAGAAGAAGCGAGTATAGTGGACCCAGTAGAGTTGTTCCATTCATCCATAGTGGAGTGTCTACCGATAACAAACTCAATGATTGAGAATGAGACAAGGAATGACCCGACTCTTTCACGAGTCTATGTTGGAACGGTGGAGGGATTGCCAGCACAGAGCGACCCAACACTGCAAGCATTTGCACAGAGGAAAGAACAACTGTCAGTGTGTCGAGGAACCCTGATGTGTGGATCTAGAGTGGTGATTCCACCCAAACTCCAAAAGAAGGTGCTAAAGGAGCTGCACGAAGGACATCTGGGGGGAGTAAAGATGAAAAATCTAGCAAGAGCGTTTGTGTGGTGGCCAGGCATTGATGGAGACATAGAGGAGATCACGAAGAACTGCCTAGGATGTCAGAGGGTTCAGAACGCGCCACCCCAGGCTCCTCTGCATCCATGGGAGTGGCCCTCATCGCCTTGGCAAAGGGTACACATCGACTTTGCTGGTCCATTTATGGGCTCGATGTTTCTAATAGCGGTGGATGCCCACTCCAAGTGGCCGGAAGTAATTAAGATGACCACCACCACGACGGAAAAAACCATCGCAGTGTTAAGGACTATGTTTGCTCGGAATGGCCTGCCGGAACAGATCTGTTCTGATAATGGACCACAATTTGTGTCCGAAGAATTCAAGAAATTCTTAAAGAGCAATGGGGTTAAACATTACACGTCAGCCCCATACCATCCCGCCTCCAATGGATTGGCTGAAAGGTTTGTCCAGACCTTCAAGAAGGCCGTAAAGGCCATGAGTAATGAAAATATAAGTCTGCAACATAAGGTGGATAGCTTTTTGTTGGCATACCGAAATGCGACACATGCGGTCACAAATCAAACTCCCGCAATGATGTTCTGTAATAGACGCCTAAGATGCCGGCTGGATTTACTAAAACCAAACGTCAGAAGAGACGTAGAGAACCGGCAATTCCAGGGCATGAACGACAGGGTCACTAGATCTTTCCAGATCGGTCAACGTGTTTTGGCCCGGGACTACCGTACTGAGAAATGGCAGCCTGGAACTATTGGGAAAAGGCTGGGGCCATTGATGTACACCGTGGACATTGGAGACAATATAATAAGGCGCCATGTTGACCAAATCATAGGGTCCGCCACAAAGGGGCCACCGACTTCACCACCTTATCCGGGTAATGTTGAAACTGAGATACCCAGAACACCTACTTCCGATCTAGTGATACTGGAGTCAGCTGAACCTGACACGACTTTTCAAGCCGAATCGACCTTGCCAGAAGCACCTCCTAGCCCGCCTGAAATGACGACACCACTGCGGCGTTATCCTGACAGAATCCGGAAACCCCCGGAAAGACTGAATCTATGAATTGTCTTACATAAACCTGTATATATGTTAGAATGTATGTTCACTATGGACTTAGTAAGTAATAAGCTAAAAAGGGAGGATTGTAGTGTATGTACCCGTCTACCTTTAAGGGAACTATTGAATGTAACCGTTCACCTTTAAGAGGACTACTTTCGGGTGGCACCAGTTGTTTGGCTTCTGTATACTGTAATACCGATAGTGACCACACCAGTATATAAGTGTTGTGGCATGATTGCTGGGGCAGATTCGCCCGGACCTTCGAATAGTAAAGACCTGTTTGTTTGTTACTTCTGAAGTCTGTGTATTTATTAACTGCACAACCCACAGACTTTACAGGAGGAGATTGGTGTCAGTGACTGTGGGGCTGGTTTATATCAGACAGGAGGAGATTGGTGTCAGTGATTGTGGGGTTGGTTTATATCAGACAGGAGGAGATTGGTGTCAGTGACTGTGGGGTTGGTTTATATCAGACAGGAAGAGATTGGTGTCAGTGACTGTGGGGTTGGTTTATATCAGATAGGAGGAGATTGGTGTCAGTGACTGGGGTTGGTTTATATCAGACAGGAGGAGATTGGTGTCAGTGACTGGGGTTGGTTTATATCAGACAGGAGGAGATTGGTGTCAGTGACTGTGGGGCAGGTTTATATCAGACAGGAGGAGATTGGTGTCAGTGACTGTGGGACTGGTTTATATCAGACAGGAGGAGAATGGTGTCAGTGACTGGGGTTGGTTTATATCAGACAGGAGGAGATTGGTGTCAGTGACTGTGGGGCTGGTTTATATCAGACAGGAGGAGATTGGTGTCAGTGACTGTGGGGCTGGTTTATATCAGACAGGAGGAGATTGGTGTCAGTGACTGTGGGGTTGGTTTATATCAGACAGGAGGAGATTGGTGTCAGTGACTGTGGGATTGGTTTATATCAGACAGGAAGAGATTGGTGTCAGTGACTGTGGGGTTGGTTTATATCAGATAGGAGGAGATTGGTGTCAGTGACTGGGGTTGGTTTATATCAGACAGGAGGAGATTGGTGTCAGTGACTGGGGTTGGTTTATATCAGACAGGAGGAGATTGGTGTCAGTGACTGTGGGGCAGGTTTATATCAGACAGGAGGAGATTGGTGTCAGTGACTGTGGGACTGGTTTATATCAGACAGGAGGAGATTGGTGTCAGTGACTGTGGGGTTGGTTTATATCAGACAGGAGGAGATTGGTGTCAGTGACTGAGGGGTTGTTTTATATCACACAGAATATACTAGTCAGAGTTGGAGATATATATTATATAATGTGTCAAAGAATTGATTAACAGAATGGGGAAGCATCTCCCTTTGATTTCTATTTCTGACACCAGGCAACAGAAAATGGTCATTACAACACGACATAAACAGAC
The DNA here is from genome assembly GCF_052327205.1 of Somniosus microcephalus. Lineage (NCBI taxonomy): Eukaryota > Metazoa > Chordata > Chondrichthyes > Squaliformes > Somniosidae > Somniosus > Somniosus microcephalus. The sequence continues at coordinate 39,409,962 of NC_140990.1, read as the reverse complement.
TCTTCAGGTGTGAGACATCAGACTTCAGAACAACACGTCTGCCAGCTCTGGCCACAAACCTCAGTACAGTCAACCTTTCAGCAGCTGCAGCCCTGATTAAATAACTAGTAGTTTAACATGTCTAGTAGAGCTTTTGTATTTATATTCAAAATAGGAAAAAATCTGCTGTTGCTGCTCATCAATATTCAAACAATGGGAATGGACACATTTAAATTCCAAGATATTTCACTGTTTTTTGAGGGTAGGTTTCCCTCCAAGGAGGACGCTCGTCCTCTTTGCCTGGTTCCCCTCCAAGGAGGTCACTCGCCCTCTTTACCTAGTTCCCCTCCAAGGAGGACACTCGCCCTCTTTGCCTGGTTTCCCTCCAAGGAGGACACTCGCCCTCTTTACCTGGTTCCCCTCCAAGGTGAACACTCGCCCTCTTTGGCTGGTTCCCCTCCAAGGAGGACACACGCACTCTTTACCTGGTTCCTATTCAAGGTGGACACTCGCCCTCTTTACCTGGTTCCCCTCCAAGGAGGAGACTCGCCCTCTTTGGCTGGTTCCCCTCCAAGGAGGACACTCGCCCTCTTTACCTGGTTCCTCTCCAAGGTGGACACTCGCCCTCTATACCTGGTTCCCCTCCAAGGAGGACACTTGCCCTCTTTACCTAGTTCCCCTCCAAGGAGGACTCTCGCCCTCTTTACCTGGTTCCACTCCAAGGAGGACACTCGCCCTCTTTACCTGGTTCCTCTCCAAGGTGGACACTCGCCCTCTTTACCTTATTCCCCTCCAAGGAGGACACTTGCCCTCTTTACCTAGTTCCCCTCCAAGGAGGACTCTCGCCCTCTTTACCTGGTTCCACTCCAAGGAGGACACTCGCCCTCTTTACCTGGTTCCCCTCCAAGGAAGACACTCACCCTCTTTACCTGGTTCCTTTCCAAGGCGGACACTCGCCCTCTTTACCTGGTTCCCCTCCAAGGAGGACACTCGCCCTTTTTACCTGGCTCCTCTCCAAGGAGGACACCCGCCCACTTTACCTGGTTCCCCTCCAAGGAGGACACTCGCCCTCTTTACCTGGTTCCCCTCAAAGGAGGACACTCGCCCTCTTTGTCTGGTTCCCCTCCAAGGAGGACACTCACCCTCTTTACTTGGTTCCCCTCCAAGGAGGACACACGCCCTCTTTACTTGGTTCCCCTTCAAGGAGGACACACGCCCTCTTTACCTGGTTCCCCACCAAGGACGACACTCGCCCTCTTTACCTGGTTCCCCTCCAAGGAGGACACTCATCCTCTTTACCTGGTTCCCCTCCAAGGAGGACACTCATCCTCTTTACCTGGTTCCCCTCCAAGGAGGACACTCATCCTCTTTACCTGGTTCCCCACCAAGGAGGACACACGCCCTCATTATCTGGTTCCTCTCCAAGGTGGACACTCGCCCTCTTTACCTGGTTCCCCTCCAAGGAGGACACTCGCCCTCTTTGCCTGGTTCCCCTCCAAGGAGGACACACGCCATCTCCACCACTCACACTGCACATGCTCAGAGCCCACTCTCGTGATGAGCCGGCGCACTTGGATCGGGTTGTCATTGGTGGGGCCCATTCTACCGCATCGCAAATTCCGGGTAAAGAATTGAAACCCCGAATTGGTGAAGAGAAAATTCATTTATTTGTCGTCCGATTGTTATTGGGCCATTTCTCACCACCTGTAGTGGTGAGTCTAAGTTGCCCCAGTGACACCAGACGGGAGCAAAGCCCATTCAGGCAAGTACCCCAGTGATATTAAACAAACAATAACCGGTTACTTGGGTTTATAAACAGAGGAATAGAATATAAAAGCAAAGAGATGATGCTGGAACTTCATAAATCACAGGTTAGGCCTCAGCTGGAGTGTTGTGGACAATTCTGGGCCCCACACTTGAGGAAAGGTGTAAAGGCCTTAGAAAGGGCCCAGAGGAGGTTTACCAGGATGTTACCCGGGATGAGGGACTTCAGTTATGAGGAGAGGTTGGAAAAGTTCGGACTGTCCTCCTTGTTACAGAGAAGGTTCAGAGGTGACTTAATAGAGGTTTTCAAGATGGTGCGAGATTTAGATAGAATAAATAGGGAAAGAAACATTCCCTCTGGTGAGTGGGTCAATAACTAGAGGTCAAAGATTCAAAAATATTGTCAAAAGATCTGGAGGAGAGATGAGGAGAAATGTTTCCACTCAGAGAGTTGTGGGGATCTGCAACGCTCGACCTGAAAAGATGGTGGAAGCTGATTCCGTTAATAATTGTAAAGCAGAGTTGGACGGAAACTGGAGCAACTGACAGGGTTACAGACAAAAAGTGAGGATGTGGGACTAAACACGATGACTCTTTCAAAGAGCCGGCACAGGCACGACGGGCCGAATGGCCTCCTTCTGTGCTGTAAGGTTCTATGAAAAACCCGCGGGTTCACTTTTCACTCCGGCCCGAATCTCAACAAAGCGCCAATCCCCGGGACAGACAGGAAGTGAGTCAGGGAGCGCCTGTAAATGGAGGAGAAATGGTGACTGGTCAGGGAGCATCTGTAAATGGAGGAGAAATGGTGACTGGTCAGGGAGCGTTTATCAATGAAGGAGAAATGGTGACTGGTCAGGGAGTGTCTGTAAATGAAGGAGAAATGGTGACTGGACAGGGAGCGTCTGTAAATGGAGGAGAAATGGTGACTGGTCAGGGAGCGTGTATAAATGGAGGAGAAATGGTGACTGGTCAGGGAGGGTCTGTAAATGGAGAAGAAATCTTGACTGGTCAGGGAGCATCTATAAATGGAGGAGAAGTGGAGGCTGGTAAGGGAGCGTCTGTAAATGGAGGAGAAATGGTGACTAGTCAGGGAGTGTCTGTAAATGAAGGAGAAATGGTGGCTGGTCAGGGAGCGTCTCTAAATAAAGGATAAATTATTCCTTATTTTGGAGCTTGGTTTGTGTGAATAAATATATCACTAATTTCAATTGGACTCTTTTCCATGCCCCAGCTCCTGTAAATACTGGCTGGAAAGGGGCCAGACTCTCAGGAGGCTCCACACCGCTGGCTGCTTATGTGTCAGTGATCTCCCATTAGATTAATGTGCGTCTACTGTGTGTGTTTTTAACAAAGTGCCCGAAGCAGTTCATAAGTTGGGGATTCAGTGATGTGGAACTGAACACAGTCAGGGTCAGCACCTTCAGGGGAGGAGAGGGAGGGCAACCAGTGAGTGTAGAACTGAACCCAGCCAGAGTCAGCACCTTCAGGGGAGGAGAGGGAGGGGAACCAGTGAGTGTAGAACTGAACCCAGCCAGAGTCAGCACCTTCAGGGGAGGAGAGGGAGGGGAACCAGTGAGTGTAGAACTGTACCCAGCCAGAGTCAGTACCTTCAGGGGAGGGATAGAAGTTGACCGAAAGGAAAAATGTTGGAGATGGTGCGGTGGGTTTGGATTTTAGCACAGGGAGGAGGGAGAGTGTGTGGGATGGGGACTTACAGCTTTAGGGGAACAAGAGAGGAAAGAATGTTCCATAGAAACTAGAATTGTCTGTTCTGAATTTCTTTCCTGTACTTACAGTGATGACTTTAGCAAACTCCTTTTACAGGGTATTAGAAGGGGAGGATTTGCAGACGGGAAACTCAAACCAATCATCAGGTCAAGATCTGACAGTCACTCAATTCATCTGCACCTGAATATCATCGGCCTTTGAATGTGAAAGGAGAAATGTTTGTCTGTTCTGTCTGTGGGAAAAGATTTCAAACATCAGTGTGACTGGAAAAGCAGCGGGACACACACACCCCAGTGAGAGTGTTCCAGTGCCCTGACTGTGGAAAGAGCTTTAACCAGTTACACAACCTGAAAAAACATTGCACCGTTCACAGCGGGGAGAAACCGTCCACGTGTTCTGTGTGTGGACGAGGCTTCAACTGATCATCTAACCTGGAGAGACACAAGGACACCCGCACCACGGAGAAACAGTGGAAATGTGGCGACTGTGGGAAGAGATTCAATTACCCATCCCAGCTGGAAACTCATCGGCGCAGTCACACTGGGGAGAGGCCGTTCACCTGCTCCGTATGTGAGAAGGGCTTCACTAAGTCATCCCACTTGCTGACACACCAGCGAGTTCACATGTGACTGCAGGGGTTGGATTCTGCTGTTCTTGCTGCTGTTAATCACATCCAGGACTGAACCATATTTATTCTGACAGTTGGGGTTTGTTTCTGCTGATGTTAATAACCCTATAACTGGGCTGGAGTTTAATATTCTGGATATATAACTGATTGTGTTCTCCGGGCTGCAGTGTCTCTTTAAGAACCGCTGTCTGTGATCTTTCCCCTTAATTCAGGGACTCTCATCAGAAATTTGTTTAGAATAAAATTAGACATTTTACTTCAACCCTTTAATAATCTTTGGTACAATTCAGTGTTTGAAAAGGTCCGCTGATTAACATCTTCAATTAGAAAGTGCTGATTAATCCTTGCTGACAATTCTTACTGACCTGCACATTACACACAGTGGCACCTCCATTATCCACCAGAAAGAAGGGGAATGGGAATTGGTGGAGAATCGAAAGTCCCCAAATGTTGCTGCTCCCGTCTGGTACAGCAATCCCTTCAGCACAGGAAGGGAGACAAGTCCAGTCCAAGTAATGAGCTGAGTATCATCAGCCCTTTGAATGTGAAAGGAGGAATGTTTGTCTGTTCTGTCTGTGGGAAAAGATTTCAAGCATCAATGTGACTAGAAAAGCACCGAGACACACACACCCAAGTGAGAGTGTTCCAGAGCACTGACTGTGGAAAGTGTAGTGTATGTACCCGTCTACCTTTAAGGGAACTATTGAATGTAACCGTTCACCTTTAAGAGGACTACTTTCGGGTGGCACTATTTGTTTGGCTTCTGTATACTGTAATACCAATAGTGACCACACCAGTATATAAGTGTTGTGGCATGATTGCTGGGGCAGAATCGCCTGAACCTCTGAATAGTAAAGACCTGTTTTGTTTGTTAATCTTGGAGTCTGTGTATTATTTACAATACAAACCACAGACTTTACAATGGCGACGAGGCCGATCGTACCCTGCGGCAACAGTAGTTCCTAAGCAACTAAGGAGCGTCGAAGTGAGGCACCCGCCCTCGTCGTTCTGCTGGGTGAAAACTCGAGGCTGCAGCGATAGCAAAGAGGAAGATTTTGGCATTGAAAACTTCCATCTGCAACAGGCACTGACGGTCCCTTCTGCCACAGTGAGGAGCAAGCCGATCGACAAGAGAGGCAAGGCTGCCACGGACTGTGAGTAAGGGAACAGTAAAAGAAAATAAGGAAGGAGTAAAACCAGAGGATAAGGGCGGTACGCTCGACCACGGTCGAGGGGGAAAGGAGCCAGACAAAGTCGGGTCCAGAGGCGCTGAGAACGGGAGCAGGCCGGGTGAGACAGAGCCGAGAAATCGGGAATTGGCCGAGAGCCAGTTCAGAGGCTGTAACTGTCCGCCGTCATCGCGGGTACCCGGAGCCGGTTGCCTGCCGCGGGAAGGAGAGCGCTGAAGCCGACGCGCGGGCTGGGGATCTGAAAGCCAGCGGAGAGCGCTGAAGCCGACGCGCGGGCTGGAGATCTGAAAACCAGCGGAGAGCGCTGAGGCCGACGCGCGGGCTGGGGGTCTGAAAGCCAGCGGAGAGCGCTGAAGCTGACGCACAGGCTGGGGACCGGTAGCCAGCGGCCGTCGCCCGCGGGGGAAAGTGTACCCCTCCCGCCAGGGGAAGAAGCAGGAAACCGCCATTGCCGTGGGCGGGGAGAACAGAAGAGCGTGGGGAAAACCGCCATTAATGTGGGCGGGGAGAGCCGAGAAGTGCGGGAAAGCCGCCATTTTTCGCGGGAAAACCGCCGGGGAAGAAGACAGAAGCGGGAAACCGCCATCTTAGAAAAACAATAATAAGTAAAGAAATACTTGTGTTGTACTCGAGAAGAGAAGAAGATGCCTAAGCGAGGAAATATTAATGAAAGCAATGCGGAATACTTAGTCGAACTGCGTAAGCTAGCGAAATACTGCCAGTTTGGAGGGAATTTGACAGAGGCGCTGCGGGACAAGTTCTTATGCGGCTTGGCCAAAGATGGAACGCAGAAGCGACTTCTGGAAGAAAACGACCTCACACTGGACAGGGCTGTCCTCATAGCTTCATCGCACGAAGCTGCAGCGAAAGGAATGGCGGAAATGCAGCTAAAGGCGGCGGCACTCGGGGTGGACCAAATTACTGCAAGCACTTCCAAATGCTACCGTTGTGGAAAGACAACGCACGACCAGAATCAGTGCTGGTTTAAGAACCAAGAATGCAGGAAATGTGGCAAGATCGGGCACTTAGCTAAGGTATGCCGGTCAGGAGCAACGTACAACAATAAGAAGTCACCACAAAAATGGTACGGAAAGGTACAAGAGGTGACTAAGAAGAGTCTGAGGGAACAGAAGTTGGTCTAACACTCCAAATGCCAAAGGACTGGACAGTCTGAGAATTCACAACGTGAGCAATGAAGCTGACCGACAAACTATCTGGATAACGCTACAGATTGCAAAGGTCCAAGTAAAAATGGAAGTAGACACCGGATCGGCAGTGACGGTCATGAATAAGCATGACTATAAGAAATTTTTCAAGCATATTCCACTACGGGATACGGAACTAGTACTACAGACATACACGGGGCACAAAGTATTCCCCATCGGAATGATAGAAGTCAAGGTGAGATACAAGGATAAAGATCATCACCGGTTGGACCTGTATGTATTGCCTGAGGGAGGACCACCACTTCTGGGACGGGAGTGGATCTGAAAAATAATGGTCCGGAGGATTCCGAAAAAGAGGATGTCAAACCTGAACGGTTGTCCAGAATATTGGACGAAGCTAAGGAGGTATTCCAGCAAGGACTGGGAACGCTGCGAGGTATTAAAGCAAAGGTTAAGATTGCAGAAAATGCAAGCCCAAAGTTTTTTAAGGCCAGATCAGTTCCTTACGCAATACGACCAGCTGTGGAGGCAGAACTGGAAGAACTTGAACGATCAGGGGTTCTGTCAAAAGTGGACTGGAGTGAGTGGGCCACGCCCATTGTTCCCGTCATGAAGTCCTCACCGAGTAATAAGCCTGGGGGACCGGGGAAGGTCCGTATCTGCGGAGATTTCAAGATTACTGTGAATCCGGTGCTTCACACGGTACAATACCCGCTTCCGCGGATTGAAGATATCTTTGCTTCGTTGGCTGGAGGGAAACATTTCACGAAAATAGATCTGGCTCAAGCATATCTACAGATGGAGGTCGAGGAAGAGTCACACCAGTACCTCACCATCAACACTCACAGAGGCTTGTATCGCTACAATAGACTGGTCTTTGGGGTAGCTTCGGCGCCAGCAATTTGGCAGAGGGCCATGGAACAGGTGTTACAAGGAATTCCAAGCATGCAGTGCTACTTAGATGACATTTTAATCACGGGAAAAGATGAGGAAGAACACCTCACGAATTTGAAACTGGTACTCACCAGGTTGAAGGAGTATGGCCTTCGGGTTAATCGCAAGAAGTGTGAGTTCTTCCAAAAACGGATCTCATACTGCGGTCATGTCATTGACCGAGAGGGACTGCATAAGTCACCCGAAAAGATAGAAGCGGTTATGAAGGCCCCCGCCCCAGGAAACGTATCACAGTTAAGATCATTCTTGGGGTTGATTAATTACTATCACAAGTTTCTGCCAAATTTATCCACGGTACTGCATCCGCTGAATGACCTGTTGCGGAAAGAAACACCATGGAAGTGGAGTGAGGAATGCAAAAAGGCTTTTCGCAGAAGCAAGGAGTTGTTTACCTCTGAAGAAGTGTTGGCTCATTTCAACCCAGCATTACCCCTTCGTCTAGCTTGCGATGCTTCCCCGTACGGAATTGGGGCAGCACTCTCGCATAGGCTACCAAATGGCTCGGAAAGGCCAGTGGCTTTCGCGTCCCGATCATTGACACCCGCGGAGCGAAATTACGCCCAAATAGATAGGGAGGCCCTCAGTCTTGTGTGGGGCGTGAAGAAATTCAACCATTACCTACAATGTAAAAAGTTCACATTGCTGACAGACCACCAGCCGTTGGTGTCCATATTCAACCCAAATAAGGCCGTTTCCACCATGACAGCACAAAGGTTACAAAGGTGGTCCGTGTTACTTGGGGCACACCAATACGAAATTGAGTACAAAAGGTCTAAACAGCATGGAAATGCTGATGGGTTGTCACGCTTGCCATTGCCGATGGTAGAAGAAGCGAATATAGTGGACCCAGTAGAGTTGTTCCACTCCTCCATAGTGGAGTGTCTACCGATAACAAACTCCATGATTGAGAATGAGATAAGGAATGACCCGACTCTTTCACGAGTCTATGATGTAACGGTGGAGGGATGGCCAGCACAGAGCGACCCAACACTGCAAGCATTTGCACAGAGGAAAGAACAACTGTCAGTGTGTCGAGGAACCCTGATGTGTGGATCTAGAGTGGTGATTCCACCCAAACTCCAAAAGAAGGTGCTAAAGGAGCTGCACGAAGGACATCTGGGGGGAGTAAAGATGAAAAATCTAGCAAGAGCGTTTGTGTGGTGGCCAGGCATTGATGGAGACATAGAGGAGATCACGAAGAACTGCCTAGGATGTCAGAGGGTTCAGAACGCGCCACCCCAGGCTCCTCTGCATCCATGGGAGTGGCCCTCATCGATGTTTCTAATAGCAGTGGATGCCCACTCCAAGTGGCCGGAAGTAAGTAAGATGACCACCACCACGACGGAAAAAACCATCGCAGTGTTAAGGACTATGTTTGCTCGGAATGGCCTGCCGGAACAGATCTGTTCTGATAATGGACCACAATTTGTGTCCGAAGAATTCAAGAAATTCTTAAAGAGCAATGGGGTTAAACATTACACGTCAGCCCCATACCATCCCGCCTCAAATGGATTGGCTGAAAGGTTTGTCCAGACCTTCAAGAAGGCCGTAAAGGCCATGAGTAATGAAAATATAAGTCTGCAACATAAGGTGGATAGCTTTTTGTTGGCATACCGAAATGCGACACATGCGGTCACAAATCAAACTCCCGCAATGATGTTCTGTAATAGACGCCTAAGATGCCGGCTGGATTTACTAAAACCAAACGTCAGAAGAGACGTAGAGAACCGGCAATTCCAGGGCATGAACGACAGGGTCACTAGATCTTTCCAGATCGGTCAACGAGTTTTGGCCCGGGACTACCGTACTGAGAAATGGCAGCCTGGAACTATTGGGAAAAGGCTGGGGCCATTGATGTACACCGTGGACATTGGAGACAATATAATAAGGTGCCATGTTGACCAAATCATAGGGTCCGCCACAAATAGGCCACCGACTTCACCACCTTATCCGGGTGATGTTGAAACTGAGATACCCAGAACACCTACTTCCGATCTAGTGATATTGGAGTCTGCTGAACCTGACACGGCTTTTCAAGCCGAATCGACCTTGCCAGAAGCACCTCCTAGCCCGCCTGAAATGACGACACCACTGCGGCGTTATCCTGACAGAATCCGGAAACCCCCGGAAAGACTGAATCTATGAACTGTCTTACATAAACCTGTATATATGTTAGAATGTATGTTCACTATGGACTTAGTAAGTAATAAGCTAAAAAGGGAGGATTGTAGTGTATGTACCCGTCTACCTTTAAGGGAACTATTGAATGTAACCGTTCACCTTTAAGAGGACTACTTTCGGGTGGCACTATTTGTTTGGCTTCTGTATACTGTAATACCGATAGTGACCACACCAGTATATAAGTGTTGTGGCATGATTGCTGGGGCAGATTTGCCTGAACCTCTGAATAGTAAAGACCTGTTTTGTTTGTTAATCTTGGAGTCTGTGTATTATTTACAATACAAACCACAGACTTTACAGAAAGACCTTTAATCAGTTACACAGCCTGAAAAATCATCGCACCGTTCACAGCGGGGAGAAACGGTACACGTGTTCTTTGTGTGGACGAGGCTTCTACTGATCATCCAACCTGCTGAGACACCAGCGAGTTCACAAGTGACTGCGAAGGTTGGATTCTGCTGTTATTGCTGCTGTTAATCACATCCAGGACTGAACCATGTTCATTCGGACAGTTGGGGTTTGTTTCAGCTGATGTTAATAAACCCTATAACTGGGCTGGAGTTTAATCTGTACCAATGTCAAATAAATGAGCTTTGTTTCCCACACACGCAGTGTGTCGAGTCCTTGATATCTCGACAATAAGATGAGCTGATTGAGGACTTGTTACAAACTGAGTGGAATCCACCTGAGAACTGAGATCCCACAACTTGTTAAAAGATGGATCTACAAGATGTCCAAGTCTGACAGGACAGAAAATTCTTTTATATCACAGGGTCCACTTCAACCCTCCAGGGCAGTGAGCCCCTGTAATATTGGATTTTAACCTATGGGAAATATTCTGATAATCTGTTATTGTCACGGGGCAAAGCAGCCTTGTTACTTTAACATCAGTTTAATCAAACTCAATGGGCAATCCGATCTCCAAAGGGAAACGTCTCCTTAAAGTTGATGGTGTCGGCAGTTCTGCAGCTCATTTCTCAGTGTGAGCGTGTCAGAATGAAAAGCTTTAACAACAGCCGATGTTTCACAAAGGGAGACCTCACCAGACCAAAGGCCATTGGTGGAGTTTAATGGGCTGTTTGTGTCACTGGGCTACAGGAGGCCATTTTTAACCGAAGGAAAACTGGTCACAGCAAACAGAGTTTAACAGACTGTCCCTGGTCCACTCGAACCCCCACCTTCTCTCTCTCTCACTATTTATGGGCACTGCTGCAGTAATTGCTCCTCTGACCTTTCCTCTCTTGTCCCTCCTACACCCCTAATACACGGCCTGACACAATCTCCCTCCCCCGACATCCTCACTGTGCTGGAATCCACACCAGTCTCCCCATCTGCTCCTTGTTCTCTCCCTGGATCCTAAAACTACTGAACTCACTCTTCCCCTCCTGAAGTCTACAGGCTCTAAAACTGAAGCTTGGTGTCCCTCAGTCCCGACTCCTTGATTCACCTCCCCTTCTCTCCTCCTCTTTCCCCCTTGGTTGTGTTCCACACTCTGGGCCTTGGGCCTTCCCCGGGGATTCTCAGTATGAACAGGTGGGATGTGTTTGGAGACAGGGTGTCCCGGCTCTCCACCTTTAAAGGGACAAGGAGACGACCAGCTGGGCTGAATGGCCCTGCTTTATGACATCACTGCAGTGCCTAGTAACCAGCCTCCCTGAGCCCTGCTCATTATGGGCTGGGTTTAGCTCAGTGCTGTTACAGGAAGGGAAACAGGAGCAGGATTCACCCCGTGTGGAGCCCAGGATTAATGGGGAGAGGTACAGGATCAATTTATACCTTATTGAGTGAGAAATGTCATTGTCCGGACACTCCCTGTCCCTTGGTATCTGTGTCGGGGAGCGGCTGATGGGTTTACTCTGTATCTAACCCATGCTGTACCCGACTGGAGAGTGTTTGATGCTGACACTAGGGGCTCAGCTCCATGAGCACAACATTTAACCCAAAGATGATCTGATAAACCCATCAGCTTCTCCCCTGGACACAGGTCCTGAAGGACAGGGAGTGTCTCTGATATTTTGGTCAGTGTCGTTGATCAAGTTTAAACACCTCGCTCACATCTCCTCTCACCATGCTTTGTTCTAATGAGAAGTGCCCAAGTTTCTCTCATCTCTCCTCCTGGGAAAGAGAAGTTTGCCTCAGTTAGAAACTCAAACAGGTGCTTCACTGCAGACAGGTCATCATGAGGAAACATTTCTTTACCCAGCGAGTTATTATGATCTGAAATGCACTGCCTGAAAGAGTGGAGGAAGCAGATTCAAGAGTAACTTTGAAAAGGGAATTGGATAAATATTTGAAGGGAAAACATTTACCGGGATATGAGGAAAGAACAAGGGATTGGGACTAATTGGATAGCTCTCCCAAAGAGCTGGCAAAAGCATGATGGGCCGAATGGCCGGCTTTTGTGCTGTATCATTCTATGATTCTCTGATAACTAAAGCCTCTCATCCGTGGTATAACCTCAGTGAATTTATTCTGCAGCCTCTCTGTGGCCCCGACATCCTTTCTAGTGTAAGATGCCCAAAACTTATTCTAACTGCAGCCGAACCGATGAGTTTGTTTTCTCCGCCCCATTTATAAAAAACCCCGGGTAACATTTTTAAACCATTTTATAAACTTATCCTCCAACTTTTACAGATTTGTGTATCTGATCTCCCTGTAGATTTTAAAGATATTAACATAACACGGTTAAAATACATTGAGGTAAAATGTCTGATATAATGTGTATTATGGGAAAGAGAAGTTTAGTTTGAGTTAGAAACTCAAACAGGCATTTCACTGCAGACAGGTCGCCATGGCAATACTGATAAGTCATTTCATTCACTGAATCGACTGGTTGGAATCTGTAGTCAGATCAGGGGAAAGAACAGAGTTTGTCTGTTACTAACCACAATATAAGCTTAGAATCATAGAATGGTTACAGCACAGAAGGAGGCCATTCGGCCCATCAAGCCCGTGCCAGCTCTCTGCAAGACCACTTCAGCTAGTCCCACTCCCCCACCCTTTCCCCGTAGCCCTGCAAATATTTTTCTTTCAGATACTTATCCAATTCCCTTTTGAAAGCTGTGATTGAATCTGCCTCCACCACCCTTTCAGGCAGTGCATTCCAGATCCTAACCACTCGCTGTGTATGTAGTAAGCAAATTAATATTATACTTTAGTTTATGTTAGAATATGTATAATGTAGCACCAATGTACAGGGTGGAGGTAGCGAATCAATTCATACCCTGAGTTAAAACGGTATATAGGTCTGTACTTATTGTATTTATCCAGCTAAGCTCTAAAAACAGGATTAATTGACTGAGAGGCCCGTGGGAAGATTGGGGAGTATGTCTGTTCGGCCAGGCGAGGCAACACATATACAAGATAACATACATAAGAATTTGTTTGTTTGCAAACCCACAACAGGGTTCCATTACATCAAAGTCTGGTGGGACTAATTATAATGTGCTTGCTTTGCAGAAGTAACATGAGACAAGGTCAGAATCTGTGCTTTGCAGAGATATTAACAAGGACTGTTATCTTAAGAAAGCATGTTAACGAACAAACCACCTGGCTAGAGACAAAGGACGGTTGTAAAGCAATAGATTAAGATGAGGCCACAGTCACAGAAAGCCACGGGACCAACTGATAACAGAACTGTGATTTGTAAGCGGCTGGAAGGATGAAATGTCATGGTTTATAATTGCCATTCAGCAATAAATCTGTATATGCTGATAAGCTTTGCACCCGCCCCTAGGGCAGGGGTTTGATTTTTGTACAATTGTGAACGTTGCTAGGATATTGGTGGAGTCGGATCTGAGAGGGATCCCAGAAGGTTCTCCCCAGGCCTGTGAATAAAGACTGTTTTGAACCTCCAATCGAAGTCTGTCATCCGTACATAGCTGAGCGTCGACTTTGTATATCACTTAGTCCGCTCTGCAGGGGAAAGGGTTAAGTGTCGACTTGGCATATCACCAGGTCCACTTTTCAGATACATCAATTGGCGTAGCTGGCAGGATCGCAGACTCTGACCGGTCCACGGGAACATTGAGCTAAGAAGGGTGAGTACGTTTTAAATTACCACCCATAAATTAGAAAGCTCCGAACATACTGTGAGATCTGGTAAGGCTGTGATTCAAAGGACATAGGGAGACAGACTCGAGAAAGGGATGCGGTCTGGTGAGCCGGCGAATCCTCTAAATAAGCCGGGAAGGCAGCAAAATCCTCTAGTTCAGATAGACGGCTCAATAGGTGGTAAAGTCCTACGAATAGTGGATCCTTGGGAGTCACGGGGTGATCGACACGGACAAGGGTGGTTGATTATCCCAAACACCTAGCCTGAGCCTGAATTAAGAGGACGTAGTCCCACGTGATGGCCAGGATGAAGTAGGTGTAGGGAACTAAACACCACAGGATCATGTTCCCGTGACGAGTGAGTGTGCGCAAAATAAGTGTGTGTGGGTGAATGATAGAGTAACATAAGAACCATTGAGAAGTAAGTCAGAAGTTATATAGAATGCCTCAAAAGGTTGCAGAAATAAAGGAGGAGGGACCGTCTCCTTGGGGAGATCCCGGCTCCGTCACTCGCTATGTAGCAGATAAAAACCAGAAACTTATCGAGTTCATGAAAAAGAAAGGATGGGATCCCGAAGACAGCGCGAAAAGACAAAGGGCTTGGTGGAAGAGACAAACCAAAGATAAAGAGAGAAAAGGGGGAATGGTAATCTTAGCTTGTTACCAGAAACAATGTAAGGAGTTGAAACAGAAGGGAGAGGGGGAAAGGGAAGAGAAAGAAGTAACAACTCCCAAACCAAGAGGGAAGGGACACCCGGTGGCGGCGGCCGGCTCCAGCAGTACACCTGTATACCCAAAACTACCAGAAGAAGGTAATATAGATGGGGGTGGGTTAGAAAAGGAAACAGCAGGAGACAGTAAGGAGAGGGACTGGCCGGAGCCACTGCCCTGGCCAGAAGAAAATAATCTCCCACCACCCTATAATCCAGTGCACCGCGCGGTAAAAACAGCCCCGGTAAAAACTGAAGTAATCCCAGGACACCCAGAGATCCCCGGTACCACCATGGTCCCCGCGGCAGGAGGAAACCCGGAAATCCCAGCGGTCCCCACAGTTCCGGCAGGACCCCAGATAATTCGAACCACCTACCAGCCCTTTAAACCCTTAGAGAGACAAATGCTGGTGGATAAATTACCCCAGCTGCAACATTGGGGGATTAACTACCCATTTTGGCAAGAGATGAGGGAATTGAGGATCAGTCATAATTTACACAATAAAGATATAAACCAGTTGGTGCGAGCAAAAATTTTGGATGACCGTTGGGATCAATTACCCTTGAATTTCAGGGACGGGACTTGGTGCCTAAAGTATAATCCTGCCCTGCAACAGTCAGACCAACACTACGAGGCCTTGAAGTGAGCAGTACAGGAGGTTATGGGACAGGCCCCAGTAAATTGGGCAGCCACACCCAATATAACTCGGGATATGGGGGAATCTGCCGTAGACTATAGCAAACAGAAATGGGAAAGGTTTGTGCGATGTTCCGGCATCCTAAACCACACCACAGAGAACCAATGTTTCCTGCAATCATTTAAAGCCGCACTCGGTCCCGCACATCAGGCAGCCATACGATTAGGAGTTGTTACAATGAACAACTATGAGGATTTAATTAGGTGGGTGACCGAAGTAGATAACATGCAAAAGGCTAAGATAGCTGCCGCAGAAGAGTTGGGGGAACAAGAGGAAGCAGTGGGGATAGCAAGCTGTTATGCTTGTGGGGAAGAGGGACATTTTGCTAAAGAATGCAAACAGAAGCAGAGAAGAGATGTCAGACCAGCATCGGACCCAAAACCAACTTGCTATAATTGTAACAAGCCAGGACATAAGAAATCAGACTGTTGGAAGAAAGGGGGAGGAAGGGAAGGTCAGGGGCCGAACCAAAGGGGGGTTCCCCAAAGAGGACAGCCCGGAGGAAATGGGGGAAGGGAGGATTTTAAAAGATGGATGAGAGAAGAAAAAGAGGAACAGGAGGAAAGGGATAGAGACAGAGATAGAGATAGGGAGAGACAGCGATGAAGGGATAGGGAAGAAAGGGAGCTTAGGGAATATAGTAACTGGAAAAATACCCGGGGTGAGAGGTGATATGGGTCTGATTCAGAGGATGGGGAAGAAGGCGATGTGTGCACTACGAGGCAAAGGAGAGACATGATGAAGAAGTTGAATATTAAATGAAAGGTAGCGGCCCTCGGGGAGAATGGTGAGGAGGATCCAAGGATGTTTGTTAACGCATTGGTAGGGGGCCGGCAGTGTAAAATGTTGATAGACACTGGAGCCTCAATCTCACTGGCAGATTTACCCTTGCCCCAAACTAAACTTTCGATTAATGTGGCGGTAATAGGGGGAAGAAGACTTAAGGCTTATAAGAGCGAAACAATTCTATTAGAAATTGGATGTATAATAATACCTACACATTTGTGGGTATGCGAGAATACTGAAGGAACAATCCTAGGGATAGACTTACTGCGGGAAGTAGGAGATTTAATCGACCCTAAAGTGAATAAAGTGATCTGGCCACCGGATCACAAGTCGAACAAACAAACGGCCCCGGGAAACAAAACAGATCGGGTAGGAGCAATTAAGATTATAGACCCGGAATGGGATAAGAATGGACTATGGGCGATCCCATGCAGAGAGTATATTGGGGTGTGGGCAACACATAGACAAGATTGTGGATTAGTCCAAACCCCCCCGGTAAAAATACCGGGACCAATGCATCGCCCACATAAACAATATCCTTTAAAGGAGGAAGCCAAAGCAGCAGTGCGGGACATAGTGTTGGAATTAACCAAACAGGGAATCTTACGAGAAACAATATCCGAAACTAATTCCCCGGTATGACCAGTAAGGAAACCAGATGCATCATATCGACTGACAATAGATTATACGGCACTAAATAAGGTGACCCCAAAGGAATACCCGATAGTGACAAGCCCTGCTACAATTTTTAATGGGCTAAAACCCGAAGACAAAATTTTTACAGTACTAGATATTGCAAACGGATTCTGGTCCATACCATTGGACAATGAATCGCAAGAGAAATTTGCCTTCGCACTAGATGGGAAACAATATACTTGGACGAGGGTCCCTCAAGGGTTCCATAATAGTCCAGCTATATTCCACCGACACATGGCCAAGGCCCTGGAGAAAGTAGAATTAGAGGAGGACGGCAGTACGGTGTTGCAGTATGTCGACGATTTACTGACAGCCTCCAAGAACACTCAGGGGCATGTTAAAGCCTTGTCCAAAATTCTGAAAGCACTCGGGATGCAGGATTTAAAGTAAACCCCACCAAAGCTCAAGTAGGGAAATCAGAGGTAACCCATAATATCAGCATGGGCAAGAGAGCCATGCCAGAGGGTCGGAAGTGGGCCATAAACGATATGCCCAAACCTGTAACTATGAGGGGAGTGCGACAAGTCCTGGGACTATTCAATTACAGCAGGAATTTTATTGAAGGATTCTCACAACTAGCTGCACCTTTGTATGAATTGACCAAAGGGGGAAAAGCAGCAGAAGAACCCACTGAATGGACAGAGTTACAGGTGGAAGCCTTTACTAAATTAAAACAAGCACTGACTGCCGCACCAGCCTTGGGGTTACCCGATATGGGGAGGCCATATCATATCTTTTGTCAAAATCACGGGGGACATTATAGTGCAGTTGTAGCACAAAAGCATGGGGATTACATGAGACCCGTAGCCTACTATTTGACACGGAGATCCCCAATAGTGGCCGGTATACCAACATGCATTGCTGCGATTGATTGTGTACGGTGGTCAGTCAAAGTGAGTGAACCTGTGATAATGACGGGGGAGATAGTGTTACATACACAACACACCTTAGTGGAATTGTTAAACACCAGATGATTAAAAACCATCTCAAACGGCCGGAAGGCTGCTTGGGAGGCTGTCCTGTTGCCCAAAGATGAATCTATACAGTTAGTTAGAGACATGAGCCAGAACCTCGCAGCTATGATGGGAATGGAAGAAGAGGAACACTGTTGCACCAGTGAAGAAGAATTAGAGTATGTAGACAGGATCAGGGAATTACCTTTGACAGAGGCAGACCTAGAGCTATACGTGGACGGGTCCCGTAAATATGTTAACGGAACACCACGGACAGGTTGGGCTGTGGTGACGGGAGACGGCACCGTCCAGAGGGAAGGAAGATTACTCGGGGGTAGTTCAGCACAGGTTGGGCTGTGGTGATGGGAGATGGCACCATCCAGAGGGAAGGAAGATTACCCGGGGGTAGTTCAGCACAGGTTGGGCTGTGGTGACGGGAGACGGCACCGTCCAGAGGGAAGGAAGATTACCCGGGGGTAGTTCAGCACAGGTTGGGCTGTGGTGACGGGAGACGGCACCGTCCAGAGGGAAGGAAGATTACCAGGGGGTAGTTCAGCACAAGCTGCCGAGTTAACGGCATTGACAGAGGCATTAAAATTGGCAGAAGGAAAACGGGTGAAGATCTATACCGAGAGCCGCTATGCTTTTGGCATAGTACATGATTATATGGCAGCCTGGAGTAGAAGGGGGTACATCGCCTCGGGGGGCAAACCCATACAGCATGAGGACTTAGTAAAGAAATTGGTAGCCGCCCCAGGGTTACCCACTGAAACGGCGGTAATAAAGGTAAAAGCCCATCAGCGAGGGAATTCCCCCACAGAAAAGGGAAATAGAGCTGCGGATCGTGCAGCCAGAAAGGTGGTAATGCAACAGACTGCAGCGGTAAACAGGATCAAAATAGAACCAGAAACGCAGATAGACATAGCCGCTATTACTGCATTACCAGAGGATATAGACATATCCAAATTGCATAAGGAAGTCTCCCAGGAGGAGAAGCAGCTATGGGAATGAAGGGGTGCAAGAGAAAGGGCGGGTGGAATATGGAGGAAAGAGCAGCAAATATGTACACCAAGCTGTATACAACAAGAATTAATGGGATTGTACCATGGTAGACAACACACAGGTATATCCAATATGTTAAACAACCTCCAGCGATGCTGGTGGTGACCCGGAATGAAACAAGCTGTGGACAGATTCTGTAGACACTGCCCCATATGTGCGCAGTATAACATAGGGAAACCTGTCAAGGTAAAGTGGGGACATCAGCCGAGACCAAGAGGCCCATGGGAGAAGTTGCAGAAAGACTTTACTGGATCTCTACCGAAATCAAAGGGAAGAATGTACTGTTTGGTAATAATAGATCAATTTACTAGATGGGTTGAAGCATTCGCCACTAGAGATTGTACGGCAACAACAGTAGCACGAATAATGGCAGAGGAGGGAGTACCACGATGGGGGGGTCCCGCTGCAGATTGATTCAGACCAGGGAACGCACTTTACAGGGAAGGTTATAAAGGAAACATGCACATTATTAGGTATCAGACAAAGGTTCCACATACCATACCACCCTCAGAGTTCAGGGATGGTGGAAAGGATGAACCGGACTTTGAAATTATCCTTAGCTAAAGCAATAGAAGACACGGGGAAGGGATGGGCAGAGTTACTCCCGAGTATACTGATGAGACTTAGAGCAACTCCGAATAGAACTACGGGGCCGACACCTTTCGAACTAATGACCAGACGAGCAATGACACTGCCGGAAGGAGTCACTACCGGGGGTGAGGATGTCGGGCCCCTGAAGGATAGAACTAGGAGATTTATTAAACAATTGTGTACGCAATTACACGCTCTCAGACATGAGGCCAAAGACCAACAGGTTATACGGGATCTAGAACAGGATACACGGGGCGACCAGAAGGAGGTCCCAGCAATAGGCAGCAAGGTGATGGCAAAAATAATACCAGCTAAACCAGGGCTAGCACCCAGATGGTCAGGACCTTACGAAGTATTGATGAACAGTGACACATGCGTTTGTATAGAGGAGTCCGGAACAGGTAAAGGAAGGTGGAAGCACTGGACTCAGTTAAAGATATATAACAAGGACAATGAGTAACCAGAGATGGTGCCTTTTGAGGAGAGTGAGGAGTATGCTCGAAGGTATAAAGAATGGGAAGGGGAGTTTCTCCATATATCAGTGATAGGGCTGTGCATGATGTTAATGTTATACACCGTGGTCTGAATCTTCAAGTATATCTGGAAACAGAGCCACAGACCAAGAAATGAACAAGATGTACAACAGTTTGAACTGATAGAACGGATAAGAATAGAATAATTTTAATCGGCTGGTGAAGACTGGTCCCTTTGTCGATTTTTACAGGAACGATAAACTCGTAGGAAGGTGAAGTGGAGCATCGTTTGCGCCCTCATTGGGATTATATGGCTAAGTACAAGCGCTGAGTCTAGTGGGAGGCGCGAGCAACTCGGGAGTTTATGGTTAAGTATACGCCCTGAGTCTGTTGGGAATATAGAGGGAGAGAGGCGCTGTCCAGCAGGATTTACAGTATGTAGTAACGAAATCTGTACATACGATGAGAGTGGTAGGGGGATCAGATACGGTGATGGATCACGCGGGCTACCACCGGAGTGTGTGGTTAAGATGATCCCCGGACAATGGGGTGCGTGTTTAAACGGCACCTTCTGTGTGGAAGACGTAACAAGTACAACAACCATCCCGCCACCATCCACAACCCCACTAACGTGGGGTTAGTACAACAACCATCCCGCCACCATCCACAACCCACTAACGTGGGGTTAGTACAACAACCATCCCGCCACCATCCACAACCCACTAACGTGCCCGTCAATGGAAAAAGGAGCACGAGGGGGTTTAATAACAAGAAAAACACAAGATGAGGTGTATTTCAGTCTAACACAGAGTTAAATAAGAACATAAGAACATACGAAATAGGAGCAGGAGTAGGCCAATCGGCCCCTCGAGCCTGCTCCACCATTCAATAAGATCATGGCTGATCTGATCCTAACCGCCAATCCACTATCACAGAACCATCTCCTGAATGTAACAGAATTAGACACACGAAATAGGAGCAGGAGCAGGCTACACGGCCCCTGGGCCCGCTCCGCTACCCACAGGGCCATGTCCGATCCGAACCTAGACTCATGTCCAAATTCCTGCCCGCTCCCCGTAACCCTTTATTCCCTTTACTTCTAGGAAACTGTCTATTTCTGTTTAAAATTTATGTAATGATGTAGCTTCTACAGCTTTTTGGGGCAGCATATTCCATGGACCTACCACCCTCTGAGTGAAGTAGTTCCTCCTCATCTCAGTTTTGAAAGAGCAGCCCCTTATTCTAAGACTATGCCCCCTAGTTCTAGTTTCACCCACCATCGGAAACATCCTCCCACATCCACCCGATCCAACCCCTTCACAATCTTATGTGTTTCAATAAGATCGCCTCTCATTCTTCTGAACTCCAATGAGTAGAGTCCCAATCTACTCAACCTCTCCTCATATGTAATCCCCTCATCCCCAGGGTTAACCGAGTGAACCTTCTTTGTACTGACTCGAGAGCAAGTATGTCTTTTCTTAAGTATGGACACCAAAACTGTATGCAGTATTCCAGGTGCGGTCTCACCAATACCTTGTACAACTGAAGCAATACCTCCCTATTTTTATATTCTATCCCCCTAGCAATGAAAGCCAACATTCCATTGGCCTTCTTAATCACTTGCTGCACCTGCATACTAACCTTTTGAGTTTCGTGCACCAGGACCCCCAGATCCCTTTGTACTTCAGTACTTTCCAGTTTCTTGCCATTAAGATAATAACTTGCTCTACGATTTTTCCTGCCAAAGTGCATAACCTCACACTTTCCAGTATTGTATTCCATCTGCCAAATCTCTGCCCACTTACTTAGCCTGTCTATGTCCCCTTGCAGGTTTTTTATGTCCTCCTCACTCACTACTTTCCCTCCCATCTTAGTATCATCTGCAAACTTTGATATGTTACACTCGGTCCCCTCCTCCAAATCGTTAATATAGATTGTAAAGAGTTGGGGAATCAGCACTGACCCCTGCGGAACACCACTAGTTACTGATTGCCGGTCTGAGAATGAACCATTTATCCCAACTCTCTGCATTCTGTTAGATAGCCAATCCTCTATCCATGCCAGAATATTACCCCCAATCCCATGATTTTTTATCTTAAGCAATAATCTTCTGTGTGGCACCTTGTCAAATGCCTTTTGGAAGTCTAAATACACTACGTCCACTGGTTCCCCTTTATCCACCCTATATGTTACTTCCTCAAAGAACTCCAGCAAATTTGTCAAACATGACTTCCCCTTCATAAAACCATGCTGACTTTGTCCTATTAAATTATGATTATCCAAATGTCCTTTTACTGTCTCCTTAATAATGGACTCCAAAATTTTACCTACCACAGATGTTAGGCTAACCGGTCTATAGTTTCCAGCCTTCTGTCTACTGCCCTTTTTAAATAAGGGTGTTACATTAGCAGTTCTCCAGTCTGCTGGGACCTTTGCCGAGTCCAGGGAGTTTTGGAAAATTATTACCAATGCATCCACAATCCCTACCGCCACTTCCCTCAAGACCCTAGGATGTAAGCCATCAGGTCCAAGTGATTTATCCGCCTTGAGTCCCATTATTTTACCGAGTACCACTTCCTTAGTGATTTTGATCGTGTTTAGCTCCTCCCCCCCTTTAGCCCCCTGTTTGTCCAGTGTTGGGATATTCTTAGTGTCTTCCACTGTAAAGACTGATACAAAATATTCATTCAGTGTTTTTGCCATCTCCATATTTCCCAGCATTAATTTCCCAGTCTCATCCTCTAAGGGACCAACATTTACTTTAGCCACCCTTTTTCTTTTTATATAACTATAAAAACTCTTACTATCTGTTTTTATATTTTTTGCTAATTTACTTTCATAATCTATCTTCCCTTTCTTAATCAATTTTTTTTGTTATTTTTTGCTGTCTTTTAAAGTTTTCCCAATCCTCTATCCTCCCACTAGATTTGGCTACCTTATATGCCCTTGTTTTTAGTCGAATACTATCCTTAATTTCTTTACTTAGCCACGGATGGCTGTCTTTTCTTTTACACCCTTTTCTTCTCAGTGGAATATATTTATTTTGGAAGTTGTAAAATAACTCCTTAAATGTACACCGCTGATCATGTATCGTCTTACCCTTTAATCTATTTTCCCAATCCACTCTACTCAATTCCGCTCTCATACCTTCATAGTCTCCTTTATTCAAGCTTAGCACGTTTGTTTGAGATCCAACCTTCTCACACTCTAATTGAATATGGAATTCAACCATGTTATGGTCACTCATTCCAAGGGGATCCTTTACTAGGACATTTTTAATTAATCCTGTCTTGTTACACAGGACCAGATCTAAGGTTGCTTGCCCCCTGGTCGGTTCAGTTACATACTGCTCAAGAAACCCATCCCTAATACACACAATGAACTCATCCTCAAGGCAGCCCTGCCCAATTTGATTTGTCCAATTAATATGATAGTTAAAATCCCCCATAATTATAGATGTTCCCTTATTACAAGCCTCAACTATTTCCTGATTGATACTCCGTCCAACAGAGTTGCCACTGTTCGGAGGCCTATAGACTATGCCCACTAGTGTTTTTTTCCCCTTATTATTCCTTACCTCCACCCAAACTGTTTCATTATCCTGATCTTTTGACCCAATACCATTTCTCTGTATTACAGTGATTCCTTCCTTTATTAACATAGCCACCCCACCTCCCCTTCCTTCCTGCCTGTCCTTCCTGATCGTTAAATAACCTGGTATGTTTAATTCCCAGGCATTGTCACCCTGCAGCCATGTTTCTGTAATGGCCACAAGATCATACCCATATGTAGTTATTTGTGCCATTAACTCGTCTATTTTGCTACGAATGCTATGTGCATTCAGATAGAGAACTTTCAAAGATGTTTTGTGACACTTAGTTCCTGCTTTTGCCCTTTTTATTACTTTACCTTTTACTCCATACCTTCTGCCCCTTCCTGACACGCTCTGGTTTTTAATTTCCCCACTGCTACCTAAGTCTATGACCTTCTCTGTTGTCATTTTTATTATTTGCTCTCTAGGAACCTCCCCCCCACTAGTTAGTTAAAAGCCCTCTCTACAGCCCTAGTTATATGATCCGCCAGGACTCTAGTCCCAGCACTGGCCAAGTGAAGCCCGTCCCAACGGAACAGCTCCCTCCTGCCCCAGTACTGGTGCCAGTGTCCCAGGAAGCAAAACCCATTTCTCCCACACCAGTCTTTGAGCCACGCATTTAACTCTCTAATTTTATTTGTCCTAGCCAAATTCGCTCGTGGCTCAGGTAATAATCCAGAGATTATTACACTTGTGGTTCTGCTTTTTAATTTGGCCCCTAGCTGCTCAAACTCCCTTATTAAGCTTGCTATTAATATGAGTACTTTTGAGATGCCCGCGATGTGTAACAATCATACAAAACAATTATGGGACTCCCTGTGGGTAAAACAATTAGAGGGTCCACAGGGAAAATCTATCTTACAGAGATGTAAGAAACAGGGAGTATTGGAAATGGCCAGAGCAGGGTAGGTGGCCGGGTTAGCAACAGTTAATAGCTTGGACACAGAAGGAGTAAACGAAGGAGAAGAAGAACTACAAGCAAAGATAGAGAAGTTACTAAAACAAGCCACTGGAAATAGCCAGCAATTGGCACTGGCAGGAAAACAAACGACAACACAATTGTTGGGGGTGGAAGAGATAGCAGCCCCCCATGCAGAAACAATCAATACAATTATTGATCGACTTAACAATGCTTCTCGCCAAACCCATAAGGAATTAGTATGTGCCATGTATGGCTCATGGCTATTGTCGAATGCTCAACATAACATGAAGCAAATAGATAATGGACAAATCTCTGATTGGATTACTAATGAGGATCTGGAACCTTGGATTGACACAAATAAAAGCCTATGTAAGGGGCGTAAAATGGGACAAGTATACCGGGCAGGCAATTGTCTGACCCCATGGACTAAGGTGAGTGGCTTTGTACTGGCCATCCCACAACTCCCAGGAGAGGGACAGCCCCTATACAACGTGATTAATATTGGAGAGATACAAAGGGAGAGTTGGGTTGAATATCATGATGTCCCTACCAAGGCAATTTGGGAAAGGGATGAAGATAATAACCAGAAGAATGGAATCTTAAGGGGGGTGGTAATGGACGGTGCCACCACAAGGGAAGGACATGGGTGTGCACACACACCCCCACCGAGGGAGACACATCCGAGTGCGGATTCACAAAATCCACCAATTGCACCCTTGAGGTACACCCAAGAGGGATACACCGGACAAGGGTAGCACCGAGGAACAACGGGACATTTTGTGTCACCACAACTGAACAGAAATATGAATATCAAGGTCTGACTTGTCCCATTCCCCAACCAAACTTTTGTTTTGATCCAAAGATATCTACACAGATAGGACACCAATATATACACCCACCAAGACCACAGGAAGGGAAAACCTGGTCACTTCATAATATGGGACTTAATAAAGAGGTTGAAACTTATGTCATATCGGAGCCCAAGGCAATTCCTAAGTTAGAGGAAGAAAAAGCTTGGAAGAAATTACAGCAGAAAACGAAGGAAATTTTAAGTATATTGTCATAAAATAGAAGAAGACTTAAAGAAACAACAAAAATACATTAGTACAACATTAGCGGAAACTCCTTGGTACAATTAGATCTGGAACTGGGGGCTAAATGTTGATATACTCCCCTGGATAAGGATCATATCACACCTGTTGGTAGTTGTGCAAGGCGCCGTATTAATGATCCTTTTGTTATTACTTTGTGGATATTGCCAGTGGCGAAAGAACCAAAACCTAGCACAAGTCGTAACCAAACAAATAAAGAAGGAAGGGGTGAAAGAAAGACTGTTGCTAACCACCAACAAACAAGGGGTAGGTCGTGAGAAGAATTATTATGAAAACTGTGTTTAGGATTGCGGAAGTATGAGCACTAGACACCCTGGGCTGGTACCACCTGGGTGACGGGAACTCATAGCAAACAATCTTAAACTGTAGCATATTGGCCATATTGGGTCAAGGTGACCAATGGGCCATAAGGGGGGACCACAGTAACCAAATTAATATCATACATTAGTTTATGTTAGAATATGTATAATGTAGCACCAGTGTACAGGGTGGAGGTAACGAATTAATTCATACCCTGAGTTAAACGGTATATAGGTCTGTATTTATTGTATTTATCCAGCTAAGCTCTAAAAACATGATTAATTGACTGAGAGGCTCATGGGAAGATTGGGGAAGATGTCTGTACAGCCAGGCAAGGCAGCACGTATACAAGATAACATACATAAGAATTGAGTAACAAGGCGGCCTTCGCTTGTTTGTGAAGCTACAACATGGTTGTCTAAAAGACAAAATGGCTTACATCAAAGTCTGGTGGAACTAATTGCAAATATGCTTGCCTTGCAGAAGTAACAGGAGCAGGTTACAAGGTCAGAAGCTGTGCTTTGCAGAGATAGTTCGGACCAGTAGGCCGATTGAACAAGAACTGTTATCTTGTGAAAACATGTTATTGAGCCGGACCATCTGGCAGAGACAATGGATGACTGTGGCTCCAGACTACAAGAATAGATAAGAAGGCCACGGTGATAGAGGAGTTGGAATAAGTCAAACAAGCAAAAAACATGATTAACTGCGGAATATGGGGAGAATTATTGAAACTTATAAAATTGTAACAGGACTAGACAGACTAGATGCAGGAAGGATGTTCCCAATGGTCGGGGAGTCCAGAACCAGGGGTCACAGTCTAAGGATAAGGGGTAAGCCATTTAGGACAGAGATGAAGAGGAATTTCTTCACCCAGAGAGTGGTGAACCTGTGGAATTTTTTTACCACAGAAGGCTGTAGAGGCCAATTCATTAAATATATTCGAGAAGGAGTTAGATATATTTCTTAAGGCTAAAGGAATCAAGGGATATGGGGAGAAAGCAGGGACAGGGTACTGAATTTGGATGATCAGCCATGATCTCACTGAATGGTGGAGCAGGCTCGAGGGGCCGAATGGCCTACTTCTGCTCCTATCTTCTATGTTTCTATGTCTATGAAGCATAAAAATGTCACGCAGTAGAAGCAATGGATATAATGGTATACTAGAGACTATGATTGATAGATTTGTACCCGCCCCTAGGGCAGGATATGACTGATAAGATTATGTATAAGAATATAACTCACTAAACTTTTGGTGGAGTCGGATCTGAGAGCGGTCTCAGAAGGTTCTCCCCAGGCCTGTGACTAAAGACCATTTTGAACCTCCGATCGAAGTCTGTCATCTGTACTATAGCTCAGCGTCAACCTTGTATATCACTTGGTCCGCCTGTAGCTTACATCACTGAGGTACTGAATGAGTACTGAGCATCTGTCTTCACAAGAGAAGAGGATGAAATTAATGTCGCAGCAGAGGAGGGGGAGTAGAGAAATTGGATAAAAATGGATAGAAAGGAGGCGCTAAATAGGTTGTCATCACTCAAAGTTAACAAGTCACCCGGTCCAGATGCGATGCATCCTAGATTGCTGAGAGAAGCTAGTGTGGAGATAGCAGAAGCTCCGACCACAATCTTTCAATCCTCCTTGGATATGGGACTAACCTGATTGAGTTCTTTGAAGTAATGGAGGGTTGATGAAGGTAGTGCAGCAGATGTTGTATATATGGACTTTCAAAAGGCATTTGATAAAGTACCACATAAGAGACTTACTCGGAAAATAGAAGCACAGGGAATTAAAGGGCTGATGGTAATTTGGGTATATAATTGGCTAAGGGAGAGGAGACAGTGAGCAGTGCTGAGGGATGTTTTTCTGACTGGAGGGAAGTATGCAGCGGGTTCCCCCAGGGGTCGGTATTAGGACCATTGCTTTTCTTGTTATATAGAACTGACCTGGACTTGGGTATAGGTGTACAAGTTTGAAGTTTACAGATGATACAAAACTTGGCAACGTAGTAAATAGTGAGCATAGTAGTAGCAGACTTCAGAAGGACAGAGACAGACTGTGAAATGAGCAGACACAAGGCAGATGAAATTAAATGAGGATAAGTGTGAAGTGATGCACTTTGGGAGAAACAACAGGGAGAGGCCGTATAATCTAAATGGGACTATTTTGAGGGGGTGCAAGAGCAGAAGGACCTGGGGGTCCATATTCACAAATCTTTGAAAGTGCCACGGCAAGTTGGTGACGCGGTTCAGAAAGCATATGGGATACTTGGCTTTGTAAATAGGGCCATTGAATACAAAAACAAGGAAGTTACACTGAACCTTTACAAATCACTAGTTAGGAACATAGGACAGGTGGAGGCCATTCAGCCCCTCGAGCCTGTTCCGCCATTCAATGAGATCATGGCTGATCTGCGACCTAACTCCATACACCCGCCTTTGGCCCATATCCCTTAATACCTTTGGGTAACAAAAACCTATCAATCTCAGATTTAAAATTAACAATTGATCTCGCATCAATTGCCGTTTGCGGAAGAGATTTCCAAACTTCTACCACCCTTTGTGTGTAGAAGTGTTTCCTAATTTCACTCCTGAAAGGTCTGGCTCTAATTTTTAGACTATGCCCCCAGTCCTAGAATCCCCAACCAGCGGAACTAGTTTCTCTCTATCTACCCTATCTGTTCCCCTTAATATCCTGAAAACTTTGATCAGATCACCCCTTAACCTTCTAAATTCCAGGGAATACAACCCTAATTTGTGTAATCTCTCCTCGTAACTTAACCCTTGAAGTCCGGGTATCATTCTGGTAAACCTACGCTGCACTCCCTCCAAGGCCAATATATCCTTCCTAAGGTGTGGTGCCCAGAACTGCTCACAGTACTCCAGGTGTGGTCTAACCAGGGTTTTGTACAGCTGCAGGGTTTTGGCCTCAGCTGGAGTCTTGTGTACAGTTCTGGGCACCACACTTCAGGAAGGATGTCAAGGCCTTGGAGAGGGTACAGAGGAGGTTGACCAGGATAGTACCAGGGATGAGGGACTTCAGTTATGTGGAGAGATTGGAGAAGCTGGGATTGTTCCCCTTAGGGCAGAGAAGGTTAAGAGGAGACCTAATAGAGGTGTTCAAAATGATGAGGGGTTTTGATCGAGCAAGTAGGGAGAAACTGTTCACTCTGGCAAGTGGGTCGGTAACCAAAGGTCACAGATTTAAAATAGTTGCTAAAAGAACTAGAGGGAAATGAAGAGAATTGTTTTCACACAGAGGGTTGTTAAGATCTGGAACGCACCATCTGAAAGGATGCTGGAATCAGGTTCCACAGGAACTTTCAAACAGTAATTGGACATGTACTTGAAGAGGACTAGTTTGCAGCGTTCTGGGGACAAAGCTGGGGTTTGGGACTAAATTGGACAGCTCTTTCAAAGAGCCGGCACAGACACGATGGGCCGAATCACCTCCTTCTGTGCTGTTAGATTCTATGATCAGTGTGAAGTCGCTGGTGTCTCTTAAGATTCTTAGAGCTTTTAAAGCTCTTCCCACAGTCAGAACATTTAAAGAGTCTCTCGTCAGTGTGAACAAGCTGGTGTGACAGGAGGGTGGATGACTGAGTGAATCCCTTCCCACACACGGAGCAGGTGAATGGTTTCTCACCAGTGTGAACTCGCTGGTGTCTCTTCAGCTCCCCGGAGCTTTTAAAACTCTTCCCACAGTCAGAACATTGAAAGGGTCTCTCATCAGTGTGAGCTCGCTGGTGTTCCTTCAGTTCCCTGGGGCTTTTAATGCTTTTCCCACAGTTAGGACACTGAAATGGTCTCTCTTCAGTGTGAACAAGCTGGTGTCGCTTTAGATCCCTGGAGCTTTTAAAGATCTTTTCACAGTCAGAACAGTTAAACGGTCTCTCAACAGTGTGAACAAGCTGATGTCCCTTCAGATCCTCGGCGCTTTTAAAGCTCTTCCCACAGTCAGAACATTTAAAGGAATTCTCTCCAGTGTCAACAAGCTGGTGTGCCAGCAGGTGGGATGACTCAGTCAATCCCATCCCACACACGAAGCAGGTGAACGTCCCCTCACCAGTGTGAACTCGCTGGTGTCTCTTCAGCTCCCCGGAGCTTTTAAAGCTCTTCCCACAGTCAGAACAGTTAAAGGGTCTCATCAGTGTGAACAAGCTGGTGTGACAGTAGGGTGGATGACTGAGTGAATCCCTTCCCACACACGGAGCAGGTGAATGGCCTCTCCCCAGTGTGTAGGTGTTGGTGTCTCTTCAGCTCCCCGGAGCTTTTAAAGCTCTTCCCACAGTCAGAACATTTAAAGGGTCTCTCTTCAGTGTGAACAAGCTGGTGTTTCTGCAGGTTGGATGATTCAGTGAATCCCTTCCCACATTCAGAGCAGGTGAACAGTCTCTCCCCAGTGTGAACCCACTGGTGTTGCTTGAGCTCCCAGGGGCTTTTAAAGCTCTTCACACACTCAGAACATTTAAAGGGTCTCTCGTTAGTGTGAACTCGCTGGTGTTGCTTCAGATCCCCAGCGCTTTTAAAGCTCTTCCCACACTCAGAACATTTAAATGGTCTCTCATCAGTGTGAACAAGCTGGTGTTTCTTCAGTTCCCCGGGGCTTTTAAAGCTCTTCCCACAGTCAGAACACTGAAATGGTCTCTCGTCAGTGTGAACTCGCTGGTGTGTTTGCAGGTGGGATGAACAAACAAATCCCTTTCCACACACGGAGCAGGTGAACGGACTGTCCCTGATGCGACTGCGCCGTTGAACTTCCAATGCAGATGGGGAACTGAATCCCTTCCCACCGTCCCCACCTTTACCCGGTTTCTCCCCGGTGTGACGGTGCACGTCTCACCAGGTCAGGCAATCGGCTGAATCCACGTCCACACACTGAACACGTGTACGGTTTGTCATCGCTGCGATCACTGCTTTCTCCTTCCATGTGCAAAGGCCGATGATATTCAGGTCCTGATTAATCGAGCAACTCTGTCAGATCTTGACGTGATGTTTGGTCTGAGCTTCCCGCCTGTAACTGCTCCACTTCTATAACCCTGTAAATTGAGATCAGAAAAGGATCAGAGGCAAACTGTTGTTTAATTTTCCCCTTTCCGACCCTAGGGGCAGTGAAGCTGATTTTCAGGCCCCAGCTGCTGCACAGGTTGTTTGGAAGGATCAGCAATAATGGCGGCTGCAATACCCACAAGCCCCTGCGCTCCAGAAAGCGCTCTGTTGATGCTGAGTCCCGCGCATGTGCTCATGGCCCCTGCACTCTCCCTCCTGCTCCACAATCACCCCTCCCGATCTGTCCACAACACGCATGCTCAGCACACAAAACCGCGTGGTTGGAACATCGGGCACGCATGCGGAGCCGCAACATCTGGTACGCGTGCACGGCTCAGGTGGGGGAGAGTCGGTGTTTCGCCTGAGCCGCCAGGGAGGTGCGCATGTACAGAATGACCCAACATTCTTCCTGTCAGCAATCACTCCCTCGTTTCTGTAATAAAAACAGAAAATGCTGGAAATACTCAGCAGGTCAGGCAGCATTTGTGGAGACAGAAATAGAGTTAACGTTTCAGGACTGCTTGTTCTTTAGTGTCAGCTGTGACTCAGTGGGTAGCACTCTCGCCTCTGAGTCAGAAAGTTGTGGGTTCAAGCCCAACTCCAGAGACTGGAGTACAAAAATCTGGGCTGACACCCCAGTGCAGTGCTGAGGGTGTGCGGCACTGTCAAAGGTGCCGTCTTTTGGATGAGACGTTAAACTGAGGCCCCGTCTGCTCTCTCAGGTGGATGTAAAAGATCCCATGGCATTATTTCAAGAAAGAAAGACTTGCATTTATACAGTGCTTTCATGACCACCAGATGTCTTGAAGTGCTTTACAGCCAATGAAGTACTACAATGAAGTAGTCACTGTTGTAATGTGGGAAAGACCAGGGCAGTTATCCCCAGTTTCCTAGCCAATGTTTATCTCTCAGTCAACATAAAAAGATACATTATCTGGTCATTATCGCATTGCTGTTTGTGGGAGCTTGCTGTGCGCTAATTGACTGCTGCGTTTCCTACATTACATAGAAACATAGAAACATAGAAGATAGGAGCAGGAGTAGGCCATTCGGCCCTTCGAGCCTGCTCCGCCATTCAATGAGATCATGGCTGATCATTCAAATTCAGTACCCTGTCCCTGCCTTCTCCCCATATCCCTTGATCCCTTTAGCCTTAAGAAATATATCCAACTCTTCCTTGAATATATTTAATGAACTGGCCTCCACTGCCCTCTGTGGTAGAGAATTCCACAGGTTCACCACTTCCTGGTTGAAGAAATTCCTCCTCACTTCAGTCCTAAATGTCCTACCCCTTATCCTTAGACTATGACCCCTGGTTCTGGACTCCCCGACCATCGGGAACATCCTTCCAGCATCTAGTCTGTCTAGGCCTGACAGAATTTTATAGGTTTCGATGAGATCCCCTCCCAATCTTCTAAACTCCAGTGAGTATAAGCCCAATCAACACAATCTCTCCTCATACGTCATTCCTGCCATCCCAGGTATCAGCCTGGTGAATCTTCACTGCATTCCTTCCATGGCAAGAACGTCCTTCCTCAGATAAGGCGACCAAAACTGCACACAATACTCAAGGTGCGGTCTCACCAAGGCCCTGTACAACTGTAGCAAGACATCCTTGTTCCTGTACTCGAACCCTCTTGCTACGAAGGCCAACATACCATTTGCCTTCTTAACCGCCTGCTGCACCTGCAGGCTTACCTTCAGCGACTGGTGCACAAGAACACCCAGGTCTCTTTACACTTCCCCTTCTCCCAATCTATTGCCATTCAAATAATAATGTGCCTTCTTGTTTTTGCCACCAAAGTGGATAACCTCACATTTATCCACATTATAGTGCATTTTCCATGTTTCTGCCCAATCACCTAACCTGTCCAAATCGTACTGGAGTTTCATGACATCCTCCTCGCAGCATACCCTCCCACCCAGCTTTGTGTCGTCTGCAAATTTGGAGATATTACATCCAATTCCCTCGTCCAGATCATTAATATATATTGTGAACAGCTGGGGTACTAGGACCGATCCTAGCGGTACTCCAAGTGCTCTGCTATTACAGCTTTTATAATGGACTCTAGCATTTTCCCCACTACCGATAGTGCCTACACTTCAAAAGTACTTCATTGGCTGTAAAACACTTTGGGATGTCCGGTGGTGGTGAAAGGCGCTATATAAATGCAAGTCTTTCTTTCTTCACTGGTCTCACCAGCGACCTCTTCTAGCTGATGGTTGATTGATATTACAAGAGGATTTGAGTACAGGACTAAAGAAGTCTTACTCCAATTATACAGGGCCTTGGTGAGACCACACCTGGAGCACAGTGTACAATTTTGGTCTCCTTACCTAAGGAAGGATATACTAGCCATAGAGGGAGTGCAGCGAAAGTTCACGAGGTTGATTCCTGGGATGGCAGGACTGTCGTATGAGAAGAGATTGAGTAAACTAGGCCTGTATTCTCTTGAATTCAGAAGAATGAGAGGGGATCTCATTGAAGCATGCAAAATTATTACAGGGCTTGATAGGATGAATGCTGGGAGAATGTTTCCCTTGGCTGGGGAGTCTAGAACCAGGGGCCACAGCCTCAGGATAAAGGGTTGGCCATTCAGGACTGAGATGAGAAGAAATTTCTTCACACAGAGGGTGGTGAATCTTTGGAATTCTCTACCCCAGAGGGCTGTGGAGGCTCAGTCATTGGGTATATTCACAACAGAAGTCGATAGATTCCTGACCAGTAAGGGCATCAAGGGATATGGGGATAGGACCGGTGAATGGAGTTGAGGTGATGATCAGCCATGGTCTCATTGAATGGTGGAGCAGGCTCTAAGGGCCGAATGGCCCACTCCTGCTCCTACTGGGGACAGCCAGATTCCGCGCATGCACACACGGGATGGCAGTTTGGGCCGAGTCCGGATCAGCGGCCACTCCCGGTCACCAAGGGCAACAACCGCGCATGCCAGAGGACACCAACCCTCTCCCCCACTCGGAGCTGCGCCTGCGCACTCGGATCCTGCCGGACGGAGTCGGCGCGGGGCATTCCGGGGAAAGGCCTTGGTGTCGGTTCCAGAGTCGCGATCAGTGACGCAAAGTGAGTTTTCTCTGCTCCGATTGGTTGGAGAATCGCGCGGCGTTGGGGGGAGGGTGGATCGGGAGAGAATAAAGAGAAACAGAAAAACCTGAGAGTCCGCGAGGCCCCGGACCGAGCGGCGTCAGTTGGAAGGTGCACGTGATCTCCTCGGGGACACATGACCTGGACCCATGGCCTGATTGACGGGAGCTTCCGACCAATAGGGAGCGAGCGGGGCGGGGCTGGAGGAGCGAGCCGACGGCGGATCTTCCAACCAATCGGGGAGCCCGAGGGGCAGGACTAGCACCGGCTGATTGTCTGATCCGCAGGGCAGCGAGTTTCTCCAGTCCCTTGTTCAGGGCCCGGGGCCAGGGGAGGCTGTGGGCCTTTATTCCCCTTATTGGACACAAGGCTCTTTGTCTCACAACACACTGGCTCATGTTTTAATAGAGACATTTTAAATTCATCAATAAAAGCAGATAAACCTCGTGCTTCTGTGGAACAATCTTTCTAATATTTTATAGAATCATAGATGGTTACAGCACAGAAGGAGGCCATTCGGCCTTTCGAGCCCGTGCCGGCTCTCTGCAAGATCACTTCAGCGAGTCCCACTCTCCGCCCTTTCCCCGTGACCCTGCAAATTACTTTTTGTTAGATCCATGATTCTGAGAGGATGATTTTTTTAAATAACCAAACGGATGCTGTAACTTAACAATAAACAGGTATTTACTGGAGGAGGGTAGTCTCAAGACTGGGGTACAGAGGCATGCGCAAGGCTTATATACAGGTGTGGTCACTGCCGGTACTACAGTATACAGGAGCTGTAAAAGTAGTTCTGTCTTAAAGGTTCATACACTACAATTCCTCCCCTTTTAGATTAGTAGTACCCCTAATATTCAAATAACAATTAACACTTTAACATGTACATTAAACAACAATAGTCCATTTATAGATTCAGTCTTTGGGGCGGCTTCCTGACCCTTTCGGGATAGCGCCTTTCCGGAGGTTCTTGTTCTTGGTACAGAGGCGATTCTGGCCCCTTTTCATCGGGTAGTTCATCGGGTTCCACTGCTACTGGTTCTGAGGTAGATGCTACGGGTATGTTGGGTTCATCCCCAGGTACTCGAGACATGGGGTTGACTCGTTCCTGTGACGCTAAGATCTGATCGACGTGGCATCTCACAATGTTCTCCCCGACATCCACTGTGTACATTAATGGCCCCTGCCTTGTGCATATCGTTCCGGGTTGACATTTCTCTGTTCGATAGTCACGGGCCAAGACTGGTTGTCCTACATTGAAGCTCCTTGTCGGCTTCTCATTGATGTGCTGGAATTGTTTGTCCTCAACATTTCTTCGCACATTTGGTCTGAGCAAGTCCAGACGAGATCTCAACCTTCGGTTAAAGAACATCATGGCCGGGGTCTGGTTGGTAACTGCATGTGTCGCGTTTCGGTAGGCTAATAAGAAATTGTCCACCTTATGCTGTAGTGGAATTTCATTGTCGCACATGGCCTTTATCGCCTTCTTAAAGGCTTGTACGAACCTCTCAGCCAATCCATTTGTGGCTGGATGATACGGGGCTAATGAGTAATGCCTTACCCCATTCCTTCTCATAAATTTTCGAAACTCTTCGGACACAAACTGTGGTCCATTATCAGAGCAAATCTGCTCTGGCAAACCGTTTCTGGCAAATATGGTCCGTAGGACTGCAATCATTTTCTCTGTAGTGGTTGAGGACATTTATATCACCTCAGGCCACTTCGAATGAGCATCCACTGCTATTAAGAACATTGAGTCCATGAATGGACCAGCGAAATCAATATGCACCCGTTGCCATGGAGAGGAGGGCCACTCCCATGGGTGTAGAGGGGCATGTGGTGGTGCATTTTGGACCTTCTGGCATCCTGAGCAGCTCTTAGTTAGGTCTTCAATTTGTTGATCGATTCCCGGTCACCACACATAAGCCCTAGCAAGGCTTTTCATTTTCACTCCCCCCAGATGACCTTCATGTAGCTCATTTAGCACTCTCTCCCTTAACTTGGGTGGAATTACCACTCTGGATCCACACATCACTGTCCCATGGCATACTGACAGCTGTTCTCTTCTGGATGAGAATGCTGGCAACAGTGAGTCGCCATGTGTTGGCCATCCCCTCACCGTCAAATCATATACCCGAGACAGCGTCGGATCATTGCGGGTCTCCTTCTCTATATCCGCGTTCATTACTGGCAATCATTCAATTATTGACGAATAAAATATCTCGATAGGGTCCATTGCTAGTGCTTCCTCCACAGTAGGCAGTGGCAGGCACGATAGCCCATCAGCGTTCCCATGCTGTTTCGTGCCTTTATATTCTATTTCATATTGATTCGCCCCTAGAAACAGGGACCATCTTTGTAACCGTTGTGCAGTCATCACTGGAACGCCCTTCTTAGGATTAAAGATGGAGACAAGTGGTTGGTGGTCAGTCAGCAAGGTGAACTTCTGCCCATGCAGATAGTGGTTGAATTTTTTTACTCCCCATACTAGGCTGAGGGCCTCCCTGTCAATCTGGGCGTAGTTGCGCTCGGCTGAGGTTAGTGACCGAGACGCAAAGGCTACTGACCTCTCCAACCCGTCTGGGAATTTGTGCGACAGCACCGCTCCAATACCATAGGGTGATGCATCACATGCCAAAAGAATTGGTAGTGCTGGGTTGAAATGGGCCAACACCTCTTTTGATGTGATCAATTCTTTACACTTCTGGAAAGCTCGTCTACGTTCGTCATTCCACTTCCATGGTACCCCTGTTTGCAGTAGGGTGTTCAGTGGGTGTAACACCATGGACAAATTTGGTAAGAACTTGTGGTAGTAGTTTACCAGCCCGAGGAACGACCTCAGTTGTGACACATTTTCCGGTGCTGGAGCCTTGACTACTGCCTCAATCTTTTCAGGGGACTTATGTAACCCCTCTTCATCAATGACGTGGCCACAATACGAGATCTGTTTCTGGAAAAACTCGCACTTGTGGCGATTAGCTCGTAGCCCATACTCCTTTAATCTGGTGAGCACCTTCTCCAAGTTGGCGAGGTGATCACTGTCATTTTCGCCCGTGACCAGGATGTCGTCCAAATAACACTGGGTCCCTGGAATCCCTTGCAGGACTTGATCCATTGCCCTTTTCCAGATAACCGGAGCTGAGGCTACCCCGAACACCAGCCGGTTGTATTGATAGAGACCTTTATGAGTGTTAATCGTAAGGTATTGTTTCGAAGCTTCTTCTTTTCCTCCATTTGCAAGTACGCCTGGGCTAGATCAATTTTGGTGAAGCGTTTACCTCCAGATAGCGAGGTGAAAATATCCTCAATTCGTGGAAGCGGATATTGTACCGTGTGAAGGATTGGGTTCACTGTCACCTTAAAATCCCCACAGATGCGGACCTTCTTTGGTTCCCCAGGTGTATTACTCAACGACCTCTTCATTACAGGGACAATGGGTGTAGCCCACTCGCTCCAGTCCACTTTGGCAGTACTCCTGAACATTCCAACCCTTCCAGCTCTGCTTCAACAGCTGGTCTGATCGCATAAGGCACTGGTCTGGCCTTAAGAAACTTTGGGCTTGCATTTTCCTCTATTTTAATCGTTGCTGTTATGCCTTTTAGAGTTCCGAGTCCCTCCTGGAACACTTCTTTTGCATCAGTTAGCATTTTTGACAGTCGTCCAGGTGTGACATCGTCATCCTTTTTGGCCTCAACCTTCAGTGCCTGTATGGAATGCCAATCTAATTGTATCTTCCGGATCCATTCACGTCCTAGCAGTGGTGGTCCTCCATCTGGCAATACATATATATCCATTTTAGGTATTTCCTGGCCTTTATATATCACTTTCACCCTTATTTTTCCTTTGGGGTAGACTTTTTGCCCCGTGTACGTCTTCAAGACAATCTCTGTAGCTTTCAAGGGTATATGTGAAAATAGCCGCTTGTAGTCCCTTTGGTTTATGACTGTTAGGGCTGATCCTGTGTCCAATTCCATTTTCACTTGGACTCTGTCTATCTTGAGTGTAACCCAGATAGTCTGGTGATCCTCCATTTTGGTTACCTTATGTAGTTTCAGACAACCCAGCTCCTTGCTTCTGGAGTCTGTGTCACTTTTCTGTTCATCTGAACTGTTGTGTATGTACCTTTAAGGGAATAACTGGTCTTAGACTGCAGTACCGGCAGTGACCACCCCTGTACAAAAGGCCCTAGCAGGCTTCTGTAGTTTCAGTTTCAAGCTGCCTCTTGTTCAGTAAAGTACCTGTTAAACTGTTCTCCCGAAGTCCGTGTATTATTGAGGCGCGGACTTTACAGTGGCGACGAGTAAGTTCAAACTCACCTGCAGTGTGGCATCATCTCACGGGGATCTCGCCTGAAAGGAAGGTCCTGGAAGGTCGTAGTCTGAGCAACGGGCGTCGACCGAGGGCAGCCGCCCAAAGAATCCATCGGTGTTTGGAGAATTGCAGGAGAGACTGTGGTTCCAGCGAATCGTGCTGGTAGCAGGTAGCACGCTGACCATTCCGGACTGTGGCGGGCTCAAGCTCGATCGAGCGGCTCTACAAATCGGGCCGCGCAGTGTCGCCGGGAACAGAAAACAAGAGAGAGAGGGTGGAGCGCACAGGGCACAGTCGGTGCTCGAGAACAGGACAGCGGAGGGAAACTAAACGGGGGGGAAGGAAAGCGAGACGCGCTGAAGCTGCGGGTCGCCGCCATTACCCCGTAGAACGCTAGGAGCAGCGTGGCAGTAAGGGGAAGAAGCAAAAGCACGGGAGGCGCCATTTTATCCCGTTGGGGAAGAAGCAAAAGCGCGGGAGGCGCCATTTTATTCCATTGGGGAAGAAGCAAAAGCGCGGGAGGTGCCATTTTAAATTGCCCAAGATGCCGAAAAGTGGCAGTATCACTGCTTTCAACAACGAGGTAGAAGACTGGACCACGTATGTGGAAAGAATTGAAGTGTACTGCAAGGCAAATGAGGTGGCTGATGGAAAGAGGGCGTCGGTATTATTAAATCTGATGGGTGCGAGTACGTACGGCCTATTGCGGAATTTAATTACCCCAGCTAAACCAATGGAGAAAAGTTTTGAGGAGATTGTTCATATCTTACAGGAACACCTAAGCCCTACACCACTGCTGATAGCAGAAAGATTCAAGTTCCATAAAAGAAACCAGCACAAAGATGAGAGCAATGCTGACTATCTTACGGAACTACGCAAGTTATCAAAGCACTGCCAGTTCGGAGCAGGACTGGCAGACACCTTATGGGATAAGTTTGTCTGCGGGCTCCAGAGTGAAGGAACCCAGAAACGACTACTTTCAAAAAAGGACCTGACGCTAGAACAGGCTTTCAGCGTGGCAGTATCCTACGAAGCAGCAGCACGGGGAGCTGTGGAAATACAACAGAAACCACAAGAATACAGCGCTAACGAAATGGCGTATGGAGCCGAAAAGTGCTATTGCTGCGGCAGAACAACCCATGTGCAGAAGGACTGCTGGTTTAAAGACAAAATATGCAGGCAATGCGGGAAAATGGGACATATAGCAAGAGTCTGCAGGTCGGGAAAGAAGACCAACATGACAAGAACTACTAAGGAACAGTACAGGAAAGTAAAGAAACTGACAGATAGTAGTTCAGAAGATCAGGAGAGTGATAAGGACTCCAGGAGCAGGCAACTAAGTTGTTTAAAGTTACACAACGTGATCCCAAAAGAAGATCACCGAACCATTTGGGTCACCCTCATGATAGCAGGGTCCCCAGTGAAGATGGAATTGGACACAGGATCAGCCCTAACTGTCATGAATCAATGAGATTATGAGCGGCTATTCTCACACATACCCTTAAAGGACACATCCATTGTATTGAAGACATACACGGGGCAAAAGGTCTACCCCAGAGGAAAAATAAGGGTGCCAGTTGAGTATAACGGAAAGGAAACACAGAAACTATACATGTATATACTACGAGATGGAGGACCACCATTATTGGGACATGAATGGATCCGAAGACTACAATTGGATTGGCATTCCATTCTGGCACTAACTGTGACTGACAAAAAAGATGATGACGTCGCACCTGGACGTCTGTCACAAATTCTATCTGACGCGGAAGAGGTGTTCCAACAAGGACTTGGGACTCTAAAAGGAGTAAAGGCAACCATAAAGATTGAGGATAACACAACCCCAAAATTTTTCAAGGCCATACACGATACGCCCAGTTGTGGAAGCTGAACTGGAGAGTCTGGAGCGTTCAGGGGTGCTGTCTAAGGTGGACTGGAGCGAGTGGGCCACACCCATCGTTCCCGTAATGAAGAAAGCATTGAGCAGCATGCCTGGGGAGCCAAGTAAGGTTTGCATCTGTGGGGACTTCAAGGTGACTGTGAACCCAGTCCTGCACACAGTACAGTATCCGCTTCCGCGGATAGAAGATATTTTTGCCTCACTATCTGGAGGGAGACGTTTTACAAAGATTGACGTGGCTCAAGCGTATCTACAAATGGAGGTGGAAGAAGCATCTAGGAAATACCTCACGATAAACACTCACAAAGGCCTTTACCAGTACAATCGACTGGAATTTGGGGAAGCATCGGCCCCGGCTATGTGGCAGACGGCAATGGAACAAGTCCTGCAAGGGATCCCGGGGACCCAGTGTTATTTGGACGACATCCTGGTTATGGGCGAAAATGACAATGAACACCTTGCCAACCTGGAACAGGTGCTCACGAGATTGCAGGAATATGGGCTACGAGCCAACCGTCCCAAATGCGAGTTCTTCAGGAGACAAATCTCGTATTGTGGCCACATGATTGATGAGGAAGGGTTGCATAAGTCGCCGGACAAGATTGAGGCTGTAGTCAAGGCTCCAGCACCAGAAAATGTGTCGCAACTGAGGTCGTTCCTCGGGTTGGTGAACTACTACCATAAGTTCTTGCCGAATTTATCTAGAATTCTGCACCCACTGAACGCCCTCCTTCAAACTGGTGCAACATGGAAATGGAGTGATGAGTGTAAGTATGCCTTTCAGGAATGTAAATGCCAAATCACTTCAAAAGAAGTATTGGCCCACTACAACCCAACACTAACGATTCGGTTGGCATGTGATGCATCACCTTACGGCATTGGAGTGGTGCTGTCACTCAAATTCCGTGATGGTTCAGAGAGGCCAATAGCCTTTGCATCGCGCTCGCTAACCTCAGCCGAGCGTAACTATGCCCAGATTGACAGGGAGGCCCTCAGCCTGGTGTGGGGGGGTGGTGAAGAAGTTCAATCACTATCTGCACGGGCAGAAATTCACCCTACTGACTGATCATCAACCCCTGGTCTCAATTTTTAACCCA
The DNA here is from genome assembly GCF_052327205.1 of Somniosus microcephalus. NCBI lineage: Eukaryota > Metazoa > Chordata > Chondrichthyes > Squaliformes > Somniosidae > Somniosus > Somniosus microcephalus. The sequence continues at coordinate 39,368,971 of NC_140990.1, read as the reverse complement.
AAGAAGGGTGTTTCGGTGATGACGGTGCAACGGCTGCAAAGATGGTCACTTTTTCTAGGGGCACATCAGTATGACATAGAGTACAAAGGTACGAAACAACATGGAAACGCTGATGGGCTGTCACGCCTACCGTTGCCTACGACGGAAGAAGCACCTGCAGTGGACCCTGTGGAGATATCCCATGCGACCATAGTCAAATGTTTGCCTGTTACAAATGCAAGTATTGAGAAGGAAACCCGAAATGACCCGACACTCTCTCGGGTCTATGATTTGACGGTGAAGGGATGGCCAGCATATGGCGACTCACTGTTGCCAGCATTCTCGCCAAGGAGGGAACAGCTGTCAGTGTGCCGGGGAACCTTGATGTGTGGATCCCGAGTGGTAATTCCACCCAAGTTGAGAGATAGAGTACTAAATGAGCTTCACGAGGGTCATCTGGGAGGGGTAAAAATGAAGAGCCTAGCCAGGGCGTTTGTGTGGTGGCCGGGAATCGATAAAGAAATTGAGGATATGACCAAGAGATGCACAGGATGCCAGAAGGTCCAAAACGCTCCACCACAGGCCCCGCTACATCCATGGGAGTGGCCCTCATCTCCATGGCAACGGGTACACATTGATTTCGCTGGTCCATTTATGGGCTCAATGTTTCTAATCGCTGTGGACGCCCATTCGAAATGGCCAGAGGTCATTAAAATGTCCTCCACCACCACGGAGAAAACTATTGCAGTCCTAAGGACCATCTTCACCAGGAATGGGTTGCCAGAACAGATCTGCTCCGACAATGGCCCACAGTTTGTGTCTGAGGATTTCCAGAAGTTCCTGAAGAATAATGGGGTGAAACATTACACATCTGCCCCATATCATCCAGCCACAAATGGATTGGCTGAGAGGTTTGTTCAGACCTTTAAAAAGGCCATAAAGGCAATGTATAATGACGACATACCACTGCAACACAAGGTGGATAACTTCCTGTTTACTTATCGGAATGCGACACATGCAGTAACCAACCAAACTCCAGCCGTACTGTTTTTCAACCGGAGACTAAGATGTCGCTTGGATTTGCTCAAACCAAACATAAGACGAGATGTTGAGGATAGGCAGTTCCAGCACATAAATGAGAAGCCAACCAGGAGCTTCAAGATAGGGCAACCAGTCTTGGCCCGCGACTACCAAACAGAAAAATGGTAGCCAGGCACGATATGCACACAGCAGGGACCACTAATGTACACAGTGGACGTTGGAGAGAGCATCGTGAGACGCCATGCTGACCAGATTCTAGAGTCACAGGAACAAGCCAAACCTGTACCACAAGCATGTGCACCTGGTAATGAGCCCGAAGTACAGATTGCGTCTACCTCAGAAGCAGGGGTATTGGAAGCTGACGAACCAACCAATGACAATGAGCCAGAATTGACTCCACCGCCAGAACAGGATACTCGAGAAAGGCGCTATCCAGTCCAGATCAGGAAGCATCCTCAAAGACTGAACTTATAAATGACTATTTCAGTTGATGTATATATTACTGAGAAAATTGTAATTGTAATTAGTTATTATTTAGTTGTTAAATGAATGTTATGTACTGTTTATCTAAAAGGGGAGGAATTGTTGTGTATGTACCTTTAAGGGAATAACTGGTCTTAGACTGCAGTACCGGCAGTGACCACCCCTGTATAAAAGGCCCTAGCAGGCTTCTGTAGTTTCAGTTTCAAGCTGCCTCTTGTTCAGTAAAGTACCTGCTAAACTGTTCTCCCGAAGTCCGTGTATTATTGAGGCACGGACTTTACATGAACCACTGTCCATCACCTGGTGTACCTTTTTGTACTTCTCCTGTGGAGATTTCTTACTGTTGGTTTTCTTCCCAGACCTGCAGACTCTTGCTATGTGTCCTGCTTTTCCACACTGTCTGCAAACTTGGTCCTGTAGGATTTCTACTATGCTTTCGAAATTCTTGGTCACCGGCTTCTCTGGGGTTATTAGATTTCGCAGTAACCCATAAGTTTTTGCACCCATGGAATTTAACAAAACCAGTGCTTTCCTAGCATCTGGCACTTCATTTGCCCTGCAGTACACCTCAATACGTTCCACATATGTCGCCCAATCTTCGACTTCATTGTCGAACGTAGAGATACTGCCACTCTTCGGCATCCCTGGGTGTGATTTAACTGTCAAAAATTGCATCTCCCACGCTTCCCCTTCTTCTCCGCTGGCACAAAATGGCATCTCCCACGCTTTCCTTCCTTCCCGCGCTCGCCCTTCTTCTCCGCTGCGGCTTCTAAAAATGGCATCTCCCGCGCTCTTCCTTCTTCTCCACAGCTCAATGGCGTCTCCCGCGCTCTCCCTTCTTCTCCCCGCGGACACTGTTCAGCCCTTGAGCCCTGGCTGTGCTCTGCGCGTTCTTTTTTTTTTTTTCTGATGCCACTCGGTCCTGAACCCGGCTGTTGCTTTACCCTCTCTCTCTCCGTTTTTTTTTTTCCTCTCGACGCCGCTCAGTTTTCAACCCCCGGCTGTGCCCTGTGCGCTTCACCCTCTGTTTTACCCCATCGACGCTGCTCGGCTTTCTCTCCGCCGTCGGTCAGCTCCGGCCACCACTGTCCGGGAAGGGTCTGCACTGGACCTGTTGTCAGTCTCTTGCTGATCGTCGTGGCTGGGGAACCAAGCCCGGCTCTCCACAGCCTCCCCTGCGATGTTCACTCTCTGCTGGACGACTGGGCGGTTGCTCGTGGTCGACGCCCGTGCTCCTGGCCTCGACTTTCTTACACCGCCCTCCCGGAGCGAATCCTCGAAGGGAAATGCAGAGTTGCAGGTAGATTCGAATCGACACTCGTCGCCACTGTTAGATCCGTGATTCTGAGAGTATGATGTTTTTTTAATAACCACACGGATGCTGTAACTTAACAATAAACAGGTATTTACTGGAGGAGGGTAGTCTCAAGACTGGGGTACAGAGGCATGCGCAAGGCTTATATACAGGTGTGGTCACTGCCGGTACTACAGTATACAGGAGCTGTAAAAGTAGTTCTGTCTTAAAGGTACATACACTACAACTTTCCTTCAGGTACTTATCCAATTCCCTTTTGAAAGCGGTGATTGAATCTGCCTCCACCACCCTTTCAGGCAGTGCATTCCAGATCCTAACCACTCGCTGCATAAAAAAGTTTTTCCTCATGTCGCATTTGGTTCTTCTGCCAATCCCCTTAAATCTGTGTCTTCTGGTTCTCGACCCTTCCGCCAATGGGAACAGTTTCTCTCTATCTACTCTGTCCAGAACCCTCATGATTTTGAACACCTCCATCAAATCCCCTCCCAACCTTCTCTGCTCTAAGGAGAACAACCCCAGCTTCTCCAGTCTATCCACGTAACAGAAGTCCCTCATCCGTTATCACTGGAACCATTCTTGTCAATCTTTTCTGCACCCTCTCTAAGGCCTTGACATCCTTCATAAAGTGTGGTGCCCAGAATTGGACACAATACTCCAGTTGAGGCCGAACCCGTGTTTTATAAAGGTTCATCATAACTTCCTTGCTTTTGGACTCTGTGCCTCTATTTATTAAGCCCAGGATCCCGTATGCTTTTTTAACCACTTTCTCAACCTGCCCTGCCAGCTTCAATGATTTGTGCACACATACCCCCAGGTCTCTCTGTTCATGCACCCACTTTAGGATTGTACCCTTTAGTTTATATTACCTCTCCTCGTTCTTCCTACCAAAATGTACCACTTCGCACTTTTCTGCGTTAAATTTTATCTGCCACGTGTCCGCCCATTCCACCAACCCGTCTGTCTTCTTGAAGTCTATCACTATCCTCCTCACTGTTCACTATACTTCCAAGTTTTGTGTCATCTGCAAATTTTGAAATTGTGCCCTGTACACCCAAGTCTAAGCCGTTAATATATATCAAGAAAAGCAGTGGTCCTCGTACTGACCCCTGGGGAACACCACTGTGTACCTTCCTCCAGTTTGAAAAAGAACTGTTCACCACTATTCTCTGTTTTCTGTCACTTAGCCAATTTCGTATCCATGCTGCCACTGTCCCTTTTATTCCATGGGCTTCAACTTTGCTGGCAAGCCTATTATGTGGCACTTGTCGAACACCTTTTGGAAATCCATGTACACCATGTTAACCGCATTGCTCTCATCAACCCTCTCTGTTACCTCATCAAAAAACTCAATCAGAATCAGAGCGGCTGGGCCCGGCGGACGTGCTGCCAGGGCCCCAGCACCAGGAAACCCAGGGTGCAGCGCCTCCCCCAGACAGGAGAAACCACAACTGGATTGACACAGCAGAGCCGCCAATCCAGAGCCGGCTTGTATCAGGGCGGGCGCTGGATGTGGAAGTCGGTCCCTGGCCACCTGTGTAGGTCTTTTTGTTGCTTCAGTTTGAGCTGGAGGGGAGATGGAGGAGAAGCTGCTGGGTTTAACCCCCAGTACTTCTGAGCCCAGGAGGACCGAACAATTTCCAATGTGAGACTGTCAAGGGAGGTGGATTCTGGGGGAGATTAGGTTGCTAAGCAGGCACTGTCCGCACAATGTAAAAGAGTGCTGTTTTAGGAACAAGTATTTCTGTACAGGCTTTTAATCCAGTTTACATATACAGATTTGTTTTAATTCATTCTTGTGATGTGGGCATCGCTAGCAAGAGCAGCAAACATGGCCAATCCCCAGTTGCCCGTTGAGAAGGGGGTGGTGAGTCGCCTTCTTGAACTCCTGCAGTCCGTGTGGTGAAGGTACTCCCACAATGTTGATCGGTAAGGAGTTCCAGGATTTTGACCCAGTAATGATGAATATATCTGAGTCAGGATGGTGTGTGACTTGGAGGGGAACGTGGAGATGATGGTGCTCCCATGCAACAGCTGCCCTTGTCCTTCTAGGTGGTGGAGGTCGCGGGTTTTGGAGGTTCTGTCAAAGTTCTGGTCGAGTTGCAGATGTATAAAGTTCCTTTCCTTCGCCCACTCCCCCTCCCACTCCCTCCTCCCATAGAGGCCAGAGTCCGGGTGGCGAATTCCCTTCCCTGAAGGACATTAGTGAACCAGCTGGGGTTTTACGACAATCCAGCAGCTTTCATGGTCACTTTTTCCTAGTGCCGGCCCCACAAATGACCAGAGTCATTCAGCTCAATTTCACAACCTGCCTCTTTAGTGGGCTCTCTCTCACGCTCCCTGTTTTATATTAATTTTACAGGGTATTAGAAGGGAAGGATTTGCAGACAGTAATCTCAGACCAAACATCACGTCAAGATCTGACAGAGTCACTCGATTCATCAGATCTGAATATCACCGGCCTCTGAACATGGAAGCAAAGAGCACCGTTCACAGCGGGGAGAAACCGTACACGTGTTCTGTGTGTGGACGAGGCTTCAGCCAATCCTCTGGCCTATCGAGACACAAGCGCAGTCACACCGGGGAGAGGCCATTCACCTGCTCTGAGTGTGGGAAGGGATTCACTCAGTCATCCACCTTGCTGAGACACCAGCAAGTTCACACCGGGGAGAGGCCATTCACCTGCTCTGAGTGTGGGAAGGGATTCACTCAGTTATCCAACCTGCTGAGACACCAGCGAGTTCACAAGTGACTGCAGGGTTTGGATTCTGCTGTTATTGCTGCTGTTCATCACATCCAGGACTGAACCATGTTCATTCTGACAGTTGGGGTTTATTTCTGCTGATGTTAATAGCTCCTGTAACTGGGCTGGAATTTAATATTCTGGATAGATGTCAAATAAACCAGCTTTGTTTTAAACACATTGTTGTAGATTTTTGTCTTTCCCACCTGAGTGTTCAGCATCACCTGGCTGGAGCTCAGAAAGGACAATCTGGGGGAGGATCGTACGGCGGGAACAGAACTTCATCCTGGACACAGTCCTTCAGGGCCACACTGAGAGGGGCAAATGGCACTTTGGTCTTTCTCGTCTCTTCACTGACAGCAAAGTCGCCGTGTGGGTTAATCTCGAGGCGTGTGAGAAACGTGTCCCAGCCGCTCTCTGCCACGGTTCAGAGCTCCTAGACACGGAACAGAAGGCTCCTTTAGGAATGTACCCCAGTGCTTTTCTTTTAATGGCCTTATTAATCTGTGTCGCTACTTTTAGCGATTTGTGTATCTGTAGCCCTGGATCCCTCTGCTCCTCCAGCACATTTAGACACTTAGGGGGAAATTCAGTGGCGCCCCCTTTGGGTTGCTAACGTTGCCGGGGCTAATTTTAGCCCCGAAAAAGTTAGCGCCCCTGCTCATTAAATTCAGTGGTAGCGCCCCAGGCAGGAGGCGGGGTGCTAATGGAAGCGCTCCCCTCCCTCTTGGGGCGCAACCAGTGAATTTTGCTTCGTGTAACAGTGCCACGCCCATCGGCACATAGCACCGCGTTATAGCAGACCTCCCTCCCTGATTAAAGGAGAGGGGCCTAGCACTGCGCACACCGGGGCCCTGCTGGACCACTGGGGAGCGGGGTGTCGGATCAAGAGGAGCGCCGGGCTGAGCGATCGCGGCCAACACCCCGAAGAAGAAAGGGGAAGGGGGCAGGTGCTGGCAGTCGGCCAAAATAAAAAGTTACCACCCGACACCTGCCCTTTAAGTGGCGTTGCCATGGCTGCAGTAACGACCCCTGACCCTGTCGGACATATCGTCCGGCGATAGGTCAAGGGTCGCAACCCAAGGTTGCAGCCAGGCTGCTGTGCACAGCGATGACGTCATTGCCGGCGGTGCAGTGCAGCGGGGAGCTACCGGCTACTGCCGCCGCTAACCTCCCGCTGAATATCGTGGGAGGCACAAAGCAACCCAATTTCACCCCCTTGTCCAAGTAGTGTGTGACCTCCTTATTCTTCCCACCAAAACACACCACCTCACACTGATCTATAGTGAAATTCATTTGCCAATTACATGCCCATTCTGAAATTTATTAATGTCTTCTTGCATTTTGTCTTCCTCAGTATTAACTCTACCTCCCAATTTGGTGTCATCGACAAACTTTGAATTTGTACTTCTGATTCCCGAGTCCAAATCGTTTATGTAAATGGTGAACAACAGTGGTCCCAGCACCGATCCCTGTGGAACACCACTTCCCACCTTGAGTAGCTACTCCCAACCCCTACTCTCTATTTCCTGTTTTGTAACCAGCTTGCTATCCATAAACAGTTTGTAAGATCTAGAAGATGACCAAGGTCAGGCCCTGTGGAGTGAAGGGCCAGGCAGCAGAATGGATGGAAAGCTGGCTCCAAAACAGAAATCAGAGGGTTGGAGTTAAGGGAAGTTTGTTGCGATCTTTCCATCCATTCTGCTGCCTGGCTCTTGACTCCACATGGCCTGACCGTGGTTATCTTGTAGACCGTACATACTGCAGACATGGTGCACCAGTGGTGGAGGGGGTGGATATTGAGTCCTGTGGCAGGGGCGCCCCTGACATGGTTACAGACCCTTCAGCCACTGGAAAGACATGGAGAGCTGAGCTCGGCAGCATTAATCCTGTTTTGCTTCCTTTGGAGACCAGGTGTACGAGCAGAGTGAGCGCAGCCTTCACAGCAACCGCAATAAAATTGTTACAGTTGTGAAGGAACTTTGTGTCAGTGCACTGGACCACAAACAAAGTACGTGTGTCGATTATTGTCTGACTGCAATAATGTTACGTTTTAAAAGTGTTATATAAAGGTAAGTTGTTGTTGGTTTGAGTTTGCGGTGTGTAAATGCTGCCCTTCTCACAGCCTGTAAAAGGAGTTTACAAAAGCCATCACTGAGTGTCCAGGATAGAAATTGACAAGATTCTCTCCTCCTGGTTCCTGGCCAAGGGGGCCACGCATTCGCCCTGCTGCCCCCTGAGCCTCTCAAGATGGCGGCTGTTACCCTGGGCCTGTCACTGGGAGAAAGCCCCGCAGCTGCCGCCCCACTCGGGGCAAACGCCCGGCCCGGAGGCTCTTGTTCGGGGCCTGAGGCCCACCCGGGTGTTTGTGAAGCGGATAATGTTGAGTGTTTTAATAATGGGTCCTGGGGCCGCACTCGGGGTGTGAGCAGCCCGCGTCCCCCCGGGGTTCATGAACCCGCTCCCTGAGCTCGGGGTGTGAGCGTCCCGCGTCCCCCCGGGGTTCATGAACCTGCTCCCTGAGCTCGGGGTGTGAGCGGCCCGCGTCCCCCCGGGGTTCATGAACCCGCTCCCTGAGCTCGGGGTGTGAGCAGCCCGCGTCCCCCCGGGGTTCATGAACCCGCTCCTTGAGCTCGGGGTGTGAGCGGCCCGCGTCCCCCCGGGGTTCATGAACCCGCTCCTTGAGCTCGGGGTGTGAGCGGCCCGCGTCCCCCCGGGGTTCATGAACCCGCTCCCTGAGCTCGGGGTGTGAGCATCCCGCGTCCCCCCGGGGTTCATGAACCCGCTCCCTGAGCTCGGGGTGTGAGCGACCCGCGTCCCCCTGGGGTTCATGAACCCGCTCCCTGAGCTCGGGGTGTGAGCGGCCCGCGTCCCCCCGGGGTTCATGGACCCGCTCCTTGAGCTCGGGGTGTGAGCGGCCCGCGTCCCCCCGGGGTTCATGAACCCGCTCCTTGAGCTCGGGGTGTGAGCGGCCCGCGTCCCCCCGGGGTTCATGAACCCGCTCCCTGAGCTCGGGGTGTGAGCGGCCCGCGTCCCCCCAGGGTTCATCACCTGCTCCCTGAGCTCGGGGTGTGAGCGGCCCGCGTCCCCCCGGGGTTCATGAACCCGCTCCCTGAGCTCGGGGTGTGAGCGGCCCGCGTCCCCCCGGGGTTCATTTTTATAAATTAAACATATTTATTTAAATATGGTAGTACTTGTTACAACTCATCAATTACATAATAAATCCATTACATTCAATAGCTACAATAAAACAAAGCCTCAAAAAGCAGCTTTATGGTCAACAATATAAATACAATAATAAATTTTTACAAGTAAATCAATAATGTTTACAGTACAAACTGCCACTATTTAATAAACCAAGAAAAGAAAGAACCCGTATACGCCAGTCCTACTGGCATCGCTCAATCATTCGGTCATTCATTCCTTCGTTCGTTCGTTCGCTCAAGCGTAAATTCCATTGTTCATGTCTGCGTGCGTGCATGTTATTTGTCTACCTGCGTGCATGCGTGCGTTCGTTCATCCATCCAGACAGGCCTCATGCTCACCCAGTAGGATGCCCACTTTCATCCTGGGGAGCGAGGGCCCTTCATTCAGTCGAATATAATTTCCATTGTGTATGTGTGCGTGTGTGCGTATTATTTCTGTCCGCATGCGTGCGTTCACTTGAGCGTTCGTTCGATCATTTATACATTAAGGAAGGCTTTAACACTAAATAACACCACAATATACAAAGTCCCATAACCATATCAGAAATCAATTAAAACTTCAAGTAAACTACTTTTAACCAGAACCCGAAACTTCTTCAACAAAACAAGTAAATACCAGTTCTACGCCAGTCCTATTGGCACTCGAATAACTCCTCATTTTCACTTGATGTTATCTAACCATATAATGTCATGATCCTTGTCCACAGTCTTCAACTTTTCCACAGAAAAGAAGCCGACCACTTTCTCAAATCCCGTAAAAAAAGAAAACGACTACTCAAATGTCCTTCTTCTTGCTGTTATCACTCACAGGACCCAGCCATCAAGACATTCATTATTCCTTGCCGATATTACTTTGTTTTGCCTTTTATTTTCCTTTTTTCCTTTTTCACTTTTATCCCGTTCTCTTTTCCCATCTTATGGCTGTTCAAGCACCATACTATAGATGGAAACAGTCTGTCTTTCCTCCACCAAAATGGCGGCGCACAAACCGGCCCCCGTCACCAAACGGAGCACAGACGGGGCCGCTGGAACTCATTCGGGCCGGAGACCGTTCTTCACCTTCAGAAACCGTGCAGCATGCTCACCCACAGCATCTCCCGACTCCACTTCTGTCGACCAGCCGCTCTGCCCTAGGCCCCCCGCCTAGGGTCCTCCGTGCTGGGCCTCCAGCCTAGGACACTCTCCTCTGGGTCTTCCACCCTGGGCCTTCTGCACTGGGCCCTCCGCACTGGCATTTCCCGTGAGCAGCCGGGGTGTGGAGCAGCCCGTTCACACAGCACCGAGCAGAGCTGAGCTGCTGAGAATCTCACAGCCTCCTCCGGGGTTCATGAACCCACTCCCTGAGCTCGGGGTGTGAGCAGCCCGCGTCCCCCAGGGTTCATGAATCCGCTCCCTGACCTCTCACCTGATGTGTCAGCGGCTGCTGCCAAGGGCCGCGCATGCTCAGCTCACACTGCCCGGGTGATTGATGGGAGCTCGGACCAATAGGAAGAGTGGGGCGGGGCTGGAGGACCGAGCGGGCGGCGGGTCCTCCAACCAATTGGAGTGTGTGAGGGGCGGGGCTTGCAACATCCAGTGGGCGGGGCTCAGCCCGGAGCTCCCTCATTGGCTGAAACTCTGCATCATTTTCAAACCTGATTTCTCTCAAACTCCAGGAGAAAACTGGACCTTTCTGTTGTGGCTTTAATGTAAGACAGCTCGGGGAGTCAGGCATCATTCACCCCGAGACCTACGCTGGCCGGTAAAACCCCAGACGGTTCCTCAGTAAGGATTCATCTGGTTCCTCGCCATATATTTGTCAGGATACTGAAGCCCAGCTTTCTTACCGCCCACTCCTGGAGGCCCCACTCCCTGAGCCTACAACCTTCAGCAGGGTCAGTGGTGGAGTTCCACAGCGGGAGTGATCCCAGAGTAACTGTCGGGATCGCTCCCCCGGGGATGTTCCAGTTCATGTATTTTTTGTTATCCTGGTGTCTAACACACACATCAATAAAACAGGGAATTCCTGGAAACACGCTGCAGGCCCTTCTTTATCTGGAGATCAAATGTCTGTTGTATAATTGTACCAGCAGTTAACAGGCTCCGGTGAACTCCTCCATCTGCTATTTTAATGCAGACTTTCACCAACTTATTTTAAATGGGTTTATTTTAAATGGGTTAATGCCTGACTTAAAATGGTAGACTCAGGACTATCCCACAAACACGTTAAATCTACATAGAATAATTACCACAGTCATTTTTAGACTGGAAAGTTAAACCTGTCGTTTCACTTTAAGTCAGGAACAGATCGCAGTTTGACACCAATCTCTGATTTGACAGCACGTTTCCAGCATTCACCGTTGTTCTTCCCGACCCTAAACACAATTGTAAAGGAGCCTTCTGTACCGTGCCTAGGAGCTCTGAACCATGGCAGAGAGCGGCTGGGACACGTTTCTCACACACCTCAAGAATAATCCACACGGGGACTTTGCTGTCGGTGAAGAGAGATGAGAAAGACCAAAGTGCCGTTTGCTCCTCTCAGTGTGGCCCTGAAGGACTGTGTCCAGGCTGAAGTTCTGTTCCCGCCATACGATCCTCCCCCAGATTGTCCTTTCCGAGCTCCAGCCAGGTGATGCTGAACACTCAGGTGGGAAAGACAAAAATCTACAGCAATGTGTTTAAAACAAAACTGATTTATTTGACATATATCCAGAATATTAAACTCCAGCCCAGTTATAGGGGTTATTAACATCAGCAGAAACAAACCCCAACTGTCAGAATGAACATGGTTCAGTCCTGGATGTGATTAACAGCAGCAACAACAGCAGAATCCAACCCCTGCAGTCACTTGTGAACTCGTTGGTGTTTAAGCAGGCTGGATGAACTAGTGAATCCCTTCCCACACACAGAGCAGGTGAACGGCCTCTCCCCAGTGTGAACTTGCTTGTGTCTCAGCAGGTTGGATAACTGAGTGAATTCCTTCCCACACACGGAGCAGGTGAACGGCCTCACCCCAGTGTGAACTCGCTGGTGTCTCACCAGGTGGGATGACAGAGGAAATCCCTTCCCACACACGGAGCAGGTGAACGGCAAATCCCCAGTGTGAGTGCGTTCGTGTTGTATCAGTTTCCTTTTGCTTTTAAATCTCTTCTCACAGTCAGAACATTTAAAAGGTCTCTCATCAGTGTGAACAAGTTGATGATCAGTGAGGTGGGATGACTGAGTGAATCCCTTCCCATACACAGAGCAGGTGAACGGTCTCTCTCCAGTGTGAGTGCGCTGGTGTACAGTGAGTTGAAATGACTGCCTGAACCCAGACCCACAGTGAGAGCACCTGAACAGCCTCTCATCAGTGTGAACACGTTGATGGCATGTCAGTTCCCTGGAAATTTTAAAGCACTTCCCGCAGTCCAGGCATTGATAAGGTCTCTCGTCAGTGTGAACTCGCTGGTGTGACAGCAGGTTGGATGAATTAGTGAACCCCTTGCCACACATGGAGCAGGTGAACGGCCTCTCCCTGGTGTGAGTGCATTGGTGTCTCAGTAGACCACTTGCAATTTTAAAGCTCAGTTCACACTTAGAACATTTAAAAGGTCTCTTATCAGAGTGAACAAGTTGGTGTTTCAGCAGGTGCGATGACTGAGTGAATCCCTTCCCACACACGGAGCAGGTGAATGGGCTCTCCCCAGTGTGAACTCACTGGTGTCTCACCAGGAGGGATGAAAGAGGGAATCCCTTCCCACACATGGAGCAGGTGAACGGCCTCTCCCCAGTGTGACTGCACCGATGGGATTCCAGCTTGGACGGGGAACTGAATCCCTTCCTACAGTCCCATTTCCATGGTTTCTTCATGGTGTGGGTGTCCTTGTGTCTCTCCAGGTTGGACGATCAGTTGAAGCCTCGTCCACACACAGAACACGTGTACGGTTTCTCCCCGCTGTGAACGGTGCGATGTTTTTTCAGGCTGTGTAACTGGTTAAAGCTCTTCCACAGTCAGTGCACTGGAACACTCTCACTCGGGTGTGAGTGTCTCGGTGCTTTTCCAGTCACACTGATGTTTGAAATCTTTTCCCACAGACAGAACAGACAAACATTTTTCCTTCCACATTCAAAGGCTGATGATATTCAGGTCCTGATGAATGGAGTGACTCTGTCAGATCTTGATGTGATGTTTGGTTTGTGTTTCCTGTCTGCAAATCCTCCCCTTCTAACACCCTGTAAAAGGAGTTTACAAATGTCGGTAGGGTGGTAAATAGCGAGGAGGGTAGCCTCAGTCTGCAGAACGATACAGATGGGTTGGTCAGATGGGCGGAACAGTGGCAAATGGAATTTAACCCGGAAAAGTGCGAGGTGATGCACTTTGGGGGGTCTAACAAGGCAAGGGAATACACAATGAAGGGAAAGACCCTAGGCAAGACGGAGGGTCAGAGGGATCTGGGTGTGCAGGTACACAGATCCCTGAAGGCGGCGGAACAGGTGGATAAGGTGGTAAAAAAGGCATATGGGATACTTGCCTTCATTAGCCGAGGCATAGAATATAAGAGCAAGGAGGTTATGATGGAGCTGTATAAAACACTGGTTAGGCCACAGCTGGAATACTGTGTGCAGTTCTGGTCGCCACACTACAGGAAAGATGTGATCGCGTTAGAGAGGGTGCAGAGGAGGTTCACCAGGATGTTACCAGGGCTGGAGCGCTTCAGCTATGAAGAGAGACTGGGCAGATTGGGTTTGTTTTCCTTGGAGCAGAGGAGGCTGAGGGGGGACATGATTGAGGTGTACAAAATTGTGAGGGGCATAGATAGGATGGATGCTGAGGAGCTTTTCCCCTTAGTAGAGGGGTCAATAACTAGGGGGCATAGATTCAAGGTAAAGGGCGGGAGGTTTAGAGGGGATTTGAGAAAGAACTTTTTCACCCAGAGGGTGGTTGGAGTCTGGAACTCACTGCCTGAAAGGGTTGTGGAGGCAGAAACCCTCACAACATTTAAGAAGCATTTGGATGAGCATTTGAAATGCCATAGCATACAAGGCTACGGGCCAAATGCTGGAATATGGGATTAGATTAGACAGGGCTTGATGGCCGGCATGGACACGATGGGCCGAAGGGCCTCTATCCGTGCTGTATTACTCTATGACTCTATGACTCTATGACTCATCACTGTAGGTAGCAACATAGGAACAGGAGTAGGCCATTCAGCCGCTCAAGCCTGTTCCGCCATTCTATTAGATCATGGCTGGTCTGTATCTTAACTCCATTTACCCGCCGTGGTTCTGTAACCTTTAGTAACCTTGCTTAACAAAAATCTAGCACACTCAGTTTTGAAATTTTCAATTGACCCTCAGCCTCGACAGCTTTTTGGGGAGAGTTCCAGATTTCCAATACCCTTTGTGTGAAGATGTGCTTCCTGAAAATCACCCCTGAATGGCCGAGCACTAGTTGGAAGGTTGTGTCCCCTTGTTGTGGACTCTCCCATCAGAGGAAACCGTTTCTCTCTATCTACCCTGTCAACTCCTTTAATCATCTTAAACACCTCAATCAGATCAACCCTTAATCTTCTATATTCAAGGGAATACAAGCCCAGTCTGTGCAACCTGTCCTCATAACTTTACATCGAGTTACGGACAGGGTAGAAATTCTGAACAGACAGTACTCGTTTCCCTGGAACATTCTTCCCTCTCTTGCCCCTCCTAAGCTATAAAACCCTCATCCCACACACTCTCTCATCGCCTCATCCTCGCTGTTTGAAATCCCCATTTATCGCAGGCTCGGATTTTTCCCCATTTAGGAACATAAGAACATAAGAAATAGGAGCAGGAGTCGGCCATTCAGCCCTTCGAGCCTGCTCCGCCATCCAATGAGATCATCGCTGATCTTCTGCCTCAATTCCATTCACCAGCCCTATCGCCGTATCCCTTGATGCCCTTACTGGTCAGAAATCTATCGAATCTGTTTTGAATATACCCAATGACTGAGCCTCCACAGCCCTCTGGGGTAGAGAATTCCAAAGATTCACCACCCTCTGTAAAGAAATTTCTTCTCATCTCAGTCCTGAATGGCCGACCCATTATCCTAAGGCTGTGGCCCCTGGTTCTAGACTCCCCAGCCAAGGGAAACATTCTCCCAGCAGCCATCCTGTCAAGCCCTGTAATAATTTTGTATGCTTCAATGAGATCCCCTCTCATTCTTCTGAATTCAAGAGAATACAGGCCTAGTTTACTCAATCTCTTCTCATACGACAGTCCAATCATCCCAGGAATCAATCTCGTGAACCTTCATTGCACTCCCTCTATGGCAAGTACATCCTTCCTTAGGTAAGGAGACCAAAATTGTACACAGTACTCCAGGTGTGGTCTCACCAAGGCCCTATATAATTGGAGTAAGGCTTCTTTATTCCTGTACTCAAATCCTCTTGTAATGAAGGCCAGCATACCATTTGCCTTCCTAATGGTTTGCTGCACCTGTACATTCACTTTCAGTGACTCATGTACAAGGACACCCAGGTCCCTTTGAGCATCTGCATTCCCCAATCTTTCACCATTTAGGAAATACTCTGCCTTTCTGTTTTTTTCTACCAAAGTGGATAACTTCACATTTATCCACGTTATAATCCATCTGCCATGTTCTCGCCCACTCACTGAGCCTGTCGAGATCCCCTTGAAGCCTCTTCACATCCTCTTCACAACGGACACTGCCACCTAGCTTTGTATCATCAGCAAATTTGGAAATGTTACATTTAGTCCCCTCATCCAAATCATTGATATAGATTGTGATTAGCTGGGGCCAAAGCACCAATCCTTGCAGTACCTCACTAGTTACAGCCTGCCATCCTGAAAAAGACCCGTTTATCCCTACTCTTTGTTATTTATCAGTTAACCAATTCTCAATCCATGCTAGTATATTATCCCCAATTCCATGTGCCCTAATTTTGTTCACCAACCTCTTGTGTGGGACCTTATCGAAGCCCTTCTGAAAATCCAAATACACCACATCTACCGGTTCCCCTTTGTCTACTCCACTAGTTACATCCTCAAAGAACTCCAATAGCTTTGTCAAACAGGATTTCCCTTTCATAAATCCATGTTGACTCTGCCCAATCTTACTATTAGTTTCTAAGTGCCCAGTTATTGCATTCTTTATAATATTTCCAGCATTTTCCCAACTATTGATGTGAGGCTAACAGGTCTGTAGTTCACTCCTGAAGGTGCTGTGTGATGGTGGGGTTTCGGCCCCAGTCACTGTCTGCCCTCCAGTACCTCACCAAGTGGTAATTCTGAGCTGTGAGCCTATACTGAAGGTGCTGTGTGATGGTGGGGTTCGGCCCCATTCACTGTCTGCCCTCCAGTACCTCACCAAGTGGTAATTCTGAGCTGTGAGTCTATACTGAAGGTCCTGTGTGATGGTGAGGTTCGGCCCCAGTCACTGTCTGCCCTTCAGTACCTTGCCAAGTGGTAATTCTGAGCTGTGAGCCTATACTGAAGGTGCTATGTGATGGTGGGGTTCGGCCCCAGTCACTGTCTGCCCTCCAGTACCTTGCCAAGTGGTAATTCTGAGCTGTGAGCCTATACTGAAGGTGCTGTGTGATGGTGGGGTTCAGCCCCAGTCACTGTCTGCCCTCCAGTACATTGCTAATTCTGAGCTGTGAGCCGATACTGAAGGTGCTGTGTGATGGTGGGGTTCAGCCCCAGTCACTGTCTGCCCTCCAGTACTTTGCTAATTCTGAGCTGTGAGCCGATACAGCGAGCTGCCAACATTTTGACCATGGGGAGCAGCACAGCTGCCGGCCCTGGATGATTCTGTCTGGCAAAGCTCAAGCCAATGGTAGCACAACAACAACTTTCATTTACATAGCGCCTATAACGAAGTAAAACCTTCACTAGAGCGGAATCAGTCAAAAACTGACACCGAGACAAAGGAGGAGACTTTAGACAATGTGGAAAATTGCCGAGGTATGTCCTTTCCACAAAAAGCAGGACAAATCCAATCCAGCCAATTACCGCCCCATCACTCTGCTCTCAATCATCAGCAAAGTCATGGAAGGTGTCATCGACAGTGCAATCAAGCGGCACTTACTCACCAATAACCTGCTCACTGATGTTCAGTTTGGGTTCCACCATGACCACTTGGCTCCAGACCTCATTACAGCCTTGGTCCAAACATAGTCAGAAGAGCTGAATTCCAGAGGTGAGGCAAAAACAGGAAGGCAGATTATTATTTGAATGGTAATAGATTGGGAGAAGGGGAAGTGCAAAGAGACCTGGGTGTTCTTGTACACCAGTCGCTGAAGGTAAGCATGCAGGTGCAGCAGGCGGTTAAGAAGGCAAATGGTATGTTGGCCTTCGTAGCAAGAGGGTTCGAGTACAAGAACAAGGATGTCTTGCTGCAGTTGTACAGGGCCTTGGTGAGACCACACCTTGAGTATTGTGTGCAGTTTTGGTCACCTTACCTGAGGAAGGACGTTCTTGTCATGGAGGGAGTGCAGCGAAGATTTGCCAGGCTGATACCTGGGATGGCAGGAATGATGTATGAGGAGAGATTGTGTCGATTGGGCTTATACTCACTGGAGTTTAGAAGATTGAGAGGGGATCGCATCGAAACCTATAAAATTCTGTCAGGCCTGGACAGACTAGATACAGGAAGGATGTTTCTGATGGCCAGGGAGTCCAGAACCAGGGGTCATAGTCTAAGGATAAGGGGTAAGCCATTTAGGACTGAAATGAGGAGGAATTTCTTCACCCAGAGAGTGGTGAACCTGTGGAATTCTCTGCCACAGAGGGCGGTGGAGGCCAGTTCATTAAGTATATTCAAGAAAGAGTTGGATATATTTCTTAAGGCTAAAGGGATCAAGGGATATGGGGAGAAGGCAGGGACCGGGTACTGAATTTGAATGATCAGCCATGATCTCATTGAATGGCGGAGCAGGCTCGAAGGGCCGAATGGCCTACTCCTGCTCCTATCTTCTATGTATCTATGTGAGAGTGACTGCTCTTGACACAAGGTAGCAATTGACCGAGTGCAGCATCAAGGAGCCCGAGTAAAACTGAAGTCAATGAGAATCAGGCAGAAAACTCTCCACTGGCTGGAGTCACACCTAGCACAAAGGAAGAAAGTTGTGATTGTTGGAGGTCAATCATCTCAGCCCCAGGACATCGCTGCAGCTTTGCCTCAAGGCAGTGTCCTAGGCTTAACCACCTTCAGCTGTTTCTCCAATGTCCTTCCCTTACCATAAGGTCAGAAGTGGGGATGTTTGCTGCTGATTGCACAGTGATCAATTCCATTCACAACTCCTCAGTTAATGAAGTAGTCCGTACCCGCATGCAGCAAGACTTGGATGATATAAGTGGCAAGTAACATTCGCGCCACACAAGTGCCAGGCATTGACTATCTCTAACAAGAGAGATTCTAACCACTGACCCTTTACATTCAACGGCATTACCATCACTGAATCTCCCACCATCAACATATTGGGGGTTACCATTGACCAGAAACTTAACTGGACCAGCCACATAAATACTGTGGTGACAAGAGCAGGTCAGAGGCTGGGTATTCTGCGACAAGTGTCTCACCTCCTGACTCCCCAAAGCCTTTCTACCATCTACAAGGCACAAGTCAGGAGTGTGATGGAACACTCTCCACTTGCCTGGATGAGTGCAGCTCCAACAACACTCAAGAGGCTCAACACCATTCAGGACAAAGCAGCCCGCTTGATTGGCATCCCATCCACCACCTTAAACATTCATTCCCTCCACCACCGGTGTACCGTGGCTGCAGGGTCTACCATGTACATGATGCACTGCACCAAGGCTTCTTTGGCAGCACCTCCCAAACCCGTGACTTCTTCCACCTAGAAGGACACAAGGACAGCAGGCACATGGGAACACCACCACCAGCAAGTTCCCCTCCAAGTTACACACACCATCCTGACTTGTAAATATATCGCCGTTCCTTCATCGTCACTGGTTCCAAATCCTGGAACTCCCTCTATAACAGCACTGTGGGAGCACCTTCACCACACGGACTGTAGCGATTCAATAAGGCAGCTCAAGACCAGCTTCTCAATGGCAACTGGGGATGGGCAATAAATGCTGGCCTTGCCAGCGATGTCCACATCCCAATTCAATTAAAAAATCTAAATAGTAAACCTTTAAGAGGAGTAGAGGAGCAGAAAGAAGTGGGTGTTAGATTCCAGCTAACGCCTTGTCTCATTATTTAATTAATAGGTCCAAGAGTTGAGTGTCAACAACTTTAAGATGAGCAGGTTCTCTGTCCTCTACCGTATCTTATATTGATCCATCAAGCAGAGTAAACAGGCAAGTCCCACGTCCGACTAAGGCAGACCTTCTTTTCCAGAAGCTGTGAGTATTTCTAATGGATCCTTCCCTGTCCCAGTGACCATAAACAGTATCTCTCAGGATCCCTTCAAGCATCTTCCCTCTAATCGAGATCACACTAATTCCAGGCGCTGACTTCTCCCTGTTTTGAAAATGGGAATGACGAGAGCTACCTCCAATCTCAGGAAACAATCCCTGACTCTATGGAGCTGTTGATGATACAGGCAAGGGGCTCACAGAGCACCGTCCCATCTCTTTAAACACCCGTGAGTGGATATCATCTGGACCTGGAGCGCCATCTAATTTCAGATCTCCTATTTTATCCAAGGTGACAATCCCTTTCTATTTTAATACTTATGATGTTATTGCTCCCTGACCAGTCCCCATTTCTCCCTCATTTACAGACGTTCCCTGACCAGTCTCCATTTCTCCTTTATTTACAGACGCTCCCTGACCAGTCACCATTTCTCCTGCATTTACAGACACTCCCTGACCAGTCCCCATTTCTCTCTCATTTACAGACGCTCCCTGACCAGTCACCATTTCTCCTCCATTTACAGACGCTCCCTGACCAGTCACCATTTCTCCTCCATTTACAGACGCTCCCTGACCAGTCTCCATTTCTCCTCCATTTACAGACGTTCCCTGACCAGTCACCATTTCTCCTTCATTTACACATGCTCCCTGACCAGTCACCATTTCCCCTCCATTTACAGACGCTTCCTGCCCAGTCTCCATTTCTCCTCCATTTACAGACGCTCCCTGACTTCCTGTCTGTCCAAGAGTTTGGCGCGGGGCCTCTTTGCTGAGCGAATCGGGAGAAACCGGGAAGCGGCGGGCGGATAATGTTGAGTGTTTTAATAATGGGGCCTGGGGCCGCACTTGGGGTGTGAGCAGCCCGCGTCCCCCCGGGGTTCATGAAGCCGCTCCCTGACCTCTCACCTGATGTGTCAGCGGCTGCTGCCAAGGTCCGCGCATGCTCAGCTCACCTTCTGTTGTTCCAGTTTAAAGGTCAATCCCGCCCCTCACACACTCCGATAGGTTGGAGGACCCGCCGCACACTCGGTTCTCCAGCCCCGCCCGCTCTTCCCATTGGTCCCAGCTCCCGTCAATTACCCGGGCAGTGTGAGCTAAGCATGCGGGGCCCTTGGCAGCAGCCGCTGACACATCAGGTGAGAGGTCAGGGAGCGGGTTCATGAACCCCGGGGGGACGTGGGCCGCTCACACCCCAAGCTCAGGGAGTGGGTTCATGAACCCCGGGGGGACGCGGGATGCTCACACCCCGAGCTCAGGGAGCGGGTTCATGAACCCCGGGGGGACGCGGGCCACTCACACCCCGAGCTCAGGGAACGGGTTCATGAAACCCAGGGGGACATGGGCCGCTCACACCCCGAGCTCAGGGAATGGGTTCATGAACCCCGGGGGGACGCGGGCTGCTCACACCCCGAGCTCAGGGAGCGGGTTCATGAACCCCGGGGGGACGCGGGCTGCTCACACCCCGAGCTCAGGGAGCGGGTTCATGAACCCCGGGGGGACGCGGGCTGCTCACACCCCGCGCTCAGGGAGCGGGTTCATGAACCCCGGGGGGACGCGGGCTGCTCACACCCCGAGTGCGGCCCCAGGCCCCATTATTAAAACACTCAACATTATCCGCTTCACAAACACCCAGGGTGGGCCTCAGGCCCCGAACAAGAGCCTCCGGGCCGGGCGTTTGCCCCGAGCGGGGCAGCAGCTGTGGGGCTTTCTCCTGGTGACAGGCCCGGGGTAACGGACGCCATCTTGAGAGGCTCAGGGGGCAGCAGGGTGCATGCGTGGCCCCCTTGGCCAGGAACCAGGAGGAGAGAATCTTGTCAATTTCTATCCTGGACTCACAGTGATGGCTTTTGTAAACTCCTTTTACAGGCTGTGAGAAGGGCAGCATTTACACACCGCAAATTCAGACCAAACATCACATCAAGGTCTGAGAGAGTCACTCCATTCATCAGGACCCGAATATCATCGGCCTCTGAATGTGGAAGGAGAAATGTTTGTCTGTTCTGTCTGTGGGGAAAGATTTCAATCAGTGTGACTGGAAAAGTACTGAGACTCTCACACCCGAGTGAGAGTGTTCCAGTGCACTGACTGTGGAAATAGCTTTAACCAGTTACACAGCCTGAAAAATCATCGCACCTTTCACAGTGAGGAGAAACCATACACGTGTTCTGTGTGTGGATGAGACTTTAACCGATCGTCCAACCTGGAGAGACACAAGGACACCCGCACCACAGGGAAACCATGGAAATGTGGGGACTGTGGGAAGGGATTCAGCTCCCCGTCCCGACTGGAAACTCATCGGCGCATTCACACCGGGGAGAGGCCGTTCACCTGCTCTGTGTGTGGGAAGGGATTCAGTCAGTCATCACACCTTCTGACGCACCAGCGAGTTCATACTGGGGAGAGACCGTTCAGTTGCTCTCATTGCGGGAAGAGATTCGGGCAGTTATCTAACCTCACTGACCACCAGCGAATTCACACGGGAGAGAAGCCATTCAGTTGCTCTCAGTGCGGGAAGAGGTTCGGGCAGTCATCTAGTCTCACTGACCACCAGCGAGTTCACACTGGGGAGAGGCCATTCACCTGCATTGTGTGTGGAAAGGGATTTGCTCGATTAGCCAACCTCTCTAAACACCAACTTGTTCACACTGAAAAGAGACCTTTCAAATGTTCTGAGTGTGAGAAGAGCTTTAAAAGCACAAGAGATCTACTGACACACCAATACACTCACACTGGGGAGAGGCCGTTCATCTGCTGTTTGTGGGAAGGGATTTGCTAATTCATCCAACCTGCTGACACACCATTGAGTTCACACTGGGGAGAGGCCGTTCACCTGCTCCATTTGTGGGAAAAAATTCATTCAGTCATCCCACCTGCTGACACACCAGCGAGTTCACAGTGGGGAGCGGGCGTTCACCTGCTCCGTGTGTGGGAAGGGATTCAGTGATTCATCCACCCTGCTGAGACATCAGCAAGTTCACACTGGGGAGAGACCATTCACCTCTGTGTGTGGGACGGGATTCATTCAGTCATCCCACCTGCTGAATCATCAGCGAGTTCACACTGGGGAGAGACCGTTCACCTGCTCCGAGTGTGGGAAGGGATTCACTCGGTCATCCCACCTGCTGAAACACCAGCGACTTCACAAGTGACTGCAGTGGTTGGATTCTGCTGTTATTGCTGTTGTTAATCATATCCAGGACTGAACCTTGTTCATTCTGACAGTTGGGGTTTGTTTCTGCTGAAGTTAATAACTTCTATAACTGGGCTGGAGTTTAATATTCTTGATAAACGTCAAATAATTCAGTTTTGTTTCAAACACGCAGTGTGTCGAGTATTTGTTTCCTCCAAGATGGGAGGAGATGAACAGAACTGGAAAATGTTGGAAAAGTAACAGATTTTTAAGCAACTTTTTCCATTTCTGATGAAGGGTCATTGACCTGAAACGTTAACTCTGTTTCTCCCCCCATGATGCTGCCTGACCTGCTGAGTGTTTCCAGCATTTTCTGTTGTTGTTTCAGATTTCCAGCATTCACAGTATTTTGCTACAGAAAATCATCTGGTGGATGCTGATTCGCTCAATTCCTTCAAGCGAGAGCAGGATCTGTTTCTGGCTGGGGCGGAGATCACCTCTTACAGAAGGTTGGTACTGCAGGGATTTCAGGGCCAGTGTGATTTCCTGGACTAGTTGCGATCACCTAGATGGGTCGGACAGGAATCGGGAAGATTTTTTTGGCCTGAGTTTTTACTTGTATTTTTGCCTCTCCCAGGAGCTCACGTGATTTCAGGAGGGGTGGAGTGTATATATTGTGATATACAAGGAATCGCCAGTGTGTGGGACTGGCTGGATGGACCAGAGGGTCTTTACCTGTCCATCATTGTTCGGATCTTCCATTCACTAATCTGGTCTTTCAAAGATGGGGCTTTTACCCAGCATTCCCCGCGGTGGGGAATGTGCCGCACCCAGACTGCAGGAGCCCAGTGCGCAGGTGCGGTACCGGACTATGTTTGGAGCATGCGCAGTAAGTGTACCGGGGAAGGACAGAGGTTGGACATGGGGTCCTTGCAGCGCGGAATAGATGGCGAGGCGGAGCGGAGTAATGGACCGGCAAGTGGGCGGGGCGGGTTCATAAACAACTGGAGAAGGCCGCAAGTACCGGATAATAACCCGAGGATCCCACGTTTGCAGCTACAGGACTTTCTCTGGGTGACTGGCCCAGGTTAACGATCGCCATCTTTGTGCAGCAAAGCGGAAAGATTCAGTGCGCCGCCATCATGATTCAAAATGTATCAGAGCGACTGCGCGGCCATCTTAGTATAGAAAGATAAAGGTTTCACAGTCTGTTCCCAACCGGGTCCCAGTGCCCGGGTGAGAGAATCATTGCTTCATTTATTTTACCCTTATTCTCCACACACAGCGTCACGATCTGACATAGTCAGTCGATTGATCAGGACCAGACTATCATCGACCTTCGAACGTGGATGAGAAATGTTTTAACCAGTTACACAGCCTGAAACAACATTGCACCATTCACAGCGGGGAGAAACCGTATACAGAAGAATTCATAAGAAGCAGTAATAGGCCATACGGCCCTTCGAGCCTGCTACATGTTCTGTGTGTGGACAAGGCTTCAATTGATCGTCCAACCTGGAGAGCCGCAAATATACCTGCATCACGGAGAAACCGTGGAAATGTGGGGACTGTGGGAAGGGATTCAATTACCCATCTCAGCTGGAAAATCATCGATGCACTCACACCGGGGAAAGACTGTTCACCTGCTCCGAGTGTGGGAAGGGATTCACTCGTTCATCCAACCTGCTGATGCACCAGCACATTCACACCGGGGAGAGGCCGTTCACCTGCTCTGTGTGTGGGAAAAGATTTAATCGATCATCCAACCTTCTGATGCACTGGCGCATTCGCACAGGGGAGAGGCCGTTCACCTGTTTTGTGTGTGTGAGAAGGGATTCACTAAGTCATCCGACCTTCTGATACACAAGCGAGTTCACACTGGGGAGAGACCGTTCACCTGCTCCGTGTGCGGGACGCGATTCACTCAGTCATCCACCCTGCTGAGACACCAGCGAGTTCACACTGGGGAAGAGGCCGTTCACCTGCTCCGTGTGTGGTCAGGGATTCATTCAGTCATCCAACCTGCTGAGACACCAGCGAGTTCACACTGGGGAGAGGCCGTTCACCTGCACCGTGTGTGGGAAGGGATTCACACGGTCATCCCACCTGCTTAGACACCAGCAAGTTCACAAGTGACTGCAGAGGTTGGATTCTGCTGTTATTGCTGCTGTTAATTGCATCCAGGACTGAACTGTGTTCATTCTGACAGTTCAGGTTTGTTTCTGCTGATGTTAAACTCCAGCCCAGTTATAGGGGTTATTAATATTCAGGATATATGGCTGATTGACTTGTTGGGACTGCAGTGTCCCTTTAAGAACCGCTGTCTGATTTTGCCCCTTAATTCAGGGATTGTCATCAGAAATTTGTTTGCAATAAAATTATGAACTTTTACTTCAATGTTAAATTGATCTTTGGTACAATATCTACAGTTCAATATCTGAAAGGTTTCACTGATTAACATCTCCAGTTAGAAACTGCTGATTAATCCTCGCACACAATTCTTACTGACTTGCACATTACACACAGTGGCAGCTCCATTATCCACCAGAAAGAAGGGGAATGGGAATTGGTGGAGAATCGAGAGCCCCAAATGTTGCCCCTCCCATCTGGTACAGCAATCCCCTCGGCACGGGAATGGAGACAGTACGCAGTACTCCAGGTGTGGTCTCACTAATACCCTGTACAGTTGTAGCAGTTTGAGAGTGATGTAGTCCAATCTAAAACTAAGGTCTTCAATCTAAACAGAGGAAACTACAAGGGTATGAGGGATAAGTTGGCCATGGTAGATTGGGAGACTACACTAAAAGGTATGAGGGTGGACATACAATGGCTAACATTCAAGGAAATA
This sequence comes from Somniosus microcephalus, assembly GCF_052327205.1. Taxonomy (NCBI): domain Eukaryota; kingdom Metazoa; phylum Chordata; class Chondrichthyes; order Squaliformes; family Somniosidae; genus Somniosus; species Somniosus microcephalus. The sequence goes on along the minus strand of NC_140990.1, from coordinate 39,343,888 downwards.
ATGCATAATTTGCAACAAACATATATTCCTCTAGGGCATAAAAACCCAAAAGGAAACATGATCAAACCATGGCTAACAAAAGAAATTAAAGCTAGCATTAAGTCAAAGGAGGAAGCTTATAAAGTTGCCAGAAAAAGCGGTCAGCCTGAGGATTGGGATCTTTTTAGAAATCAGCAAAGGGGGACCAAGAAATTGATAAAGAAAGGGAAAATGGAATATGAGCACAAACTAGCAAAAAATATAAAAACGGATTGTAAAAGCTTCTATAGGTATGTGAAAAGGAAAAGACTGGTGAAGGTAAATGTAGGTCCTTTACAGTCAGAGATGGGAGAATTTATAATGGGGAATGAGGAAATGGCAGAGAAATTAAATAAATACTTTGTTTCTGTCTTCACGGAGGAAGACACAAAAAACCTCCCAGAAATACGAGAAAACCAAGGGTGTTTCGAGAATGAGGAACTTAAAAGAAATAATTATTAGTAAAAAAACAGTACTAGCAAAATTAATGGGACTAAAAGTCGATAAATCCCAAGGACCGGATGACCTACTTCCTAGGGTTTTGAAAGAGGTGGCCATTGGGATAGTGGACACATTGGTTGCCATCTTCCAAAATTCTATAGATTATGGAACGGTTCCTGCAGATTGGAGGATAGCAAATATACCCCCACTATTTAAGAAAGGAGGGAGAGAGAAAACGGGGAACTACAGGCCTGTTAGCCTCACATGAGTAGTTGGGAAAATGCTGGAATCTATTATAAAGGATGCAAGCCTGCTCTTAGAAACTAATAGTAAGATTGGGCAGAGTCAACATGGATTTATGAAAGGGAAATCCTGTTTGACAAACCTATTGGAGTTCTTTGAGGTTGTAACTAGTGGAGTAGACAAAGGGGAACCAGCAGATGTGTATTTGGATTTTCAGAAGGCCTTCGATAAGGTCCCACACAAGAGGTTGGTGAACAAAATTAGGGGTAATATACTAGCATGGATTGAGAATTGGTTAACAGACAGAAAACAAAGAGTAGGGATAAACGGGTCTTTTTCAGGATGGCAGGCTGTGACTAGTGGGGTACTGCAAGGATCGGTGCTTGGGACCCAGCTATTCACAATCTATATCAATGATTTGGATGAGGGGACTAAATGTACCATTTCCAAATTTGCTGATGATACAAAGCTAGGTGGCAGTGTCAGTTGTGAAGAGGATGTGAAGAGGCTTCAAGGGGATCTCGACAGGCTCAGTGGGTGGGCGAGAACATGGCAGATGGAACATAATGTGGATAAATGTGAAGTTATCCATTTTGGTAGAAAAAACAGAAAGGCAGAGTATTTCCTAAATGGTGAAAGATTGGGGAATGCAGATGCTCAAAGGGACCTGGGTGTCCTTGTACATGAGTCACTGAAAGTGAATGTGCAGGTGCAGCAAGCCATCAGGAAGGCAAATGGTATGCTGGCCTTCATTACAAGAGGATTTGAGTACAGGTGTAAAGAAGTCTTACTCCAATTATACAGGGCCTTGGTGAGACCACACCTGGAGTACTGTGTACAATTTTGGTCTCCTTACCTAAGGAAGGATATACTTGCCACAGAGGGAGTGCAATGAAGGTTCACGAGATTGATTCCTGGGATGGCGGGACTGTCGTATGAGAAGAGATTGAGTAAACTAGGCCTGTCATCTCTTGAATTCAGAAGAATGAGAGGGGATCTCATTGAAGCATACAAAATTATTACAGGGCTTGATAGGGTGGATGCTGGGAGAATGTTTCCCTTGGCTGAGGAGTCTGGAACCAGGGGTCACAGCCTCAGGCTAAAGGGTCGGCCATTCAGGACTGAGACGAGGAGAAATTTCTTCACACAGAGGGTGGTGAATCTTTGGAATTCTCTACACAAGAGGGCTGTGGAGGCTCAGTCATTGGGTATATTCAAAACAGAAGTGGATATATTTCTGACAAGTAAGGGCATCAAGGGATATGGTGATAGGGCTGGTGAATGGAGTTGAGGCAGAAGATCAGCCAGGATCTCATTGAATGGCGGAGCAGGCTTGAAAGGCCGAATGGCCTACTCCTGCTCCTATTTCTTATGTTCTAATGAGACCTATGCATGGAGGCAGAGGCCATGGCTGAGGTACTAAATGAGTACTTTGCATCTGTCTTCACCAAGGAAGAAGATGCTGCCAAAGTCATAGTGAAAGAGGAGGTAGTGGAGATACTGGTTGAGATAAGAATTGATAAAGAGGATGTACTAGAAAGGCTGTCTGAACTTAAAGTTGATAAGTCACCAGGACCTGATGGGATGCATCCTTGGATGCTGAGGGAGGTTAAGGATGAAATCGTGGAGGTACTGGTCATAATCTTCCAATCCTCCTTAGATACAGGGGTGGTGCCAGAGGACTGGAGAATTGCAGATGTTAAACCCTTGTTCCAAAAAGGGTGTAAGAATAAACCGAGCAATTACAAGCCAGTCAGTTTAACCTCGGTAGTGGGGAAGCTTTTTGAAATGATAATCAGGGACAAAGTTAACAGTCACTTGGAGAAGTGTGGATTAATTAAAGAAAGCCAGCATGGATTTGTTTAACTAACTTGATCGAGTTTTTTGATAAGGTAGCAGAGAGGGTTGATGAGGGCAATGCGGTTGATGTGGTGTACATGGATTTCCAAAAGGCATTCGACAAAGTGCCACATAATAGGCTTGCCAGCAAAGTTGAAGCCCATGGAATAAAACGGACAGTGGCAGCATGGATATCAAATTGGCTAAGTGACAGAAAAAAGGAGAGTAGTGGTGAACGGTTGTTTTTTGGACAGGAGGAAGGTATACAGTGGTGTCCCCAGGGGTCGGTACTAGGATCACTGCTTTTCTTGATAAATATTAATGACTTAGACTTGGGTGTACAGGGCACAATTTCAAAATGTGTAGATGACACAAAATTGGAAGTATAGTGAACAGTGAGGAGGATAGTAAATAACAACAGAAAATGCTGGAAAAACTCAGCAGGCCAGGCAACATCCATGGAGAGAAATTTGAGTTGGCGTTTCGGGTTGAACCCTTCTTCAAAACTGGAAAGAAAAGAAATTAGATCGAAGGCAGGGCTGCGATCGGACAAAAGAAGTGAAAGAAACAAAAGAGCTAGACGAGATGGTAATAGACTGAGATTAGGTGTAAAGTGTACTGGCAGGGCAAGAGATAGCTGCCAGGTGTGAGAGAGAAACAAAAGGAAAGGGGGGGGGGGGAAAGGAGTGGAAAAATTACAAGAAAAAAATGTGTAATAGGGGCCGAGGTTATGATCTGAAATTGTTGAACTCGATATTGAGCCCAGAAGGCTGCAGAGTGCCTAATCGGAAGATGAGGTGCTGTTCCTCGAGTTTACGTTGAGCTTCCGTGGAACAATACAAGAGGCCAAGGACGGTGAGGTCTGAGTGGGAATGGAGCGGTGAATTAAAATGACAGGCGACCGGAAGCTCGGGGTCACCCTTACGGACTGAACGGAGGTGTTCCGCAAAGCGGTCACCCAATCTGCGTTTGGTCTCCCCAATGTAGAGGAGACTGCATCGTGAGCAGCGAATACAGTATACTAGATGGCAAGAAGTACAAGTAAATCGCTGTTTCACCTGGAAGGTGTGTTTGGGGCCCTCGACAGTGGGAAGGGGGGAGGTATAGGGACAGGTGTTACATCTCCTCCGCTTGCACGGGAAGGTGCCAGGCGAAGGGGAAGGGCTGTTTGGGGTGATAGAGGAGTGGACTGGGGTGTCTCGGAGGGAGCGGTCCCTACGGAATGCTGAAAGGGGAGGGGAGGGGAAGATACGTTTGGTGGTGGGATCACTTTGGAGGTAGCGGAAATGCCGGAGGATGATCCGTTGAATGTGGGGGCTGGTGGGGTGAAAGGTGAGGCTAATGGGAACCCTATCATGGTTCCAGGAGGGAGGGGCAGGGGTGAGGGCAGAAATGCGAGAGATGGAACTGACATGGTCGAGGGCAGTGTCAACCACGGTAGAGGGGAATCCTCGGTTGCGGAAAAAGGAAGACATGTCTGAAGCACTGGTGTGGAAGGTGGCATCGTCGGAGCAGATACGGCGGAGATGGAGAAACTGGGAGAATGGAATAGAGCCCTTACAGGAAGCGGGGTGGGAGGAAGTGTAGTCCAGGTAGCTGTGGGAGTCAGTGGGCTTGTAGTGAATATTGGTCGATAACCTATCCCCAGAGATGGAGACGGAGAAGTCGAGGAAGGGAAGGGAAGAGTCAGAGATGGACCATGTGAAGGTGAGGGAAGGGTGGAAATTGGAGGCAAAGTGAATGAAATTGTCAAGTTCAGGGCGAGAGCAGGAAACGGCACTGCTACAGTCATCAATGTATCGGAAAAAGAGGTGAGGGAGGGGACCCGTGTAGGACTGGAACACAGAATGTTCCACATAGCCCACGAAAAGGCAGGCATAGCTAGGACCCATGCGGGTATCCATGGCAACACCTTTGATTTGGAGGAAATGAGTGGAGTTAAAGGAGAAGTTGTTCAATGTGAGCACAAGTTCAGCCAGGCGGAGGAGGGTGGTGGTGGATGGGGACTGGTCGGGCCTCTGTTCAAGGAAGAAGTGGAGCGCCCTCAGGCCATCCGGGTGGGGGATGGAGGTGTAGAGTGATTGTACGTCCAGGGTGAAAAGGAAGCGGTTGGGGCCAGGAAACTGTTACCTGTTAAAGTGGCGGAGGGCGTCCGAAGAGTCGCGGATGTAGGTGGGAAGAGACTGGACAAGGGGAGAAAAGATAGAGTCAAGATAGGAAGAGATAGGTTCCATGGGGCAAGAACAGGCTGAAACGATCTCCCAGTTTCTCCGTCTCCGCCGTATCTGCTCCGATGATGCCACCTTCCACACCAGTGCTTCAGACATGTCTTCCTTTTTCCGCAACCGAGGATTCCCCTCTACCGTGGTTGACACTGCCCTCGACCGTGTCAGTTCCATCTCCCGCACTTCTGCCCTCACCCCTGCCCCTCCCTCCCGGAACCACGATAGGGTTCCCCTTGTCCTCACCTTTCACCCCACCAGCCTCCACATTCAACGGATCATCCTCCAGCATTTCCGCTACCTCCAAAGTGATCCCACCACCAAATGTATCTTCCCCTCCCCTCCCCTCCCCTTTCAGCATTCCGTAGGGACCGCTCCCTCCGAGACACCCTAGTCCACTCCTCTATCACCCCAAACAGCCCTTCCCCTTCGCCTGGCACCTTCCCGTGCAAGCGGAGGAGATGTAACACCTGCCCCTATACCTCCCCCCTTCCCACTGTCCAGGGCCCCAAACACCCCTTCCAGGTGAAACAGCGATTTACTTGTACTTCTCGCAATCTAGTATACTGTATTCGCTGCTCACGATGCGGTCTCCTCTACATTGGGGAGACCAAACGCAGATTGGGTGACCGCTTTGCGGAACACCTCCGTTCAGTCTGTAAGGGTGACCCCGAGCTTCCGGTCGCCTGTCATTTTAATTCACCGCTCCATTCCCACTCGGACCTCACCGTCCTTGGCCTCTTGTATTGTTCCACGGAAGCTCAACGTAAACTCGAGGAACAGCACCTCATCTTCTGATTAGGCACTCTGCAGCCTTCCGGGCTCAATATCGAGTTCAACAATTTCAGATCATAACCTCGGCCCCTATTACACATTTTTTCTTGTAATTTTTCAACTCCTTCCCCCCCCCCCCCCTCTTTCCTTTTGTTTCTCTCTCACACCTGGCAGCTATCTCTTGCCCTGCCAGTACACTTTACACCTAATCTCAGCCAATTACCATCTCGTCTAGCTCTTTTGTTTCTTTCACTTCTTTTGTCCGATCGCAGCCCTGCCTTCGATCTAATTTCTTTTCTTTCCAGTTTTGAAGAAGGGTTCGACCCGAAACGTCAACTCAAATTTCTCTCCATGGATGTTGCCTGACCTGCTGAGTTTTTCCAGCATTTTCTGTTGTTATTTCGGATTTCCAACATCTGCAGTATTTTGCTGTCGTACTAGAGTGAGGAGGATAGTGATAGACTTCAAGAACACATAGACAGGCTGGTGGAATGGGCGGACACGTGGCAGATGAAATTTAACGCAGAAAAGTGTGAAGTGATACATTTTGATAGGAAGAACGAGGAGAGGCAATATAAACTAAAGGGTACAATTCTAAAGTGTGTGCATGAACAGAGAGACCTGGGGGTATGTGTGCACAAATCATTGAAGGCAGCAGGGCAGGTTGAGAAAGCGTTTAAAAAAGCATACGGGATCCTGGGCTTTATAAATAGAGGCATAGAGTCCAAAAGCAAGGAAGTTATGATGAACCTTTATAAAACACTGGTTCTGCCTCAACTGGAGTATTGTGTCCAATTCTGGGCACCGCACTTTATGAAGGATGTGAAGGCCTTAGAGAGGGTGCAGAAAAGGTTTACAAGAATCATTCTAGGGATAAGGGACTTCAGTTACATGGATAGACTGGAGAAGCTGGGGTCATTCTCCTTAGAGCAGAGAAGGTTGAGAGGAGATTTGATGGAGGTGTTCAAAATCATGAGGGTTCTGGACAGAGTAGATAGAGAGAAACTGTTCCCATTGGCGGAAGGGTCGAAAACCAGAGGACACAGATTTAAGGTGATTGGCAGAAGAACCAAAGGCGACATGAGGAAAAACTTTTTTACTCAGCGAGTGGTTAGGATCTGGAATGCACTGCCTGAAAGGGTGGTGGAGGCAGATTCAATCACGGCTTTCAAAAGGGAATTGCAGGGCTATGGGGAAAAGGCGGGGCAGTGGGACTAGCTGAAGTGGTTTTGCAGAGAGCTGGCATGGGCTCGATGGGCCGAATGGCCTCCTTCTGTGCTGTCACCATTCTATGATTCTATATATGTCAAATAAATCAGCTTTGTTTCAAACACAACGTGTTGAGTCCTTGACGTCTCCAAGATAAGAGGAGTCTATTTGATGTCCTCTTACTGACTGCTCCATTTTTGGGCTTTTTCACCTTTCTAATTATTTCAGTTCTCGTACCTTCGGATACTCTCATGGACAAGTCCCAGCTCCCCATACATTCCAGAGTGCCTCTCCTAGCCTTGGTATCCAGGGAAGGTATCGGTAACACGCCCGGGATCACTAAACACAAAACCCAGTCTGTTAATCACTTTCAGCTACTGGACTTCATGTGTGACCCACAGCATCTCACTCACCTTTGATGTGTGAATAGAGCATCATGCCTGCAAAGCGGATTGTAAATTTAAATCCACTCAGAAAATGTATTTAACAAAATACAAACAAATAAACACGTCACGGCCTAATAATCCAGCTCTATGTTCACAGGAGGAAGCCTGTTATCTAACTCCTCGAGTGGACAAAATAATGAAAGATCCCAAATGTAAGAGTCCCTCGAATTCTTTGTTAATACCTTTCAAATCCTGAATGGTTCCTGCCTTATTCTAGAATTCCCCATCCCTGTGGGAGTCAATATTGGTCAAAAACTACTAATTGAAAATTTCTCTCTTTCAGTTGTTTCAAACTGACCAGGTCCTTCACTCAGAGAATCTCCAAGGAGACTCTTTGATTTAAACACAGCTCCCCCCTCTTTTATATCCGGGAATTTGAATACCTGACCACTCAAATTTAAAAGGACCCTTCAGTGATATACAGATTGAACCAATCACACAGCTCTGGTGTGGAAGACTGCTAATGTGGTACCCTTGTTTAAAAAGGGAGAAAAGGATAGACTGAGTAATTACAGGCCAGTCAGCCTAACCTCGGTGGTGGGAAAATTATTGAAAAGAATTCTGAAGGACAGGATAAATCTTCATTTAGAAAGACACGGATTAATCAAGAATAGTCAGCATGGATTTGTTAAGGGAAGGTCGTGTCTGACAAATTTGATTGAATTTTTTGAGGAGGTAACAAGGAAGATAGATGAGGGTAGTGCATTTAATGCAATGTATATGGACTTTAGCAAGGCTTTTGTTAAGGTTCCACATGGCAGACTGGTCACGAAGTTAAAAGCCCATGGGATCCAGGGCAAAGTGTCAAGTTGGATTCAAAACTGGGTCGGAGACAGGAAGCAGAGGGTAATGGTTGATGGGTGTTTTTGTGACTGGAAGGCTGTTTCCAGTGGGGTTCCGCAGGGCTCAGTACTAGGTTCCTTGCTTTTTGTGGTATATATCAATGATCCAGACTTGAATATAGGGGGTATGAGTAAGTAGTTTGCAGATGATGCTAAAATCGGCTGTGTGGTTGATACTGAAGAAGGAAGCTGTAGACTGCAGGAAGATACCAATAAATTGGTCAGGTGGGCAGAACAGTGGCAAATGGAATTCAATCCGGACAAGTATGAGGTAATGCATTTGGGGAGGGCTAACAATGAAAGGGAATACACATTAAATGGTAGGACACTGAGTAGTGTAGAGGAACAAAGGGACCTTGGAGTGAATGCCCCTTTATCAACTTGTCCTCCCACTTTTAAAGGTTTGTGTATCTGAACCGCTTGTAGGTTTTAGAGATATTAACATAACATGGTTAAAATATATTAGCATAAAATGTCTGATAGAATGTGTATTTTGGGAAAGAGAAGTTTAGTCTGAGTTAGAAACTCAAACAGGCATTTCACTGCAGACAGGTCGCCATGGCAACACTGATAAGACATTCCATTCACTGAATCGACTGGTTGGAATCTGTAATCAGATCAGGAGAAAGAACAGGGTTTGTCTGTTACTAACCACAATATAAGCTTAAACCAGAGTGAGTAATAGAATAGACTAGATTATAATGTGTGATGTTTATACCTATAATTGTGAAACTATAAGAAATAACATAATTAACAGCAGGCAGGGTAGTTTAGGGAAAATGAGAAAATTACTGAAGAAAAGTAACTGCTGGGAACCAGGGAATGTGTCCTTGTAAATCACAGATTAGAGAAATTCCAGTTGTCTTTTCCTCGCTTCCTGCCAAAACCCAGAGTCCGGTGCCAGAGATGGATCACTGCAGGGTATAAAAGTGAGGGGATCCTGATGTAAGGGGGCAGTCGGGACTGGAGATCAAGCTCAGGGCGCCCGAGGTTCCATCCAGTGGGCTGACCTCGTGTAAGTTACTTTGGACACGCGGGACTTGCATGTTTACTCTGATAGAGGATCAATGTAAGGTACGGTGGAGGACAGAGAATCTGCTCATCTTATATTTCTTAGTAAGGTGTTAAAGTTGCTGAGGCTAGACTCTCGAACCTGCTAAATAATAAGACAAGGCATTAGCTAGAATCTTACACCTCTTTACTGTTCTGCTCCTCTACTGCTTTTAAAGCTTTTCCATTTAATTTACTTTTCCTACTATTTTCTTCCTCCCAAAATGTATCACCTCACATTTGTCAGTGGTAAATTTCATCTGACATCTACCTGCCCCATTTACTAACCTGTGTATTCACACTGAAGTCACTTAACATTATCCGCCTCCCCACAACTACCCGCCAGTTTAAGACACAAACTCCAGGACAACCAGGAAGTGCTGGGAAAGCCCCAGTGAGTCAGGGAGCGTCTGTAAATGGAGGTGAAATGGTGACTGGTCAGGGAGCGTCTATAAATGAAGGAGAAATGGAGACTGGTCAGGGAGCGTCTGTAAATGGAGGAGAAATGGAGACTGGTCAGGGAGCATCTGTAAATAGAGGAGAAATGGTGAGTGGTCAGGAAGCGTCTGTAAATGAAGGAGAAATGGTGAGTGGTCAGGGAGCGTCTGTAAATGAAGCCGAAATGTAGACTGGTCAAGGAGTGTCTGTAAATGAAGGAGAAATGGTGAGTGGTCAGGGAGCGTCTGTAAATGAAGCCGAAATGTAGACTGGTCAAGGAGTGTCTGTAAATGAAGCTGAAATGATGCCGCATTAGGAGCATATAAAGAAGTAGAAATAGTAAACAGTTAGGAGGACATAGATGGACTGGTGGAATGGGCAGACACATGGCTGATGTAATTCAGTGCAGAGAAGTGTAAAGTAATGCATTTTGGAAGGTCGAAAGAGGAATGGCAATATAAACTAAATGGTACAATTTTAAATCGGGTGCAGGAACAGAGAGACCTGGGATTGTGTGTACACAAATCTTTGAAGATGGCAGGACAAGTTAATTGTTAAAATAGCACACAGGATCCTTGGCTTTATTAACAGGAGCATAGAGTACAAAAGCAAGGAAGTTATGCTGAACCTTTATAAATCTCTAGTTCGAGTATTGTGTCCAATTTTGGGCACCACACTTCAGACAAGACATCAAGGCCTTGGCGAGGGTGCAGAGGAGATTTACTCGGATGGTGCCAGGGATGAGGGGGCTCAGTTATCTGGAGAGACTGGAGAAGCTGAGATTGTTCGCCTTTGTGCAGAGGTTAAGGGGAGATTTAATAGGGGTGTTCAGAATTATGAGGGGTTTTCATAGAGTTGATAGGATAGTAGATGTTTCCACTGGCAGGAGGGTCGGTAATCAGAGGACACAGAATTAAAATAATTGAGCAAAAAGCCAGGGGGGAGGTGGGGAGAGATTTTTAAATCAGTGACTTGTTGTGATCTGGAATGCACTGCCTGAATGGCTGGTGGAAGCAGATTCAATAGTAACTTTCGAAAGGGAATTGGATAAGTACTTCCCAAGGAATATTTTCCAGTCTATGGGGAAAGAGCCGGGGAATGGGACTAATTGAATGGCTCTTTCAGAGAGCAGCACAGGTATGATGGATGAATGGCCTCCTCCTGTGCTGTATGATTCTGTGAAATGGTGACGGTCACAGAGTGTCTGTAGAAGAAGGTGAAATGGAGAGTGTTCAGGGAGAGCCTAGCACCAAAACAGGGAGATATTACAGATGGACAGGGAGGGACGGAGTGTTGGAAAGAGCGGGAGAGATCACAGACACCCATACAGAGTCATCAGCTTCAGGGGAGGAGGGGGAGGAGAGGGAGGGGGACCAGTGAGTGTAGAACTGAACCCAGCCAGAGTCAGCACCTTCAGGGGAGGAGAGGGATGGGAACCAGTGAGTGTAGAACTGAACCCAGCCAGAGCCAGCACCTTCAGAGGAGGAGTGGGAGGGGAACCAGTGAGTGTAGAACTGAAACCAGCCAGAGTCAGCACCTTCAGGGGAGGAGAGGGAGGGGAACCAGTGAGTGTAGAACTGAACCCAGCCAGAGTCAGCACCTTCAGGGGAGGAGAGGGAGGTGAACCAGTGAGTGTAGAACTGACCCGAGCCAGAGTCAGTACCTTCAGGGGAGGAGAGGGAGAGGAACCAGTGAGTGTAGAACTGAACCCAGCCAGGGTCAGCACCTTCAGGGGAGGAGAGAGAGGGGAACCAGTGAGTGTAGAACTGAACCCAGCCAGAGTCAGCACCTTCAGGGGAGGAGAGGGAGGGGAACCAGTGAGTGTAGAACTGAACCCAGCCAGAGTCAGCACCTTCAGGGGAGGAGAGAGAGGGGAACCAGTGAGTGTAGAACTGAACCCAGCCAGAGTCAGCACATTCAGGGGAGGAGAGGGTGGGGAACATGAGGAAAAACTTAGAAAAATATCAAACCAAAAACACAGACATCCAGAAAACGAGGAATTACACCTTACTTATTGTCAGACACTAACACAATACAGAAACACACTCAGAACCAAAAAAGAGCAATATATTAAGAATACACTCAGCTCCATTGAGGAATCCATTGATTCCAATTGTTTCTGGGACAACGGGAATACATTACACAAAAAACAACACGACGAATTGGCCATTCAAAATGGAGACACATGGGAAAACCACTTTGAAAAATTATACCAGAAAAACACACTAAGGTCAGAGCAACACCAAATATGCAAAAAACTGGAAAAGCTCGAAATGGCCATAAAAGATAACCAAAACCCGCTAGACTCCATAATAACAGAAAAAGAACTTTTTGAAAAACTCAAGGACCTGCGACCAGGAAAAGCTTGCGGGGCAGACGGCATACTAAGCGAGATGATTAAACACACAGACGATAAAATGAAACTGGCTATCCTAAAACTCTTCAACTTGGTTCTGAGTGTCGGTTACTTCCCTGATATCTGGAACAAAGGACTCATAACGCCCATATACAAAAGTGGGGACAAAGTCGACCCAAATAACTATCGAGGCATCTGTGTAAACAGTAACCTGGGGAAGGTATTCTGTAGCATCATAAACAAAAGACTTATAAACTTCCTTGAGGAGCACAATGTCTTGAGTAAAAGCCAAATTGGATTCCTGCCAAACTATAGAACATCAGATCATATCTTCACCCTACAGACCCTAATTGACAAACACGTTCATCAAAACAAAAGCAAAATCTACGCATGCTTTATAGATTTCCAGAAGGCTTTCGACTCCATCTGGCATGACGGTTTTTTCCTGAAACATATCGAAAGCGGGGTAGGGGGAAAAACATATGATGTAATTAAATCAATGTATACAAACAACAAATGTGCAGTTAAAATTGGAGACAAACAAACAAAATACTTCCCACAGGGGCGGGGGTTGACGCAGGGCTCGCCAATCTCACCGACACTCTTTAATATTTACATAAATGAATTGGCAAAACTACTTGAACAATCTACAGCACCCGGCCTCACCCTATATGAATCCAAGGTTAAATTCCTCCTCTATGCAGACGACCTGGTTCTGCTGTCACCAACTAAGGAGGGTCTACAGCAGAACCTGGATCTGCTGGAGTCGTACTGCCAGACTTGGGCCCTGACAATAAATCCCCAAAAAACTAAAGTCCTTGTGTTCCAGCAAAGATCCAGACATCAGGGACCCAAAATAAATTTCACACGAGGAACAACCAAAATTGAACAAACCACTAACTACACATACTTGGGCTTAAAAATCAGTTCTACGGGAAATTTCAAACTGGCTGTGAATGAACTGAAAGAGAAAGCAAGAAGGGCTTTCTAAGCCATTAAAAAATCAATCCAAATAGAAATCCCAATTAGCATTTGGCTCAAAATTTTCAAATCAGTAATTGAACCAATTGCACTCTATGGCAGTGAGGTGTGGGGACCGCTAACACAACAAGAATTTGCAAAATGGGACAAACACCCAATTGAGATCCTACATGCAGAATTCTGTAAAAGTATCCTCCGGACTCAAAGGAAAACCATAAACAATGCATGCAGGGCAGAACTAGGCCAATATCCATTAATAATCACTATCCAAAAAAGAGCCACCAAATTTTGGAAACACCTAGAAATGAGCAACCCCCAATGCTATCATTACGAAGCCCTGAAATGCCAAGAGAGGACCATAAAGAAGAATACCCTCAGTCAACTAGTCCTGGGACTCAGTGAAGTAACTACTAACACTACTAACAATAACCAGCCCCAGGACAGTGACAGCGTAACACAAAGAATTCGACCCAACACAATCGTCGCTAAGCAAAAGGAAAAATATCTGTCATATTGGGCAGAAACAACAAAAACCCAAAGCAAACTCAATTGCTACTTGGCCCTAAACAGACAATACAACATGGCTGATTACCTGACCATGGTAAAGGATAGCAAACTAAGAAAAACTTTGACAATGTACAGACTTAGTGAACATAACCTGGCGATCGAAAAAGGTAGACACAGACAGACCCGGCTACCAAGAGAGGACAGGATATGCTCTCACTGCAGTCAGGGAGTGGTGGAGACAGAGATGCACTTCCTCACAGCTTGTAGAAAATATCAGGGCATAAGGGAGAATTTCTACCCAAAATTCACAAAAATATGCCCGGAATTCAGAAATTTGAATGACGACCAAAAACTCCCATACCTACTAGGGGAAGAGACAAATTGCGTAACACTAGCGGCACACTATGTTACAGCTTGCCATAAACAGAGGGACAACCACTAAAGATAAGAAAAGAGTATATATAAATTATATGAAAGTATATTTATCTATCTGCACTGTGGGGTTTCTGTGATTTCTGTGATTACACTCAGGGATATATCTGTTTATACACTGTATGGATAGATCTGTATTTTTGTGAACAAACATGAATGTTTTCCGATGCTTTGGCAACATAAGATGTAACTTGTCATGCCAATAAAGCGATTTGAATTGAATTGAATTGAGTGTAGAACTGAACCCAGCCAGAGTCAGCACCTAGAATTGTCTGTTCTGATTTTCTATCCTTGATTTGCTGTGATGACATTTTTAAACTCCTTTTACAGGCTGTAAGACCGCAAACTCAAACCAAACATCAGGTCAAGATCTGACAGTCACTTCATTCATCAGGACCTGAATATCATTGGCCTTTGAATGTGGAAGGAGAAATGTTTGTCTGTTCTGTCTGTGGGAAAAGATGTCAAACATCAGTGTGACTGGAAAAGCACCGAGACACCCATACCCGAGTGAGAGTGTTCCAGTGCACTGACTGTGGAAAGAGCTTTAACCAGTTACACAGCCTGAAAAAACATCGCACCATTCACAGCGGGGAGAAACCGTACACATATTCTGTGTGTGGACGAGGCTTCAACTGATCATCCAACCTGGAGAGACACAAGGACACCCGCACCACAGAGAAACCGTGGAATTGTGGGGACTGTGGGAAGGGATTTAATTACCCGTCCCAGCTGGAAACTCATCAACGGTGTCACACTGGGGAGAGACTGTTCAGTTGTTCTCACTGCCTGAAGACTTTCAAAGAATCATCAAACGTGCTGAAACACCAGCAAATTCACACTGGGGAGAGGCCATTCACCTGCTCATTGTGTGAGAAGGGATTTTCTCAGTCCAACCACCGGCTGACACACCAGTGAGTTCACAGTGATGAGAGACCATTCAGGTGCTCTCACTGTGCAACCTACTGAAACACCAGCGAGTTCACACCAGGGAGAGGTCGTTTACCTGCTCCGTATGTGGGAAAGAATTCACTCGTTCATCTAACATGTTGACACACCAGCGAGCTCACACCAGGGAGAGGTTATTCTCCTGCTCCGTATGTGGGAAAGAATTTACTCATTCATCCAACATGCTGACACACAAGCGAGTTCACACTGGGGAGAGGTCGTTCACTTGCTCTGTGTATGGGAAAGGATTTGCTCATTCTTCCCACCTGCAGACACACCAGCGAGTTCACACTGAGGAGAAGCCGTTCACCTGCTCTGTGTGTGGGATGAGATTCACTCAGTCATCCAACTTCCAGGCACACCAACTTGTTCACACTAATAAGAAACCTTTTAAATGTTCTGAGTGTGAGAAAAGCTTTAAAAGCACAAAGGATCTGCTGATACACCAGCGAGTTCACACTGGGGAGAGGCCGTTCACCTGCCCCAAGTGTACAAAGGGATTCACTAATTTATCCAACCTGCGGACACACCAACGAGTTCACACTGGAGAGAGGCCGTTCACCTGCTCCGTGTGGGAGAAGGGATTCACTCAGTCATCCAAACTGCAGACACACCAGCAAATTCACAAGTGACTGCACGGGTTGGATTCTGTTCTTATTTACGCTGTTAATCATATCCAGGACTGAACCATGTTCATTCTGACAGTTGGGGTTAGTTTCAGCTGATGTCAGTAACCCCTATAACTGGGCTGGAGTTTAATCTGGATCAGTGTCAAATAAATGAGCTTTGTTTCACACACACGCAGTGTCTCGGGTCCTTGATATCTCGACAATAAGATGAGCTGATTGAGGGCTTGTTACAAACTGAGCGGAATCCATCTGAGAACTGAGATTCCACAACTTGTTAAAAGATGGATCTACAAGATGTCCAAGTCTGACAGGACAGAAAATTCTATTATATCACAGGGTCCACTTCAACCATCCAGGGCAGTGAGCCCCTGTAATATTGGATTTTAACCTATGGGAAATATTCTGATAATCTGTTATTGTCACGGGGCAAAGCAGCCTTGTTACTTTAACATCAGTTTAATCAAACTCAATGGGCAATCCGATCTCCAAAGGGAAACGTCTCCTTAAAGCCGACGGTGTCGGCAGTTCTGCAGCTCATTTCTCAGTGTGAGCGTGTCAGAATGAAAAGCTTTAACAACAGCCGGTGTTTAACAAAGGGAGACCTCACCAGACCAAAGGCCATTGGTGGAGTTTAATGGGCTGTTTGTGTCACTGGGCTACAGGAGGCCATTTTTAACTGAAGGAAAACTGGTCACAGCAAACAGAGAGTTTAACAGGCTGTCCCTGACGAAGCCCCACCTTCTCTCTCTCTCACTATTTATGGGTACTGCTGCAGTAGTTGTTCCTCTGACCTTTCCTCTCTTGTCCCTCCTACACCCCTAATACACGGCCCGACACAATCTCCCTCCCCCGACATCCTCACTGTGCTGGAATCCACACCAGTCTCCCCATCAGCTCCTTGTTCTCTCCCTGGATCCTAAAACTACTGAACTCAGTCTTCCCCTCCTGAAGTCTACAGGCTCTAAAGCTGAAGCTTGGTGTCCCTCAGTCCCGACTCCTTGATTTACCTCCCCTTCTCTCCTCCTCTTTCCCCCTTGGTTGTGTTCCACACTCTGGGCCTTGGGCCTTCCCCGGGGATTCTCAGTATGAACAGGTGGGATGTGTTTGGAGACAGGGTGTCCCGGCTCTCCACATTTAAAGGGACAAGGAGATGACCAGCTGGGCTGAATGGCCCTGCTTTATGACATCACTGCAGTGCCTAGCAACCAGCCTCCCTGAGCCCTGCTCATTATGGGCTGGGTTTAGCTCAGTGCTGTTACAGGAAGGGAAACAGGAGCAGGATTCGCCCCGTGTGGAGCCCAGGATTAATGGGGAGAGGTTCAGGATCAATTTATACCTTATTGAGTGAGAAATGTCATTGTCCCGGACACTCCCTGTCCCTCGGTATCTGTGTCGGGGAGCGGCTGATGGGTTTACTCTGTATCTAACCCGTGCTGTACCCGACTGGAGCGTGTTTGAAGCTGACACTAGGGGCTCAGCTCCACGAGCACAACATTTAACCCAAAGATGATCTGATAAACCCATCAGCTTCTCCCCTGGACACAGGTCCTGAAGGACAGGGATTGTCTCTGATATTTTGGTCAGTGTTGTTGATCAAGTTTAAACACCTCGCTCACATCTCCTCTCACCATGCTTTGTTCTAATGAGAAGTGCCCCAGTTTCTCTCGTCTCTCCTCCTGGGAAAGAGAAGTTCACCTCAGTTAGAAACTCAAACAGGCGCTTCACTGCAGACAGGCCATCATGAGGAAACATTTCTTTACCCAGCGAGTTATTATGATCTGAAATGCACTGCCTGAAAGGGTGGAGGAAGCAGATTCAAGAGTAACTTTCAAAAGGGAATTGGATAAATATTTGAAGGGACAACATTTACTGGGATATGGGGAAAGAGCAACGGAGTGGGATTAATTGGATAGCTCTCATAAGAGCTGGCACAAGCATGATGGGTCGAATGGCTACCTTTTGTGCTGCATCATTCTCTGATTCTCTGATAACTAAAGCCTGTCATCCGTGGTATAACCTCAGTGAATTTATTCTGCAGCCTCTCTGTGGCCCCGACATCCTTCCTAATGTAAGATGCCCAAAACTTATTCTAACTGCAGCCGAACCAATGGTTTTGTTTTCTACGCCCCATTTATAAAAAACCTCGGGTAACATTTTTAAACCACTTTACAAACTTGTCCTCCATCTTTTAAAGATTTGTGTATCTGATCTCCCTGTAGATTTTAGAGATATTAACATAACATGGTTAAAATACATTGACATCAAATGTCTGATATAATATGTATTATGGGAAAGAGAAGTTTAGTCTGAGTTAGAAACTCAAACAGGCGTTTCACTGCAGACAGGTCGCCATGGCAACACTGATAAGACATTCCATTCACTGAATCGACTGGTTGGAATCTGTAATCAGATCAGGGGAAAGAACAGGTTTTGTCTGTTATTAACCACAATATAAGCTTAGAATCATAGAATGGTTACAGCACAGAAGGAGGCAATTCGGCCCGTCGAGCCCGTGCCGGCTCTCTGCACGAGCACTTCAGCTAGTCCCACTCCCCCACCCTTTCCCTGTAACCCTGCAAATTTCTTTACTTTAGGTACTTATCCAATTCCCTTTTGAAAGCAGTGATTGAATCTGCCTCCACCACCCTTTCAGACAGTGCATTCCAGATCCTAACCACTCGCTGCGTAAAAAGTTTTTCCTCATGTCGCCTTTGGTTCTTCTGCTAATCCCCTTAAATCTGTGTCCTCTGATTCTCGACCCTTCCGCCAATGGGAACAGTTTCTCTCTATCTACTCTGTCCAGAATCCTCATGATTTTGAACACTTCTATCAAATCTCCTCCCAACCTTCTCTGGTCTAGGGAGAACAACCCCAGCTTCTCCAGTCTATCCACGTAACTGAAAGCCCTCATCCCTGGAAACATTATTGTAAATATTTTCTGCACCCTCTCTAAGGCCTTCACATCCTTCCTAAAGTGCGGTGCACAGAATTGGACCCAATACTCCAGTTGAGGCCGAACCAGTGTTTTATGAAGGTTCATCATAACTTCCTTGCTTTTGGACTCTGTGCCTTCCTTGCTTTTGTTGCTGGCTCCAGACACCGGAGCGGTTCCTGTGTGTTCAGCTCTCAGCTGCAGTCAGTACCTGGGCCGGGCTCAGCACTTTACCCGGCACATCCCTGTCCACGTTGTCATACTTGACACGGAGGGGCTGCGCAGGCTTCTCGTCCACCTCGGTCAGGGTGAGAGGTCGCGTCCGCTCATGCAAGTCTACGGGCATGTTGCGGCCGCACTGCGGACAGCCCGGGCTTAGGCTGCGCGAGCTGGAGCCGCGTGAGCTACACCGGAGAAGGTTGAGATTCCAGAAATAGTGGGGAACCAAGGGGCTAATGAGAGTGAGGAACGTAAAGTAATTAATATCAGTCCAGAAAACGTACTTGAGAAACTAACGGGACTAAAAGCCGACAAATCCCCTGGACCTGACGGCCGACATCCTAGGGTTCTAAAAGAGGTGGCTGCGGAGATAGTGGATGCATTGGTCGTGATCTTCCAAAATTCACTGGATTCTGGAAAGGTCCTCGTGGAATGGAAGGTAGCAAATGTAACACCACTATTCAAGAAAGGAGGGAGAGAGAAAACAGGGATCGACAGGCCAGTTAGCCTGACATCAGTCATCGGGAAAATGCTGCAATCCATTATTAAGGAAGTGGAACAGGGCACTTAGAAAATGATAATATGATTTAGGCAGAGTCAACATGGTTTTATGAAAGGAAAATTGTGTTTGACAAATTTATAAGAGTTTTTTGAGGATGTAACTAGCAGGGTAGATAAAGGGGAACCGGTGGGTGTAGTTGGATTTCCGAAAGGCATTCGGTAAGGTATCACATAAAAGGTTGTTACGCATGGGGTTGTGGGTAATGTATTATCATGGAGAGAGGAATGGTTAACGGACAGAAAACTGAGAGTAGGGAGAAATGGGTCATTTTCCAGTTGGCAGGCTGTAACTAGTGGGGTGCCGCAAAGATCAGTGTTGAGGCCTCAGCTATTTACAATCTATATTAATAACTTAGATGAAGGGACCGAGTGTAATGTATCCAAGTTTGCTGATGATACAAAGCTAGGTGGGACAGTAAGCTGTGAGGAGAACACAGAGTCTGCAAAGGGATATAGATAGACTAAGTGAGTGGGCAGTAAGGTGGCAGATGGAGTGTAATGTGGGGAAATGTGAGGTTATTCACTTTGGTAGGAAGAATAGGAAAACAGAATATTGTTAAGGTGACAAACTATTAAATGTTGGACCTGAAACGTTAACTCTGTTTCTCTCTCCACAGATGCTGCCTGGCCTGCTGAGTTTTTCCAGCGTTTCTGTTGTTATTTCAGATTCCCAGCATCCACAGTATTTTGCTATTGTATTAAATGTTGGTGTTTAGAGAGATTTAGGTGTCCTCGTACAAGAAACTCAGAGAGTGCAGCCAGTTCCTGCAGCAAGAACGCATTCAACTCAAATGATACCAACATTAAAGGGTCAAACGGCTGGTCTGTAAAGGCAGTTTTGTGAAATTGACCAATCATAAAAACTGACCAAACTTCGTATCCCAGCATCACCTGAGGAACCAGCGAGACTTTTAAAGGGAACGTGTAATACACGCTCTGGATTAAACAGCATAAGAACCACAGACACGACTCCTTTTACTTCATGAATATGCTAATCCAGGAAGTGGCTGGAACAATCGAACCACACAATGGCCTGTGTTTGTGTAAATTCAACTGACGGTCCTGTCCAGCGAAACTCCTTGCTCCAGCTGTTAACCACACTTACAATTGGCTCCACCGAGTCTGGAACATCTTTTGGAAATGTTAATTCCAGGAGTGTTGCTGGATTGAAACCCATTCACTAACCTTTAGTGTGGAAGCAAGTCATCCTCGGTTCCGAGGGACTGCCTAAGAAGACAAACCTTTCAAACTGATGATAAGCAAGGAACTGTCGAATCAAGACATTTCTTTGTGTGATAATGGTCGAACATCCAACAGGATGAAGACATTTCTTTTTGTATTGTAAGCGCAGGCAGCGCAAGGAGGGCACGTCAACCCAAGCACCCCACCCACCCGCCCCTTCAACCACCGTCTGCCCCACCTGTGACAGAGACTGTTCAGTTCAGTTCAGTTCAGTTCAAATGCTTTATTGGCATGAAAGTTTACAGAGAACCATATTGCCAAAGCTTACATAGCAAAAAGGTACAGTTTTCCAACATTCTGTAGGTGTCAATCGATTTGACATTTGTTGGGTATATACAATATTACTTTTAAACAATATTAATTTTAAACAGTCTTTCTACTTCATTTGGTACGTTCAATATTAATTTTAAACAGCCTTACTTTTAAACAGTCCTCAGGTTGTGACATGTTGTTACATATTTAGCCCCAAGGTATGGTCTGTCTCCTTCTCCTAGGACTAATCTCAATTTTGACAGATCATCCAATTCCTTGAAATCTGGGGTTGTTTGGCTTAGCTTGTTGAATAATATGTTTCTTGATGTGTTGAATTTTTCGCATTTTAGGAGGAAATGCATTTCTGTTTCAACCTCGCCAGCCAGACATTGATCGCATATTCTATTCTCTCTAGGCTGCCAGGATTTCTTGTATCTGCCTTTTTCAATTTCCAGTTGGTGGTCGCTTAGTCTGTACCTGGTGAGGGTCTGTCTCTGTTTTGTGTCTCTGATGGTCGACTGTAGGTCCCGCATTGGACTCATCAGTCACCTGAGAACTCATTGTTAGTGTGGAAGCAAGTTATCCTCGGTTCCGAGGGACTGCCTAAGAAGAAGAAGTATGGTTTGAAATCGAACAGAATGGCAGAAAAACGAGATTAAGATGGTACAATCAAAAGGGGAAGGGTTTGTGTCAATCTATTGTCACGGGCTTTGATCTTTTGTATTATAAAAGGGTGTGTTTAGAAAGGGAACAGGGCAACTTGTGAGGAAAACTGCGGAGGGTTTAATCACCCGTACAGATGGAAACAGACTTCTCCACTTGATCGCCGGGGTGAGTGGTGTGAGAAATTAAATAGTTAAAGGGAACGGTGTATGTTGGTATTGTTTGGAGTTATAAGGGAAGAGTGCATTGATGTTTGTATGTTATTGGTAGTACAATAAACAGTTAAAGACATAAGAACATAAGAAATAGGAGCAGGAGTAGGCCAACCGGCCTCTCGAGCCTGCTCCGCCATTCAATAAGATCATGGCTGATCTGATCCTAACCGCCAATCTACTATCACAGAACCATCTCCTGAATCTAACAGAATTAGACACACGAAATAGGAGCAGGATCAGGCTACACGGCCCCTGGGCCCACTCCGCTACCCACAGGGCCATGACCGATCCAAACCTAGACTCATGTCCAAATTCCTGCCCGCTCCCCGTAACCCTTTATTCCCTTTACTTCTAAGAAACTGTCTATTTCTGTTTTAAATTTATGTAATGATGTAGCTTCTACAGCTTTTTGGGGCAGCACATTCCATGGACCTACCACCCTCTGAATGAAGTAGTTCCTCCTCATCTCAGTTTTGAAAGAGCAGCCCCTTATTCTAAGACTATGCCCCCTAGTTCTAGTTTCACCCATCATCGGGAACATCCTCCCCGCATCCACCTGATCCAACCCCTTCACAATCTTATATGTTTCAATAAGATCGCCTCTCATTCTTCTGAACTCCAATGAGTAGAGTCCCAATCTACTCAGCCTCTCCTCATATGTCCATCCCCTCATCCCCGGGATTAACCGAGTGAACCTTCTTTGTACTGACTCGAGAGCAAGTATGTCTTTTCTTAAGTATGGACACCAAAACTGTATGCAGTTGTACTGAGTTTGTGAGCCTTGACCATTTTACTCCACCCGGAAGGGGTTCAAGTCGGATTCTGGAATTATAAAACAGAAGGTGCGGGTTTACCTACCAACAAGAGTTAGCATGCAGATACATCAAGCAATTAGAAAGGCAAATGGCATGTTGGTCTTTATTGCAAGGGGGTTGGAGTATAAGAGTAAGAAAGTCTTGCTCCAATTGTACAGGTCCTTGGTGAGACCACACCTGGAGTACTGTGCACAGTTTTGGTCTCCTTGTCAAAGGAAGGATATACTTGCCTTGGAGGCGGTGCAACGAAGGTTCACTGGATTGATTCCTGGGATGAGAGGGCTGTCCTATGATGAGAGATTGTGTAGAATGGGCCTATACTCTCTGGAGTTTAGGAGAATGAGAGGTGATCTCATTGAAACATGTAAGATTCTGAGGGGGATTGACAGGGTAGATGCTGAGAGGTTGTTTCCCCTGGCTGGAGTATCTAGAACCAGGGAGCAGATTCTCAGGATAAGGGATCGGCCATTTAAGACCGAGATGAGGAGGAATTTCTTCACTTAGAGGGTTGTGAATCTTTGGAATTCACTGCCCCAGAGGGTTGTGGAGGCTGAGTCTTTGAGCATATTCAAGGCTGAGAGAGATAGATTTTTTGGACCCTAGGGAAAGCAAGGGATATGGGGATAGGGTGGGAAAGTGGAGTCGAGGGCGAAGGTCATCCATGATCTTATTGAATGGCAGAGCAGGCTCGAGGGGCCGAATGGCAGACTCCAGCTCCTAATTCTTATGTTAATGTTCTTATACTCCCGACATTTGATAGGCTCTGTGCTGCTTACCCACAATCCTTATTGTTTGCACTGAGCTGTTTTCCCACAGCTCCGCCCTCCCGCAATAAATAAGGGCATCGCTGCCAGTTAGTAATAAGAGGTGGTGCTGGGCGGAGCGCTGTGTCAGACCCACCTCCCTTATCCTGTAACAGACCAGGGTTCCTGGGGACAGACCCCACAGACCCATCTACCTTATCCTGTAACAGACCAGGGTTCCTGGGGACAGACCCTGTGGTGTATGTAACCTGTTCCACCTTAAGAGAACTTAAGCCTGTTCCACCTTAAGAGATGTACTACTTTCTCTGGCTGCTGTATACGTAATACCGGTGGTGACCACCGGTATATAAGCACTGTGTAGTAATATTGTATTTTAGTATAGTCCTGACCTCCAACCAGTAAAGACCTGTTGAACTTTAATCTTGTAGTCTGTGTTAGTAATTACAACTAGAACACACAGACTTAACAGTGGCGACGAGTCCGATTCTTACCCTGTGGCAGTTTATATCCACGGCGGCTTCGTCCACAGAACGGACGTCGAAGAGAGGCTTCCACCCTCATCACCCTGCTGGAAGACACGTCGCGCGGCAGACATCAAGAAACCAGAGTGCAGAAGACATCCTGAACTCGAAGGCTCCATCAGCGGCTGTCAACTATCTTCTTTCTACCTCAGTGGTGGGTAAGCCGGGCAGCGACGCGACCAGAAAGTCGGCCGCATTGGCTGTACAGACGGGGAGGGAAGACGGAGCAATAAGTGCGGTGAGATCGATCGCGACCGGAGATAAGGGCCGGGCCGCATTCGGGCCAAAAGGCGCAGCGCGGGGACATCGATCGCGGCTGGTGATAAGGGCCGGGCCGCATTCGGGCTAAAAAGGCGCAGCGTCTAGGGCAACTGAAGGCGCGAGAGCCGCGGTGAAGCGGAGACAGCGTCGGGGGACGGGTGAAGACCGCCAAGCGCGGGAAAACCGCCATTTTGTAGGCGGAGGACGAAGACAAGAGCGGGAAGCCACCATCCTGGATAAAAATTAAAATTAATTAAATTGCAACGATGCCTAAACATGGGAACATTAATACCTTTGATAGCGACATCGAAGATTGGGCCATGTATGTAGAACGCATACAAAATTATTGTAAAGCAAATAAAATCCCAGATGAAGAGAAAGCACTAACATTATTAAACTTAATGGGTGCGAAGACATACGGGCAATTGAAACACCTTTTATCACCAGATGAACCGGCGGATAAGACATTCGAGGAGATTGTTACTGTCCTGAAAAATCATCTAAACCCCACGCCGCTGATGCTAGCGGAACGATTTAAATTTTACAGCAGAAGGCAGCTGAAGGATGAAAGCAATGCTGAATATTTAATGGAATTGCGTAAGCTAGCAAAGTACTGTCAGTTTGGAACGAGACTGACAGAGGCGCTATGAGATAAATTTGTGTGTGGTTTATTAAAAGAAGATACACAAAAGCGACTGCTCGAGGAGAATGAGCTGACGCTTGAAAAAGCGGTCACTGTGGCAGCAGCACACGAAGCCGCAGCGAGAGGCACGGCAGTAATGCAGCTACGGTCACCGGAACTCAGTACAAATAAATTGGGTTTGAGTACTGTAAAATGTTATCGTTGTGGAAAGACAACGCACGATCAGAACCAGTGTTGGTTTAAAAACCAAGAATGCAGAACGTGTGGCAGGCTTGGCCACATAGCTAAAGTATGCTGGTCAGGAAAGAAGACCAGCAACAAAAAGTCACCGCAAGGAAAATACATAAAGGTACACAAGGTGACAAAGAACAGTTCGACCGAACGGAAGTCAGATTCAGACGCTAGCAGTAATGAACTGGGTAGCTTAAGAGTACACAACGTTGGTAAGGATGCAGATCTCCAGACAATTTGGGTCACCCTTCAGATAGCAGGAGTCCAAGTAAAGATGGAATTGGACACTGGATCGGCATTGACGGTCATGAATAAGAAAGATTACAAAAGGTTATTCCAACATATTCCCCTACGGGATACGGAGATTATATTGAAAACATACACGGGGCAAAGAGTGTACCCCATCGGAAAGATAGAGGTAAAAGTGGTCCACAAGGGCGAAGAAAGCCAAGTAATGGACTTATATGTGCTACCTGAAGGAGGTCCACCACTGCTGGGACGGGAGTGGATTAGGAAAATGAATATGGACTGGCACTCCTTGAAGGCACTAACGGTAGATTCCGGGGAAACAGATGTCAAACCTAAACGATTGTCCAAAATATTGGATGATGCTAAAGAGGTGTTCCAGCAGGGACTGGGAACACAGAGGAATTACGGCAAACATCAAGATTGATGAACATGCACACCCAAAATTATTTAAAGCCAGACCGGTACCCTATGCAATACGACCTACTGTAGAAGCGGAACTGGAAGCGCTAGAACGTTCAGGTGTACTGTCTAAGGTAGATTGGAGTGAGTGGGCTACGCCCATTGTTCCCGTTATGAAACGTCCTTCGAGCAACAAGCCAGGAGAACCAGGGAAGGTTTGCATCTGTGGAGATTTCAAAATCACTGTTAATCCGGTGCTTCACATGGTGCAGTATCCGCTTCCGCGGATTGAGGATATTTTTGCTTCGTTGTCTGGCGGGAAACACTTCACCAAGATAGACCTGGCGCAGGCGTACTTGCAGATGGAGGTTGAAGAAGAGTCACGCCAATACCTCACGATCAACACGCATCGAGGTTTGTACCGGTACAATAGGCTGGTTTTTGGAGTGGCATCGGCTCCAGCAATTTGGCAGAGGGCCATGGAGCAGGTATTACAGGGAATTCCAGGCACACAATGTTACCTGGACGATATTCTGATTACAGGTGATGGTGATGAAGAACACCTCGCAAACTTGGAACTGGTGCTCAACAGACTGAAAGAGTATGGAATTAGAGTTAATCGGCAGAAATGTGAGTTCTTCCAGAAGCGGATCTCGTACTGTGGTCATGTCATTGACCGGGAGGGGCTTCATAAGTCTCCTGACAAGGTAAAGGCAGTTGTAAAGGCTCCCGCTCCGGATAATGTCTCTCAGTTGAGGTCGTTTCTAGGATTGATTAACTATTACCATAAATTTCTACCAAATCTATCCACGGTACTGCACCCGCTAAAGGCTCTTTTACAGAAGGGGGTGCCATGGGAATGGAGCGAAAACTGTAAGAAGGCATTTCGCAAAAGCAAAGAATTGATCACCTCAGAGGAAGTGTTGGCTCACTTCAACCCGACACTGCCTATTCGGTTGGCTTGTGATGCTTCTCCATATGGTATTGGGGCAGTACTCTCACACAAGTTGCCAAATGGCACGGAAAGGCCAGTCGCGTTTGCATCCAGATCATTGACCTCCGCTGAGCGCAACTATGCGCAGATCGATAGGGAGGCTCTCAGCCTTGTATGGGGAGTGAAGACGTTTAATCATTACCTGCAGGGCCAAAAATTCACACTTCTGACAGACCATCAGCCGTTGGTATCCATTTTTAACCCTAAGAAGGGTGTTTCAGTGATGACAGCACAGCGTCTCCAGAGATGGTCCCTTTTCCTAGGGGCACATCAATATCAAATAGAATTCAAAGGTACGAAGCAGCATGGCAATGCTGATGGGCTGTCGCGCCTGCCACTACCTGAAGAAGAAGAAACGACGAAAGTTGACCCTGTTGAGTTATTTCATTCGACCATCATCGAGTGTTTACCAGTCACCAATGCAAGTATTGAAAGAGAAACCAGGAACGACCCGACACTGTCCAGAGTCTACGAGGTGACAGTGAAAGGATGGCCAACACGTGGTGATCCTCTGTTACCGGCATTCTCGGCAAGGCGAGACCAGCTGTCCGTCTGCTATGGTACTTTGATGTACGGGACAAGAGTGATTATTCCTCCCAAGTTAAGGGAAAGAGTTCTAAAAGAACTGCATGAAGGTCATCTGGGGGGAGTTAAGATGAAAAGTCTTGCTAGGGCATTTGTATGGTGGCCGGGTATTGACCAACAGATAGAGGAGTTGACGAAAAGCTGCGCTGGGTGCCAAAAAGTGCAAAATGCACCTCCGATCGCACCACTACACCCATGGGAATGGCCTTCAGCCCCATGGCAACGCATACATATTGACTTTGCTGGTCCATTCATGGACTCCATGTTCCTAATTGCGGTGGACGCACATTCCAAATGGCCAGAAGTGATCAAGATGAATACCACTACTTCAGAAAAGACAATTGCGGTGTTAAGAACAATATTCGCAAGGAACGGATTGCCAGAACAGATCTGCTCGGACAACGGACCACAGTTCGTGTCGGAAGAATTCCAAAAATTCTTAAAGAAGAATGGGGTGAAACATTATACCTCTGCCCCATATCATCCGGCGACAAACGGGTTGGCCGAGAGATTTGTCCAAACATTCAAAAAGGCAATAAAGGCCATGAACGATGATCAGATTCCACTACAGCACAAGGTGGACAATTTCCTAATGGCATATCGAAACGCCGCTCATGCAGTGACTAACCAAAGTCCTGCCATGATGTTTTATAACAGGAGGTTGCGGTCCAGGTTGGACTTGTTAAAACCAAATGTGCGGAGGGAAGTGGAAAACAAACAGTTCCGGCATATTAATAACAAGACCACTCGAAGTTTCGACGTAGGACAACCAGTGTTGGCAAGGGGCTATGGAAACGAAAAATGGCAGTCCGGAACAATTCGGGCCAGACAAGGACCTCTGATGTACACAGTAGATATTGGTAACAATGTGATAAGGCGTCATGCGGA
Organism: Somniosus microcephalus; assembly: GCF_052327205.1. Lineage (NCBI taxonomy): Eukaryota > Metazoa > Chordata > Chondrichthyes > Squaliformes > Somniosidae > Somniosus > Somniosus microcephalus. Next base: position 39,316,079 of record NC_140990.1, on the reverse strand, counting down.
TCAACTGGTAGAATCGAGAGCAAGGGTCGAACCCATGGTTGCGACAGAGACAACTGTGGAAGACGTTAATGAACCTGAAGCATCTACCTCGGCAGGGAATGTACCTGATGATGATAACACCCAATGCATGGGAGACCAACTAGAGGAGTCACCTCAGCAACAGGAATCAGAGACCACTGAAAGGCGTTATCCAAACCGAATCAGAAGGCCTCCTGAGAGACTGAACCTTTGAACTGTTTATACCTGAAGTTATATATGTTATTATGTTATGTTAAATGGGGATATGACTGTTAAGCTAAAAAGGGAGGATTGTGGTGTATGTAACCTGTTCCACCTTAAGAGAACTTAAGCCTGTTCCACCTTAAGAGATGTACTACTTTCTCTGGCTGCTGTATACGTAATACCGGTGGTGACCACCGGTATATAAGCACTGTGTAGTAATATTGTATTTAGTATTAGTCCTGACCTCCAACCAGTAAAGACCTGTTGAACTTTAATCTTGTAGTCTGTTAGTAATTACAACTAGAACACACAGACTTAACAGACCCCACAGACCGATCTCCCATATCCTGCAACAGACCAGGGTTCCTGAGGACAGACTCATCTCCCTTATCCTGTAATAGACCAGGGTTCCTGGGGACAGACCCCACAGACCCACCTCCCTTATTCTGTAACAGACCAGGGTTCCTGGGGACATAGAAACATAGAAGATAGGAGCAGGAGTAGGCCATTCGGCCCTTCAAGCCTGCTCCGCCATTCAACGAGATCATGGCTGATCATCCAACCCTAGCACCTGGTCCCTACACAGACAGCCATCCCATCCAAGCCCTGTCCCCGTAACCCCGTAACCCCACGTATTTAATCCCCCCTAACATTAAGGGTCAATTTTTTTATCATGGCCAATCAACCGAACCCGCACATCTTTGGACTGTGGGAGGAAACCGGAGCACCCGGAGGAAAGCCACGCAAACACGGGGAGAATGTGCAAACTCCACACAGACAGTCACCCGAGGCCGGATTTGAAACCGGGTCCCTGGTGCTGTGAGGCAACAGTGCTAACCACTATGCCAGACCCCACAGACCCATCTCCCTTATCCTGTAACAGACCAGGGTTCCTGGGGAGAGACCCATCTCCCTTATCCTGCAACAGACCAGGGTTCCTGGGGACAGACCGCACAGACCCATCTCCCTTATCGTGTAATAGACCAGGGTTCCTGGGGACAGACCCTGCAGCCCCATCTCCCTTAACCCATAACAGACCAGGGTTCCTGGGGACAGACCACACAGACCCATCTCCCTTATCCTGTAACAGACCAGGGTTCCTGGGGACAGACCCATCTCCCTTATCCTGTAACAGACCAGGGTTCCAAGGGACAGACCCATCTCCCTTATCCTGTAACAGACCAGGGTTCCTGGGGACAGACCCCACAGACCCACCTCCCTTATCCTGTAATAGACCAGGGTTCCTGGGGACAGACCCTGCAGCCCCATCTCCCTTAACCCGTAACAGACCAGGGTTCCTGGGGACAGACCACACAGACCCATCTCCCTTATCCTGTAATAGGCCAGGGTTCCTGGGGACAGACCCCACAGACCCATCTCCCTTAACCTGTAACAGACCAGCGTTCCTGGGGACAGACCCCACAGACCCATTTCCATTATCCTGTAACAGACCAGGTTTCCTGGGGACAGACCCCACAGACCCATCTCCCTTATCTTGTAACAGACCAGTGTTCCTGGGGACAGACCCCACAGACCCACCTCCCTTATCGTGTAACAGACCAGGGTTCCTGGGGACAGACCCGGGTTCCTGGGGACAGACCCATCGCCCTTATCCGGTAATATAACAGGGTTCCTGAGGACAGACCCCACAGACCCATCTCCCTTATCCTGTATCAGACCAGGGTTCCTGGGGGCAGACCCCACAGACCCATTTCCCTTATCCTGTAACAGACCAGGGTTCCTGGGGACAGACCCCACAGACGCATTTCCCTTATCCTGTAACAGACCAGGGTTCCTGGGGACAGACCCCACAGACCCACCTCCCTTATCGTGTAACAGACCAGGGTTCCTGGGGACAGACCCGGGTTCCTGGGGACAGACCCATCGCCCTTATCCGGTAATATAACAGGGTTCCTGAGGACAGACCCCACAGACCCATCTCCCTTATCCTGTATCAGACCAGGGTTCCTGGGGGCAGACCCCACAGACCCATTTCCCTTATCCTGTAACAGACCAGGGTTCCTGGGGACAGACCCCACAGACGCATTTCCCTTATCCTGTAACAGACCAGGGTTCCTGTGGACAGATCCCACAGACCCATCTCCCTTATCCTGTAACAGACCAGGGTTCCTGGGGCAGACCCCACAGACACTTCTCCCTTATCCTGTAACAGACCAGGGTTCCTGGGGCAGACCCCACAGACACTTCTCCATTATCCTGTAACAGACCAGGGTTCCTGGGGACAGACCCACCTCTCTTATCCTGCAACAGACCAGGGTTCCTGGGGACAGTCCCCACAGACACATCTCCCTTATCCTGTAACAGACCAGGGTTCCTGGGGACAGACCCCACAGACACATCTCCCTTATCCTGTAACAGACCAGGGTTCCTGGGGACAGACCCCACAGACCCATCTCCCTTATCCTGTAACAGACCAGGGTTCCTGGGGACAGACCCCACAGACCCATCTCCCTTATCCTGTAACAGACCAGGGTTCCTGGGGACAGACCCCACAGAGCCATCTCCCTTATCCTGCAACAGTCCAGGGTTCCTGAGGACAGACCCATCTCCCTTATCCTGTAACAGACCAGGGTTCCTGGGGACAGACCCACAGACCCATCTCCGTTATCCTGTAACAGACCAGGGTTCCTGGGGACACGCCCCACAGACCCACCTCCCTTATCCTGCAACAGTCCAGGGTTCCTGAGGACAGACCCATCTCCCTTATCCTGTAACAGACCAGGGTTCCTGGGGACAGACCCACAGACCCATCTCCGTTATCCTGTAACAGACCAGGGTTCCTGGGGACACGCCCCACAGACCCACCTCCCTTATCCTGTAACAGACCAGGGTTCCTGTTGACAGACCCAAATACCCACCTCTCTTATCCTGTAACAGACCAAGGTTCCTGGGGACAGACCCCTCTCCCTTAACCTGTAACTATGGGGCAGCATGGTGGCATAGTGGTTAGCACTGTTGCCTCACAGCGCCAGGGACCTGGGTTCGAATCCGGCCTCGGGTGACTGTCTGTGTGGAGTTTGCACATTCTCCCCGTGTTTGCGTGGGTTTTCTCCGGGTGCTCCGGTTTCCGCCCACAGTCCAAAGATGTGCGGGTTAGGTTGATTGGCTATGATAAATTGACCCTTAGTGTTAGGGGGATTACATACGTGGGGTTACGGGGATAGGGTGTGATATGTGTTGGTGTAGGGGTTACGGGGATCGGGTGGGATATGTGTTGGTGCAGGCTCGATGGGCCGAAATGGCCTCTATCTGCACTGTGGGGTTTCTGTGATTCTGTGAACAGGGTTCCTGGGGACAGACCCATCTCCCTTATCCTGTAACAGACCAGGGTTCCTGGGGACAGATCCCACAGACCCATCTCCCTTATCCTGTAACAGACCAGGCTTCCTGGGGACAGACCCCTCAGACACACCTCCCTTATCCTGTAACAGAAAAGGGTTCCTGGGGCAGACCCCACAGACACTTCTCCCTTATCCTGCAACAGACCAGGGTTCCTGGTGACAGACCCCACAGACACATCTCCCTTATCCTGTAACAGTCCGGGGTTCCTGCGAACAGACCCCACAGACCCAACACCCTTATCCTGTAACAGACCAGGGTTCCTGGGGACAGACCCCACAGACCCATCTCCCTTATCCTGTAACAGACCGGGGTTCCTGCGAACAGACCCCACAGACCCATCTGCCTTATACTATAATAGACCAGTCTTCCTGGGGACAGACCCCACAGACACATCTCCCTTATCCTGTAACAGACCAGGGTTCCTGGGGACAGATAGCACAGACCCATCTCCCTTATCATGTAACAGACGAGGGTTCCAGGGACAGACCCCACAGACCCATCTCCCTTATCCAGTAACATACCAGGGTTCCTGGGGACAGACCCATCTCCCTTATCCTGTAACAGACCAGGGTTCCTGGGGACAGACCCACGTCCCTTATCCTGTAACAGACCAGGGTTCCTGGGGACAGACTCCATAGACCCACCTCCCTTACCCTGTAACAGACCAGGGTTACTGGGGACAAGATAAAAAATCACGGGATTGGGGGTAATATTCTGGCGTGGGTGGAGGATTGGCTATCTAACAGAAAGCAGAGAGTTGGGATAAATGGTTCGTTCTCAGATTGGCAACCAGTAACTAGTGGTGTTCCGCAGGGGTCAGTGCTGGGTCCCCAACTCTTTACAATCTATATTAACGATTTGGAGGAGGGGACCGAGTGTAACATATCAAAGTTTGCAGATGATACAAAGATGGGACGGAAAGTAGTGAGTGAGGAGGACATAAAAAACCTGCAAAGGGACATAGACAGGCTAAGTAAGTGGGCAGAGATTTGGCAGATGGAATACAATACTGGAAAGTGTGAGGTTATGCACTTTGGCAGGAAAAATCATAGAGCAAGTTATTATCTTAATGGCAAGAAACTGGAAAGTACTGTAGTACAAAGGGATCTGGGGGGTCCTGGTGCACGAAACTCAAAAAGTTAGTATGCAGGTGCAGCAAGTGATTAAGAAGGCCAATGGAATGTTGGCTTTTATTGCTAGGGGGTTGGAATATAAAAACAGGGAGGTATTGCTGCAGTTGTACAAGGTATTGGTGAGGCCGCACCTGGAATACTGCATACAGTTTTGGTGTCCATACTTAAGAAAAGACATACTTGCTCTCGAGTCAGTACAAAGAAGGTTCACTCGGTTAATCCCGGGGATGAGGGGGTGGTCATATGAGGAGAGGTTGAGTAGATTGGGACTCTACTCATTGGAGTTCAGAAGAATGAGAGGCGATCTTATTGAAACATATAAGATTGTGAAGGGGCTTGATCGGGTGGATGCGGTGAGGATGTTCCCAATGATGGGTGAAACTAGAACTAGGGGGCATAATCTTAAAATAAGGGGCTGCTCATTCAAAACTGAGATGAGGAGAAACTTCTTCACTCAGAGGGTGGTAGGTTTGTGGAATTTGCTGCCCCAGAAAGCTGTGGAAGCTACATCATTAAATAAATTTAAAACAGAAATAGATAGTTTCCTAGAAGTAAAGGGAATTAAGGGTTACGGGGAGCGGGCAGGAAATTGGACGAGTCTGGGTTCGGAATGGTCATGGCCCTGTGGGTAGTGGAGCGGGCCCAGGGGCCGTGTAGCCTTGTTCTGCTCCTACTGTGTTCTAATTCTGTTAGATTTCAGGAGATGGTTTTATTCCTGTTCCTGGCTGGGGTGGAGATCGCCTTTACAGAAGGTAAGTACTGTAGAAAATATAGGGACAGAGTGATCTCCTGGAAGAATTTCGATCGCCTAGATGGGTCGGAGAGGAATTTCCCAGATTTTTTTCTCCCAAATTGGCCATTGGGTCTTTATCTGGTTTTTCGCCTCTCCAGGGAGATCACATGGGTTCGGGTGGATGCAGAGTGATAGAAGATTTGAGGTTAGGATCAGATCACCATGATCTTATTGAATGGTGGAGCAGGCTCGAGGGGCCGATTGGCCTACTCCTGCTCCTATTTATTATGTTCTTATGTTCTTATGACCCCACAGACCCATCTCCCTTATCCTGTAACAGACCAGGATTCCTGGGGACAGACCCATCTCCCTTATCCTGTAACAGACCAGGGTTCCTGGGGACAGACCCCACAGAGCCATCTCCCTTAACCTGTAACACACCAGGTTTCCTGGGGACAGACCCCACAGACCCACCTCCATTATCCTGCAACAGACCAGGGTACCTGGGGACAGACCCCACAGACCCATCTCCCTTATGCTGCAGCAGACCAGGGTTCCTGGGGACAGACCGCACACACCCATCTCCCTTATCGTCTAACAGACCAGGGTACCTGGGGACAGACCCCACAGACCCATCTCCCTTATCCTGTAACAGACCAGGGTTCCTGGGGACAGACCCCACAGACCCATCTCCCTTATCCTGTAACAGACCAGGCTTCCTGGGGACAGACCCATCTCCCTTATCCTGTAACAGACCAGGCTTCCTGGGGACAGACCCATCTCCCTTATCCTGTAACAGACCAGGGTTCCTGGGGCAGACCCCACAGACACTTCTCCCTTATCCTGTAACAGACCAGGGTTCCTCGGGACAGACCCACCTCTCTTATCCTGCAACAGACCAGGGTTCCTGGGGACAGACCCCACAGACACATCTCCCTTATCCTGTAACAGACCAGGGTTCCTGGGGACAGACCCCACAGACCCCTCCCCTTATCCTGTAACAGTCCAAGGTTCCTGGGGACAGACCCCACAGACCCATCTCCCTTATCCTGTAACAGACCAGGGTTCCTGGGGACTGACCCATCTCCCTTATCCTGTAACAGACCAGTGTTCCTGGGGACAGACCCCACAGAGCCATCTCCCTTATCCTGTAACAGACAAGGTTTCCTGGGGACAGACCCCACAGACCCATCTCCCTTATCCTGTAACAGACCAGGGTTCCTGGGGACTGACCCATCTCCCTTATCCTGTAACAGACCAGTGTTCCTGGGGACAGACCCCACAGAGCCATCTCCCTTATCCTGTAACAGACAAGGTTTCCTGGGGACAGACCCCACAGACCCATCTCCCTTATCCTGTAACAGACCAGGGTTCCTGGGGACTGACCCATCTCCCTTATCCTGTAACAGACCAGTGTTCCTGGGGACAGACCCCACAGAGCCATCTCCCTTATCCTGCAACAGTCCAGGGTTCCTGAGGACAGACCCATCTCCCTTATCCTGTAACAGACCAGGGTTCCTGGGGACACGCCCCACAGACCCACCTCCCTTATCCTGTAACAGACCAGGGTTCCTGAGGACAGACCCCACAGACCCATCTCCCTTATCCTGTAACAGACCAGGGTTCCTGTTGACAGACCCAAGTTCCTGTTGACAGACCCAAATACCCACCTCTCTTATCCTGTAACAGACCAAGGTTCCTGGGGACAGACCCCTCTCCCTTATCCTGTAACTATGGGGCAGCATGGTGGCATAGTGGTAAGCACTGTTGCCTCACAGCGCCAGGGACCTGGGTTCGAATCCGGCCTCGGGTGACTGTCTGTGTGGAGTTTGCACATTCTCCCCGTGTTTGCGTGGGTTTTCTCCGGATGCTCCAGTTTCCTCCCACAGTCCAAAGATGTGCGGGTTAGGTTGATTGGCTATGTTAGGGGGATTACATACGTGGGGTTACGGGGATAGGGTGTGATATGTGTTGGTGTAGGGGTTACGGGGATCGGGTGGGATATGTGTCGGTGCAGGCTCGATGGGCCGAAATGGCCTCTATCTGCACTGTGGGGTTTCTGTGATTCTGTGACCAGGGTTCCTGGGGACACGCCCCACAGACCCACCTCCCTTATCCTGTAACAGACCAGGGTTCCTGAGGACAGACCCCACAGACCCATCTCCCTTACCCTGTAACGGACCAGGCTTCCTGGGGAAAGACCCATCTCCCTTATCCTGTAACAGACCAGGGTTCCTGGGGACAGATCCCACAGACCCATCTCCCTTATCCTGTAACAGACCAGGCTTCCTGGGGACAGGCCCCTCAGACACACCTCCCTTATCCTGTAACAGACCAGGGTTCCTGGGGCAGACCCCACAGACACTTCTCCCTTATCCTGCAACAGACCAGGGTTCCTGGGGACAGACTCCACAGACACATCTCCCTTATCCTGTAACAGACCGGGGTTCCTGCGAACAGACCCCACACCCTTATCCTGTAACAGACCAGGGTTCCTGGGGACAGACCCCACAGACCCACCTCCCTTTTCATGTAACAGACCAGGGTTCCTGGGGATAGACCCCACAGACCCACCTCCCTTCTCCTGTAACAGACCAAGGTTCCTGGGGACAGACCCCACAGACCCATCTGACTTATACTATAATAGACCAGTCTTCCTGGGGACAGACCCCACAGACACATCTCCCTTATCCTGTAACAGACCAGGGTTCCTGGGGACAGATAGCACAGACCCATCTCCCTTATCCTGTAAGATACCAGGGTTCCTGGGGACAGACCCACGTCCCTTATCCTGTAACAGACGAGGGTACCTGGGGACAGACCCCACAGACCCACGTCCCTTATCCTGTAACAGACCAGGGTTCCTGGGGACAGACCCCACAGACCCATCTCCCTTATCCTGTAAGATACCAGGGTTCCTGGGGACAGACCCACGTCCCTTATCCTGTAACAGACGAGGGTACCTGGGGACACACCCACGGACCCACGTCCCTTATCCTGTAACAGACCAGGGTTCCTGGGGACAGACTCCATAGACCCACCTCCCTTATCCTGTAACAGACCAGGGTTCCTGGGGACAGACCCCACAGACCCATCTCCCTTATCCTGTAAGAGACCAGGGTTCCTGGGGACAGACCCACGTCCCTTATCCTGTAACAGACGAGGGTACCTGGGGACACACCCCGCAGACCCACGTCCCTTATCCTGTAACAGACCAGGGTTCCTGGGGACAGACTCCATAGACCCATCTCCCTTATCCTGCAACAGACCAGGGTTACTGGGGACAGACCCCACAGACCCATCTCCCTTATCCTGTAACAGACCAGGATTCCTGGGGACAGACCCATCTCCCTTATCCTGTAACAGACCAGGGTTCCTGGGGACAGACCCCACAGAGCCATCTCCCTTAACCTGTAACACACCAGGTTTCCTGGGGACAGACCCCACAGACCCACCTCCCTTATCCTGTAACAGACCAGGGTACCTGGGGACAGACCCATCTCCCTTATGCTGCAGCAGACCAGGGTTCCTGGGGACAGACCGCACAGACCCACCTCCCTTATTCTTTAACAGACCAGGGTTCCTGCGGACAGACCCCACACACCCAACTCCCTTATCGTCTAACAGACCAGAGATCCTGGGGGCAGACCCCACTGACCCAACTCCTTATCTTGTAACAGACCAGGGTTCCTGGGGACAGACCCCACAGATCAATCTCCCTTATCCTGTAACAGACCAGGGTTCCTGGGGACAGACCGCACAGACCCACCTCCCTTATCCTGTAACAGACCAGGGTTCCAGGGACAGACCCCACAGACCCATCTCCCTTATCCGGTAACATACCAGGGTACCAGGGACAGACCCCACAGACCCACCTCCCTTATCCTGTAACAGACCAGGGTTCCTGGGGACTGACCCATCTCCCTTATCCTGTAACAGACAAGGGTTCCTGGGGACAGACCGCACAGACACACCTCCCTTATCCTGTAACAGACCAGGGTTCCTGGGGCAGACCCCACAGACACTTCTCCCTTATCCTGCAACAGACCAGGGTTCCTGGGGACAGACCCCACAGACACATCTCCCTTATCCTGTAACAGACCAGGGTTCCTGCGAACAGACCCCACAGACACTTCTCCCTTATCCTGCAACAGACCAGGGTTCCTGCGAACAGACCCCACAGACCCATCTGCCTTATACTATAATAGACCAGTCTTCCTGGGGACAGACCCCACAGACACATCTCCCTTATCCAGTAACATACCGGGGTTCCTGGGGACAGACCCATCTCCCTTATCCTGTAACAGACCAGGGTTCCTGGGGACAGACCCCACAGACCCACGTCCCTTATCCTGTAACAGACCAGGGTTCCTGGGGACAGACCCCACAGACCCATCTCCCTTATCCTGCAACAGACCAGGGTTCCTGGGGACAGACTCCATAGACCCACCTCCCTTATCCTGTAACAGACCAGGGTTACTGGGGACAGACCCCACAGACCCATCTCCCTTATCATGTAACAGACCAGGGTTCCTGGGGACAGACCCCACGGCCCCAATCCCTTATCCTGTAACAGACCAGGATTCCTGGGGACTGACCCCACAGACCCACTTCCCTTATCCTGTAACCGACCAGGGTTCCTGGGGACAGGTCCCACAGAGCCATCTCCCTTATCCTGTAACAGACCAGGTTTCCTGGGGACAGACCCCACAGACCGATCTCCCTTAACCTGTAACAGACCAGGGTTCCTGAGGACAGACCCCACAGACCCATCTCCCTCATCATGTAACAGACCAGGGTTACTGGGGACAGACCCACTGACCCACCTCTCTCATCCTGCAACAGACCAACGTTCCTGAGGACAGACCCCACAGACCCACCTCCTTTATCCTGTAACAGACCAGGGTTCCTGGGGACAGACCCCACACCCTTATCCTGTAACAGACCAGGGTTCCTGGGGACAGACCCATCTCCCTTATCCTGTAACTGACCAGGGTTCCAGGGGACAGATCGCACAGAGCCATCTCCTTTATCCTGTAACAGACCAGGGTTCCTGGGAAAAGACGCCACAGACCCATCACCCTTATCCTGTAACAGACCAGGGTTCCTGGGGACAGACCCCACAGACCCATCTCCCTTATCCTGTAACTGACCAGGGTTCCAGGTGACAGGCCGCACAGAGCCATCTCCTTTATCCTGTAACAGACCAGGGTTCCTGGGGACAGACCACACAGACCCATCACCCTTATCCTGTAACAGACCACGGTTCCTGGGGACAGACCCCACAGACCCATCACCCTTATCCTGTAACAGACCAGGGTTCCTGGGGACAGACCCCACAGCCCCATCTCCCTTATCCTGTAACTGACCAGGGTTCCAGGGGACAGACCGCACATAGCCATCTCCCTTATCCTGTAACAGACCAGGGTTCCTGGGGACAGACCCCACAGACCCACCTCCCTTATCCTGTAACAGACCAGGGATACTGGGGACAGATCCCACAGTCCCATCTCCCTTATCCTGCAGCAGACCAGGGTTCCTGGGGACAGACCGCACAGACCCACCTCCATTTTCCTGTAACAGACCAGGGTTCCTGGGGACAGACCCACAGACCCATCTCCCTTATCCTGTAACAGACCAGGGTTCCTGCGGACAGACCGCACAGACCCTTCTCCCTTCTCCTGTAGCAGACCAGGCTTCCTGGGGACAGACCCCACAGACACATCTCCCTTATCGTGTAAAAGACCAGGATTCCTGGGGACAGACACACAGACTCATCTCCCTTATCCAGTAACTGACCAGGGTTCCAGGGGACAGACCGCACAGAGCCATCTCCCTTATCCTGTAACAGACCAGGGTACCTGGGGACAGACCCCATAGACCCACCTCCATTATCCTGTAACAGACCAGGGTTCCAGGGGACAGAACCCACAGACCCACCTCCCTTATCCTGTAACAGACCAGGGTTCCTGGGGACAGACCCCACAGAGCCATCTCCTTTATCCTGTAACAGACCAGGGTTATTGGGGACAGACCCCGCAGACCCACCTCCCTTATCCTGTAACAGACCAGGGTTCCTGGGGACAGACCCCACAGACCCATCTCCCTTATCCTGTAAGAGACCAGGGTTCCTGGGGACAGACCCACGTCCCTTATCCTGTAACAGACGAGGGTACCTGGGGACACACCCCGCAGACCCACGTCCCTTATCCTGTAACAGACCAGGGTTCCTGGGGACAGACTCCATAGACCCACCTCCCTTATCCTGTAACAGACCAGGGTTCCTGGGGACAGACCCCACAGACCCATCTCCCTTATCCTGTAACAGACCAGGATTCCTGGGGACAGACCCATCTCCCTTATCCTGTAACAGACCAGGGTTCCTGGGGACAGACCCCACAGAGCCATCTCCCTTAACCTGTAACACACCAGGTTTCCTGGGGACAGACCCCACAGACCCACCTCCCTTATCCTGTAACAGACCAGGGTACCTGGGGACAGACCCATCTCCCTTATGCTGCAGCAGACCAGGGTTCCTGGGGACAGACCGCACAGACCCACCTCCCTTATTCTTTAACAGACCAGGGTTCCTGCGGACAGACCCCACACACCCAACTCCCTTATCGTCTAACAGACCAGAGATCCTGGGGGCAGACCCCACTGACCCATCTCCTTATCTTGTAACAGACCAGGGTTCCTGGGGACAGACCCCACAGATCAATCTCCCTTATCCTGTAACAGACCAGGGTTCCTGGGGACAGACCGCACAGACCCACCTCCCTTATCCTGTAACAGACCAGGGTTCCAGGGACAGACCCCACAGACCCATCTCCCTTATCCGGTAACATACCAGGGTACCAGGGACAGACCCCACAGACCCACCTCCCTTATCCTGTAACAGACCAGGGTTCCTGGGGACTGACCCATCTCCCTTATCCTGTAACAGACAAGGGTTCCTGGGGACAGACCGCACAGACACACCTCCCTTATCCTGTAACAGACCAGGGTTCCTGGGGCAGACCCCACAGACACTTCTCCCTTATCCTGCAACAGACCAGGGTTCCTGGGGACAGACCCCACAGACACATCTCCCTTATCCTGTAACAGACCAGGGTTCCTGCGAACAGACCCCACAGACACTTCTCCCTTATCCTGCAACAGACCAGGGTTCCTGCGAACAGACCCCACAGACCCATCTGCCTTATACTATAATAGACCAGTCTTCCTGGGGACAGACCCCACAGACACATCTCCCTTATCCAGTAACATACCGGGGTTCCTGGGGACAGACCCATCTCCCTTATCCTGTAACAGACCAGGGTTCCTGGGGACAGACCCCACAGACCCACGTCCCTTATCCTGTAACAGACCAGGGTTCCTGGGGACAGACCCCACAGACCCATCTCCCTTATCCTGCAACAGACCAGGGTTCCTGGGGACAGACTCCATAGACCCACCTCCCTTATCCTGTAACAGACCAGGGTTACTGGGGACAGACCCCACAGACCCATCTCCCTTATCATGTAACAGACCAGGGTTCCTGGGGACAGACCCCACGGCCCCAATCCCTTATCCTGTAACAGACCAGGATTCCTGGGGACTGACCCCACAGACCCACTTCCCTTATCCTGTAACCGACCAGGGTTCCTGGGGACAGGTCCCACAGAGCCATCTCCCTTATCCTGTAACAGACCAGGTTTCCTGGGGACAGACCCCACAGACCGATCTCCCTTAACCTGTAACAGACCAGGGTTCCTGAGGACAGACCCCACAGACCCATCTCCCTCATCATGTAACAGACCAGGGTTACTGGGGACAGACCCACTGACCCACCTCTCTCATCCTGCAACAGACCAACGTTCCTGAGGACAGACCCCACAGACCCACCTCCTTTATCCTGTAACAGACCAGGGTTCCTGGGGACAGACCCCACACCCTTATCCTGTAACAGACCAGGGTTCCTGGGGACAGACCCATCTCCTTTATCCTGTAACAGACCAGGGTTCCTGGGGACAGACGCCACAGACCCATCACCCTTATCCTGTAACAGACCAGGGTTCCTGGGGACAGACCCCACAGACCCATCTCCCTTATCCTGTAACAGACCACGGTTCCTGGGGACAGACCCCACAGACCCATCACCCTTATCCTGTAACAGACCAGGGTTCCTGGGGACAGACCCCACAGCCCCATCTCCCTTATCCTGTAACTGACCAGGGTTCCAGGGGACAGACCGCACATAGCCATCTCCCTTATCCTGTAACAGACCAGGGTTCCTGGGGACAGACCCCACAGACCCACCTCCCTTATCCTGTAACAGACCAGGGATACTGGGGACAGATCCCACAGTCCCATCTCCCTTATCCTGCAGCAGACCAGGGTTCCTGGGGACAGACCGCACAGACCCACCTCCATTTTCCTGTAACAGACCAGGGTTCCTGGGGACAGACCCACAGACCCATCTCCCTTATCCTGTAACAGACCAGGGTTCCTGCGGACAGACCGCACAGACCCTTCTCCCTTCTCCTGTAGCAGACCAGGCTTCCTGGGGACAGACCCCACAGACACATCTCCCTTATCGTGTAAAAGACCAGGATTCCTGGGGACAGACACACAGACTCATCTCCCTTATCCAGTAACTGACCAGGGTTCCAGGGGACAGACCGCACAGAGCCATCTCCCTTATCCTGTAACAGACCAGGGTACCTGGGGACAGACCCCATAGACCCACCTCCATTATCCTGTAACAGACCAGGGTTCCAGGGGACAGAACCCACAGACCCACCTCCCTTATCCTGTAACAGACCAGGGTTCCTGGGGACAGACCCCACAGAGCCATCTCCTTTATCCTGTAACAGACCAGGGTTCCTGGGGACAGACCACACAGACCCATCACCCTTATCCTGTAACAGACCACGGTTCCTGGGGACAGACCCCACAGACCCATCACCCTTATCCTGTAACAGACCAGGGTTCCTGGGGACAGACCCCACAGCCCCATCTCCCTTATCCTGTAACTGACCAGGGTTCCAGGGGACAGACCCCACAGACCCACCTCCCTTATCCTGTAACAGACCAGGGTTCCTGGGGACAGACCCCACAGACCCATCTCCCTTATCCTGTAAGAGACCAGGGTTCCTGGGGACAGACCCACGTCCCTTATCCTGTAACAGACGAGGGTACCTGGGGACACACCCCGCAGACCCACGTCCCTTATCCTGTAACAGACCAGGGTTCCTGGGGACAGACTCCATAGACCCACCTCCCTTATCCTGTAACAGACCAGGGTTCCTGGGGACAGACCCCACAGACCCATCTCCCTTATCCTGTAAGAGACCAGGGTTCCTGGGGACAGACCCACGTCCCTTATCCTGTAACAGACGAGGGTACCTGGGGACACACCCCGCAGACCCACGTCCCTTATCCTGTAACAGACCAGGGTTCCTGGGGACAGACTCCATAGACCCATCTCCCTTATCCTGCAACAGACCAGGGTTACTGGGGACAGACCCCACAGACCCATCTCCCTTATCCTGTAACAGACCAGGATTCCTGGGGACAGACCCATCTCCCTTATCCTGTAACAGACCAGGGTTCCTGGGGACAGACCCCACAGAGCCATCTCCCTTAACCTGTAACACACCAGGTTTCCTGGGGACAGACCCCACAGACCCACCTCCCTTATCCTGTAACAGACCAGGGTACCTGGGGACAGACCCATCTCCCTTATGCTGCAGCAGACCAGGGTTCCTGGGGACAGACCGCACAGACCCACCTCCCTTATTCTTTAACAGACCAGGGTTCCTGCGGACAGACCCCACACACCCAACTCCCTTATCGTCTAACAGACCAGAGATCCTGGGGGCAGACCCCACTGACCCATCTCCTTATCTTGTAACAGACCAGGGTTCCTGGGGACAGACCCCACAGATCAATCTCCCTTATCCTGTAACAGACCAGGGTTCCTGGGGACAGACCGCACAGACCCACCTCCCTTATCCTGTAACAGACCAGGGTTCCAGGGACAGACCCCACAGACCCATCTCCCTTATCCGGTAACATACCAGGGTACCAGGGACAGACCCCACAGACCCACCTCCCTTATCCTGTAACAGACCAGGGTTCCTGGGGACTGACCCATCTCCCTTATCCTGTAACAGACAAGGGTTCCTGGGGACAGACCGCACAGACACACCTCCCTTATCCTGTAACAGACCAGGGTTCCTGGGGCAGACCCCACAGACACTTCTCCCTTATCCTGCAACAGACCAGGGTTCCTGGGGACAGACCCCACAGACACATCTCCCTTATCCTGTAACAGACCAGGGTTCCTGCGAACAGACCCCACAGACACTTCTCCCTTATCCTGCAACAGACCAGGGTTCCTGCGAACAGACCCCACAGACCCATCTGCCTTATACTATAATAGACCAGTCTTCCTGGGGACAGACCCCACAGACACATCTCCCTTATCCAGTAACATACCGGGGTTCCTGGGGACAGACCCATCTCCCTTATCCTGTAACAGACCAGGGTTCCTGGGGACAGACCCCACAGACCCACGTCCCTTATCCTGTAACAGACCAGGGTTCCTGGGGACAGACCCCACAGACCCATCTCCCTTATCCTGCAACAGACCAGGGTTCCTGGGGACAGACTCCATAGACCCACCTCCCTTATCCTGTAACAGACCAGGGTTACTGGGGACAGACCCCACAGACCCATCTCCCTTATCATGTAACAGACCAGGGTTCCTGGGGACAGACCCCACGGCCCCAATCCCTTATCCTGTAACAGACCAGGATTCCTGGGGACTGACCCCACAGACCCACTTCCCTTATCCTGTAACCGACCAGGGTTCCTGGGGACAGGTCCCACAGAGCCATCTCCCTTATCCTGTAACAGACCAGGTTTCCTGGGGACAGACCCCACAGACCGATCTCCCTTAACCTGTAACAGACCAGGGTTCCTGAGGACAGACCCCACAGACCCATCTCCCTCATCATGTAACAGACCAGGGTTACTGGGGACAGACCCACTGACCCACCTCTCTCATCCTGCAACAGACCAACGTTCCTGAGGACAGACCCCACAGACCCACCTCCTTTATCCTGTAACAGACCAGGGTTCCTGGGGACAGACCCATCTCCTTTATCCTGTAACAGACCAGGGTTCCTGGGGACAGACGCCACAGACCCATCACCCTTATCCTGTAACAGACCAGGGTTCCTGGGGACAGACCCCACAGACCCATCTCCCTTATCCTGTAACAGACCACGGTTCCTGGGGACAGACCCCACAGACCCATCACCCTTATCCTGTAACAGACCAGGGTTCCTGGGGACAGACCCCACAGCCCCATCTCCCTTATCCTGTAACTGACCAGGGTTCCAGGGGACAGACCGCACATAGCCATCTCCCTTATCCTGTAACAGACCAGGGTTCCTGGGGACAGACCCCACAGACCCACCTCCCTTATCCTGTAACAGACCAGGGATACTGGGGACAGATCCCACAGTCCCATCTCCCTTATCCTGCAGCAGACCAGGGTTCCTGGGGACAGACCGCACAGACCCACCTCCATTTTCCTGTAACAGACCAGGGTTCCTGGGGACAGACCCACAGACCCATCTCCCTTATCCTGTAACAGACCAGGGTTCCTGCGGACAGACCGCACAGACCCTTCTCCCTTCTCCTGTAGCAGACCAGGCTTCCTGGGGACAGACCCCACAGACACATCTCCCTTATCGTGTAAAAGACCAGGATTCCTGGGGACAGACACACAGACTCATCTCCCTTATCCAGTAACTGACCAGGGTTCCAGGGGACAGACCGCACAGAGCCATCTCCCTTATCCTGTAACAGACCAGGGTACCTGGGGACAGACCCCATAGACCCACCTCCATTATCCTGTAACAGACCAGGGTTCCAGGGGACAGAACCCACAGACCCACCTCCCTTATCCTGTAACAGACCAGGGTTCCTGGGGACAGACCCCACAGAGCCATCTCCTTTATCCTGTAACAGACCAGGGTTATTGGGGACAGACCCCGCAGACCCACCTCCCTTATCCTGTAACAGACCAGGGTTCCTGGGGACAGACCCATCTCCCTTATCCTGCAGCAGACCAGGGTTCCTGGGGACAGACCGCACAGACCCATCTCCCTTATCGTGTCACAGACCAGAGTTCCTGGGGGCAGACCACACAGACCCATCTCCCTTATCCTGTAACAGACCAGGATTCCTGGGGACAGACCCCACAGACCCATCTCCCTTATCCGGTAATAGACCAGTGTTCCTGGGGACAGACCCCACAGACCCATCTCCCTTATCCTGTAACAGACCAGGGTTCCTGGGGACAGACCCTTCTCCTGTAACAGACCAGGGTTCCTGGGGACAGGCCCCACAGACCCACCTCCCTTATCCTGTAACAGACCAGGATTCCTGCGGACAGGCCCCACAGACCCAACACCCTTATACTGTAACAGACCAGGGTTCCTGGGGACAGACCCCACAGACCCAACTCTCTTATCCTGTAATAGACCACGGTTCCTGGGGGCAGACCCCACAGACCCACCTCCCTTATCCTGTAACAGACCAGGGTTACTGGGGACAGACCCATCTCCCTTATCCTGCAACAGACCAGGGTTCCTGGGGACAGACCCCATAGACCCATTTCCCTTACCCTGTAACAGACCAGGGTTACTGGGGACAGACCCATCTCCCTTATCCTGCAACAGACCAGGGTTCCTGGGGACAGACCCCACAGAGCCATCTCCCTTATCCTGTAGCAGACCAGGGTTCCTGGGGACAGACCCCACAGACCCATCTCCCTTATCCTGTAACAGACCAGGTTTCCTGGGGACAGACCCCACAGACCCATCTCCCTTATCATGTAACAGACCAGGGTTCCTGGGGACAGACCCCACAGACCCACCTCCCTTTTCATGTAACAGACCAGGATTCCTGGGGATAGACCCACCTCCCTTATCCTGTAACAGACCAGGGTTCCTGGGGACAGACCCCACAGACCCATCTGCCTTATACTATAATAGACCAGTCTTCCTGGGGACAGACCCCAAAGACCCATCTCCCTTATCCTGCAATAGACCAGGGTTCCTGGGGACAGACCCATCTCCCTTATGCTGTAAATGACCAGGGTTCCTGGGGACAGACCCATCTCCCTTATCCTGTAACAGACCAGGGTTCCTGGGGACAGACCCATCTCCCTTATCCTGTATCTGACCAGGGTTCCTGGGGACAGACCCCACAGATCCACCTCCCTTATCCTGTAACAGACCAGGGTTCCTGGGGACAGACCCGTCTCCCTTATCCTGCAGCAGACCAGGGTTCCAGGGGACAGACCCCACATACGCACCTCCCTTATCCTGTAACAGACCAGGGTTCCTGGGGACAGACCCCACAGAGCCATCTCCCTTATCCTGTAACAGACCAGGGTGCCTGGGAACAGACCCCAAAGACCCATCTCCCTTATACTGCAGCAGATCAGGGTTCCTGGGGACAGACCCCACAGGCCCATCTCCCTTACCCTGTAACAGACCAGTGTTCCTGGGGACAGACCCCACAGACCTACCTCCCTTATCCTGCAACAGACCAGGGTTCCTGAGGACAGACCCCACAGACCCATCTCCCTTATCCGGTAACAGACCAGGGTTCCTGGGGACAGACCCCACAGACCCATCTCCCTTACCCTGTAACAGACCAGGGTTCCTGGGGACAGACCCCACAAACCCATCTCCCTTATCCTGTAACAGACCAGGGTTCCTCGGGACAGACCCCACAGAACCATCTCCCTTATCCTGCAGCAGACCAGGGTTCCTGGGGACAGATCGCAAAGACCCACCTCCCTTATCCTGTAGCAGACCAGGGTTCCTGGGGACAGAGCCCCCTCTCTTATCCTGTAACAGACCAGGGTTCCTGGGGACTGACCCATTTCCTTATCCTGTAACAGACCAGGGTTCCTGGGGACAGACCCCACAGACCCATCTCCCTTATCCTGCAAAAGACCAGTGTTCCTGGGGACAGACACCACAGACCCATCTCCCTTATCCTGTAACAGACCAGGGTACTGGGGACAGACCCCACAGACCCATCTCCCTTATCCTGTAACAGATCAGGCTTCCTGGGGACAGGCCCCACAGACCCACCTCCCTTATCCTGTAACAGACCAGGGTTCCGGGGGACTGAGCCGTCTCCCTTATCCTGTAACAGACCAGGGTTCCTGGGGACAGACCCCACAGACCCACCTCCCTTATCATGTAACAGACCAGGGTTCCTGGGGACAGACCCCACGGCCCCAATCCCTTATCCTGTAACAGACCAGGATTCCTGGGGACTGACCCCACAGACCCATCTACCTTATCCTGCAACAGACCAGGGTTCCTGTGGACAGACCCCACAGACCCATCTACCTTATCCTGCAACAGACCAGGGTTCCTGGGGACAGACACATCTCGCTTATCCTATAACCGACCAGGGTTCCTGGGGACAGACCCCACAGAGCCATCTCCCTTATCCTGTAACAGACCAGGTTTCCTGGGGACAGACCCCACAGACCCATCTCCCTCATCATGTAACAGACCAGGGTTCCTGGGGACAGACCCACCTCCCTTATCCTGTAACAGACCAGTGATCCTGGGGACAGATCCCACAGACCCATCTCCCTTATCCTGTAACAGACCAGGGTTACTGGGGACAGACCCATCTCCCTTATCCTGCAACAGACCAGGGTTCCTGGGGACAGACCCCACAGACCCATCTCCCTTATCCTGTAACAGACCAGGGTTCCTGGGGACAGACCCCACAGAGCCATCTCCCTTATCCTGTAGCAGACCAGGGTTCCTGGGGACAGACCCATCTCCCTTATCCTGCAACAGACCAGGGTTCCTGGGGACAGACCCATCTCCCTTATCCAGTAACTGACCAGGGTTCCAGGGGACAGACCGCACAGAACCATCTCCCTTATCCTGTAACAGACCAGGGTACCTGGGGACAGACCCCACAGACCCACCGCCATTATCCTGTAACAGACCAGGGTTCCAGGGGACAGACCCCACAGAGCCATCTCCTTTATCCTGTAACAGACCAGGGTTATTGGGGACAGACCCCACAGACCCACCTCCCTTATCCTGTAACAGACCAGGGTTCCTGGGGACAGACCCATCTCCCTTATCCTGCAGCAGACCAGGGTTCCTGGGGACAGACCGCACAGACCCATCTCCCTTATCGTGTCACAGACCAGAGTTCCTGGGGGCAGACCCCACAGACCCATCTCCCTTATCCTGTAACAGACCAGGGTTCCTGGGGACAGACCCCACAGACCCATCTCCCTTATCCGGTAATAGACCAGTGTTCCTGGGGACAGACCCCACAGACCCATCTCCCTTATCCTGTAACAGACCAGGGTTCCTGGGGACAGACCCTTCTCCTGTAACAGACCAAGGTTCCTGGGGACAGACCCACCTCCCTTATCCTGTAATAGACCACGGTTCCTGGGGACAGACCCCACAGACCCACTTCCCTTAACCTGTAACTGACCAGGGTTCCAGGGGACAGACCCCAGAGACCAACCTCCCTTATCCTGTAACAGACCAGGGTTACTGGGGACAGACCCATCTCCCTTAACCTGCAACAGACCAGGGTTCCTGGGGACAGACCCCATAGACCCATCTCCCTTATCCTGTAACAGACCAGGGTTCCTGGGGACAGACCCATCTCCCTTATCCTGTAACAGACCAGGCTTCCTGGGGACAGACCCATCTCCCTTATCCTGTAACAGACCAGGCTTCCTGGGGACAGACCCACAGACCCACCTTTCTTATCCTGTAACAGACCAGGGTTCCTGGGGACAGACCACACCGGCCCATCTCCCTTACCCTGTAACAGACCAGGGTTCCTGGGGACAGACCCCACCGACCCATCACCCTTATCCTGTAATAGCCCAGTGTTCCTGGGGACAGACCCCACAGACCCATCACCCTTATCCTGTAACAGACCAGGGTTCCTGGGGACTGACCCCACAGACCCACGTCCCTTGTCCTGTAACAGACCAGGGTTCCTGGGGACATACCCCACAGACCCATCACCTTTATCCTGTAACAGACCAGGGTTCCTGGGGACACACCCCAAAGACCCAACTCCCTTATCCTGCAATAGACCAGGGTTCCTGGGGACAGACCCACCTCCCTTATCCTGTAACAGACCAGGGTTCCTGGGGACAGACCCATCTCCCTTATCCTGTAACAGACCAGGGTTCCTGGGGACAGACCCATCTCCCTTATCCTGCAGCAGACCAGGGTTCCAGGGGACAGACCCCACATACGCACCTCCCTTATCCTGTAACAGACCAGGGTTCCTGGGGACAGACCCCACAGACCCACGTCCCTTATCCTGTAACAGACCAGGGTTCCTGGGGACAGACCCCACAGACCCATCTCCCTTATCCTGTAACAGACCAGGGTTCCTGGGGACAGACCCATCTCCCTTATCCTGTAACAGACCAGGGTTCCTGGGGACAGACCCCACAGAGCCATCTCCCTTATCCTGTAACAGACCAGGGTTCCTGGGGACAGACCCCACAGACCCACCTCCCTTATCCTGAAACGGACCAGGATTCCTGGGAACAGACCCCACAGACCCATCTCCCTTATACTGCAGCAGACCAGGGTTCCTGGGGATAGACCCCACAGATCCATCTCCCTTATCCTGTAACAGACCAGGGTTCCTGGGGACAGACCCCACAGATCCATCTCCCTTATCCTGTAACAGACCAGGGTTCCTGGGGACAGACCCCACCGACGCTGCTCCCTTATCCTGTAACAGACCAGTTTTCATGGGGACAGACCCCACTGACTCATCTCCCTTATCTTGCAACTGACCAGGGTTCCTGGGGACAGACCCACAGACCCATCTCCCTTATCCTGTAACAGACCAGGGTTCCTGAGGTCAGACCCCACAGACCCACCTCCCTTATCCTGTAGCAGACCAGGGTTCCTGGGGACAGACCCCACAGACCCACCTCCCTTATCCTGTAACAGACCAGGGTTCCTGGGGTCAGACCCCACAGACCCACCTCCCTTATCCTGTAACAGACCAGGGTTCCAGGGGACAGACCCCAAAGACCAATCTCCCTTATCCTGTAACAGACCAGGGTTCCTGGGGACAGACCCATCTCCCTTATCCTGTATCTGACCAGGGTTCCTGGGGACAGACCCCACAGACCCACCTCCCTTATCCTGAAACAGACCAGGGTTCCTGGGGACTGACCCATCTCCCTTATCCTGTAACAGACCAGGGTTCCTGGGGCAGACCCCACAGACAATTCTTCCTTATCCTGTAACAGACCAGGGTTCCTCGGGACAGACCCCACAGACCCATCTCCCTTATCCTGCGGCAGACCAGGGTTCCTGGGGACAGATCGCATAGACCCACCTCCCTTATCCTGTAGCAGACCAGGGTTCCTGGGGACAGATCGCATAGACCCACCTCCCTTATCCTGTAACAGACCAGGGTTCCTGGGGACTGACCCATTTCCCTTATCCTGTAACAGACCAGGGTTCCTGGGGACAGACCCCACAGACCCATCTGCCTTATCCTGTAATAGACCAGTGTTCCTGGGGACAGACACCACAGAAGCATGTCCCTTATCTTGTAACAGACCAGGGTTCCTGGGGACAGACCCATCTCCCTTATCCTGTAACAGACCAGGCTTCCTGGGGACAGACCCCACAGACCCATCTCCCTTATCCTGTAACAGACCAGGGTTCCTGGGGACAGACCACACAGGCCCATCTCCCTTACCCTGTAACAGACCAGGGTTCCTGGGGACAGACCCCACCGACCCATCACCCTTATCGTGTAACAGACCAGGGTTCCTGGGGGCAGACCCCACAGACCCATCTCCCTTACCCTGTAACAGATCAGGGTTCCTGGGGGCAGACCCCACAGACCCATCTCCCTTATCCTGTAACAGACCAGTGTTCCTGGGGACAGACCCATCTCCCTTATCCTGTAACAGACCAGGGTTCCTGGGGACAGACCCCACAGATCCATTACCCTTATCCTGTAATAGCCCAGTGTTCCTGGGGACAGACCCCACAGACCCATCGCCCTTATCCTGTAACAGACCAGTGTTCCTGGGGACAGACCCCACAGACCCATCACCCTTATCCTGTAACAGACCAGGGTTCCTGGGGACTGACCCATCTCCCTTATCCTGTAACAGACCAGGGTTCCTGGGGACATACCCCACAGACCCATCACCTTTATCCTGTAACAGACCAGGGTTCCTGGGGACAGACCCCAAAGACCAATCTCCCTTATCCTGCAATAGACCAGGGTTCCTGGGGACAGATCCACCTCCCTTATCCTGTAACAGACCAGGGTTCCTGGGGACAGACCCATCTCCCTTATCCTGTAACAGACCAGGGTTCCTGGGGACAGACCCATCTCCCTTATCCTACAGCAGACCAGGGTTCCAGGGGACAGACCCCACAGACCCACGTCCCTTATCCTGTAATCGACCAGGGTTCCTGGGGACAGACCCATCTTCCTTATCCTGTAACAGACCAGGGTTCCTGGGGACAGACCCCACCGACACTGCTCCCTTATCCTGTAACAGACCAGTTTTCATGGGGACAGACCCCACAGACCCATCTCCCTTATCTTGTAACAGACCAGGGTTCCTGGGGACAGACCCACAGACCCACCTCTCTTATCCTGCAACAGACCAGTGTTCCTGAGTACAGACCCCACTGACCCATCTCCCTTAACCTGTAACAGACCAGGGTTCCTGGAGTCAGACCCCACAGACCCATCTCCCTTATCCTGTAACAGACCAGGGTTCCTGGGGTCAGACCCCACAGACCCACCTCCCTTATCCTGTAACAGACCGGGGTACCTGGTGACAGACCCCACAGACCCATCTCCCTTATCCTGTAACAGACCAGGGTTCCTGGGAACAGACCCACCTCCCTTATCCTGTAGCAGACCAGGGTTCCTGGGGACAGACCCCACAGACCCATCTCCCTTATCCTGTAACAGACCAGGTATCCTGGGGACAGACCCCACAGGCCCATCTCCCTTACCCTGTAACAGACCAGTGTTCCTGGGGACAGACCCCACAGACCCACCTCCCTTATCCTGTAACAGACCAGGCTTCCTGGGGACAGACCCCACAGATCCATTACCCTTATCCTGTAATAGACCAGTGTTCCTGGAGACAGACCCATCTCCCTTACCCTGTAACAGACCAGGGTTCCTGGGGACAGACCCATTTCCCTTATCCTCCAATAGACCAGGGTTCCTGGGGACTGACCCATCTCCCTTATCCTGTAACATACCAGGGTTCCTGGGGACAGACCCCACAGACCCTTCTCTATTATCCGTTACAGACCAGGGTTCCTGGGGACAGACCCCACAGACCCTTCTCCCTTATCCTGTAACAGACCAGGGTTCCTGGGGACAGACCCCAAAGACCCATTCCCCTTATCCTGTAACAGACCAGGGTTCCTGGGGACAGACCCCAGAGACCCATCTCCCTTATCCTGCAATAGACCAGGGTTACTGAGAACAGACCCCACAGACCCATCTCCCTTATCCTGTAACAGACCAGGGTTCCAGGGGACAGACCCCACAGACCCACCTCACTTATCCTGCAACAGACCAGGGTTCCTGGGGACAGACCCCACAGACACACCTCCCTTCTCCTGTAACAGACCAGTGCTCCTGGGGACAGACCCCACCGACCCATCACCCTTATCCTGTAACAGACCAGGGTTCCTGGGGACAGACCACACAGGCCCATCTCCCTTACCCTGTAACAGACCAGGGTTCCTGGGGGCAGACCCCACAGACCCATCTCCCTTATCGTCTAACAGACCAGGGTTCCAGGGGACAGACCACAGAGGCCCATCTCCCTTATCGTGTAACAGACCAGGGTTCCTGGGGACAGACCCATCTCCCTTATCCGATAACAGACCAGGGTTCCTGGGGACAGGCCCCACAGGCCCATCTCCCTTATCCGGTAACAGACCAGACTTCCTGGGGACAGACCGCACAGGCCCATCTCCCTTATCCTGCAACAGACCAGGGTTCCTGGGGACAGACCCACAGACCCATCTCCCTTATCCTCTAACAGACCAGGGTTCCTGGGGACAGACCCCACAGACCCATCTCCCTTATCCTGTAACAGACCAGGGTTCCTGGGGTCAGACCCCACAGACCCACCTCCCTTATCCTGTAGCAGACCAGGGTTCCTGGGGACAGACCCCACAGACCCACCTCCCTTATCCTGTAACAGACCAGGGTTCCTGGGGTCAGACCCCACAGACCTATCTCCCTTATCCTGTAACAGACCAGGGTTCCAGGGGACAGACCCCAAAGACCCATCTCCCTTATCCTGTAACAGACCAGGGTTCCTGGGGACAGACCCATCTCCCTTATCCTGTATCTGACCAGGGTTCCTGGGGACAGACCCCACAGACCCACCTCCCTTATCCTGAAACAGACCAGGGTTCCTGTGGACTGACCCATCTCCCTTATCCTGTAACAGACCAGGGTTCCTGGGGCAGACCCCACAGACAATTCTTCCTTATCCTGTAACAGACCAGGGTTCCTCGGGACAGACCCCACAGACCCATCTCCCTTATCCTGCGGCAGACCAGGGTTCCTGGGGACAGATCGCATAGACCCACCTCCCTTATCCTGTAGCAGACCAGGGTTCCTGGGGACAGACCCCCCTCTCTTATCCTGTAACAGACCAGGGTTCCTGGGGACTGACCCATTTCCCTTATCCTGTAACAGACCAGGGTTCCTGGGGACAGACCCCACAGACCCATCTGCCTTATCCTGTAATAGACCAGTGTTCCTGGGGACAGACACCACAGAAGCATGTCCCTTATCTTGTAACAGACCAGGGTTACTGGGGACAGACCCCACAGACTCATCTCCCTTATCCTGTAACAGACCAGGGTTCCTGGGGACACACCCATCTCCCTTATCCTGTAACAGACCAGGCTTCCTGGGGACAGACCCCACAGACCCATCTCCCTTATCCTGGAGCAGACCAGGGTTCCTGGGGACAGACCACACAGGCCCATCTCCCTTACCCTGTAACAGACCAGGGTTCCTGCGGACAGACCCCACCGACCCATCACCCTTATCGTGTAACAGACCAGGGTTCCTGGGGGCAGACCCCACAGATCCATCTCCCTTATCCTGTAACAGACCAGTGTTCCTGGGGACAGACCCATCTCCCTTATCCTGTAACAGACCAGGGTTCCTGGGGACAGACCCCACAGATCCATTACCCTTATCCTGTAATAGCCCAGTGTTCCTGGGGACAGACCCCACAGACCCATCGCCCTTATCCTGTAACAGACCAGTGTTCCTGGGGACAGACCCCACAGACCCATCACCCTTATCCTGTAACAGACCAGGGTTCCTGGGGACATACCCCACAGACCCATCACCTTTATCCTGTAACAGACCAGGGTTCCTGGGGACAGACCCCAAAGACCAATCTCCCTTATCCTGCAATAGACCAGGGTTCCTGGGGACAGACCCACCTCCCTTATCCTGTAACAGACCAGGGTTCCTGGGGACAGACCCATCTCCCTTATCCTGTAACAGACCAGGGTTCCTGGGGACAGACCCATCTCCCTTATCCTGCAGCAGACCAGGATTCCAGGGGACAGACCCCACATACGCACCTCCCTTATCCTGCAACAGACCAGGGTTCCTGGGGACAGACCCCACAGACCCACGTCCCTTATCCTGTAACAGACCAGGGTTCCTGGGGACAGACCCATCTCCCTTATCCTGCAATAGACCAGGGTTCCTGAGGACAGACCCATCTTCCTTATCCTGTAACAGACCAGGGTTCCTGGGGACAGACCCCACAGACCCATCTCCCTTATCCTGTAACAGACCAGGGTTCCTGGGGTCAGACCCCACAGACCCATCTCCCTTATCCTGCAGCAGACCAGGGTTCCTGGTGACAGACCGCGCAGACCCACCTCCCTTATCCTGTAACAGACCAGGGTTCCTGGGGATAGACCCCACAGACCCATCTCCCTTATCCTGTAACAGACCAGGGTTCCTGGGAACAGACCCATCTCCCTTATCCTGTAACAGACCAGGGTTCCTGGGGACAGACCGCACAGACCCATCTCCCTTATCCTGTAACAGACCAGGGTTCCTGGGGACAGACCCACCTCCCTTATCCTGAAGCAGACCAGGGTTCCTGGGGACTGACCCATCTCCCTTATCCTGTAACATACCAGGGTTCCTGGGGACAAACCCACAGACCCTTCTCTATTATCCGTTACAGACCAGGGTTCCTGGGGACAGACCCCACAGACCCATTCCCCTTATCCTGCAACAGACCAGGGTTCCTGGGGACAGACCCCAGAGACCCATCTCCCTTATCCTGCAATAGACCAGGGTTACTGAGGACAGACCCCACAGACCCATCTCCCTTATCCTGTAACAGACCAGGGTTCCAGGGGACAGACCCCACAGACCCACCTCACTTATCCTGCAACAGACCAGGGTCCCTGGGGACAGACCCCACAGACACACCTCCCTTCTCCTGTAACAGACCAGTGCTCCTGGGGACAGACCCCACCGACCCATCACCCTTATCCTGCAACAGACCAGGGTTCCTGGGGACAGACCACACAGGCCCATCTCCCTTACCCTGTAACAGACCAGGGTTCCTGGGGGCAGACCCCACAGACCCATCTCCCTTATCGTCTTACAGACCAGGGTTCCAGGGGACAGACCACATAGGCCCATCTCCCTTATCGTGTAACAGACCAGGGTTCCTGGGGACAGACCCATCTCCCTTATCCGATAACAGACCAGGGTTCCTGGGGACAGGCCCCACAGGCCCATCTCCCTTATCCGGTAACAGACCAGGCTTCCTGGGGACAGACTGCACAGGCCCATCTCCCTTACCCTGTAACATACCAGTGTTCCTGGGGACAGACCCCACAGACCCACCTCCCTTATCCTGCAACAGACCAGGGTTCCTGAGGACAGACCCCACAGACCCATCTCCCTTATCCGCTAACAGACCAGGGTTCCTGGGGACAGACCCATCTCCCTTACCCTGTAACAGACCAGGGTTCCTGGGGACAGATCCCACAGACCCACCTCCCTTATCCTGTAACAGACCAGGTTTCCTGGGGACTGACCCATCTCCCTTATCCTGTAACAGACCAGGGTTCCTGGGGCAGACCCCACAGACACTTCTCCCTTATCCTGAAACAGACCAGGGTTCCTCGGGACAGCCCCACAGACCCATCTCCCTTATCCTGCGGCAGACCAGGGTTCCTGGGGACAGACCGCACAGACCCACCTCCCTTATCCTGTAGCAGACCAGGGTTCCTGGGGACAGACCCACCTCTCTTATCCTGCAACAGACCAGGGTTCCTGGGGACTGACCCATTTCCCTTATCCTGTAACAGACCAGGGTTCCTGGGGACAGACCCCACAGACCCATCTCCCTTATCCTGTAAGAGACCAGGCTTCCTGGGGACAGACCAACAGACCCACCTCTCTTATCCTGCAACAGACCAGGGTTCCTGAGGACAGACCCCACAGACCCATCTCCCTTATCCTGTAACAGACCAGGCTTCCTGGGGACAGACCCCACAGACCCATCTCCCTTACCCTGTAACAGACCAGGGTTCCTGGGGACAGACCCCACAGACCACCTCCCTTATCCTGTAACAGACCAGGGTTCCAGGGGACTGACCCATCTCCCTTATTCTGTAACAGACCAGGGTTCCTGGGGACAGACCCATCTCCCTTGTCCTGTAACAGACCAGCGTTCCTGGGGACAGACCCCACAGATCCATTACCCTTATCCTGTAACAGACCAGGGTTCCTGGGGACTGACACATCTCCCTTATCCTGTAACAGTCCAGGGTTCCTGGGGACAGACCCCACAGACCCATCTCCCTTATCCTGTAACAGACAAGGCTTCCTGGGGACAGACCCCACAGACCCACCTCCCTTACCCTGTAACAGACCAGGGTTCCAGGGGAAGGACCCACAGACCCACCTGCCTTATCCTGTAACAGACCAGGGTTCCTGGGGACAGACCCCACAGACCCTTCTCCCTTATCCTGTAACAGACCAGGGTTCCTGGGGACAGACCCCACAGACCCACCTCCCTTATCCTTAACAGACCAGGGTTCCTGGGGACAGACCCCACAGGCCCATCTCCCTTACCCTGTAACAGACCAGGGTTCCTGGGAACAGAACCTCCTCCCTTATCCTGTAATAGACCAGGGTTCCTGGGAAAAGACCCACCTCCCTTATCCTGTAACAGACCAGGGTTCCTGGGGACAGACCCATCTCCCTTATCCTGTAACAGACCAGGGATCCTGAGGACAGACCCATCTTCCTTATCCTGAAACAGACCAGGGTTCCAGGGGACAGACCCCACAGACCCACGTCCCTTGTCCTGTTACAGACCAGGATTCCTGGGGACAGACCCATCTCCCTTATCCTGTAACAGACCAGGATTCCTGGGGACAGACTCCATAGACCCACCTCCCTTATCCTGTAACAGACCAGGGTTACTGGGGACAGACCCCACAGACCCATCTCCCTTATCCTGTAACAGACCAGGGTTCCTGGGGACAGATCCCCGGAGACCCATCTCCCTTATCCTGCAATAGACCAGGGTTACTGAGGACAGACCCCACAGACCCATCTCCCTTATCCTGTAACAGACCAGGGTTCCAGGGGACAGACCCCACAGACCCACCTCCCTTATCCTGCAACAGACCAGGGTTCCTGGGGACAGACCCCACAGACACACCTCCCTTCTCCTGTAACAGACCAGTGTTCCTGGGGACAGACCCCACCGACCCATCACCCTTATCCTGTAACAGACCAGTGTTCCTGGGGACAGACCACACAGGCCCATCTCCCTTACCCTGTAACAGACCAGGGTTCCAGGGGACAGACCACATAGGCCCATCTCCCTTATCGTGTAACAGACCAGGGTTCCTAGGGACAGACCCATCTCCCTTATCCGATAACAGACCAGGGTTCCTGGGGACAGGCCCCACAGGCCCATCTCCCTTATCCGGTAACAGACCAGGCTTCCTGGGGACAGACCCCACAGGCTCATCTCCCTTACCCTGTAACATACCAGTGCTCCTGGGGACAGACCCCACAGACCCACCTCCCTTATCCTGCAACAGACCAGGGTTCCTGAGGACAGACCCCACAGACCCATCTCCCTTATCCGGTAACAGACCAGGGTTCCTGGGGACAGACCCCACAGACCCATCTCCCTTACCCTGTAACAGACCAGGGTTCCTGGGGACAGATCCCACAGACCCACCTCCCTTATCCTGTAACAGACCAGGTTTCCTGGGGACTGACCCCCCTCTCTTATCCTGCAACAGACCAGGGTTCCTGGGGACTGACCCATTTCCCTTATCCTGTAACAGACCAGGGTTCCTGGGGACAGACCCCACAGACCCATCTCCCTTATCCTGTAAGAGACCAGGCTTCCTGGGGACAGACCCACAGACCCACCTCTCTTATCCTGCAACAGACCAGGGTTCCTGAGGACAGACCCCACAGACCCATCTCCCTTATCCTGTAACAGACCAGGCTTCCTGGGGACAGACCCCACAGACCCATCTCCCTTATTCTGTAAAAGACCAGGGTTCCTGGGGACAGATCCCACAGACCCATCTCCCTTACCCTGTAACAGACCAGGGTTCCTGGGGACAGACCCCACAGACCACCTCCCTTATCCTGTAACAGACCAGGGTTCCAGGGGACTGACCCATCTCCCTTATTCTGTAACAGACCAGGGTTCCTGGGGACAGACCCATCTCCCTTATCCTGTAACAGACCAGCGTTCCTGGGGACAGACCCCACAGATCCATTACCCTTATCCTGTAACAGACCAGGGTTCCTGGGGACTGACACATCTCCCTTATCCTGTAACAGACCAGGGTTCCTGGGGACAGACCCCACAGACCCATCTCCCTTATCCTGTAACAGACCAGGCTTCCTGGGGACAGACCCCACAGACCCACCTCCCTTCCCCTGTAACAGACCAGGGTTCCAGGGGAAGGACCCACAGACCCACCTGCCTTATCCTGTAACAGACCAGGGTTCCTGGGGACAGACCCCACAGACCCATCTCCCTTATCCTGTAACAGACCAGGCTTCCTGGGGACAGACCCCACAGACCCACCTCCCTTACCCTGTAACAGACCAGGGTTCCAGGGGAAGGACCCACAGACCCTTCTCCCTTATCCTGTAGCAGACCAGGGTTCCTGGGAACAGAACCTCCTCCCTTATCCTGTAATAGACCAGGGTTCCTGGGAAAAGACCCATCTCCCTTATCCTGTAACAGACCAGGGTTCCTGGGGACAGACCCCACAGACCCATCTCCCTTACCCTGTAACAGACCAGGGTTACTGGGGACAGACCCCACAGACCCATCTCCCTTATCCTGTAACAGACCAGGGTTCCTGGGGACAGACCCCACAGACCCGTCTCCCTTGTCCTGTAACAGACCAGGGTTCCTGGGGACAGACCCGACAGACCCATCTCCCTTATCCTGCAATAGACCAGGGATCCTGAGGACAGACCCATCTCCCTTCTCCTGTAACAGACCAGGGTTCCTGGGGACAGACCCCACAGACCCACTTCCCTTATCCTGTAACAGACCAGGGTTCCAGGGGACAGACCCCACAGACCCACGTCCCTTGTCCTGTAACAGACCAGGTTTCCTGGGGACAGACCCATCTCTCTTATCCTGTAACAGACCAGGATTCCTGGGGACAGACCCACCTCCCTTATCCTGAAACAGACAAGGGTTCCTGGGGACAGACCAGGGTTCCTGGGGACAGACCCACAGACACACCTCTTATCCTGGAACAGAACGGGGTTCCTGGGGATAGACCCCAAAAACCCATCTCCCTTATCCTGTAACAGACCAGGGTTCCTGGGAACAGACCCCACAGACCCATCTCCCTTATCCTGTAACAGACCAGGGTTCCTGGGAACAGACCCATCTCCCTTATCCTGTAACAGACCAGGGTTCCTGGGGACAGACCCACCTCCCTTATCCTGAAGCAGACCAGGGTTCCTGGGGACAGACCCATCTCCCTTATCCTGTAACAGACCAGGGTTCCTGGGGACAGACCCCACAGACCCATCTCCCTTATCCTGTAACATACCAGGGTTCCTGGGGACAGACCCCACAGACCCTTCTCTATTATCCGTTACAGACCAGGGTTCCTGGGGACAGACCCCACAGACCCTTCTCCCTTATCCTGTAACAGACCAGGGTTCCTGGGGACAGACCCCAAAGACCCATTCCCCTTATCCTGTAACAGACCAGGGTTCCTGGGGACAGACCCCACAGACCCATCTCCCTTATCCTGCAATAGACCAGGGTTGCTGAGGACAGACCCCACAGACCCACCTCCCTTATCCTGTAACAGACCAGGGTTCCTGGGGACAGACCCCACAGACCCATCTCCCTTACCCTGTAACAGACCAGGGTTCCTGGGGACAGACCCCACAGACCCATCTCCCTTACCCTGTAACAGACCAGGGTTCCTGGGGACAGATCCCACAGACCCACCTCCCTTATCCTGTAACAGACCAGGTTTCCTGGGGACTGACCCCCCTCTCTTATCCTGCAACAGACCAGGGTTCCTGGGGACTGACCCATTTCCCTTATCCTGTAACAGACCAGGGTTCCTGGGGACAGACCCCACAGACCCATCTCCCTTATCCTGTAAGAGACCAGGCTTCCTGGGGACAGACCCACAGACCCACCTCTCTTATCCTGCAACAGACCAGGGTTCCTGAGGACAGACCCCACAGACCCATCTCCCTTATCCTGTAACAGACCAGGCTTCCTGGGGACAGACCCCACAGACCCATCTCCCTTATTCTGTAAAAGACCAGGGTTCCTGGGGACAGATCCCACAGACCCATCTCCCTTACCCTGTAACAGACCAGGGTTCCTGGGGACAGACCCCACAGACCACCTCCCTTATCCTGTAACAGACCAGGGTTCCAGGGGACTGACCCATCTCCCTTATTCTGTAACAGACCAGGGTTCCTGGGGACAGACCCATCTCCCTTATCCTGTAACAGACCAGTGTTCCTGGGGACAGACCCCACAGATCCATTACCCTTATCCTGTAACAGACCAGGGTTCCTGGGGACTGACACATCTCCCTTATCCTGTAACAGACCAGGGTTCCTGGGGACAGACCCCACAGACCCATCTCCCTTATCCTGTAACAGACCAGGCTTCCTGGGGACAGACCCCACAGACCCACCTCCCTTACCCTGTAACAGACCAGGGTTCCAGGGGAAGGACCCACAGACCCTTCTCCCTTATCCTGTAGCAGACCAGGGTTCCTGGGAACAGAACCTCCTCCCTTATCCTGTAATAGACCAGGGTTCCTGGGAAAAGACCCATCTCCCTTATCCTGTAACAGACCAGGGTTCCTGGGGACAGACCCCACAGACCCATCTCCCTTACCCTGTAACAGACCAGGGTTACTGGGGACAGACCCCACAGACCCATCTCCCTTATCCTGTAACAGACCAGGGTTCCTGGGGACAGACCCCACAGACCCGTCTCCCTTGTCCTGTAACAGACCAGGGTTCCTGGGGACAGACCCGACAGACCCATCTCCCTTATCCTGCAATAGACCAGGGATCCTGAGGACAGACCCATCTCCCTTCTCCTGTAACAGACCAGGGTTCCTGGGGACAGACCCCACAGACCCACTTCCCTTATCCTGTAACAGACCAGGGTTCCAGGGGACAGACCCCACAGACCCACGTCCCTTGTCCTGTAACAGACCAGGTTTCCTGGGGACAGACCCATCTCTCTTATCCTGTAACAGACCAGGATTCCTGGGGACAGACCCACCTCCCTTATCCTGAAACAGACAAGGGTTCCTGGGGACAGACCAGGGTTCCTGGGGACAGACCCACAGACACACCTCTTATCCTGGAACAGAACGGGGTTCCTGGGGATAGACCCCAAAAACCCATCTCCCTTATCCTGTAACAGACCAGGGTTCCTGGGAACAGACCCCACAGACCCATCTCCCTTATCCTGTAACAGACCAGGGTTCCTGGGAACAGACCCATCTCCCTTATCCTGTAACAGACCAGGGTTCCTGGGGACTGACCCACCTCCCTTATCCTGAAGCAGACCAGGGTTCCTGGGGACTGACCCATCTCCCTTATCCTGTAACAGACCAGGGTTCCTGGGGACAGACCCCACAGACCCATCTCCCTTATCCTGTAACATAACAGGGTTCCTGGGGACAGACCCCACAGACCCTTCTCTATTATCCGTTACAGACCAGGGTTCCTGGGGACAGACCCCACAGACCCTTCTCCCTTATCCTGTAACAGACCAGGGTTCCTGGGGACAGACCCATCTCCCTTATCCTGCAATAGACCAGGGTTGCTGAGGACAGACCCCACAGACCCACCTCCCTTATCCTGTAACAGACCAGGGTTCCTGGGGACAGACCCCACAGACCCATCTCCCTTACCCTGTAACAGACCAGGGTTCCTGGGGACAGACCCCACAGACCCATCTCCCTTACCCTGTAACAGACCAGGGTTCCTGGGGACAGATCCCACAGACCCACCTCCCTTATCCTGTAACAGACCAGGTTTCCTGGGGACTGACCCCCCTCTCTTATCCTGCAACAGACCAGGGTTCCTGGGGACTGACCCATTTCCCTTATCCTGTAACAGGCCAGGGTTCCTGGGGACAGACCCCACAGACCCATCTCCCTTATCCTGTAAGAGACCAGGCTTCCTGGGGACAGACCCACAGACCCACCTCTCTTATCCTGCAACAGACCAGGGTTCCTGAGGACAGACCCCACAGACCCATCTCCCTTATCCTGTAACAGACCAGGCTTCCTGGGGACAGACCCCACAGACCCATCTCCCTTATTCTGTAAAAGACCAGGGTTCCTGGGGACAGATCCCACAGACCCATCTCCCTTACCCTGTAACAGACCAGGGTTCCTGGGGACAGACCCCACAGACCACCTCCCTTATCCTGTAACAGACCAGGGTTCCAGGGGACTGACCCATCTCCCTTATTCTGTAACAGACCAGGGTTCCTGGGGACAGACCCATCTCCCTTATCCTGTAACAGACCAGTGTTCCTGGGGACAGACCCCACAGATCCATTACCCTTATCCTGTAACAGACCAGGGTTCCTGGGGACTGACACATCTCCCTTATCCTGTAACAGACCAGGGTTCCTGGGGACAGACCCCACAGACCCATCTCCCTTATCCTGTAACAGACCAGGCTTCCTGGGGACAGACCCCACAGACCCACCTCCCTTACCCTGTAACAGACCAGGGTTCCAGGGGAAGGACCCACAGACCCTTCTCCCTTATCCTGTAGCAGACCAGGGTTCCTGGGAACAGAACCTCCTCCCTTATCCTGTAATAGACCAGGGTTCCTGGGAAAAGACCCATCTCCCTTATCCTGTAACAGACCAGGGTTCCTGGGGACAGACCCCACAGACCCATCTCCCTTACCCTGTAACAGACCAGGGTTACTGGGGACAGACCCCACAGACCCATCTCCCTTATCCTGTAACAGACCAGGGTTCCTGGGGACAGACCCCACAGACCCGTCTCCCTTGTCCTGTAACAGACCAGGGTTCCTGGGGACAGACCCGACAGACCCATCTCCCTTATCCTGCAATAGACCAGGGATCCTGAGGACAGACCCATCTCCCTTCTCCTGTAACAGACCAGGGTTCCTGGGGACAGACCCCACAGACCCACTTCCCTTATCCTGTAACAGACCAGGGTTCCAGGGGACAGACCCCACAGACCCACGTCCCTTGTCCTGTAACAGACCAGGTTTCCTGGGGACAGACCCATCTCTCTTATCCTGTAACAGACCAGGATTCCTGGGGACAGACCCACCTCCC
This sequence comes from Somniosus microcephalus, assembly GCF_052327205.1. Classification (NCBI taxonomy): domain Eukaryota; kingdom Metazoa; phylum Chordata; class Chondrichthyes; order Squaliformes; family Somniosidae; genus Somniosus; species Somniosus microcephalus. Next base: position 39,279,607 of record NC_140990.1, on the reverse strand, counting down.
TTATCCTGAAACAGACAAGGGTTCCTGGGGACAGACCAGGGTTCCTGGGGACAGACCCACAGACACACCTCTTATCCTGGAACAGAACGGGGTTCCTGGGGATAGACCCCAAAAACCCATCTCCCTTATCCTGTAACAGACCAGGGTTCCTGGGAACAGACCCCACAGACCCATCTCCCTTATCCTGTAACAGACCAGGGTTCCTGGGAACAGACCCATCTCCCTTATCCTGTAACAGACCAGGGTTCCTGGGGACTGACCCACCTCCCTTATCCTGAAGCAGACCAGGGTTCCTGGGGACTGACCCATCTCCCTTATCCTGTAACAGACCAGGGTTCCTGGGGACAGACCCCACAGACCCATCTCCCTTATCCTGTAACATAACAGGGTTCCTGGGGACAGACCCCACAGACCCTTCTCTATTATCCGTTACAGACCAGGGTTCCTGGGGACAGACCCCACAGACCCTTCTCCCTTATCCTTTAACAGACCAGGGTTCCTGGGGACAGACCCATCTCCCTTATCCTGCAATAGACCAGGGTTGCTGAGGACAGACCCCACAGACCCACCTCCCTTATCCTGTAACAGACCAGGGTTCCTGGGGACAGACCCCACAGACCCATCTCCCTTACCCTGTAACAGACCAGGGTTCCTGGGGACAGACCCCACAGACCCATCTCCCTTACCCTGTAACAGACCAGGGTTCCTGGGGACAGATCCCACAGACCCACCTCCCTTATCCTGTAACAGACCAGGTTTCCTGGGGACTGACCCCCCTCTCTTATCCTGCAACAGACCAGGGTTCCTGGGGACTGACCCATTTCCCTTATCCTGTAACAGGCCAGGGTTCCTGGGGACAGACCCCACAGACCCATCTCCCTTATCCTGTAAGAGACCAGGCTTCCTGGGGACAGACCCACAGACCCACCTCTCTTATCCTGCAACAGACCAGGGTTCCTGAGGACAGACCCCACAGACCCATCTCCCTTATCCTGTAACAGACCAGGCTTCCTGGGGACAGACCCCACAGACCCATCTCCCTTATTCTGTAAAAGACCAGGGTTCCTGGGGACAGATCCCACAGACCCATCTCCCTTACCCTGTAACAGACCAGGGTTCCTGGGGACAGACCCCACAGACCACCTCCCTTATCCTGTAACAGACCAGGGTTCCAGGGGACTGACCCATCTCCCTTATTCTGTAACAGACCAGGGTTCCTGGGGACAGACCCATCTCCCTTATCCTGTAACAGACCAGCGTTCCTGGGGACAGACCCCACAGATCCATTACCCTTATCCTGTAACAGACCAGGGTTCCTGGGGACTGACACATCTCCCTTATCCTGTAACAGACCAGGGTTCCTGGGGACAGACCCCACAGACCCATCTCCCTTATCCTGTAACAGACCAGTCTTCCTGGGGACAGACCCCACAGACCCACCTCCCTTACCCTGTAACAGACCAGGGTTCCAGGGGAAGGACCCACAGACCCACCTGCCTTATCCTGTAACAGACCAGGGTTCCTGGGGACAGACCCCACAGACCCATCTCCCTTATCCTGTAACAGACCAGGCTTCCTGGGGACAGACCCCACAGACCCACCTCCCTTACCCTGTAACAGACCAGGGTTCCAGGGGAAGGACCCACAGACCCTTCTCCCTTATCCTGTAGCAGACCAGGGTTCCTGGGAACAGAACCTCCTCCCTTATCCTGTAATAGACCAGGGTTCCTGGGAAAAGACCCATCTCCCTTATCCTGTAACAGACCAGGGTTCCTGGGGACAGACCCCACAGACCCATCTCCCTTACCCTGTAACAGACCAGGGTTACTGGGGACAGACCCCACAGACCCATCTCCCTTATCCTGTAACAGACCAGGGTTCCTGGGGACAGACCCCACAGACCCGTCTCCCTTGTCCTGTAACAGACCAGGGTTCCTGGGGACAGACCCGACAGACCCATCTCCCTTATCCTGCAATAGACCAGGGATCCTGAGGACAGACCCATCTCCCTTCTCCTGTAACAGACCAGGGTTCCTGGGGACAGACCCCACAGACCCACTTCCCTTATCCTGTAACAGACCAGGGTTCCAGGGGACAGACCCCACAGACCCACGTCCCTTGTCCTGTAACAGACCAGGTTTCCTGGGGACAGACCCATCTCTCTTATCCTGTAACAGACCAGGATTCCTGGGGACAGACCCACCTCCCTTATCCTGAAACAGACAAGGGTTCCTGGGGACAGACCAGGGTTCCTGGGGACAGACCCACAGACACACCTCTTATCCTGGAACAGAACGGGGTTCCTGGGGATAGACCCCAAAAACCCATCTCCCTTATCCTGTAACAGACCAGGGTTCCTGGGAACAGACCCCACAGACCCATCTCCCTTATCCTGTAACAGACCAGGGTTCCTGGGAACAGACCCATCTCCCTTATCCTGTAACAGACCAGGGTTCCTGGGGACAGACCCACCTCCCTTATCCTGAAGCAGACCAGGGTTCCTGGGGACTGACCCATCTCCCTTATCCTGTAACAGACCAGGGTTCCTGGGGACAGACCCCACAGACCCATCTCCCTTATCCTGTAACATACCAGGGTTCCTGGGGACAGACCCCACAGACCCTTCTCTATTATCCGTTACAGACCAGGGTTCCTGGGGACAGACCCCACAGACCCTTCTCCCTTATCCTGTAACAGACCAGGGTTCCTGGGGACAGACCCCAAAGACCCATTCCCCTTATCCTGTAACAGACCAGGGTTCCTGGGGACAGACCCCACAGACCCATCTCCCTTATCCTGCAATAGACCAGGGTTGCTGAGGACAGACCCCACAGACCCATCTCCCTTATCCTGTAACAGACCAGGGTTCCAGGGGACAGACCCCACAGACCCACCTCCCTTATCCTGCAACAGACCAGTGTTCCTGGGTACAGACCCCACCGACCCATCACCCTTATCCTGTAACAGACCAAGGTTCCTGGGGACAGACCCCACAGACCCATCACCCTTATCCTGTAACAGGCCAGGGTTCCTGGGGACAGACCACATAGGCCCATCTCCCTTATCGTGTAACAGACCAGGGTTCCTGGGGACAGGCCCATCTCCCTTACCCTGTAACAGACCAGGGTTCCTGGGGGCAGACCCCACAGACCCATCTCCCATATCGTGTAACAGACCAGGGTTCCTGGGGACAGACCACATAGGCCCATCTCCCTTATCGTGTAACAGACCAGGGTTCCTGGGGACAGACCCATCTCCCTTATCCTATAACAGACCAGGGTTACTGGGGGCAGACCCCACAGACCCATCTCCCTTATCCTGTAACAGACCAGGGTTCCTGGGGACAGACCCCACAGGCCCATCTCCCTTATCCGGTAACAGACCAGGCTTGCAGGGGACAGACCCCACAGGCCCATCTCCCTTACCCTGTAACAGACCAGTGTTCCTGGGGACAGACCCCACAGACCCACCTCCCTTATCCTGCAACAGACCAGGGTTCCTGAGGACAGACCCCACAGACCCATCTCCCTTATCCGGTAACAGACCAGGGTTCCTGGGGACAGACCCCACAGACCCACCTCCCTTACCCTGCAACAGACCAGGGTTCCTGGGGACAGATCCCACAGACCCACCTCCCTTATCCTGTAACAGGCCAGGTTTCCTGGGGACTGACCCATCTCCCTTATCCTGTAACAGACCAGGGTTCCTGGGGCAGACCCCACAGACACTTCTCCCTTATCCTGTAACAGACCAGGGTTCCTCGGGACAGCCCCACAGACCCATCTCCCTTATCCTGCGGCAGACCTGGGTTCCTGGGGACAGACCGCACAGACCCACCTCCCTTATCCTGTAACAGACCAGGGTTCCTGGGGACTGACCCATCTCCCTTATCCTGTAACTGACCAGGGTACTGGGGACAGACCGCACAGACCCATCTCCCTTATCCTGTAAGAGACCAGGGTTCCTGGGGACAGACCCACAGACCCACCTCTCTTATCCTGTAACAGACCAGGCTTCCTGGGGACAGACCCCACAGACCCATCTCCCTTATTCTGTAACAGACCAGGGTTCCTGGGGACAGACCCCACAGACCACCTCCCTTATCCTGTAACAGACCAGGGTTACAGGGGACTGACCCATCTCCCTTATTCTGTAACAGACCAGGCTTCCTGGGGACAGACCCCACAGACCCACCTCCCTTACCCTGTAACAGACCAGGGTTCCAGGGGAAGGACCCACAGACCCACCTGCCTTATCCTGTAACAGACCAGGGTTCCTGGGGACAGACCCCACAGACCCTTCTCCCTTATCCTGTAACAGACCAGGGTTCCTGGGGACAGACCCACAGACCCATCTCCCTTATCCTGTAACAGACCAGGGTTCCTGGGGACAGACCCCACAGACCCATCTCCCTTATCCTGTAACAGACCAGGGTTCCTGGGGTCAGACCCCACAGACCCACCTCCCTTATCCTGTAGCAGACCAGTGTTCCTGGGGACAGACCCCACAGGCCCATCTCCCTTATCCTGTAACAGACCAGTGTTCCTGGGGACAGACCCACCTCCCTTATCCTGTAACAGACCAGGCTTCCTGGGGACAGACCCCACCGACGCTGCTCCCTTATCCTGTAACAGATCAGTTTTCATGGGGACAGACCCATCTCCCTTATCTTGTAACAGACCAGGGTTCCTGGGGACAGACCCACAGACCCACCTCTCTTATCCTGCAACAGACCAGTGTTCCTGAAGACAGACTCCACAGACCCATCTCCCTTAACCTGTAACAGACCAGGGTTCCTGGGGTCAGACCCCACAGACCCATCTCCCTTATCCTGCAATAGACCAGGGTTCCTGGGGACAGACCCCACAGACCCACCTCCCTTATCCTGTAAGAGACCAGGGTTCCTGGGGACAGACCCCACAGACCCACCTCCATTATCCTTTAACAGACCAGGGTTCCTGGGGACAGACCCCAAAGACCCATCTCCCTTACCGTGTAACAGACCAGAGTTCTTGGGGGCAGACCCCACAGATGCATCTCCCTTATCCTGCAACAGACCAGGGTTCCAGGGGACAGACCCACCTCTTTTACCCTGTAACAGACCAGGGTTCCTGTTGACAGACCCAAATACCCATCTCCCTTATCCTGCAACAGACCAGTGTTCCTGAGGACAGACACCACAGACCCATCTCCCTTAACCTGTAACAGACCAGGGTTCCTGGGGACAGACCCATCTCCCTTATCCTGTAACAGACCAAGTTTCCAGGTGACAGACCCCACCTCCCTTATCCTGTAACAGACCAGGGTTCCTGGGGACAGACCCGACAGACCCATCTCCCTTATCCTGTAACAGACCGGGGTACCTGGGGACAGACCCCACAGACCCACCTCCCTTATCCTGTAACAGACCAGGGTTCCTGGGGACAGACCCCACAGACCCACCTCCCTTATCCTGTAACAGACCAGGGTTCCTGGGAACAGACCCACCTCCCTTATCCTGTAACAGACCAGTGTTCCTGGGGACAGACCCCACAGACACTTCTCCCTTATCCTGTAACAGACCAGGGTTCCTGGGGACAGACCCACCTCCCTTATCCTGTAACAGACCAGGGTTCCTGGGGACAGACCCCACAGACCCATCTCCCTTATCCTGTAACAGACCAGGTATCCTGGGGACAGACCCCACAGGCCAATCTCCCTTACCCTGTAACAGACCAGTGTTCCTGGGGACAGACCCCACAGACCCACCTCCCTTATCCTGTAACAGACCAGGCTTCCTGGGGACAGACCCCACAGATCCATTACCCTTCTCCTGTAATAGACCAGTGTTCCTGGGGACAGACCCATCTCCCTTATCCTGTAACAGACCAGGGTTCCTGGGGACAGACCCATCTCCCTTATCCTGCAGCAGACCAGGGTTCCTGGTGACAGACCGCGCAGACCCACCTCCCTTATCCTGTAACAGACCAGGGTTCCTGGGGATAGACCCCACAGACACATCTCCCTTATCCTGTAACAGACCAGGGTTCCTGGGGACAGACCCCACAGATCCATTACCCTTCTCCTGTAATAGACCAGTGTTCCTGGGGACAGACCCATCTCCCTTATCCTGTAACAGACCAGGGTTCCTGGGGACAGACCCATCTCCCTTATCCTGCAGCAGACCAGGGTTCCTGGTGACAGACCGCGCAGACCCACCTCCCTTATCCTGTAACAGACCAGGGTTCCTGGGGATAGACCCCACAGACACATCTCCCTTATCCTGTAACAGACCAGGGTTCCTGGGAACAGACCCTCCTCCCTTATCCTGTAATAGACCAGGGTTCCTGGGAAAAGACCCATCTCCCTTATCCTGTAACAGACCAGGGTTCCTGGGGACAGACCCCACAGGCCCATCTCCCTTACCCTGTAACAGACCAGGGTTCCTGGGAACAGACCCTCCTCCCTTATCCTGTAATAGACCAGGGTTCCTGGGAAAAGACCCATCTCCCTTATCCTGTAACAGACCAGGGTTCCTGGGGACAGACCCCACAGACCCATCTCCCTTATCCTGTAACTGACCAGGGTTCCTGGGGAGAGACCCCACAGGCCCACCTCCCTTCTCCTGTAACAGACCAGGGTTCCTGGGGACAGACCCACCTCCCTTATCCTGTAACAGACCGGGGTACCTGGGGCCAGACCCCACAGACCCACCTCCCTTATCCTGTAACAGACCAGGGTTCCTGGGGACAGACCCATCTCCCTTATCCTGTAACAGACCAGGGTTCCTGGGGACAGACCCATCTCCCTTATCCTGTAACAGACCAGGGTTCCTGGGAACAGACCCACCTCCCTTATCCTGTAACAGACCAGTGTTCCTGGGGACAGACCCCACAGACCCTTCTCCCTTATCCTGTAACTGACCAGGGTTCCTGGGGAGAGACCCCACAGGCCCACCTCCCTTCTCCTGTAACAGACCAGGGTTCCTGGGGACAGACCCACCTCCCTTATCCTGTAACAGACCGGGGTACCTGGGGCCAGACCCCACAGACCCACCTCCCTTATCCTGTAACAGACCAGGGTTCCTGGGGACAGACCCATCTCCCTTATCCTGTAACAGACCAGGGTTCCTGGGAACAGACCCACCTCCCTTATCCTGTAACAGACCAGTGTTCCTGGGGACAGACCCCACAGACCCTTCTCCCTTATCCTGTAACAGACCAGGGTTCCTGGGGACAGACCCACCTCCCTTATCCTGTAACAGACCAGGGTTCCTGGGGACAGACACCACAGACCCATCTCCCTTATCCTTAACAGACCAGGGTTCCTGGGGACAGACCCCACAGACCCATCTCCCTTATCCTGGAGCAGACCAGGGTTCCTGGGGACAGACCCCACAGGCCCATCTCCCTTACCCTGTAACAGACCAGTGTTCCTGGGGACAGACCCCACAGACCCACCTCCCTTATCCTGTAACAGACCAGGCTTCCTGGGGACAGACCCCACAGATCCATTACCCTTATCCTGTAATAGACCAGTGTTCCTGGGGACAGACCCATCTCCCTTATCCTGTAACAGACCCATCTCCCTTATCCTGTAACAGACCAGGGTTCCTGGGGACAGACCCCACAGACCCATCTCCCTTATCCTGTAACTGACCAGGGTTCCTGGGGATAGGCCCCACAGACCCATCTCCCTTATCCTGTAACAGATCAGGGTTCCTGGGGACAAACCCCACAGACCCTTCTCCCTTATCCTGTAACAGACCAGGATACTGGGGACAGACCCCACAGACCCATCTCCCTTATCCTGTAACAGACCAGGGTTCCTGGGGACAGACCCATCTCCCTTATCCTGCAATAGACCAGGGATCCTGAGGACAGACCCATCTCCCTTATCCTGAAACAGACCAGAGTTCCACAGGACAGACCCCACAGACCCACGTCCCTTGTCCTGTAACAGACCAGGATTCCTGGGGACAGACCCATCTCCCTTATCCTGTAATAGACCAGGATTCCTGGGGACAGACTCCATAGACCCACCTCCCTTATCCTGTAACAGACCAGGGTTCCTGGGGACAGACCCGTCTCCCTTATCCTGTAACAGACCAGGGTTCCTGGGGACAGGCCCCACAGACCCATCTCCCTTATCCTGCAATAGACCAGGGATCCTGAGGACAGACCCATCTCCCTCATCCTGCAATAGACCAGGGTTCCTGGGGACAGACCCACCTCCCTTATCCTGTAACAGACCAGGGTTCCAGGGGACAGACCCCACAGACCCACGTCCCTTGTCCTGTAACAGACCAGGATTCCTGGGGACAGACCCATCTCCCTTATCCTGTAACAGACCAGGATTCCTGGGGACAGACCCACCTCCCTTATCCTGTAACAGGCCAGGGTTCCTGGGAACAGACCCCACAGACCCATCTCCCTTATCCTGTAACAGACCAGGGTTCCTGGGAACAGACCCATCTCCCGTATCCTGTAACAGACCAGGGTTCCCGGGGACAGACCGCACAGACCCATCTCCCTTATCCTGTAACAGACCAGGGTTCCTGGGAACAGACCCACCTCCCTTATCCTGTAACAGACCAGGGTTCCTGGGGACAGACCCATCTCCCTTATCCTGTAACATACCAGGGTTCCTGGGGACAGACCCCACAGACCCTTCTCTATTATCCGTTACAGACCAGGGTTCCTGGGGACAGACCCCACAGACCCTTCTCCCTTATCCTGTAACAGACCAGGGTTCCTGGGGACAGATCCCCGGAGACCCATCTCCCTTATCCTGCAATAGACCAGGGTTACTGAGGACAGACCCCACAGAGCCATCTCCCTTATCCTGTAACAGACCAGGGTTCCAGGAGACAGACCCGTCTCCCTTATCCTGTAACAGACCAGGGTTCCTGGGGACAGACCCCACAGACCCATCTCCCTTATCGTGCAATAGACCAGGGTTCCTGGGGACAGACCCATCTCCCTTATCCTGTAACAGACCAGGGTTCCTGGGGACAGACCCATCTCCCTTATCCTGTAACAGACCAGGGTTCCTGGGGACAGACCTGTGGTGTATGTGCCTTTAAGAGCCCCAGGTGTGCGTAATGCCGGTAATTGCCACTTGTCTATATAAGCCTGTGTATTGTGTGTATCCTTTAGAAACCCCCCCCAGACTTGCTTAGTAAATACATATGAACCAACTCCTGTCTTCAGTGTCTTTATCTACACACGGACACTACAGTGGCGACGAAGTGGAAACGGACTTACCTGCAATTCGGCAGCACCTCAAGGACATCGATTCCTCCAGCGTCCAGAAGACTCAAGGAAGTAAGAGAAACTGTGGTTTCACCAGCTGGCCAAGCTGGTGACAGGTACTGCGCTAATCCTTCCTGGGCATCAGGCTGGAGCTCCAGCGGCGGGCTCTACAGCTGAGACAGGCAGCGAAATCGGAGGCAAGCAATAACGGACTGGGAGGGTGCACTCGAGAGATGGCCGGCGCGGCAAGCAGGTCAGCATTTAGACCTCCGTCGGGAACGAGTCTCCAACAGTGAATAAACGGAAACCACAGTAAAACAGCGTTGTTATCGGTAGCAGCGGCGGGAAAGCGCGGGAAGCACCATATCGTTGCTACAGAGAGAAAAAAAAAGCACGGGAAGCGCCATATCTTTTCTGAAATGCCTAAATCTGGTAATATTGAGGCTTTTGATGGCGAAATAGAAGATTGGACCACATACGTGGAAAGAGTAGAGGTTTATTGCACTGCAAATGGAATAACAGTTGAAAAAAAAGCTTCAGTACTTCTGAACTTAATGGGCGCGAAGACATACGGGCTGTTACGAAATTTAATCACTCCAGCCAAACCAAAGGACAAGACTTTTAAAGAAATTATTGATACCCTGCAGGAGCATTTAAACCCAACACCGCTGCTGATAGCGGAACGATTCAAGTTCTTCAAGAGAAATCAACACAAGAATGAAAGTAACGCTGATTACCTAACCGAATTAAGAAAGCTATCAAAGTACTGCCAATTCGGAGCAGGACTATCGGATTATCTTCGAGACAAATTTGTTTGCGGTCTCTTAAGTGAAGGAACACAAAAAAGACTGCTTTCTGAAAAAGATTTAACATTGGACAAAGCTTTCAGTATGGCTGTATCATACGAAGCAGCAGCAAAAGGAGCTGCAGAGATACAACGAGAGACACAGGACTTCGGCACCCATAAAATGACACAGGAGTTCGGAAGATGTTATCGCTGCGGCAGATCCACCCATAACCAGAGGGACTGCTGGTTCAAGGGCAAAGCATGCAGGCAATGTGGTAAGATTGGACACATTGCACGGGTATGCCAATCTGGACAAAATAAATCCACTGACAGAAAACAAAAAATCAATAAAGAAAAGTACAGGAAGGTACAAATGATGACGGACAATAGCTCCGAAGACCAGAATAGCGATAGCGACTCCGGAAACAAGAGACTAAGCTGTCTCAAATTACATAATGTACTTGCCAAAGAGGATTACCAAACCATTTGGGTTGCCCTCACAATAGCAGGGTCCCCAGTTAAAATGGAGCTAGATACAGGATCAGCTCTAACCGTGATAAATCGACGAGATTACGAGAGGCTATTTTCGCATATACCTCTAAAAAACACATCCATTATCTTAAAAACATATACGGGGCAGAAAGTCTACCCCAAAGGAAAAATAAGGGTGCCTGTGGTATACAACGGCAAAGAAATACAAAAGTTGTATTTATACATTCTACAAGATGGTGGTCCACCGTTGTTGGGACGTGAATGGATAAGGAAGATACGTTTAGACTGGCACTCCATTCAGGCACTGACGGTGACCAGTAAGGAAAAAAACAATGATGACATCATACCTGAACGATTAAAAGACATCTTGGCCAACGCCAAAGAAGTGTTTCAAGAGAAACTAGGAACCTTGAAAGGCATCACCGCCTCAATAAAAGTGGAAGATACAGCAATTCCAAAATTTTTTAAGGCAAGACCGGTGCCATACGCAATACGTCCGGCAGTCGAGGCAGAGCTGAAGAATTTGGAAAAGGCAGGCGTATTATCCAAAATAGATTGGAGCGAATGGGCAACACCCATCGTTCCAGTCATGAAAAAAACATTGAAAAATAACTCTGAGGAACAGAAAAAAATTCGCATCTGTGGGGACTTTAAGGTGACTGTAAACCCGGTCCTTCACACGGTACAGTATCCTCTTCCGAGGATAGAAAATATTTTCGCCTCACTATCCGGAGGGAAACGTTTCACAAAAATTGACTTGGCACAGGCATATCTACAGATGGAGGTTGAGGAGACCTCTAAAAAGTATCTCACAATAAACACACACAAAGGCCTGTACCAGTACAATCGACTGGTTTTTGGAATAGCATCAGCTCCAGCTATCTGGCAAAGAGCTATGGAGCAAGTCCTGCAAGGGATTCCGGGGACTCAATGCTACCTAGACGACATCCTTATAACAGGAGAAAACGACAACGAGCACCTTGCCAATTTGGAGCAGGTGCTCACTAGGCTGAAAGAACGGGGCCTACGAGCAAATCGCCCCAAGTGCGAATTTTTCCAAAATCAGATATCATATTGTGGCCACATAATTAATAAGGGTTGCATAAGTCACCTGAAAAAATTGAAGCAGTTATAAAAGCCCCAGCACCTGAAAATGCTTCACAATTAAGGTCATTCCTGGGATTAATAAATTACTATCATAAATTTTTACCGAACTTATCAACTATTCTACACCCTCTTAATGATCTTCTACAGACAGGAGTGATTTGGAAATGGAACGAAGACTGTAAACGTGCCTTCCATAAATGTAAAGACTTAATCACATCCGAGAAAATTTTGGCTCATTACAACCCATCACTACCAATCAGACTGGCGTGCGATGCATCCCCTTACGGCATAGGAGCGGTATTGTCCCATAGATTCCCTGATGGCTCGGAACGGCCGATAGCTTTTGCGTCACGCTCATTGAACTCAGCTGAGCGTAACTATGCCCAGATAGACAGGGAAGCACTCAGCCTGGTATGGGGAGTGAAGAAATTCAACCATTACCTACACGGACAAAAATTTACCTTGCTGACTGACCATCAACCCCTCATCTCCATATTCAACCCTAAAAAAGGTGTCCCCATTATGACGGCACAAAGACTACAGAGGTGGTCCCTTTTTCTAGGGGCACACCAATACAACATTGAATACAAAGGGTCAAAACAGCATGGGAATGCTGACGGTTTATCACGCCTACCGTTGCCAACGATAGAAGAGGCACCTACAGTAGACCCAGTAGAGATATTCCACTCTACCATAGTGGAATGTCTACCGGTGACAAATTCTGCCATTGAAAGGGAGACAAGAAATGACCCTACTCTCTCACGGGTCTACGATTTAACAGTGAAGGGATGGCCAGCACATGGCGAACCACTGTTGCCAGCATTCTCGCAAAGAAGAGAACAGCTGTCAGTGTGCCGAGGAACCTTGATGTGTGGATCCAGAGTGGTGATTCCACCCAAACTCCAGGATAAAGTGCTAAAGGAGCTTCACGAGGGGCATCTGGGTGGAGTGAAAATGAAGAACCTAGCTAGGGCGTTTGTATGGTGGCCAGGTATCGATGGAGACATCAAAGACATGACCAAGAGCTGCCTAGGATGCCAGAAGGTCCAAAATGCTCCGCCACAGGCCCCTCTACATCCATGGGAGTGGCCCTCATCTCCCTGGCAAAGGGTGCACATCGACTTTGCTGGTCCATTTATGGACTCAATGTTCTTAATCGCAGTTGATGCACACTCCAAGTGGCCGGAGGTAATAAAGATGTCCTCCACCACCACGGAAAAAACCATCACAGTATTAAGGACCATATTTGCCAGGAATGGGCTGCCGGAGCAGATATGTTCTGATAATGGACCGCAATTTGTGTCCGAAGAATTCAGAAAGTTCTTAAAGAACAATGGAGTAAAGCACTACACGTCCGCCCCATACCATCCTGCCACCAATGGATTGGCTGAAAGGTTTGTCCAGACCTTTAAGAAGGCCATCAAGGCCATGGGTAATGAAGACATAAAACTTCAGCACAAGGTGGATAACTTCTTATTTGCATATAGGAATGCAACGCATATGGTTACTAACCAAACTCCCGCCATGATGTTCTACAATAGAAACCTAAGATGCCGGCTGGATTTGGTCAAGCGCAACATCCGAAGGGACGTGGAGAACCGGCAGTTTCAGGGCATGAATGAAAGGCCAACTGGGGCCTTCCAGATAGGCCAACCGGTTTTGGCCCGGGACTACCGTACCGAGAAATGGCAGCCTGGAACTATCTGCACACGATTAGGACCACTGATGTATACCATGGACATCGGAGACAGCATAATAAGGCGCCATGCTGACCAAATCATCAAGTCATCCGAAAAGGGACAACCTACACCACCACTCTATACATCTAACGATGAAGTAGAGATACCCATATCTACCTCCGATCCGGTGATACTGGAGCCCGATGAACCCGACACTGGCATTCAAGCCGAATCAGCCTTGCCAGAAGAACCTACTACACCACCAGAAACTACTACACCCCCGAGGCGTTATCCAGACCGAGTCTGGAAGCCTCCTGAGAGACTAACTTAAAATTAATTAATACAGCAATGTATATTATTTTGCATATAACATGTAATTAATAATTACTTAAAATATGATGTACTAGTTAGCTAGAAGGGGAGGAATTGTGGTGTATGTGCCTTTAAGAGCCCCAGGTGTGCGTAATGCCGGTAATTGCCACTTGGGCTATATAAGCCTGTGTATTGTGTATATCCTTTAGAAACCCCCCCCAGACTTGCTTAGTAAATACATATGAACAAACTCCTGTCTTCAGTGTCTTTATCTACACACGGACACGACAAGACCCACATCCCTTATCCTGTAACAGACCAGTGTACCTGGGGACAGACCCCACAGACCCACGTCCCTTATCCTGTAACAGACCAGGGTTCCTGGGGACAGACCCATCTCCCTTATCCTGTAAAAGACCAGGGTTCCTGGGGACAGACCCCACAGACCCACGTCCCTTATCCTGTAACAGACCAGGGTTCCTGGGGACAGACCCATCTCCCTTATCCTGTAACAGACCAGGGTTCCTGGGGACAGACCCACCTCTCTTATCCTGCAACAGACCAGGGTTCCTGGGGACAGACCCCACAGACCCATCTCCCTTAGCCTGTAATAGACCAGTGTTCCTGGGGACAGACCCCACAGACCCACCTCCCTTATCCTGTAACAGACCAGGGTTCCTGCTGACAGACCCATCTCCCTTATCCTGTAACAGACCAAGGTTCCTGGGGATAGGCCCCACAGACCCACCTCCCTTATCCTGTAGCAGATCAGGGTTCCTGGGGACAGACCCCACAGACCCTTCTCCCTTATCCTGTAACTGACCAGGGTTCCTGGGGACAGACCCCACAGACCCATCTCCCTTATCCTGCAACTGACCAGGGTTCCTGGGGACAGACCCCACAGACCCATCTCCCTTATCCTGTAACAGACCAGGGTTCCAGGGGACAGACCCCACAGACCCACGTCCCTTGTCCTGTAACAGACCAGGATTCCTGGGGACAGACCCATCTCCCTTATCCTGTAACAGACCAGGATTCCTGGGGACAGACCCCACAGAGCCATCTCCCTTATCCTGTAACTGACCAGGGTTCCAGCGGACAGACCCCACAGACGCACCTCCCTTATCCTGCAACAGACCAGGGTTCCTGGGGACAGACCCATCTCCCCTATTCTGTAACTGACCAGGGTTCCTGGGGACAGACTCCATAGACCCACCTCCCTTATCCTGTAACAGACCAGGGTTCCTGGGGACAGACCCATCTCCCTTATCCTGTAACAGGCCAGGGTTCCTGGGGACAGGCCCCACAGACCCACGTCCCTTGTCCTGTAACAGACCAGGATTCCTGGGGACAGACCCATCTCCCTTATCCTGTAACAGACCAGGATTCCTGGGGACAGACCCCACAGAGCCATCTCCCTTATCCTGTATCAGACCAGGGTTCCTGGGGACAGACCCCACAGACCCATCTCCCTTATCCTGTAACAGACCAGGGTTCCTGGGGACAGGCCCCACGGACCCATCTCCCTTATCCTGCAGCAGACCAGGGTTCCTGGGGACAGACCGCACACACCCATCTCCCTTATCCTGTAACAGACCAGGGTTCCTGGGGACAGACCCCACAGACCCATCTCCCTTATCCTGTAACAGACCAGGGTTCCTGGGGACTGAACCATCTCGCTTATCCTGTAACAGACCAGGGTTCCTGGGGACAGACCCCACAGACCCATCTCCCTGATCCTGTAACAGACCAGGGTTCCTGGGGACAGACCCCAGACACATCTCCCTTATCCTGTAACAGACCAGGGTTCTTGGGGACAGACCCACCTCCCTTATCCTGTAACAGACCAGGGTTCCTGGGGACAGACCCATCTCCCTTATCCAGTAACAGACCAGGGTTAATGGGGACAGACCCCACAGACCCACCTCCCTTATCCTGTAACAGACCAGGGCTCCTGGGGACAGACCCCACAGACCCATCTCCCTTATCCTGCAGCAGACCAGGGTTCCTGGGGACAGACCCCACAGACCCACCTCCCTTATCCTGTAACAGACCAGGGTTCCTGCGGACAGACCCCACAGACCCAACACCCTTATCCTGCAACAGACGAGCGTTCCCGAGGACAGGCCCCTTGCCCTTATCCTGTAACAGACCAGGGTTCCTGCGGACAGACCCCACACCCTTATCCTGTAACAGACCAGGGTTCCTGGGGACAGACCCCACAGACCCACCTCCCTTATCCTGTAACAGACCAGGGTTCCCGGGGACTGACCCATCTCCCTTATCCTGTAACAGAACAGGGTTCCTGGGGGCAGACCCCACAGACCCATCTCCCTTATCCTGCAGCAGACCAGGGTACCTGGGGACAGACCCCACAGACCCACCTCCCTTATCCTGTAACAGACCAGGGTTCCTGCGGACAGACCCCACAGACCCATCTCCCTTATCCTGTAATAGACCAGTGTTCCTGGGGACAGACCCCACAGACCCATCTCCCTTATCCTATAACAGACCAGGGTTCCTGGGGACAGACCCCACAGACCGATCTCCCTTAACCTGTAACAGACCAGGGTTCCTGGGGACAGACCCCACAGACCCACCTCCCTTATCCTGTAACAGACCAGGGTTCCTGCGGACAGACCCCACAGACCCAACACCCTTATCCTGCAACAGACGAGCGTTCCCGAGGACAGACCCCTTGCCCTTATCCTGTAACAGACCAGGGTTCCTGCGGACAGACCCCACAGACCCACCTCCCTTATCCTGTAACAGACCAGGGTTCCCGGGGACTGACCCATCTCCCTTATCCTGTAACAGAACAGGGTTCCTGGGGACAGACCCCACAGACCCATCTACCTTATACTATAATAGACCAGTCTTCCTGGGGACAGTCCCCACAGACCCATCTCCCTTATCCTGTAACAGACCAGGGTTCCTGGGGACAGACCCCACAGACCCATCTCCCTTATCCTCTAACAGACCAGGGTTCCTGCGGACAGACCCCACAGACCCTTCTCCCTTATCGTGTAACAGACCAGGGTTCCTGGGGACAGACCCATCTCCCTTATCCTGTAACAGACCAGGGTTCCTGGGGAGAGACCCCACAGACCCATCTCCCTTATCCTGTAACAGACCAGCGTTCCTGGGGACATACCACACAGACCCATCACCCTTATCCTGCAATAGACCAGGGATCCTGAGGACAGACCCATCTCCCTTATACTGCAGCAGACCAGGGTACCTGGGGACAGACCCCACAGACTCACGTCCCTTATCCTGTAACAGACCAGGGTTCCTGGGGACACACCCCACAGACCCATCTCCCTTATCCTGTAACAGACCAGGGTTCCTGGGGACAGACCCATCTCCCTTATCCTGTAACAGACCAGGGTTCCTGGGGAGAGACCCCACAGACCCATCTCCCTTATCCTTTTGCAGACCAGGGTTCCTGGGGACAGACCCCACAGACCCATCTCCCTTATCCTGTAACAGACCAGGGTTCCTGGGGACAGACCCATCTCCCTTATCCTGTAACAGACCAGGGTTCCTGGGGAGAGACCCCACAGACCCATCTCCCTTATCCTTTTACAGACCAGGGTTCCTGGGAACAGACCCCACAGACCCAACTCCCTTATCCTGTAACAGACCAGGGTTCCTGGGGACAGACCCCACAGACCCATCTCCCTTATCCTGCAACAGACCAGGGTTCCTGGGGACAGACCCCACAGACCGATCTCCCTTATACTGCAGCAGACCAGGGTTCCTGGGGGCAGACCCCACAGACCCATCTCCCTTATCCTGTAACAGACCAGAGTTCCTGGGGACAGACCCACCTCCCCTCTCAATGGTGATTCAAAGATATTGTGTAAACCTTCACCTGAATGGGTCTGATTCGCCGATCCCCACCTGATCAGACAGACTCTGTCTTAAGGAGACTCTCAGATAAAGTCTGATCTTCTTCTTCTTTCGTATCATAGTAGCAAAGCAAATCCAATGTCAATATCTGAGTCAGATATCCAGGCCAAAGCTTCCTGTGTAACAGTGTGGATATCTTGTCGGCTGCCTGTGAATTTCCTCCGAGGGCAGTGCTCAGTGATAGGCTCCAGGGTCTGATCAGGAGCTCCACAGTCACAGGATGGGGTGCTTTAATCTTCCATCTATGGAGAAGGTGGCAGCATCTACCATGACCGTTTCTGGGGCGGTTGATGGTTGTCCACTGTTTGTAAGGTTTGATCCGATGACTATTAAACGCTCCCCAGGCTGCAGGTTCTGTGGCTGATCCCAGCCCTTGCCCTCTCCGTTCGTTCTCAGAAGACTTTGTCCTGAGTTGAGAGTCTCTCTGGAGGTGGTGCTGGAGTCGATGGGGTTTGAAACATTCACTCAGTGGGTCTCCTCACTGTGCTCTCACCCTCCACCTTTAGTGATCACCAATGGGATTGGGTCAGTCCCTTTTGAACCGTTCAGGGTTCTGGACAGGGGGTCCATTGCCCCCCTGGTGTTTCCATTGACTGTCGAACCCTTAGCTGTGAGTCTGTGCACTTCCCCAGATATCTGAGAGATTCGAGTGGTGGGAGAGAACACAAGGAGTCTCCTTATACAGAGAGTCTCCTTCTTTCACCCGATTGGTCTTCAAGGGGTGGAGGAGGTGAACCCGGGGCGGGGGGCTGATGCTGATCTGGACTTGTGTGGAGGGAGTGATATCGGGGCTGAAACTCCACTCCTGGTACATTTCGCCCGGTGAATACGGCGGACTCCCCGGGTTTACACTCTCCCCTCATTTAAACATAGATGGTGCAGTGTGGGAGGTGAGGGAGGAGTCTGCTCATTCCCGGGGGCAGATCAGACAAAGTGCTTTGAGTGATGGGTCCAGCAGTGAAACTGAAACCAAACCAAAGGGAACAAATAAAGATCAATCCAAGGGAACAAGCAACGGGACAATGGGAAGAAACCACAGCCAGCCCAAAAGTGGGATAATCTCCCCAAAAGGTCGGTGCGGACAGTTAGAAACTCCTTCTGGTGACTGTGTGCCTGCAGGACTCGGCTTCACTCCAGTGTTTTAAGGCAGAGCACTGGCCTCACACCCAGGGGTCAATGTGTGGGAATTCCAGGGGCAGTGAGGACATGCCCGGAAATACCCGGAGCAGTGAAAGCCCACTGGGCCCCAGGACAAGCTCATCGGAAAACCCAGGGCAAGGGCAAATTCAAAACGCAGTTTGCAGGCGCGATGCTCTATTCACACATCGAAGGTGAGAGAGATGCTCTGGGACACACGCTAAGTCTAGTAGCTGAAAGTGATTAACAGACTGGGTTTTGTGTTTAGTGACCCCGGGCGTCTTACCGATACCTTCCCTGGATACCAAGGCTAGGAGAGGCACTCTGGAATGTATGGGGAGCTGGGACTTGTCCATGAGAGTAACCGAAGGTATGAGAACTGAAATAATCTAGAGTTAGAAAGGAGAAAAGGCCCAAAAATGGAGCAGTCAGTAACAGGACATCAAATAGTCTCCTCTTATCTTGGAGACATCAAGGACTCGACATATTGTGTTTGAAACAAAGCCGATTTATTCGACATATATAGAATCATAGAATGGTTACAGCACAGAAGGAGGCCATTTAGCCCGTGCCGGCTCTCTGCAAGATCACTTCAGCTCGTCCCACTCCCCCGCCCTTTCCCCGTAGCCCTGCAATCCTTTTTCCTTCAGGTACTTATCAAACTCCCTTTTGGAAGCCACGATTGAATCTGCCTCCACCATCCTTTCAGGCAGTGCATTTCAGATCCTAACCACTCGCTGAGTAAAAAAGTTTTCCTCATGTCGCCCGCCGTTGGTTCTTCTGCCAATCCCCTTAAATCTGTGTCCTCTGGTTCTCGACCCTTCCGCCAATGGGAACAGTTTCTCTCTATCTACTCTGTCCAGAACCCTCATGATTTTGAACACCTCCATCAAATCTTCTCTCAACCTTCTCTGCTCTAAGGAGAACAACCCCAGCTTCTCCAGTCTATCCACGTAACTGACGCCCCTCATCCCTGGAACGATTCTTGTAAATCTTTTCTGCACTCTCTAAGGCCTTCACATCCTTCATAAAGTGCGGTGCCCAGAATTGGACACAATACTCCAGTTGAGGCCGAACCAGTGTTTTATAAAGGTTCATCATAATTTCCTTGCTTTTGTACTCTATGCCTCCATTTATGAAGCCCAGGATCTTTGTGCACACATCCCCCAGGTCTCTCTGTTCATGCACCCACTTTAGAATTGTACCCTTTAGCTTATATTGCCTCTCCTCATTCTTCCTATCAAAATGTATCACTTCACACTTTTCTGCGTTAAATTTCATCTGCCACGTGTCCGCCCATTCCACCAGTCTGTCTATGTCCTCTTGAAGTCTATCACTATCCTCCTCACTGTTCACTATACTTCCAAATTTTGTGTCATCTGCAAATTTTGAAATTGTGCCCTGTACTCCCAAGTCTAAGTAATTAATATATATCAAGAAAAGCAGTGATCCTAGTACCGACTCCCCAGCCAAGGGAAACATTCTCCCAGCATCCACCCTATCAAGCCCTGTAATAATTTTGTATGCTTCAAGGAGATTCCCATTCATCCTTCTGAATTCAAGAGAATACAGGCCTAGTTTACTCATGATGTGAGGCTAACAGGTCTGTAGTTCCCCTTTTTCTCCCTCCCTCCTTTCTTAAATAGTGGGGTTACATTTGCTATCCTCCAATCTGCAGGAACCGTTCCAGAATCTATAGAATTTTGGAAGATGACAACCAATGCGTCCACTATCCCAATGGCCACCTCTTTCAAAACCCTAGGATGTAGGTCATCCGGTCCTTGAGATTTATCCACTTTTAGTCCCATTAATTTTGCTAGTAGTTTTTTTTTACTAATAATAATTTCTTTAAGTTCCTCATTCTCACCACACCCTTGGTTTTCTCGTATTTCTGGGAGGTTTTTTGTGTCTTCCTCCGTGAAGACAGAAACAAAGTATTTATTTAATTTCTCTGCCATTTCCTCATTCGCCATTATAAATTCCCCCGTCTCTGACTGTAAAGGACCTACATTTACCTTCACCAGTCTTTTCCTTTTCACATACCTACAGAAGCTTTTACAATCCGTTTTTATATTTTTCACTAGTTTGTGCTCATATTCTATTTTCCCTTTCTTTATCAATTTCTTGGTCCCCCTTTGCTGATTTCTAAAAAAGATCCCAATCCTCAGGCTGACCGCTTTTTCTGGCAACTTTATAAGCTTCCTCCTTTGACTTAATACTAGCTTTAATTTCTTTTGTTAGCCATGGTTGGATCACTTTTCCTTTTGGGTTTTTATGCCCTAGAGGAATATATGTTTGTTGCAAATTATGCATTATTTCCTTGAATGTTAGCCATTGTATGTCCACCTTCATACCTTTTAGTGTAGTCTCTCAATCTACCATGGCCAACTTGTCCCTCATACCCTTGTTGTTTCCTGTTTAGATTGAAGACCTTAGTTGTAGATTGGACTACATCACTCTCAAACTTAATGTAAGCTTCAATCATATTATGGTCACTTGTCCCTAAAGGCCCCTTTACCACAAGATTATTGATTAGCCCTTTCCCATTACACAGTACCAGATCCAGAATAGCCTGTTCCCTGGTTGGTTCCTCCACATACTGATCCAGGAAACCATCTCACATGCATTCCAAGAATTCGTCCTCCACACCATTAGTGATAATTTGATTTGCCCAGTCAATATGTAGATTAAAGACCCCATGATTACCGTATTGCCCTTGTTACATGCACTTCTAATTTCTTGATTGATACTGTGCCCTACATTACCACTACTGTTTGGTGGCCTATACACAACTCCCACCAATGTTTTCCACCCTTTGCTGTTTCTCAGCTCCACCCAAACTGATTCCAGTTCTACATCACGATCTGTCAAGCCAAGATCTTTTATCTCTACCGTACCGATCTCATCCCTTATTAACAGCGCTACGCCACCTCCTTTTCCTTTCTGTCTGTCCTTCCTAAATGTTGAGTACCCTGGAACATTCAGTTCCCAGCCTTGGTTACCCTGCAACCATGTCTCTGTAATGGCAATTACATCATACCCATTTACTTCTATTTGTGCCATTAATTCATCCACTTTGTTGCGAATGCCACGTGCATTTAGATAAAGTGCCTTCAACTTTGCCTGTTTAATATTTTTCTGCACGTTGACCCTCTTTACTGTTGGCCTTGTTTCTGCTCCCTATTAGTTTTGCTGACTACTTTTCAAACTTTCACTTCCAGCTTTGTTTCTCTCCATTCTGGGCCTACAGTTAGGTTTTCAGCCCCGACAAACTAGTTTAAATCCTTCCCAACAGCACTAGCAAACCTCCCTGCGATCATGGCTGATCCTCTATCTCAATACCATATCCCCGCTCTCTCCCCATACCCCTTGATGCCTTTTGTGTCTAGAAATCTATCTCCTTCTTCTTAAATATATTCAGTGACTTGGCCTCCACAGCCTTCTGTGGTAGAGAATTCCACAGGTTCACCACCCTCTGAGTGAAGAAATTTCTCCTCATCTCAGTCCTAAATGTCCTACCCCGTATCCTGAGACTGTGACCCCTCGTTCTAGACCCCCATCCAGGGGAAACATCCTCCCTGCATCCAGTCTGTCTAGCCCTGTCAGAATTTTATACGTTTCAATGAGATCCCCTCTCATTCTTCTAAACTCTAGTGAATACAGGCCTAGTCGACCCAATCTCTCCTCATACGACAGTCCTGCCATCCCAGGAATCAGTCTGGTGAACCTTCGCTGCACTCCCTCTATGGCAAGTATATCCTTTCTTCAGTAAGGAGACCAAAACTGCACACACTACTCCAGGTGTGGCCTCACCAAGGCCCTGTATAACTGTAGTAAGACATCCTTGCTCCTGTACTCAAATCTTTTTGCAATGAAGGCCAACATACCATTTGCCTTCCTAACTGCCTGCTGCACCTGCATGTTTGCTTTCAGTGACTGGTGTACAAGTACACCCAGGTCCCTTTGTACATCAGCATTTCCCAATCTATCACCATTTAAATAATACTCTTTCTGTTTTTCCTACTGAAGTGGATAACTTCACATTTATCCACGTTATACTGCATCTGCCATGTATTTGCCCACTCACTCAACTTGTCTAAATCGCCTTGAAGCCTCTTTGCATCCTCCTCACAACCCCACCTAGTTTCGTGCCGTCAGCAAACTTGGAAATATTACATTTGGTTCCCTCATCCAAATCATCGATATATATTGTGAATAGCTGGGGTCCAAGCACTGATCCCTGCGGTATCCCACTAGTCACCGCCTGCCACCCTGAAAAAGACCCATTTATTCCTACTCTCGGTTTCCTGTCTGTTAACCAATTTTCAATCCATGCCAGTATATTACCCCCAATCCCATGAGCTTTAATTTTGCACACTAACCTCTTATGTGGGCCTTTAATCAAAGTCCTTCTGAAAATCCAAATACACCACAACCACTGGTTCTCCCTTATCTATTCTACCAGTTATATCCTCAAAAAACTCCAGTAGGTTTGTCAAACAAGATTTCCCTTTCATAAATCCATGTTGACTTTTTTCTAATCCTGTTGATATTTTCTAAGTGTCCTGTTATCACATCCTTTATAATAGACTCTAGCATTTTCCCTACTACTGATGTTCGGCTAAACAGCCTGTAGTTCCTGGTTTTCTCTCTCCCTTCTTTTTTAAAAAAAAATAGTGGGGTTACATTTGCCACCCTCCAATCTGCCAGAACTGTTCCATAATCTATAGAATTTTGGAAGATGATAACCAATGTATCCACTATTTCCATGACTACCTCTTTTAGTGCAGGAATTTTTTTTTTATCCGGCACGGACGGGACCGACGTCGTGCCGGTTCATCAAAAATTCCGGATAACCGAAAGCTATAGTAAAAGATACGGAGAGCTGACAGCTCCGTATAAAGCAACAAACCTGTAACTGCAGAACAATGGCCACAAGTTCCAAGTGTCTCTGTAGCTTAGCAACAGCTGCAGACACACCCTTGCACAGCAACAGATGGAGGAACGCAAGTAGAATATGAAGTAAAACCTACTCCTGAATCTTGCCGGTTAACCGAGATTTCCGGTTATTTAGGTGCTGGTAAATCGAAAGTTTCCTGTACTCTGGGATGCAGATTATCAGGCCCTGGGGATTTATCAGCTTTCAGCCCCATTAATTTCTCCAGCACTATTTTTTTAACTAATACTAATTTCCTTTAATTCCTCCTTCTCACTAGGTCTTTGGTTCCCTCGCATTTCTGGGAAGTTATTTGTGTCCTTTTCTGTGAAGCCAGAACCAAAGTATTTGTTTAACTGCTCTGCCTTTTCCTTATTCCCCATTATAAATTCTCCCGTTTCTGACTGTAAGGGACCTGCATTTGTCTTCACTAATCTTTTTCTTTTTACATACCTGTAGAAGCTTTTACAGTCCACTTTTATGTTCCTTGCAAGTTTACTCTCATACACTATTTTTCCCCATTTAATCAATCTCTTGGTCCTTTTTTGCTGAACTCTAAACTGCTCACAATCCTCAGGCTTGCTACTTTTTCAGGCAACTTTATATGACTCCTCCTTGGATCTAATACTGTCCTTAATTTCTTTTGTTAGCCATGGCTGGGCCGCTTTTCTTTTGTGTTTTTGCACCAGAAAGGAATGTATAACTGTTGCAATTCATGAATTGCCAGCGAGGATTAATCAGCACTTTCTAAATGGAGATGTTAATCAGTGGAACTTTTCAGACAATAAATTGTAGATTTTGTACCAAAGGCCAATTTAGGGTTAAAGAAAAATTCATAAGGAATTATTTGACAATAAAATTATGAAAGTCCTGAATTAAGGGGAATGATCACAGACAGCAGTTCTTAAAGGGACACTGCAGCCCCGACAAGTCAATCAGCTATATATCGAGAATATTATAACTGGGCTGGAGTTTAAGGTTATTAACATCAGCAGAAACAAACCCCAACTGTCAGAATGAACATGGTTCTGTCCTGGATGTGAATAACAGCAGAATCCAACCCCTGCAATCACCTGTGAACTCGCTGGTGTCTCAGCAGGTTCGATGACTGAGTGAATCCCTTCTCACACACTGAGCAAGTGAATGGCCTCTCGCCAGTGTGAACTCGCTGGTGTGTCAGCAGGTGGGAGGAATTAGTGAATCCCTTCGCACACACGGAGCAGGTGAACGGCCTCTCCCTGGTATGAACTCGCTGGTGTGTCAGCAGGTTTGTTGATGTAATGAAGCCCTTCCCACACATGGAGCAGTTGAACGGCCTCTCCCCAGTGTGAGTGCGCTGGTGTACAATGAGATTGGATGAACTCCTGAACCTCTTCCCACAGTGAGAGCAAGTGAATGGTTTCTCGTCAGTGTGAACTCGGTGGTGGTGAATCAATTCCTCAGAGCTTTTAAAGCAATTCGCACAGTCAGAGCATTTAAAAGGTCTCTCGTCAGTGTGTACTCGCTGGTGTCTCAGAAGGTGGGCTGAATTAGTGAATCCCTTCCCACACAGGGAGCAGGTGAACGGCCTCTCCCCAGTGTGACTGTAGCGATGAGTTTCCAGCAGGGCTTGGTAATTGAATCCCTTCCCACACAGGGAGCAGGTGAACGGCCTCTCCCCGGTGTGACTGTAGTGATGAGTTTCCAGCAGGGCTGGGTAATTGAATCCCTTCCCACACAGGGAGCAGGTGAACGGCCTCTCCCCAGTGTGACTGCGTCGATGAGTTTCCAGCTGGGACGGGTAATTGAATCCCTTCCCACAGTCCCCACATTTCCACGGTTTCTCCGTGGTACGGGTGTCCTTGTGTCTCTCCAGGTTGGATGATCAGTTGAAGCCTCGTCCACACACAGAACACGTGTACGGTTTCTCCCCGCTGTGAATGGTGCGATGTTTTATCAGGCTGTGTAACTGGTTGAAGCTTTATCCACAGTCAGTGCACTGGAACACACTCACTCGGGTGTGTGTGTGTCTCGGTGCTTTTCCAGTCACACTGATGTTTGAAATCTTTGCCCACAGACAGAACAGACAAACATTTCTCCTTCCACATTCAAAGGTCAATGATATTCAGGTCCTGATGAATCGAGTGACTCTGTCAGATCTTGACATGATGTTTGGTTTGAGTTTCCCGTCTGTAAATCCTCCCCTTCCACTACCCTGTAAAAGGAGTTTACTGTAAGTACAGGATAGAAATTCAGAACAGACAAGTCTAGTTTCTATACAACGTTCTTTCACACGTGGGACTGTACATGGTGATCACTAAACACAAAACCCAGGCTGTTAATCATTTTCAGCTACTGGACTTAGCGTGTGTCCCACAGCATCTCTCTCACTTTTAATGTGTGAACAGAGCATCACGCCTGTAAACCTGGTTTTAAATTTAAATTCACTCACCAAATGCATTCAATAAAAGATGAACAAGTAAACACGTCACAGCCCACTAATCCAGCTCTACATTCACA
The DNA here is from genome assembly GCF_052327205.1 of Somniosus microcephalus. Classification (NCBI taxonomy): domain Eukaryota; kingdom Metazoa; phylum Chordata; class Chondrichthyes; order Squaliformes; family Somniosidae; genus Somniosus; species Somniosus microcephalus. Next base: position 39,253,510 of record NC_140990.1, on the reverse strand, counting down.
GGAGGAAGTCCGTTATCTAACTCCTCATAGAATCATAGAAAGTTGCAGCACGGAAGGAGGCCATTTCGGTCCATCCTGTCCAAGCCGGCCAACAAAGAGCTATCCAGCCTAATCCCACTTCCCAGCTCTTGGTCCGTAGCCCTGCAGGTTAGAGCATCCCAAGTGCACATCCAAGTACTTTTTAAATGTGGTTAGGGTTCCTGCCTCTACCACCCTTTCAGGCAGTGAGTTCTAGACCCCCACAACCCTCTGGGTGAAGAAATTTCCCCTCTAAACCTTCCCCCAAGTACTTTAAATCTGTGCCCCTTGGTTTTTGACCCCTTTGCTAAGGGAAATAGGTCATAGAGTCATAGAGTTTTACAGCACAGAAAGAGGCCCTTCGGCCCATCGTGTCTGCGCCGCCCATCCATCCCTGTCCAGTCTAATCCCATTTTCCAGCATTTGGTCCATAGCCTTGTTATGCAATGGCATTTCAAGTGCTCATCCAAATGCTTCTTGAATGTTGTGAGGGTTCCTGCCTCTACCACCCTTTCAGGCATTGAGTTCCACATTCCAACCACCCTCTGGGTGAAAAAGTTCCTCCTCAAATCCCCTCTAAATCTCCTGCCCCTTACCCTGAATCTATGCCCCCTTGTTATTGACCCCCCTACTAAGGGGAAAAGTTCCTCTTTGTCTACCCTATCTATGCCCCTCATAATTTTGTACACCTCAATCAGGTCCCCCCTCAGCCTTCTTTGCTCCAAGGAAAACAACCCCAGCCTGTTTAGTCTTTCTTCATAGCTGAGGCGCTCCATCCCAGGTAACATCCTGGTGAATCTTCTCTGCACCCTCTCCAAAGCAATCACATCCTTCCTATAGTGAGGCGACCAGAACTGCACACAGTACTCCAGCTGTGGCCTCACCAGCGTTTTGTACAGCTCCATCATAACCTCCCTGCTCTTATATTCTATGCCTCGGCTAATGAAGGCAAGTATCCCATATGCCTTTTTAACCACCTTATCTACCTGTTCCGCTGCCTTCAGGGATCTATGTACATGTACACCAAGGTCCCTCTGACCCTCTGTACTTCCTAGGGTCCTACCACTCATTGTGTATTCCCTTGCCTTATTTGTCCGTCCAAAATGCATCACCTCGCACTTTTCAGGGTTAAATTCCATTTGCCACTTTTCCGCCCATCTGACCAACCCGTCTATATCGTCCTGTAGCCTGAGGCTTTCCTCCTCACAATTTACCACCCCACCAATTTTCGTGTCATCTGCGAACTTACTGATCATACCTTTTACATTCTCATCCAAATCATTTATGTAGATCACAAACAACAAGGGACCCAGCACCGATCCCTGAGGTACCCCACTGGACACAGGCTTCCAGTCACAAAAGCAACCTTCGACCATCACCCTCTGCCTCCTGCCACTCAGCCAGTTTAGGATCCAACGCGCCAAGGCACCCTGGATCCCATGGGCTCTTACCTTCTTGACCAGTCTCCTATGCGGGACTTTGTCAAAAGCTTTACTGAAGTCCATGTAAACCACATCCACAGCATTTCCCTCATCCACCCCCCTAGTCACCCCCTCGAAAAATTCAATCAGGTTTGTCAGACATGATTTACCCTTGACAAAGCCATGCTGACTATCCCCGATTAATCCTTGCCTCTCCAAGTGGAGACTAATTTTGTCCCTCAGAATTTTTTCCAATAATTTCCCTACCACAGATGTTAGGCTCACTGGCCTGTAATTCCCTGGTTTATCCCTGCTACCCTTCTTGAATAATGGTACTACGTTAGCTGTTCTCCAGTCCTCTGGTACATCCCCTGTGGCCAGAGAGGTTCTGAAAATTTGTGTCCTTTCTATCCACTTTATCTAGGCCCCTCATAATTTTATACACCTCAATAAGGTCTCCCCTCAGCCTCCTCTGTTCCAAGGAAAACAGACCCAGCCTATCCAGTCTTTCCTCATAGCTAAGATTCTCTACTCCCGGCAACATCCTTGTAAATCTCCTCTGTACCCTCTCTAGTGCAATCACATCTTTCCTGTAATGTGGTGACCAGAACTGCACGCAGTACTCTAGCTCAGGCCTAACTAGTGTTTTATACAGTTGAAGCATAACCCCCCTGCTCTTGTATTCTATGCCACGGCTAATAAAGGCAAGCATTCCGTAAGCCTTCTTAACCACCTTATCTACCTGGCCTGCTACCTTCAGGGATCTGTGGACATGTACTCCAAGGTCCCTTTGTTACTCTACACTACTCAGTGTCCGACCACTTAATGTGTATTTCCTTTCCTTGTTAGCCCTCCCCAAATGTATTACCTCACACTTCTCCGGATTCAATTCCATTTGCCACTGTTCTGCCCACCTGACCAATTTATTGATATTGATATCTTCCTGCAGTCTACAGCTTCCTTCTTCAGTATCAACCACACAGCCGATTTTAGTATCATCTGCAAACTTCTTAATCATACCCCCTATATTCAAGTCTGGATCATTGATATATACCACAAAAAGCAAGGGACCTAGTACTGAGCCCTGCGGAACCCCACTGGAAACAGTCTTTCAGTCACAAAAACACCCATCAACCATTACCCTCTGCTTCCTGTCTCTGGACGAGTTTTGAATCCAACTTGACACTTTGCCCTGGATCCCATGGGCTTTTAACTACGTGGCCAGTCTGCCATGTGGAACCTTATCAAAAGCCTTGCTAAAGTCCATATACACTACATCGAATGCACTACCCTCATCTACCCTCGTTACCTCCCCAAAAAATTCAATCAAGTTTGTCAGACACGACCTTCCCTTAACAAATCCGTGCTGACTATCCTTGATTAATCTGTGTCTTTCTAAATTAAGATTTATCCTGTCCTTCAGAATTCTTTCCAATAATTTTCCCACCACCGAGGTTAGGCTGACTGGCCTGTAATTACTCGGTCTATCCTTTTCTTCCTTTTTAAACAAGGGTACCACATTAGCAGTGGATGAAATAAAGAAACATCCCAAATGTAAGAGTCCCTCGAATCCTTTGTAAAGACCTTTCAAATCCTGACCGGTTCCTTCCTTATTCTCGAATTCCCCATCCCTATGGGAGTCGATATTGGTCAAAAACTTCTAATAGGACATTTTTAACTGATTTTTCAGTTGTCTCAAGCTGACCAGGTCCTTCTCTCAGAGAATCTCGAGGGGGACTCTTTGATTTAAACACAGCTCTCCCCTCTTTTATATCCGGGATTAGAGTTACCGAGAATTTTAATACCCGACCACTCAAATTTAAAAGGACCCGTCAGTGATATACAGACGGAACCAATCACACAGCTCTGGGTCAGTTTGAATTATTCCTCTCTCCAGTCTGTAACTGATGAAACTTGTAACACTGAGGCTGAAATTCCACTTCCGGGTGCCAGTTTGGAACCCTGGGACTGTACATGGGGATTCTAACCCTGGGACTGTACATGGGGATTCTAACCCTGGGACTGTACATGGGGATTCTAACCCTGGGACTGTACATGGGGATTCTAACCCTGGGACTGTACATGGGGATTCTAACCCTGGGACTGTACATGGGGGGCCCAGCTCTGGGGCTCTTCTGTTATATTTGTGTGGGATGCAAACCGTAAGCTCGGCACTTACCAGCGCCTTTAGGATAAGATGGGGAGAAATCCGATGTGTGGAGAGTGAGATAAACGAGTCAATATCGTTCTCGCGAGGGCACTAGGACCCAGTTGGGAACAGACCCTGAAGCCACGCCCCTCTTTGTTCCTGTACCAAGATGGTCGCGCATGCGCTGCGCTACTTCCTGAATCATGTGGACTCGATACTGAACATTCCCGACTTCCTGCACAAAGATGGCGGCCGTCAACCAAGGCCTTTTACCGGGAGAAAGCCCCGAATCTGCAACCGGGGAACTTTGCGTTATTCGATAGCAAAATACTGCGGATGCTGGAAATCTGAAATAACAACAGAAAAAGCTGGAAACACTCAGCAGGCTAGGCAACATCCATGGAGAGAGAAACAGAGTTAATATTTCAGGTCGAAACCCTGCTTCAGAACTTCTACTGAGTTTTTCCAGCTTTTTCTCTTGTTATTTCCACTTTACGGTATTGTTCGGAGCTTGCGGCCTGCACCAGTTGTTTATCAAGCCTCCACGCCCATCCACCGGCTCCCCTGCGCCCTCCCGCTTCTTACCAGCTGTCCGGGGCCCGTCTCCACCATCGGTCCTTCTCCAGCCTGTCTCCCGTACAACGCACTGCGCATGCTCCAAACACTGCCCGGAACCGCGCCTGCGTACTGGGCTCCTGTAGTCTGGGTGCGGCACATTCCCCACCGCGTGGAGTGCTGGGTAAAAGCCCCGCCATTAGTGAATACAACATGATTTACTGTGATTGCATTGAGGACTGAACCATGTTCATTCTAGCAGTTATGGTTCGTTTCTGCTGATCTATAACCCCAATACTTGGGCTGGAGATTAATATTCTGTATAAATATTGAATACATCAGCTTTGTTTAAAATACTAATATAAAAGGAAAATACTGCGGATGCTGGAAATCTGACATAAAAGCAAAATGCGGGAAATACTCAGCGGGTCAGGCAGCATCTGTGGAGAGAGAAACAGAGTTAACATTTCAGGTCGATGACCTTTCATCAGAACTGGAAAAACTTAGAGATGTAGCAGGCTTTAAGCAAGTGAAGAGGCAGGGAAAGGGGGGAGGAAAGACCAAAAGGGAAGGTCTGTGATAGGGTGGAAGGCAGGAGAGATTAAATGACAAAAGGGAGGATAGTACAAAGCAATTGGAGGTGGTAATGGGACACGTAATGAAACAAAAGATGAGTCCAGATGAGTTGTAAATTGGAATGGCAGAATCATCAACAACTGCCATGTGAAAATATAGGGGCAGAGGTTATGGCCTGAAATTGTTGAACTCGATGTTGAGTCCAGAAGGCTGTAAAGTGCCTAATTGAAAGATGAGGTGCTGTTCCTCTAGCTCACATTGAGCTTCATTAGAACAGCGTAGGAGGCCGAGGACAGGGAGGTCAGAATGGGAGTGGAGCAGAGAACTAAAGTGACAGGCGACCGGAAGCTCGGGTCACCCTTACAGACTGAATGGAGGTGTTCCGCAAAGCGGTCACCCAATCTACATTTGGTCTCCCCAATGTAGAGCAGATTGCATCGTGAGCAGCAAATACAGTATATTAAATTGTAAGAAGTACAAGTAAATCGCTGTTTCACCTGGAAGGAATGCTTGGGGCCCTGGACCGGGGGAAGGGAGGAGGTAAAAGGGCAGGTGTTGCATCTCGAATGTTTGAATGTGTGTTCCGTCTGAGTACTTGGCTTGTGGGTGTCATAGACTGAACTGTAGTGTTTCACTTTACACTCACCTGAAATTCCTTTGAACCACCCCCTTTATAGAACTATCTTGTATAAGATTTGAAATCTGTTATTTTCTGCATCATTTAGCATTTTTTGGATACGATTAAGTAAAACACCATCACACATAATAGCCTTTGAAATGTTCTGATCTTTGTAACTGTAATTGGTGATTTTGATGGTATCATTGTTTTAATCTGGTGTTACTAACACTATTTCTTTAATCAAGATAATTCACACAGAAACACACAGAAACCCCACAGTGCAGATAGAGGCCATTTAGGCCGATCGAGCCTGCACCGACACATATCCCACCCGATCCCCATAACCCCTACACCAACACATATCCCACCCTATCCCCGTAACCCCACGTATTTAATCCCCGTAACACTAAGGGTCAATTTATCATAGCCAATCAACCTAACCCACACATCTTTGGACTGTGGGAGGAAACCGGAGCACCCGGAGAAAACCCACGCAAACACGGGGAGAATGTGCAAACTCCACACAGACAGTCACCCGAGGCCGGATTCGAACCCGGGTCCCTGGCGCTGTGTTTCAAATACTTCCTTTATCAGATCATCAGCTCCTCCATTGATCTCTGTCAATAATCCATGGTTAGGGGCTGGGGTTAGTGGTTGGGGCTAGTGGTTATTGGTTAGGATTGAGGTTGGTGGTTGGAGCTCGTGGTTATTGGTTAGGATTGGGGTTAGTGGTTTGGGGCTAGTTGTTATTGGTTAACATAAGAGAACATAAGAAATAGGAGCAGGAGTAGGCCAATCGGCCCCTCGAGCCTGCTCCGCCATTCAATAAGATCATGGCTGATCTGATCCTAACCGCCAATCTACTATCACAGAACCATCTCCTGAATCTAACAGAATTAGACACACGAAATAGGAGCAGGATCAGGCTACATGGCCCCTGGGCCCGCTCCGCTACCCACAGGGCCATGTCCGATCTGAACATAGACTCATGTCCAAATTCCTGCCCGCTCCCCGTAACCCTTAATTCCCTTTACTTCTAGGAAACTGTCTATTTCTGTTTTAAATTTATGGAATGATGTAGCTTCTACAGCTTTTTGGGGCAGCATATTCCATGGACCCACCACCCTCTGAGTGAAGTAGTTCCTCCTCATCTCAGTTTTGAAAGAGCAGCACCTTATTCTAAGACTATGCCCCCTAGTTCTAGTTTCACCCATCATCGGGAACATCCTCCCCGCATCCACCCAATCCAACCCCTTCACAATCTTATATGTTTCAATAAGATCGCCTCTCATTCTTCTGAACTCCAATGAGTAGAGTCCCAATCTACTCAACCTTTCCTCATATGTCCATCCCCTCATCCCCGGGATTAACCTAGTGAACCTTCTTTGTACTGACTCGAGAGCAAGTATGTCTTTTCTTAAGTATGGACACCAAAACTGTATGCAGTATTCCAGGTGCGGTCTCACCAATACCTGAAGCAATACCTCCCTATTTTAATATTCTATCCCCCTAGCAATGAAAGCCAACATTCCATTGGCCTTCTTAATCACTTGCTGCACCTGCATACTAACCTTTTGAGTTTCGTGCACCAGGACCCCCAGATCCCTTTGTACTTCAGTACTTTCCAGTTTCTTGCCATTAAGATAATAACTTGCTCTACGATTTTTCCTGCCAAAGTGCATAACCTCACACTTTCCAGTATTGTATTCCATCTGCCAAATCTCTGCCCACTTACTTAGCCTGTCTATGTCCCCTTGCAGGTTTTTTATGTCCTCCTCACTCACTACATTCCCTCCCATCTTAGTATCATCTGCAAACTTTGATATGTTACACTCTGTCCCCTCCTCCAAATCGTTAATATAGATTGTAAAGAGTTGGGGACCCAGCACTGACCCCTGCGGAACACCACTAGTTACTGATTGCCAGTCTGAGAATGAACCATTTATCCCAACTCTCTGCCTTCTGTTAGATAGCCAATCCTCTATCCATGCCAGAATATTACCCCCAATCCCGTGATTTTTTATCTTAAGCAATAATCTTTTGTGTGGCACCTTGTCAAATGCCTTTTGGAAGTCTAAATACACTACGTCCACTGGTTCCCCTTTATCCACAATATATGTTACTTCCTCAAAGAACTCCAGCAAATTTGATTTGTCCAATTAATATGATAGTTAAAATCCCCCATAGTTATAGATGTTCCCTTATTACAAGCCTCAACTATTTCCTGATTGATACTCCGTCCAACAGAATTGCAACTGTTCGGAGGCCTATAGACTACACCCACTCGTGTTTTTTTCCCCTTATTATTCCTTACCTCCACCCAAACTGTTTCATTATCCTGATCTTTTGACCCAATATCATTTCTCTGTATTACAGTGATTCCTTCCTTTATTAACATAACCACCCCACCTCCCCTTCCTTCCTGCCTGTCCTTCCTGATCGTTAAATAACCTGGTATGTTTAATTCCCAGGCATTGTCACCCTGCAGCCATGTTTCTGTAATGGCCACAAGATCATACCCATATGTAGTTATTTGTGCCATTAACTTGTCTATTTTGTTATGAATGCTACGTGCATTCAGATAGAGAACTTTCAAATATGTTTTGTGACACTTAGTTCCTGCTTTTGCCCTTTTTATTACTTTACCTTTTACTCCATACCTTCTGCCCCTTCCTGACATGCTCTGGTTGTTAATTTCCCCACTGCTAACTAAGTCTATGACCTTCTCTGTTGTCATTTTTATTATTTGCTCTCTAGGAACATCCCCCCCATTAGTTAGTTGAAAGCCCTCTCTACAGCCCTAGTTATATGATCCACCAGGACTCTAGTCCCAGCACTGGCCAAGTGAAGCCTGTCCCAATGGAACAGCTCCCTTCTGCCCCAGTACTGGTGCCAGTGTCCCAGGAAGCAAAACCCATTTCTCCCACACCAGTCTTTGAGCCACGCATTTAACTCTCTAATTTTATTTGTCCTGGCCAAATTTGCTCGTGGCTCAGGTAATAATCCAGAGATTATTACCCTTGAGGTTCTGTTTTTTAATTTGACCCCTAGCTGCTCATACTCCTTTAACAGAACCGGCTTCCTAGTCCTATCTACGTCGTTTGTACCAACATGGACCATGACAACTGGATCCACCCCCTCCAACTGCAAGTTTCTTTCCAGCCCAGAGGGCATGTCCTTAACCCTGGCACCGGGTAGGCAACACAGCCTTCGGGACCCTCGCTCTCGGCTGCAGAGAACTCTATCTATCCCCCTAATAATACTATCCCCTACCACTACAACATTTCTATTTACTCCCCCCTCTTGAATGGCACCCTGTTCCATGGTGCTGTGGCCAGGTTGCTCATCCTCCCTGCAGTCCCGGCTCCTGTCCCCACAGGGAGTAAGAACCTCGAACCTGTTGGACAAGAGCAAGGGCTGCGGCTCCTCCAGCTCTACCTCCTGGATCCCCGTACCTGCCTCACTCATAGTCACACCGTCCTGTCCCTGACCATGGGCTACATCTGAATTAATTAACTTCATAGGTGTGACCACCTCCTGATACACAGAGTCCAGGTACTTCTCCCCCTCCCTGATGTCTCACAATGTCTGTAGCTCAGACTCCAGCTCATCAACACGGAGCTGGAGTTCCTGTAGCAGCAGACACTTGTCACAGACGTAATCACCGTGAGCCTCAATGGGGTTCACCGGCTCCCACATCTCACAACAGTAACACATCACCTGCTCCATTCTATGTAATTAATTAAATTTTTTATTGTTAGTTATGGACACCCTCTGCCCGATTTTAGATGCTAGTATCCCCTTTAATTAATTGGATTTAAATTAAACCACTCCCTCTAGTTACAGCAGTTAAATGGTTTACCAACAGTCACTCTGCACCAGAAAGGCCTTATTAACTACAACCCACAGAGTTAAAGTTTGAAAAGAGCACCTAACACCCCACTTACCCTATCTCACACTTACCCAAACTCACAGCACTCTTTGATGACTCACACTCAGTGCTTGCTCGCACTAGGACTGGTCTTTTTATACTGTTTGTTTGTTTACAGCCAAATGATTCACCCCTGCTGATTGGTTAGAAAACTGGTTTCCACTGCCTGCTGTGCCAATTTACTCCTACTGCAGTGTAACCTTGTTTTACTCTTCTTAAACCAACAGAATCCCAAATATTTAACTTTTCCCCTTTACTTAAACTGCTTAAGTAATCTTATCAAGAATGATTTAAAGAGAAATAACAATGAAAGAACTCACACACTTACCCAAACTCACAGCACTCTTTGATGACTCGCACTCAGGATTGGGGTTAGTGGTTGGGGGTAGTGGTTATTGGTTAGGATTGGGGTTAGTGGTTTGGGGCTAGTTGTTATTGGTTAGGATTGGGGTCAGTGGTTGGGGGCTAGTTGTTATTGGTTAGGATTGGGGTCAGTGGTTGGGGGTAGTGGTTATTGGTTAGGATTGGGGTTAGTGGTTTGGGGCTAGTGGTTATTGGTTAGGATTGGGGTTAGTGGTTTGGGGCTAGTTGTTATTGGTTAGGATTGGGGTCAGTGGTTGGGGGTAGTGGTTATTGGTTAGGATTGGGGTTAGTGGTTTGGGGCTAGTTGTTATTGGTTAGGATTGGGGTCAGTGGTTGGGGGTAGTGGTTATTGGTTAGGATTGGGGTTAGTGGTTTGGGGCTAGTGGTTATTGGTTAGGATTGGGGTTAGTGGTTTGGGGCTAGTTGTTATTGGTTAGGATTGGGGTTAGTGGTTTGGGTTTAGTCGATAGGATATTAGGCTTAGGAGATAGTGATTAAGGTTAGAAACCACTATTGACAACACCAGTGTCACTGGACGCGTCCTTTCTCATTCTTGTTTTTTTAACCTCACGCCGATGAGTCACAAAACAGCCTCATGAATTGTTCATTCAAGGAACCTTCTGTCTGGCCTGAGTCCAATTTCCGCCCTTCTTTCACATCTCGACATTTCCCAAAGAAAAAGACATCCAGGACATTAGACTTTGGGATTTGGGGACAAGAACAGGCGGATCCAGGTGTTGCTCTGGTTACACCCAATCATCAGCCTGCCTGAAAAGGGCTTCTGACAACAGCCTGTCACCAGGCCCCACCAGTCGCCATCTGATTCCACCGTCATATCTTCATCCATTCCCCACCTTTCACCCTCACTACAGCTGGTTTCACCACCATGACCATTCCCCATACAGAGGCACTCTGATTCCCATTTGCAGCCTCAGTGTAAGTGATCCCTGGATTTGGTGTCACAGTATACGTTTCCCTGGATTTGGTGTCTCAGTGTAAGTGGTCCCTGGATTTGTGCCTCTGTGTAAGTGGTCCCTGGATTTGGTGTCTCAGTGTCAGTGTCCCTGGATTTGTGCCTCTGTGTAAGTGGTCCCTGGATTTGGTGTCTCAGTGTAAGTGGTCCCTGGATTTGGTGTCTCAGTGTAAGTGGTCCCTGGATTTGTGCCTCTGTGTAAGTGGTCCCTGGATTTGGTGTCTCAGTATCAGTGTCCCTGGATTTGTGCCTCTGTGTAAGTGGTCCCTGGATTTGGTGTCTCAGTGTCAGTGTCCCTGGATTTGTGCCTCTGTGTAAGTGGTCCCTGGATTTGGTGTCTCAGTGTAAGTGGTCCCTGGATTTGGTGTCTCAGTGTAAGTGGTCCCTGGATTTGTGCCTCTGTGTAAGTGGTCCCTGGATTTGTGCCTCTGTGTAAGTGGTCCCTGGATTTGGTGTCTCAGTGTCAGTGTCCCTGGATTTGGTGTCTCAGTGCAAGTGGTCCCTGGATTTGTGCCTCTGTGTAAGTGGTCCCTGGATTTAGTGTCTCACAGAAACATAAAAATATAGAAGATAGGAGCAGGAGTAGGCCATTCGGCCCCTCGAGCCTGCTCCGCCATTCAATGCGATCATGGCTGATCATCCAAATTCAGTACCCTGTCCCTGCTTTCTCCCCATACCCCTTGATCCCTTTAGCCTTAAGAAATATATCCAACTCCTTCTTGAATATATTTAATGCATTGGCCTCTACTGCCTTCTGTGGTAGAGAATTCCACAGGTTCACCACTCTCTGGGTGAAGAAATTCCTCCTTAATTCTGTCCTAAATGGCTTACCCCTTATCCTTAGACTGTGACCCCTGGTTCTGGACTCCCCGAACATCGGGAACATCCTTCCTGCATTTAGTCTGTCCAGTCCTGTCTCAATGTAAGTGGTCCCTGGATTTGGTGTGTCTGTGTAAGTGGTCCCTGGATTTATTTACCCCTGTCCTAATATTTGGCTCAGTGTCAAACTTTGTTTACTAATACTCCTGTGGCATGTCTCAGGACTTTTTATTACAAGTGAACAAGTTGCTGTGAAGTGAGGTTGGTTGAACAAGTGACCAGGTAAAAGGAATTTTCAGAGAGTTGTAGAGCTGGAGGAGGTGACAGAGATAGGGAGGGGCAAGGCCATGGAGGGATTTGAAAACAAGAATCAGAATTTAAAAATCGAGGATGTAGTAAAACATCCGAAGGCACTTCACAGAAGCAATATCAAACAAAATATGACACTAAGCCACATAAGGAGATATTATGGTAGATGACTAAAAGCTTAATCAAAATGTTAGGTTTTAAGGAGCATCTTAAAGGAGGAGAGGTGGAGAGGTGGGGAGGTTTAGGGAGGGAGTTCCAGAGCTCAGGGCCTTGGCAGCTGATGGTACTGCTGCCAATGGCGGAGTGAATCAGGGATGTTCAAGAGGCCAGAATCGGAGGTGCGCAGATATCACGGAGGGTTTTAGGGCTGGAGGAGATTACAGAGATGGGGAACAGCAAGGCCATGGAGGGTTTGGAAAATAAGGATGAGAATTTTAAACTTGACGTGTTGCCAGACCAGAAAGAGTACCCATGGATTGGAGGGTAGCTAATGTTACCCCACTATTCAAAAAAGGTGGTAGAGAAAAAACGGGGAATTATAGACCGGTGAGCCTGTCATTGGCAGTGGGGAAAATGCTAGAGTCCATTATAAAGGATGTAATAGCAGAACACTTGGAGAACAGTGACAGGATCGGACAAAGTCAACATGGATTTATGAAAGGTAAATCGCGCTTGACTAATCTACTGGAATTTTTTGAGGATGTAACTGGTAAAATGGATAAGGGAGAACCAGTGGATGTGGTGTATTTGGACTTTCAGAAAGCTTTCGATAAGGTCCCGCATGAGAGACTAGCATGCAAAGTTAAGGTACATGGGATTGGGGGCAAGGTATTTACTTGAATAGAGAACTGGTTGGCAGACAGAAAGCAAAGAGTCGGAATTAACGGGTCGTTCTCCGAGTGGCAGGCAGTGACTAGTGGGGTACCACAGGGATTGGTCCTAGGACCTCAGCTATTCACAATATATATTAATGATCTAGACGAGGGAACGAGATGTAATATCTCCAAGTTTGCAGACAATACAAAGCTGGGTGGGCGTGTGTGCTGTGAGGAGGATGCCGAGAAACTCCAGTATGATTTGGACAGGTTGGGTAATTGGGCGGAAGCATGGCAGATGCAATATAATGTGGATAAATGCGAGGTTATCCACTTTGGTGGTAAAAACAGGAAGGCAGATTATTATCTGAATGGCAATAGATTGGGAGAAGGGGAACTGCAACGAGACCTGGGTATCCTTGTGCACCAGTCGCTGAAGGTAAGCATGCAGGTGCAGCAGGCAGTTAAGAAGGCAAATGTTGGCCTTCGTAGCGAGAGTGTTCGAGTACAGGAACAAGGATGTCTTGCTGCAGTTGTACAAGGCCTTGGTGAGACCACACCTTGATTATTGTGTGCAGTTTTGATCGCCTTATCTGAGGAATGATGTTCTTGCCATGGAGGGAGTGCAGCGAAGATTCACCAGGCTGATACCTGGGATGGCAGGAATGACGTATGAGGAGAGATTGGGTCGATTGGGCTTGTACTCGCTGGAGTTTAGAAGAATGAGAGGGGATCTCATTGAAACTTATAAAATTCTGTCAGGACTAGACAGCTTAGATGCAGGAAGGATGTTCCCGATGGCCGGGGAGTCCAGAACCAGGGTTCACAGCCTAAGGATAAGGGGTAAGCCATTTAGGACTGAGATGAGGAGGAATTTCTTCACCCAGAGAGTGGTGAACATGTGGAATTCTCTACCACAGAGGGCAGTGGAGGCCAGTTCATTAAATATATTCAAGAAGGAGTTGGATATATTTCTTAAGGCTAAAGGGATCAAGTGATATGGGGAGAAGGCAGGGACAGGGTACTGAATTTGGATGATCAGCCATGATCGCATTGAATGGTGGAGCAGGCTCGAGGGGCCGAATGGCCTACTCCTGCTCCTATCTTTTATGTTTCTATGTTTCTAAGCCAATATAGGTCAGCGAGCACAGGGATGATGGGTGAACAGGATTTGTTGCGAGTTAAGATATGGGCAGAAGAGATTTGGATGAGCTGAAGTTTATGGAGGGTGGAAGATGGGCAGGAGAGCCTTCGAATAGTCGAGTCTGGAGGTAACAGAGGCATGGATGAGGGTTTCCGCAGCAGATGGGGAAGCAGGGATGGAGATGGGCGATGTTTGGTATGAAGAATGAGGAGAAGCAATATAAACTAAATGATGCAATTTTAACGGGGGTGCCGGAACAGAGAGACCTGGGAGTGTCTGCACACAAATCTTTGCAGGTGGTAGGACAAGTTGAGAAGGCTGTTAAAGAACCATATGGGGTCCTAAGCTTTATAAATAGAGACATTGAGTACAAAAGCAAGGAAGTCAGGCTAAACCTTTCTGAAACACTGGTTAAGCCTCAGCTGGAGTATTTTGTTCCATTCTGGGCACCACACTTTAGCAATGATGTCATGGCCTTGGAGAGGATGCAGAAGAGATTTACTGGAATGGTACCAGGGATGAGGGACTTCAGTTATGTGGAGAGACTGGAGAAGCTGGGGTTGTTCTCCTTAGAGCAGAGAAGGTTGAGAGGAGATTTGGTAGAGGTGTTGAAAATCATGAAGGGTTTTGACAGAGTAAATAAGGAGAAAGTGTTTCCAGTGGTGGAAGGGTCGGTTTCCAGAGGAGACAGATTTAATGTGATTGGTCAAATGAAGCAGAGGCGACAGGAGGAGAATTGTTTTTACGCAGCGAGTTGTTGTGATCTGGAATGCGCTGCCTGAAAGGATGAACATGATTCAGTCCTGGATGTGATTAACAGCAGCAACAACAGCAGAATCCAACCCCATCAGTCACTTGTGAACTCGCTGGTGTTTCAGCAGGGTGGATGACTGAGTGAATCCCTTCCCACAGACGGAGCAGGTGAACGACCTCTCCCCAGTGTGACTGCATTGATGAGATTCCAGCTCAGACGGATAATTGAATCCCTTCCCACAGTCCCCACATTTCCATGGTTTCTCCATGGTGCGGGTGTCCTTGTGTCTCTCCAGGTTGGACGATCAGTTGAAGCCTCGTCCACACACACAACACGTGTACGGTTTCTCCCCGCTGTGAATGGTGTGATGCTTTTTCAGGCTGTGTAACTGGTTAAAGCTCTTTCCACAGTCAGTGCACTGGAACACTCTCACTCGGTGTGTGTGTCTCGGTGCTTTTCCGGTCACACTGCTCATAGAATCATAGAAAGTTATAGCACGGAAGGAGGCCATTTCGGTCCATCATGTCCGCGCCGGCCAACAAAGAGCTTCTGACCAATAGGGAGTGAGCAGGGCGGGGCTGGAGGAGCGAGCCGGCGGCGGGTCCTCCAACCAATCGGGGAGCTCGAGGGGCGGGACTTGCGTCCACTGATTGTCTGATCCGCAGGGCAGCGAGTTTCTCCAGTCCCTTGTTCAGGGCCCGGGGCCAGGGGAGGCCACAGACAGAACAGAGAAACATTTCTCCTTCCACATTCAAAGGCCGATGATATTCAGGTCCTGATGAATGGAGTGACACTGTCAGATCTTGATGTGATGTTTGGTTTGAGTTTGCGGTGTGTAAATGCTGCCCTTCTCACAGCCTGTAAAAGGAGTTTACAAAAGCCATCACTGTGAGTCCAGGATAGAAATTGACAAGATTCTTTCCTCCTGCTTCCTGGCCAAGGGGGCCGCACATGCTTAACTCACACTGCCTGGGTGATTGACAGGAGCTCCGGACCAAAAGGAAGAGCGGGGCGGAGCTGGAGGAGTGTGCTGGCGGCGGGTCCTCCAACCAATCGGAGTGTGGGAGGGGCGGGGCTTGCGGCACCCAGTGGGCGGGGCTCAGCCCGGAGCTCCTTCATTGGCTGAAACTCTGCATCATTTTCAAAGCTGATTTCTCTCAAACTCCCGGAGAAAACTGGACCTTTCTGTTGTGGCTTTAAACAGATGAAACCCTGTGGGGTGGAGCAAACATTGCAACATTTGGTAGTGAAATGGATTCATTCAGGACAGACAGCAGGGATTATTTCAGGAAATAACACAGTGTAGTGAGAAAGGAAATGCAGTGGGTGTTGTGGAGATGGATTGTCAAAAGGTGTTTGATGAGGTGCCGGACAGGAGGCTTGTTGATCAAATTAAGGCTCACGGTATTAAAGGGAGTGGGGCAGCGTGGATAGGAAGTTGGGTAAAGGGCAAAAAACAGAGAGAAGTGGTTAATGGAACATAAGAACATAAGAAATAGGAGCAGGAGTCGGCCATTTGGCCCCTCGAGCCTGCCCCGCCATTCAATAAGATCATGGCTGATCTGATCTTGGCCTCAACTCCACTTTCCCGCCCACTCCCCATAACCCTTCACTCCCTTATTGTTCAAAAATCTGTCTATCTCCACCTTAAATATATTCAGTGACCCAGCCTCCACAGCTCTCTGGGGCAGAGAACTCCACAGATTTACGACCCTCTAAGAAATTCCTCCTCATCTCAGTTTTAAATGGGCGTCCCCTTATTCTGAAACTATTCCCGAGTTCTAGATACCCCCACTAGGGGAAACATCCTCTCAGCATCTACCCTGTCAATCCCCCTCAGAATCTTATATGTTTCAATAAGATCACCTCTCATTCTTCTAAACTCCAGTGAGTATCGGCCCAACCTGCTCAACTTTTCCTCATAAGGCAACCCCTTCAACTCAGGAATCAACTTAGTGAACCATCTCTGAACTGCCTCCAATGCAAGTATATCCCTCCTTAAAAAAACTGTACGCAGTACTCCAGGTGTGGTACAGTTGTAGCAAGATTTCCCTACTTTTATACTCCATCACCCTTACAATAAAGGCCAATATTCCATTTGCCTTCCTAATTACTTGCTGTACCTGCAAGCTAACTTTCTGTGTTTCCTGTACGAGGACCCCCAGATCCCTCTGTACCGCAGCGTTCTGTAGTCTCTCTCCATTTAAATAATATTTAGCTTTTTTATTCTTCCAACCAATGTGGATACCTCACATTTCCCCACATTATCGTCCATCTGATGTTCTTCAGACTGGTGGATGTAAACAGTGGTGTCCCCCGGGGTCAGTGTGGGGCCATTGCTCTTCTCAATATAGAGAAATGATCAGGGCTTGGGTTTATGGGGCACAAGTTCAACATTTCCAGATGAAACCAAAAAAGGGACCATGACCAACTGTGACGTGGACTGTCAGTGATTTCACAGGTTAGTAAATGGGGCAGGTAGATATCGGATCAAATGTAACACAGAGAAATGTGAGGTGATAGATTTCGGGAGGAAGAAAATAGTAGGAAAAGTACATTAAATGGAAAAAGTTTAAAAGGAGCAGAGGAGGGGAACAGTAAAGAGGTGTAAGATTCTAGCTAATGCCTTGTCTTATTAATTAGCAGGTTCGTGAGTCAATGTCAGCATCTTTAACACCTCATTAAGAAATATAAGATGAGCAGATTCTCTGTCCTCTACCGTACCTTATATTGATCCATCAATCAGAGTAAACATACAGGTCCCGCGAGTCCACAGTAACTTACACGAGGTCAGCCCGCTGGATGAATCCTCGGGCATCCTGAGCTTGACCTCTGGTGTCTCCAGTCCCGACTGCCCCCTTACATCAGGATCCCCTCACTTTTATACCCTGTAGTGATCCATCTCTGGCACCTGACTCTTCCTTGTCTTCTCTGCTGGGTTTTGGCAGGAAGTGAGGAAAAGACAGCTGGAATTTCTCTAATCTGTGATTTACAAGGACACTTTCCCTGGTTCCCAGCAGTTACTTTTCTTCAGTAATGTTCTCATTATCCCTAAACTACCTTGCCTGCTGTTAATTATGTTATTTCTTATAGTTTCACAATTCTAGGTATAAAAATCACACATTATAATCTAATGTATTTTATTACTCACTTTGGTTAATAACAGCAAACCCTGTTCTTTCCCCTGAACTGATTACAGTTTCCAACCAGTCGATTCAGTGAATGGAATGACTTATCAGTGTTGCCATGGTGACCTGTCTGCAATGAAACGCCTGTTTGAGTTTCTAACTCAAACTAAACTTCTCTTTCCCAAAATACACATTATATCAGACATTATATGTCAATGTACTTTAGCCACTTTACTGCCCTTGCAGTGCGTTCCTATGCAGAGCTAGACAGGTAGCTAACAATTTGATATCTTCCCATAAAAATCACAAGGCTTGACTTTTCTTGTAAACTTTACTGAAAGATTCTTATTGTGAAACTGAAATACAATACAGAAGTGGAAGCACACATTAATATACAAGCACATAACTGATATGCATACACAAACTTAGGTAAGCCTGAGCAACACAGTACATTTGGCATGTAACTTACCAAAACACGTGAAAACACAGCTTACTGTGAATATACATTTAGCAAACTGAGAGGCATTCTCTTACATTCACTTTAAATTAGCCCTGTACATAGTGCATCAAAATACAGCTACAAGCTAACAAGCTAGATACAGAGAGCAAGCAATTCACGGCTAGCTGTGTAGGTTTGCTTACAGAGAAAGGTTACAAACTAAACATTTTCTGCAAAATATAGTGTACACTAATCATCTATAACATTCTCAAGTACTTACAGACAAATAATGTCCAAGGCCGAAACATAACAGGAAAATAACTTCCAACACCATGTGTCTAGCTGCATGTCTTGTGATATACAGCAATTGACTTTACAGCACTTTACTTTACTGCACTTTACTGCGCTTTACTGCACTTGCTAGGTACCAAATATCCACTAGGTGGTGGCACACAATGGGAATCGACCCAAATTAATTATACCCCTGAATTAACTTGAAAACGAACATAAATTCCTAAAGGAAGGCAGCACAGGGACTGTGGAAGGGATTCAATTACCCATCACAGCTGGAAATTCATAGGCGCAGTCACATCAGGGAGAGGCCGTGTGTGGGAACAGCTTCACTCGTTCACCCTACTTCATTGAACACCAACTTGTTCACATTGATGAGAGACATTTTAAATGTTTTTTTTATTCATTCGTGGGGTTTGGGCATTGCTGGCAAGGCCAGCATTTATTGCCCATCCCTAGTTGCCCTTGAGAAGGTGGTGGTGAGCTGCCTTCTTGAACCGCTGCAGTCTGTGTGGTGAAGGTCCTCGCACAGTGCTGTTAGGGAGGGAGTTCCAGGATTTTGACCCAGCGACAATGAAGGATCGGCGATATACTTCTAAGTCAGGATGGTGTGTGACTTGGAGGGGAACTTGGAGGTGGTGGTTTTCCCATGTGCCTGCTGCCCTTCTAGGTGGAAGAGGTCGTGGGTTTGGGAGGTGCTGCCGAAGAAGCCTTGGCGAGTTGCTGCAGTGCATCTTGTAGATGGTACACACTGCAGCCACGGTGCGCTGGTGGTGGAGGGAGTGAATGTTTAAGGTGGTGGATGGGGTGCCAATCAAGTGGGCTGCTTTATCCTGGATGATGTCGAGCTGCTCGAGTGTTGTTGGAGCTGCACTCATCCAGGCAAGTGGAGATTATTCCTTCACACTCCTGACTTGTGCCTTGTAGATGGTGGAAAGGCTTTGGGGAGTCAGGAGGTGAGATACTCGCCACAGAATACCCAGCCGCTGACCTGCTCTTGTTGCCACAGTATTTATGTGGCTGGTCCAGTGAAGTTTCTGGTGACCCCCAGGATGTTGATAGTGGGGGATTCAGCGATGGTAATGCCGTTGAATGTCATGGGGAGGTGGTTAGACTCTCGCTTGTTGGAGATAGTCATTGCCTGGCACTTCTGTGGCGCAGATGTTACCTGCCACTTATCAGCCCAAGCCTGAATGTCATCCAGGTTCTGACTGTGAGAAGAGCTTTAAAAGCACTAATGGTCTGCTGCAGCACCAACGCACTCACACGGGTTAGAGGCTGGTCACCCGCACTCAGTGTGGAAGGAGATTCATTGCTTCATCCACCCTGCTGAAACACCAGTGACTTCACAATGAGGAGAATCCTCACACCTGCACTCAATGTGGAAAGAGACTCACTCAGTCATCCAGCCGCTGAGACACCAGCAAGTTCACACTGTGGAGAGGCTGTTCACCTGCTCCATGTCGGGGGACAGAATTCACTCAGTCATCCAGCCGCTGAGACACCAGCAAGTTCACACTGCGGAGAGGCTGTTCACCTGCTCCGTGTGGGGGACAGAATTCACTGAGCCCTCCAACTTGGTGAGACACCAGCAAGTTCACGCTGGAGAGAGACTGTTCACCTGCTCCATGTGGGGGAGAGGATTCACTGAGCGCTCCAGCCTGCTGAGACACCAGCAAGTTCACACTGGGGAGAGGCGGTTCACCTGCTCCGTGTGGGGGACAGGATTCACTGAGTGCTCCAGCCTGCTGAGACACCAGCAAGTTCACACTGGGGAGTGTCTGTTCACCTGCTCCATGTGGGGGACAGGATTCACTGAGCCCTCCAGCCTGCTGAGACACTAGCAAATTCACACTGGGGAGGGTCTGTTTACCTGCACCGTGTGGGGGACAGGGTTCACTGAGCCCTCCAGCCACTGAGACAGCAGCAAGTTCACACTGGAGAGGGACTGTTCACCTGCTCCGTGTGGGGGACAGGATTCACTGAACTCTCCAGCCTGCTGAGACACCAACAATTTCACAAGTAAATGGCAGAGAGGTTGGATTCTGCTGTTGTTGCTGCTGTTAATCACATTGAAGACTGCAGTGTTCATTCTGACAGTTGGGGTTTGTTTCTGCTGATGTTAATAACTGGGCTGGAGGTTAATATTCTGGATATATGTCAAATAAATTAACTATGTTTGAAACACACGGTGGGTCAAGTCCTTGATTTTCCCAAGATAAGTGGCGACTAATTGATGTCCTGTTACAAACTGTTCCATTTTGGGCCTTTTCTCCCATCTTACTCTAGATTATTTCAGTTGTTATTACCTTCAGTTACAGTTCCAGCTCCCAATACCTTCCGGAGTGCCTCTCCTAGCCTTGGTATCCAGGGAAGGCATCAGTAACATGCCTGGGATCACTAAACACAAAGCCCAGTCTGTTAATCACTTTCCCCAGCCCCAAACTGTAACATCATAGCCATATCACCCTAACCCAAACCATTAGTGGAAGTCACCCACTTTGGACCTAAAAAGGATAGAACAAAGTACTTTCTAAATGATGAAAAGCACCGGTAGGAGAGGGCGGGGCACAGTGGGGCAATAAAACCCAAGGCAGGTTTATGAACACGGGGTGCGGCCTTAGGCCCGAATAACAGCCCACAAGGCCGGTGTGTTTCCATTAGGGTGGCTAATCCTGGGCCTTCTCCTCGGGGAGCAACCCTGGTTACCGAGGGAACTGACCGCCACCTTCGTAGAGGAAGATGGGAAGAGTTCAGCGAGCAGTAGGACACACCCGCCGCCATCTTGGTACAGGAACAGAGAGTAGGTGGGGCTTCAGGGTCCCAGTGACCAGGAGAGACAATCATTGACTCATTGATTTTAATCTGACTCTGCACACAGAGGGTTTCTCTCTATTTTCTCCCCTCCTCTCCTGAAGGTGCCGACTCGCCCTGGGGTTACAGTTCCACAGTCTCTGGCCAATCTCAAGGACTAGTAAAGGGGCCACTCTTCACTAGTGAGCCCGGACAGTGAGTGTCAGCAGGATATTTGACCGCAGAAGCATCACACTTTGGTTGAGGAGGAGATCACACTCAACTGTTAGGGCCGACCACCAGCAATTCGGCGCCATCTTCTTTTTGAAAGATTTCTTAGCTTCTCTAAAGGCTGCTGTTGCCTCCCTCAATTGTGGGTGATATTTGTCCCTATTCTCCTGTAAACTGAATTAATCTTGATCCGAAATGGGTTCAATGTAAGACAGTTCAGGGAGTCAGACATCATTCTCCCCTAGACCTACGCTGGCCAGTAAAACCCCAGACGGTTCCTCAGTAAGGATTCCTCTGGTTCCTCAGCATATATTTGTCAGGATACTGAAGCCCAGCTTTCTTACCATCCACTCCTGGAGGCCCCACTCCCTGAGCCTACAACCTTCAGCAGGGTCAGTGGTGGAGTTCCACAACGGGAGTAATCCCAGAGTAACTGTCGGGATCGCATCCCCTTGGATGTTCCGGGTCGTGTATTTTTAGTTATCCTGGTGTCCAACAGACACACATCAATAAAACAGGGAATTCCTGGAAACACGCTGCAGGTCCTTCTTTATCTGGAGATCAAATGTCTGTTGTATAATTGTACCAGCAGTTAACAGGCTCCTGTGAACTCCTCCCTCTGCTAATTTAATGCAGAGTTAAACCAATTTATTTGAAACGGGTTTATTTTAAATGGGTTAATGCCTGCCTTAAAATGATAGACGCAGGACAGTCAGAAAAAACACGTTAAATCTTCATAGAATAATTAACACAGTAATTTTTAGACTGGAAACTTAAACCTGCCGTTTCACTTTCAGTCAGGAACAGGTCGCAGTTTGACACCAATCTCTCATTTGACAGCACGCTTCCAGCATTCACCGTTGTTCTTCCCGACTCTAAACACAGTTGTAAAGGAGCCTCCTGTTCCATGCCTCGGAGCTCTGAACCATGGCAGAGAGTGGCTGGGACACGTTTCTCACACTCCTTGAGATTAATCCACACGGGGACTTTGCCATCAGTGAAGAGAGATGAGAAAGACCAAAGTGCCGTTTGCCCCTCTCAGTGTGGCCCTGAAGGACTGTGTCCAGGCTGAAGTTTTGTTCCCGCCGTACGATCCTCCCCCAGATTGTCCTTTCTGAGCTCCAGCCAGGTGATGCTAAACACTCAGGTGGAAAAGACAAAAATCTACAACAATGTGTTTAAAACAAAGCTGATTTATTTGGCATATATATCCAGAATATTAAACTCCAACTCAGTTATAGGGTTATTAACATCAGCAGAAACAAATCCCAACTGTCAGAATGAGCATGGTTCAGTCCTGGATGTGATTAACAGCAGCAATAACAGCAGAATCCAACCTCTGTAGTCACTTGAGAACTCGCTGGTGTGTCAGAAGTTGGGATGACTGAGTGAATCCCTTCCCACACACGGAGTAGGTGAACGGCCTCTCCCCAGTGTGAACTCGCTGGTGTCTCAGCAGCTTGGATGAATCAGTGAATCCTTTCCCACACATGTAGCAGGTGAATGTTCAGAGTGAACTAGCTGGTGTCTCAGAAGATCAGATGATTGTGTGAATCCCTTCCCACACATGGAGCAGGTGAATGGTCTCTCACCAGTGTGAACTCGCTGGTGTCTCAGCAGATCATTTTTGCTTTTAAATCTGTTCTCACAGTCAGAACATGTAAAAGGCCTCACATCAGTGTGAACTCGCTGGTGTCTCAGTAGGTGGGATGACTGAGTGAATCCCTTCTCGCACACAGGGCAGGTGAACGGCCTCTCCCCAGTGTGAACTCGTTGGTGTATCAGCAGGTAGGATAACTGAGTGAATCCCTTCCCACAGACGGAGCAGGCGAATGGCCTCTCCCCAGCGTGAACTCGCTGGTGTGTCAGTATGTGGGATGAACGGGCGAATCCCTTCCCACACTCAGAGCAGGTGAACGGCCTCTCCTCTGAGTGATTATGCTGGTGTGTCAACAGATCATTTCTACTTTTAAAGCTCTTCTCGCAGTCAGAACATTTAAAAGGTCGCTTATCAGAGTGAACAAGTTGATGTGTAGTGAGGTGGGATGAACGAGTGAATCCCTTCCCACATACGGAGCAGGTGAATGGCCTCTCTCCAGTGTGAGTGCGCTGGTGTATAGTGAGTTCAGATGATCGCCTGAACCCAGTCCCGCAGTGAGAACAGCTGAACGGTCTCTCCCCGGTGTGAACACGTTGATGGCACATCAGTTCCCTGGAACTTTTACAGCACTTCCCACAGTCCGGGCATTTAAAAGGTCTCTCGTCAGTGTGAACTTGACCGTGCTTCAGCAGATTGGATGAATTAGTGAATCCCTTCCCACACTCGGAGCAGGTGAACGGCCTCTCCCCAGAGTGACTGCGCTGGTGTGTCAGCAGATCCTTTTTGCTTTTAAATCTCTTCCCACAGTCAGAACATGCAAAAGGTCTCATATCAGTGTGAACTCGCTGGTGTCTCAGTAGGTGGGATGACTGAGTGAATCCCTTCTTGCACACAGGGCAGGTGAATGGCCTCTCCCCAGTGTGAACTCGTTGGTGTATCAGCAGGTAGGATAACTGAGTGAATCCCTTCCCACAGACGGAGCAGGTGAATGGCCTCTCCCCAGCGTGAACTCGCTGGTGTGTCAGTAGGTGGGATGAACGGGCGAATCCCTTCCCACACTCAGAGCAGGTGAACGGCCTCTCCTCTGTGTGATTATGCTGGTGTGTCAACAGATCATTTCTACTTTTAAAGCTCTTCTCATAGTCAGAACATTTAAAAGGTCGCTTATCAGAGTGAACAAGTTGATGTGTAGTGAGGTGGGATGAACGAGTGAATCCCTTCCCACATACGGAGCAGGTGAATGTCCTCTCTCCAGTGTGAGTGCGCTGGTGTACAGTGAGTTCAGATGATCGCCTGAACCCAGTCCCGCAGTGAGAACAGCTGAACGGTCTCTCCCCGGTGTGAACACGTTGATGGCACATCAGTTCCCTGGAACTTTTACAGCACTTCCCACAGTCCAGGCATTTAAAAGCTCTCTCGTCAGTGTGAACTCGACCGTGCTTCAGCAGATTGGACAAATTAGTGAATCCCTTCCCACACTCGGAGCAGGTGAACAGCCTCTCCCCAGAGCGACTGCGCTGGTGTGTCAGCAGATCCTTTTTGCTTTTAAATCTCTTCCCACAGTCAGAACATGCAAAAGGTCTCATATCAGTGTGAACTCGCTGGTGTGTCAGCAGGTGAGATGACTGAGTGAATCCCTTCTCACACATGGAGCAGGTGAACGGTCTCTCCCCAGTGTGAACTCGCTGGTGTGTCAGTAGGTGGGATGACTGTGTGAATCCTTTTCCACACACAGAGCAGGTGAACGGTCTCTCCCCAGTGTGAACTTGCTGGTGTGTCAGCAGGTGGGATGATCTCTTGAACCTCTTCCCACAGTGAGAGCAGCTGAACAGTTTGTAACCGGTGTGAATGTGCTGGTGCTCCATCAGTGCCTCAGGGTGCTTAAAGATCTTCTCACAAACGGATCATTTAAACTCGCTCTTGTCAGTGTGAACTCACTGGTGTCTCAGCAGGGCAGATGACTGAGTGAATCCCTTCCCACACACTGACCAGGTGAACGGCCTCTCCCCGGTGTGAATTCACCAATGAATTTCCAGTTCAAACAGGTAACTGAATAGTACTTCTTGCTTCCATGTTCAAAGTCCGATGATATTCAGGTCCCGATAAATTGAGTGACTTGGTCAGATCTTGATGTGCTGTTTGGTTTGTGCTTCCTGTCTGCAAATCCTCCCCTTCCCTGTACCCTGTAAAATGAATTTAAAACAAGAAAAAGGGAGCATGAGAGAGAACCCAGAAAAAAACAGGGACAGGTGGTGAAATTGAAATCAATGATTCTGGGAATTTGTGGGGCCGGCACTAGAAAAAAAGTGACTATGAAAGCTGTCAGATTGTTGTAAAAAACGAACTGGTTCACTGATGTCATAGAAACATAGAAGATAGGAGCAGGAGTAGGCCATTCGGCCCTTCGAGCCTGCTCCGCCATTCAACGAGATCATGGCTGATCATCCAACCCCAGCACCCGGTCCCTACACCGACAGCCATCCCACCCAAGCCCTATCCCCATAACCCCACGTATTTAATCCCCCCTAACACTAAGGGTCAATTTTTTATCATGGCCAATTAACCTAACCCGCACATCTTTGGACTGTGGGAGGAAACTGGGGCACCCGGAGGAAACCCACGCAAACACGGGGAGAATGTGCAAACTCCACACAGACAGTCACCCGAGGCCGGATTTGAACCCGGGTCCTTGGCGCTGTGAGGCAACAGTGCTAACCACTATGCCACCATGCTGCCCATGTCCTTCAGGGATGGGAACCCACCACCTGGTCTGGGCTAACACAAGACTCTGGCCTTTATGGGAGGAGAGAGGGATAAGCTGGCTCTGGATTGGCGGCTCTGCTGTGTCAATCCAGTTGTGGTTTCTCCTGTCTGGGGGAGGCGCTGCACCCTGGGTTTCCTGGTGCCGGGGCCCTGGTCGCACGTCCGCTGGGCCCGGCCGCTCTGTTTCGGGGCCTGAGATGCACACTTGGTGTTGCTGAGGCCGTGCTCGCCCCCGCTCAGTGTTCTGGAGCCGCACCGCGCATGCTCCGTGCAGGAAGGCGGTCTCCGGGGACCAGCCCTACCCGCGCCTGCGTGCTGCACCCCTGCTGATGGAGATAGGCCATATTCACCCGCATGAGGCACTCTGGGTAGCGGCATCCGCCATGTTCAGTATTGTGTTTCCCTGGAGTTCCGGTCCTGAGTTCCAGACACTTCAGTGCCAAGTGGACCAGGTGTTTAAAGCTCATTCATTGCCCTCGCTCCATGTCACCGTTACTTAAAGGTACAGAGATTGATTTCCCTTATTGTGCATCTGTTTGTGATATTTAGAGAAAGAAAGACTTTAATGACCAGCGGACCTCCCAAAGCACTTTACAGCCAATGAAGTACTTTTTGAAGTGTCACCACTGTTGTAATGTAGGAAACGCGGCACCCAGTTTATGCACAGCAAGCTCCCACAAACAGCAATGTGATAATGACCAGATCATCTGTTTCTGTGATGTTGATTGAGGGATAAATATTGGCCAGGACAACGGGGATAACTCCCCTGCTCTTCTTCAAAATAGTGCTTTGGGATCTTTTATACCCACCTGAAAGAGCAGATGGGACCTCGGTTTAACATCTCATCTGAAAGGCAGCACCTCCAACAGTGTAGCACTCCCTCAGTACTGCACTGGAGTGTCAGCCTACATTTTTGAGCTCAAGTCTCTGGAGCAGGGACTTGAACCTACAAGCCCTTACTGACTCAAAGGTAAGGGTGCTACCAACTGAACCCACGGCCTGACACAAAGACCTCTCTACACTTATAGTAGTTAAAGTAACATCCTTCCTGTTAGTAGTGAGCCACATTCTGTACTGGGGGGGACTGCTTTCTATATTGGTGGCTTCAGCTTTTAAAATTCTCATCCTCCTGCTGTACAACCCTCCGAGACCCCTGCACTCCTCCAACTCTGGCCTCTTGTGCAACCCCCACTTCCTTTGCTCCAACACTGGTGGCCATTCCTACAGTTGCCGAGGCCCTAAGATCTTTGACCAAGCTTTTAGGCACCAGTTCTGAGGTCTCCTTCTTTGGCTTGGTGTCAATTTTTGACTGACTCTGCTCTTGTGAAGCACCTTGGAACATTTTACTGTCTTAAAGGCGCTATGTAAATGCAAGTTGTTGATATTGTGCTATGTTACACTCGAATTTTCGGAGCAAAACCAGATGGATACGGCACTGCTGACAAAGTTAAAGTTTATTAGAAAACGGCCAGGAGGCCTTGTGCACAAAGGGAGAGTAGTTAGCTTCCTCAAGCTCGCACCTAACTCTCGAAGAAAAAGCAGCAATACAAGCATGTTTATACCTTTCAATGGACAATGCCCACCGGTTATGAAATGTGGGCGTACACGTACAAACAGCGTCAATACAGTTACTCTCTATTGGTTGACGTGGTTAGTCACTCAATCGTCGGGGCCCACCTTGAGGCGTCCTGTGACACTAAACATCCCACGTTAGTTGTAGTTACCCTTATCAGTAAGCGCATAGTCTTCAGACATTGAGACTCCACAAAGTAGCTTCAAGCAAGGCCGCAACCGGGCTTATCACCCCCTGGTGCTACTGTGCTAGCCCTGGAGATGCATGGTTACTTCATTAATCTCCCGAGAAAAGCTTGTTGGGATAAACAATGTCAGCTCAGGCTTCGAGCAAACATTCCAAAGGGAGATAAGGGGGTAGATTTTCCCGAACCTGCCGGGAAGAAGGCGGGACTTCCCCTTTTGGGTTTTTGACCCGCCTACTTCGACGTCCGGCCAATCCATGTGATTTTCCCTTGATTGCCCGCCCAGCGGGCTCAGCAGGACAATTAAGGGCCACCCGGCAACAGGTGACGTCACAGACTGCAATTTCTTGACAGATGAAATATCAGTGTCTCACAGCTGTTTGAAGCAGCGAAACACTGGTAGTCTGAGTTCTGACATGAGTCCTTCTGCACAGACTCAATTAGAACTCTCACCGGTACACAAAGCTGAAGGCTGTCACTTTTCACAGATTGCAGCCGTTCAGCTTTAAGTGCTGGCTGAGTGATGCGCTCCCGACAGCTACAGGAAGAAAGGCTGTTAAGGTAAGTACAGGTAAGTAAAAGTTCTTTACACACTTAATAAACACCAAACACACTTACCTTTACACTCATGCACCCATCACTCACCTGAGCACCGACATCGCGACCCCTCCAACTCCTTCAACCCGACGGCCCACCTGCTCTAACCTGGCGTGGTTTGGAGCCATCGGGAAACCCACTCGAAACACCTCAAAATAGGGATTAAGCTAGAAACTGCCTGTTAACTACCTGTTAACAGGCAGTTAATTGGCACTAATCCCTTCCCGCCTGGTTTCGGAAGTCCCAGTGCGGGGCGGGTACCCGCCGCCCCTGAAACTTACGTGGGGCGGGGTTTTGGGAAGGATGGTGTCGGGATCCCCAAATTCAGGATTTCCCCCCCCCCACCCCCCACATGCCTGAAACCCCGTCTGATGGCTCCACAAAAATCTAGCCCAAGGTGTTTGAAGCAAGGATTGTCTTGGAAATGGCCGATTCCTTTTAGTGTTCATCTTGGTGGCCACAACTTGTTGTGGGATTTTAAAGACTTCTCTTATAGATGTTTAATAGCCCAACTCTACAGTAGGAGCCAGTGTCTGAATGTTTGTAACTTCAAAGGACATGTGTCTCCCCTAACTATCGAGCAAGCAAATCACAAAGCCACATACTCTGTGGTTATTAGCCCTTATCTCTTAAAAGGACAACTATGTTGAACACTGCTTCTGTGAAGCTGATAACAACATTCCAAAATGTTTGGAGATACGTGGGGTGGCGACCAGCAGTCTGGTCAGCTATTCTACAGTACCAGTTTAAATAGTTAATATAATGGTCAAGCAACCCATCATGCTTTGCAGCTATCTAGATGCTACATGTATGCTTTAATACATATATATCTCAATAATATAAAGCTAATCATCCTTTAAATATGATTTCTAGTAATACAGCCTAATGGTTAATGTATTAGAGACTGGAGGATTCAGGCTTCAGTTCACAGGCCTATTTTTGCAATCCAACAGTTACTATAGGTCTCAACTTTGCCAGACAGAATCAGCCAAGGATGGTGGCTGTGATGCTCCCCATGGTCGAAATGCTGGCAGCTCACTGTATGGGCTAGCAAGCTCAGAATTACCACTTGGCAAAGTACTGGAGGGCAAACAGTGACTGGGGCTGAACCCCACCATCACACGGCACCTTCAGTATAGGCTCACAGCTCAGAATTACCACTTGGTGAGGTACTGGAGGGCAGACAGTGACTGGGGCC
Source organism: Somniosus microcephalus (assembly GCF_052327205.1). NCBI lineage: Eukaryota > Metazoa > Chordata > Chondrichthyes > Squaliformes > Somniosidae > Somniosus > Somniosus microcephalus. The sequence goes on along the minus strand of NC_140990.1, from coordinate 39,224,267 downwards.
GAACCTCACCATCACACAGCACCTTCAGTATAGGCTCACAGCTCAGAATTACCACTTGGTGAGGTACTGGGGGGCAGACAGTGACTGGGGCCGAACCCCACCTTCACACAGCACCTTCAGTATAGGCTCACAGCTCAGAATTACCACTCGGTGAGGTACTGGAGGGCAGATAGTGACTGGGGCCGAACCCCACCATCACACAGCACCTTCAGTATAGGCTCACAGCTCAGAATTACCACTTGGTGAGGTACTGGAGGGGAGACAGTGACTGGGGCCGAACTCCACCATCACACGGCACCTTCAGTATAGGCTCACAGCACAGAATTACCACTTGGTGAGGTACTGGAGGGCAGACAGTAACTGGGGCTCAACTCCACCATCACACAGCACCTTCAGTATAGGCTCACAGCTCAGAATTACCACTTGGTGAGGTACTGGAGGGCAGACAGTGACTGGGGCCAAACCTCACCATCACACAGCACCTTCGGTATAGGCTCACAGCTCAGAATTACCACTTGGTGAGGTACTGGAGGGCGGACAGTGACTGGGGCCGAACCCCACCATCACACAGCACCTTCAGGAGAAAAAGGGAGAAAATTCAGAGCCTGCGACGAATCTGGATTTCAAACAGCGAGGATGAGGCTATGAGAGTGTGTGGGACGGGGGAGAGTGTGTGGGACGGGGGAGAGTGTGTGGGATGGGGGAGAGTGTGTGGGACGGGGGAGGGTGTGTGGGATGGGGGAGAGTGTGTGGGACGGGGGAGAGTGTGGGACGGGGGAGAGTGTGTGGGACGGGGGAGAGTGTGTGGGACGGGGGAGAGTGTGTGGGACGGGGGAGAGTGTGTGGGATGGGGGAGGGTGTGTGGGACGGGGGAGGGTGTGTGGGACGGGGGAGAGTGTGTGGGACGGGGGAGGGTGTGTGGGACGGGGGAGGGTGTGTGGGACGGGGGAGAGTGTGTGGGACGGGGGAGAGTGTGTGGGACGGGGGAGAGTGTGTGGGACGGGGGAGAGTGTGTGGGACGGGGGAGAGTGTGTGGGACGGGGAGAGTGTGTGGGACGGGGGAGAGTGTGTGGGACGGGGGGAGTGTGTGGGACGGGGGAGAGTGTGTGGGACGGGGGAGAGTGTGTGGGATGGGGGAGAGTGTGTGGGACGGGGAGAGTGTGTGGGACGGGGGGAGTGTGTGGGACGGGGGAGAGTGTGTGGGATGGGGGAGAGTGTGTGGGATGGGGGAGGGTGTGTGGGACGGTGGATTTACAGCTTAGGAGGGGCAAGAGAGGAAAGAATGTTCCCGAGAAACTAGAACTGTCTTTTGAGAATTTCTATCCTGTACTTCCAGAGCTGAGATTTGTAAGTTATGAGGACAGGCTGCACAGACTGGGCTTGTATTCCCTTGAATATAGGTTAAGGGGTGATCTAATTGAGGTGTTTAAGATGATTAAAGGAGTTGAGAGGGTAGACAGAGAGAAATTATTTTCTCTGGTGGGGGAGTCCCCAACAAGGGGGCATAACCTTGATTTAGACCCAGGCCATTCAGGTGTGATGTCAGGAAGCACAACTTCACACCAATGCTGAGAGGCTGTTTCCCCTGGCTGGAGGGTCGAGAACCAGGGGTCACAGTCTCAGGATAAGGGGTCGGCAATTTAGGACTGAGATGAGGCATGTGACTCTTTGGAATTCTCTACCCCGAGGGCTGTGGGAGCTCAGTCATTGAGAATATTCTAGACTGAGATCAACTTTGGACACTAAAGGAATCGAGGGATATGGGGATAGGGCGGGAAAGAGCAGGCTCCAGGGGCCCTATAGCCGACTCCTGCTCCTATTTCTTATATTCATAAAGGGTAGCGGAAATCTGGAATTCTCTCCCCCAAAACACCGCTGAGGTTGGGGACCAACTGAAAATGTCAAAACTGTGTGTGTGAGATTTTTGTTAAGCGAGGATAGTAAGGGTTACAGAATGTGTGGAAGATGGGAAGATGGAGTTAGGATACAGATCAGCCATGATCACATTGAATGGTGGAAAAGGCTCGAGAGGCTGAATGACCTACTGCTGTTCCTATGTTCCTAATTACTGTGATGACTTTTGTAAACAGCTTTTACTGGGAATTAGACGGGGAGGATACACAGACAGGTTATAACTGGGCCCCTCCTGTTACTTTGACTCAGTCGCACTGGGCGGTGCCTTTACCAACTGAGCCATTGGGAGGAGGGTCCCTGACCCTGCTGGAAAACGCACGTGTGAGGCCTCAGGTGAGGACAGTGGAACAGCCTGTCGACACTCACTGTTGAGGTTCACACATGGAGACTGGGCACATGGGTCACATATTGGAGAGAAACTGGTGAGGGTAGAACTGAACCCAGCGAGAGGCAGCACCGTCAGGGGAGGAGAGGGATGGGAACCAGTGAGTGTGGTATTGAACACAGCCAGAGTCAGCACCTTCAAAGGAGGAGAGGGAGGGGGGGGGTAACCAGTGAGTGTAGAACTGAACCCAGCCAGAGTCAGCACCTTCAGGGGAGGAGAGGGAGGGGAACCAGTGAGTGAAGAACTGAACCTTGCCAGAGTCAGCACCTTCAGGGGAGGAGAGGGAGTGGAACCAGTGAGTGTAGAACTGAACCCAGTCAGAGTCAGCACCTTCAGGGGAGGAGAGGGAGGGGAACCAGTGAGTGTAGAACTGAACCCTGCCAGAGTCAGCACCTTCAGGGGAGGAGAGGGAGTGGAACCAGTGAGTGTAGAACTGAACCCAGTCAGAGTCAGCACCTTCAGGGGAGGAGAGGGAGGGGAACCACTGAGTGTAGAACTGAACCCAGCCAGAGTCAGCACCTTCAGGTGAGGAGAGGGAGGGGAACCAGTGAATGTAGAACTGAACCCAGCCAGAGTCAGCACCTTCAGGGGAGGAGAGGGTGGGGAACCAGTGAGTGTAGAACTGAACCCAGCCAGAGTCAGCACCTTCAGCGGAGGAGAGAGACGGGAACCAGTGAGTGTAGAACTGAACCTAGCCAGTGTCAGCACCTTCAGGGGAGGAGAGGGTGGGGAACCAGTGAGTGTAGAACTGAACCCAGCCAGAGTCAGCACCTTCAGGGGAGGAGAGAGAGGGGAACAAGTGAGTGTAGAACTGAACCCAGCCAGAGTCAGCACCTAGAATTGTCTGTTCTGATTTTCTATCCTTGCTTTGCAGTGATGACTTTTGTAAACTCCTTTTACAGGCCATGAGAAGGGCAGCATTTACAGACCACAAACTCTAACCAAACATCAGGTCAAGATCTGACAGTCACTTAATTCATCAGGACCCGAATATCATCGGCCTTTGAATGTGGAAGGAGAAATGTTTGTCTCTTCTGTCTGTGGGAGAAGCTTTCAAACATCAGTGTGACTGGTAAAGCACCGAGACACACACACCCGAGTGAGAGAGTTCCAGTGCACTGACTGTGGAAAGAGCTTTAACCAGTTACAGAGCCTGAAAAAACTTCGCACCGTTCACAGCGGGGAGAAACTGTACACGTGTTCCGTGTGTGGATGAGGCTTCAACTGATCGTCCAACCTGGAGAGACTCAAGGACACCTGCCCCACGGAGAAACCATGGAAATGTGGGGATTGTGGGAAGTGATTCAATTACCCACCCCAGCTGGAAACTCAGTGACGCAGTCACACTGGGGAGAGATCGTTCAGTTGCTCTCACTGCCTGAAGACTTTCAAAGAATCATCAAACCTGCTGAAACACCAGCAAATTTACACTGGGGAGAGGCCGTTCACCTGCTCATTGTCTGGGAAGGGATTTTCTCAATCCAACCACCTGCTGATACACCAGCGAGTTCACAGTGACGAGAGACTGTTCAGGTGCTCTAACTGTGCAGAGACATTTGCCCACTCATCCAACCTACTGAAACACAAGCGAGCTCACACCAGGGAGAGGTTATTCTCCTGCTCCGTATGTGGTAAAGAATTCATTCATTCATCCAACCTGCTGACACACAAGCGAGTTCAAACTGAGGAGAAGCCATTCACCTGCTCTGTGTGTTGGATGAGATTCACTCAGTCATCCAACTTCCGGACACACCAACTTGTTCACACTAATAAGAGACCTTTTAAATGTTCTGAGTGTGAGGAGAGCTTTAAAAGCTCAAAAGATCTGCTGACACACCAACGAATTCACACTGGGGAGAGGCCGTTCACCTGTACCGAGTGTGGGATGAGATTCACTAATTTATCCAACCTGCGGACACACCAGCGAGTTCACACTGGGGAGAGGCGGTTCACCTGCTCCGTGTGTGGGAAGGGATTCACTCAGTCATCCAATCCTGCGGACACCAGCGAGTTCACATGTGACTGCGGGGGTTGGATTCTGCTGTTATTGCTGCTGTTAATCACATCCAGGACTGAACCATGTTCATTCTGACAGTTGGGGTTTGTTTCAGCTGATGTTAGTAACCCCTATAACTGGGCTGGAGTTTAATCTGTATCAATGTCAAATAAATGAGCTTTGTTTCACACACACGCAGTGTGTCGAGTTCTTGATATCTTGACAATAAGACGAGCTGATTGAGGACTTGTTACAAACTGAGTGGAATCCACCTGAGAACTGAGAGCCCACAACTTGTTAAAAGATGGATCTACAAGATGTCCAAGTCTGACAGGACAGAAAATTCTATTATATCACAGGGTCCACTTCAACCCTCCAGGGCAGTGAGCCCCTGTAATATTGGATTTTAACCTATGGGAAATATTCTGATAATCTGTTATTGTCATGGGGCAAAGCAGCCTTGTTACTTTAACACCAGTTTAATCAAACTCAATGGGCAATCCGATCTCCAAAAGGAAACGCCTCCTTAAAGCTGACGGTGTCGGCAGTTCTGCAGCTCATTTCTCAGTGTGAGCGTGTCAGAATGAAAAGCTTTAACAACAGCTGATGTTTCACAAAGGGAGACCTCACCAGACCAAAGGCCATTGGTGGAGTTTAATGGGCTGTTTGTGTCACTGGGCTACAGGAGGCCATTTATAACCGAAGGAAAACTGGTCACAGCAAACAGAGAGTTCAACAGACTGTCCCTGGTCCACTCGAACCCCCACCTTCTCTCTCTCTCACTATTTATGGGCACTGCTGCAGTAATTGCTCCTCTGACCTTTCCTCACTTGTCCCTCCTACACCCCTAATACACAGCCCGACACAATCTCCCTCCCCCTACATCCTCACTGTGCTGGAATCCACACCAGTCTCCCCATCTGCTCCTTGTTCTCTCCCTGGATCCGAAAACTACTGAACTCACTCTTCCCCTCCTGAAGTCTACAGGATCTAAAACTGAAGCTTGGTGTCCCTCAGTCCCGACTCCTTGATTTGCCTCCCCTTCTCCCCTCCTCTTTCCCCCTTGGTTGTGTTCCACACTCTGGGCCTTGGGCCTTCCCCGGGGATTCTCAGTATGAACAGGTGGGATGTGTTTGGAGACAGGGTGTCCCGGCTCTCCACCTTTAAAGGGACAAGGAGACGACCAGCTGGGCTGAATGGCACTGCTTTATGACATCACTGCAGTGCCTAGCAACCAGCCTCCCTGAGCCCTGCTCATTATGGGCTGGGTTTAGCTCAGTGCTGTTACAGGAAGGGAAACAGGAGCAGGATTCGCCCCGTGTGGAGCCCAGGATTAATGGGGAGAGGTACAGGATCAATTTATACCTTATTGAGTGAGAAATGTCATTGTCCCAGACACTCCCTGTCCCTCAGTATCTGTGTCGGGGAGCGGCTGATGGGTTTACTCTGTATCTAACCCGTGCTGTACCCGACTGGAGAGTGTTTGATGCTGACACTAGGGGCTCAGCTCCACGAGCACAACATTTAACCCAAAGATGATCTGATAAACCCATCAGCTTCTCCCCTGGACACAGGTCCTGAAGAACAGGGAGTATCTCTGATGTTTTGGTCGGTGTCGTTGATCAAGTTTAAACACCTCGCTCACATCTCCTCTCACCATGCTTTGTTCGAATGAGAAGTGCCCCAGTTTCTCTCGTCTCTCCTCCTGGGAAAGAGAAGTTCACCTCAGTTAGAAACTCAAACAGGTGCTTCACTGCAGACAGGTCATCATGAGGAAACATTTCTTTACCCAGCGAGTTATTATGACTTGAAATGCACTGCCTGAAAGGGTGGAGGAAGCAGATTCAAGAGTAACTTTCAAAAGAGAATTGGATAAATATTTGAAGGGAAAACATTTACTGGAATATGGGGAAAGAGCAAGGGAGTGGGACTAATTGGATAGCTCTCCCAAAGAGCTGGCACAAGCATGATGGGCCGAATGGCCACCTTTTGTGCTGTTTCATTCTCTAATTCTCTGATAACTAAAGCCTCTCATCCATGGTATAACCTCAGTGAATTTATTCTGCAGCCTCTCTGTGGCCCCGACATCCTTCCTAGTGTAAGATGCCCAAAACTTATTCTAACTGCAACCGAACCGATGATGTTTGTTTTCCACGCCCCATTTATAAAAAACCTCGGGTAACATTTTTAAACCACTTTATAAACTTGTCCTCCAACTTTTACAGATTTTTGTATCTGATCTCCCTGTAGATTTTAGAGATACTAACATAACATGGCTGAAATACATTGACATCAAATGTCTGATATAATGTACTATGGGAAATCGAAGTTTAGTCTGAGTTAGAAACTCAAACAGGCATTTCACTGCAGACAGGTCGCCATGGCAACACTAATAAGACATTCCATTCTATTTTCTCTCCACGGATGTTGCCTGGCCTGCTAAGTTTTTCCAGCATTTTCCGTTGTTATCACTGAATCGACTGGTTGGAAACTGTAATCAGATCAGGAGAAAGAACAGGTTTTGTCTGTTATTAACCACAATATAAACTTAGAATCATAGAATGGTTACAGCACAGAAGGAGGCCATTCGGCCCATTGAGCCCGTGCTGGGTCTCTGCAAGAGCACTTCAGCTAGTCCCACTCCCCCGCCCTTTCCCCGTAACCCTGCAAATGTTTTCCTTTCAGCTACTCATCCAATTCCCTTTTGAAAGCTATGATTGAATCTGCCTCCACCACCCTTTCAGGCAGTGCATTCCAGATCCTAACCACTCGCTGCGTAAAAAAGTTTTTCCTCATGTCGCCTTTGGTTCTTCTGCCAATCACCTTAAATCTGTGTCCTCTGGTTATCGACCCTTCCGCCAATGGGAACAGTTTCTCTCTATCTACTCTGTCTAGACCCCTCGTGATTTTGAACACTTCTATCAAATCTCCTCCCAACCTTCTCTGCTCTAAGGAGAACCACCCCAGCTTCTTCTGTCTATCCACGTAATTGACGGCCCTCATCCCTGGAACTATTCTTGTAAATCTTTTCTGCACCCTCTCTAAGGCCTTCACATCCTTCCTAATGTGCAGGGCCCAGAATTGGACACAATACTCCAGTTGAGGTCGAACCTGTGTTTTATGAAGGTTCATCATAACTTCCTTGCTTTTGTACTCTGTGCCTTCCTTGCTTTTGTTGCCTCTTGTTGCTGGCTCCAGGCACTGGAGCGGTTCCTGTGTGTTCAGCTCTCAGCTGCAGTCAGTACCTGGGCCGGGCTCAGCACTTTACCCAGCATATCTATGTCCACATTGTCATGCTTGACACGGAGGGGCTGCGCAAGCTTCTCGTCCACCTCGGTCAGGGCGAGAGGTCCCGACCACTCGTGCAAGTCTACGGGCATGTTGCGGCCGCACTGCGGACAGCCCGGGCTTAGGCTGCGCGAGCTGGAGCCGCGTGAGCTACACTGGAGAAGGTTGAGATTCCAGAAATAGTGGGGAACCAAGGGGCTGCTGAGAGTGAGGAACATAAAGTAATTCATATCAGTCGAGAAAAAGTACTTGAGAAACTAACGGGACTAAAAGCCGACAAATCCCCTGGACCTGATGGCTACATCCTAGGGTTCTAAAAGAGGTGGCTGCAGAGATAGTGGTTGCATTGGTCGTGATCTTCCAAAATTCCCTAGATTCTGGAAAGGTCCTCGTGGAATGGAAGGTAGCAAATGTAACCCCGCTATTCAAGAAAGGAGGGAGAGAGAAAACAGGGATCTACAGGCCAGTTAGCCTGACATCAGTCCTGGGGAAAATGCTGGAATCCATTATTAAGGAAGTGGAACAGGGCACTTAGAAAATGATAATATGATTAGGCAGAGTCAACATGGTTTTATAAAAGGAAATCGTGTTTGCATAAAGCTCAAAAGTGGGTTCCAAATCATTAATGCTCCAACTTCAAAGATTGGGAAGTGAACAGCTGTGAAATGGTAGGTTTTAGACCACTTCTGCAGCTTTCACCAATTCACAGCAATCCACAGTCATTGAGAACCCGACATACTTACCTGATGTGATAGTCGCTCTCCGGGAACCTCGTTAAAAACTGGTAAAATGGTAAGTACTTGGGAAAATGGTGCTTAACTACCTTTTATCAAGCTTTAAAGTATCTAAATTGACTGACCTGCCACTTGGCATCGGGTCTGTTCAGGGATGACAGACCTGACACTTAGGAAACTCACAAGGAGGCGGTTCAGAGCAGGATACCGACCCACTGTTAGTCTTTGTGGTTTTGACAGCGGACTTGCCTCCAAACCCGCATTCTGAGCGCTGGCAAAAATCAGCCCTTAGAGAACTGCATCCAGTTCTGGTCACCATATTATAAAAAGGATATAGAGGCACCGGAAAGGGAGGAGAGAAGCTTTAGAAGGATGATACCAGAAATGCGAGGGTATACATATCAGGAAAGGATGAACAGGCTGGGTCTCTTTTCTCTTGAAAAAAGGCTGAGGGGTGACCTAATAGAGGTCCTTAAAATTATGAAATTTTTTTGATAGAGTGGATAAAGAGAGAATGTTTCCACCTGTGGGGAAGAGCATAACTAGAAGCCATCAATATAAGATAGTCACCAAGAAATCCAATAGGGAATTCAGAAGAAACTTCTTTACCCAGCGAGTGGTGAGAATGTGGAACTCGCTACCACAGGGAGTGGTTGAAGCGAATAGTATCGATGCATTTAAGGGGAGGCTGGACAAGCAGATGTGGGAGAAGGGAATAGAGGGTTATGCTGATAGATTTAGATGAGGAAAGACGGGAGGAGGCTCGTGTGAGGCAACCACAGGAGGCAGTTGAGGCCAATTCATTAAATATATTCAAGAAGGAGTTAGATATATTTCTTAAGGCTAAAGTGATCAAGGGATATGGGGAGAAGTCAGGGACAGGGTACTGAGTTTGGATGATCAGCCATGATCTCATTGAATGGTGGAGTAGGCTCGAGGGGCCGAATGGCCACTCCTGCTCCTATCTTCTATGTTTCTATGTGTGCAGCATAAATGCTGCCATGGACTGGTTGGGCCGAATGGCCTGTTTCTGTGCCGTATATCCTGTGTAATCCTGTATAAAACTAACAATCTCAGTTTTGCTATTTTCAATTCACTATTTCCTGTAAACCGATTGTTAAAATCTGAGCCAGTGTGTTGTGAGACAAAGAGCCTTGTGTCCAATAAGGGGAATAAAGGCCCACAGCCCCCCCGGCACCGGGCCCTGAACAAGGGACTGGAGAAACTCGCTGCCCTGCAGATCAGACAATCAGCTGGTGCTAGTCCTGCCCCTCGGGCTCCCCGATCGGTTGGAGGACCCGCCGCCGGCTCCCTCCTCCAGCCCCGCCCACTCCCTATTGGTCGGAAGCTCCCGTCAATCAGGCCATGGACCCGGGTCACGTGTCCCTCACCGACTTTACGAAGAAAGCCTCGCGCGGTCGCCGGGCGGAGCTGCAGGTCGACGGGAGCGGGATCGGGAGATTAATAAACAGCGGGTAGGCCGCGCCGCAGGGTTTATAAAGTTGGAGGACGGCCTCAGGCCTGAATGAGACCCAGCGGCCCGGTCTGTGTTTCACCGGACGGCAGCGGTGAGGCTTTTTCTTGGTGAAAGGCACGGGTTACGCGCCGCCATCTTGGTGGAGGAAAGACAGACCGGTTCCATCTGCAGCATGGCGCATGCGCCGCCATCTTTGTACAGGAACAGTGAGTGGGCGGGTCTTCTGGGTCCCAGTGACCAGGAGAGACAATCATTGACTCATTGATTTTATTCTCGCTCTGCACACAGCGGGTGTAGAACTGAACCAAACCAGAGTAGAGGGAGGGGGAAAACTGGGAGTGGAGGAAAGAAATGTTGGAGATGGTGCGATGGGTTTGGATTTCAGCACAGGGAGGAGGGAAAGTGTTTGGGACAGGGATTTACAGCTTTGGGGAAACGAGAGAGGAAAGAATGTTCTACAGAAACTAGAATTGTCTGTTCTGAATTTCTATCCTGTACTTACAGTGATTACTTTGTAAACTCCTTTAATAGTTGGAAGGGCAGGATTTGCAGATGGGAAACTCAAACCAAACATCACATCAAGATTTGACAGAGTCACTTGATTCATCAGGACCTAAATATCATCGACCTTTGAATGTGGAAGGAGAAATGTTTGTCTGTTCTGTCTGCGGGAAAAGATTTCAAACATCAGTGTGACTGGTAAAGCACCAAGACACACACACCCGAGTGAGAGTGTTCCAGTGCACTGACTGTGGAAAGAGCTTTAACCAGTTACACAGCATGAAAAAACATCACACCATTCACAGCGGGGAGAAGCTGTACATGTGCTGTGTGTGTGGACGAGGCTTCAACTGATCATTCAACCTGGAGAGACACAAGGACACCCGCACCATGGGGAAACGTGAGGACTGTAAATGTGGGGACTGGGAAAGGATTCAATTACCCATCAGATCTGGAAAAACATCAACGCAGTCACACCGGGGAGAGGCCGTTCACCTGCTCTGTGTGTGGGGAGGGATTCACTCAGACATGCAACCTTCTCAGACACCAGCGAGTTCACACTGGGAAGAGGCTGTTCAGCTGCTCCGTGTGCCAGGAGGGATTCACTCAGTTATCTGACTTTCTGACACACCAGCGAGTTCACACTGGCGAGGAGTCGTTCACCTGCTCCGTGTGTGGGAAGGCATTTACTCATTCATCCAACATGCTGAAACATCAGCGAGTTCACAAGTGACTGCAGGGGTTGGATTCTGCTGTTAATGCTGCTGTTAATCACATCATAGAAACATAGAAGATAGGAGCAGGAGTAGGCCATTCGGCCCCTCGAGCCTGCTCCAGCTTTCAATGAGATCATGGCTGATCATCCAAATGGGATCAGTACCCGGTCCCTGCCCTCTCCCCATACCCCTTGATCCCTTTAGCCTTAAGTAATATATCTAACTCCTTCATGAATATATTTAATGAATTGGCCTCAACTGCCTTCTGTGGTAGAGAATTCCACAGGTTCACCACTCTCTGGGTGAAGAAATTCCTCCTCATCTCTGTCCTAAATGGCTTACCCCTTATCTTTAGACTGTGACCCCTGGTTCTGGACTCCCCAGCCATCAGGAACATCCTTCCTGCATCTAGTCTGTCTAGTCCTGTTAGAATTTTATAAGTTTCAGTGAGATCCCCTCTCATTCTTCTAAACTCCAGCGAGTATAAGCCCAATCGACCCAATCTCTCCTCATACGTCATTCCTGCCACCCCAGGTATCAGTCTGGTGAATCTTCGGTGCACTCCCTCCATGGCAAGAACATCCTTCCTCAGATAAGGCGACCAAAACTGCACACAATACTCAAGGTGTGGTCTCACCAAGGCCCCGTACAACTGCAGCAACACATCCTTGTTCCTGTACTCAAACCCTCTCGCTACGAAGGCCAACATTTGCATTTGTTGTAGGAAAAATGATTCCTCAGAAACTAGACTTTGAGTAAGAGAGACAACTTTATTAAATGACAGAGCTCTGGGAGAAGCGTCTGCAACCACACGGTCTGTGAGAGCACCTTCTCCTCGATTGTAGTACATGCCGAGCTTATATACAATTCCAAGAAGTTGGTTTTCGATCATTTACATTCATCCAATCAATTCGTTTATTAGCGCATATCGTTATTTTCCTCCAGTCAGGAGTTTACACACTTGTGTTGCCAATTCTGCCTCTTCAGTGATTGCGAAAGGTCTTCATTCCGTCTTGTTCCGTCCGCGTCACCGGCGGAATGTGATTAGTTCGATAATAGGATACCAGTGAACCTTGTTAGTCCTCAGTGATTCAATTAGTCCCAGTCAGGACACGAGATGAACTTTGTTCCAGCCATGCGTAAGCGTGGCATGTCTCATTGTGCAGTGATTCAATTAGTCCCAGTCAGCGAATTTGTTGTTTGTGTCTTTTCCAGCAAAATCTTGTCCAGCAAAATTTTATTCTAACAGTCCCTCCTCTTGGTCCTGGAGCACGATTCATTTGCTCCCAGATGACCATCCTCGGTCCCCCTTTCGTCGGTGCTTACAACCATTGGCTTATGTCCGGGGGTTCGGTTGCTCCTTCGACAGTGTCGTATTGGTGTTCTTCGTCCCTTGGTAGCAGGTTGGTGTGTTCCTCCTCGATAGAGGCGATCGGCATCACGGTTTTCATAGCAGTTTGGCAACACAACTTTATAAGGCTCAGCGCACAACACATCAACATACAAATTACAACTATTATTATTATCCCTTGCATCATCCACACTCCCCACCCGGTCTTCCCTAGCAACCAATCAAGCCATCCCCCTGTGCTTGTGGGTTGATGGAGCTTCTTTATTTCTTCTTGGATATGATTTGCTAGGTTCATGATATTCTCGGAGCTATCTGGGACATATGTACAGCAGTCTGTCCCGATCAGGGCACAGGTGCCTCCTTGCGCCGCCAACAGATAATCTAGGGCTATCCTATTCTGTAAGGCGGTGGTCCGGATCGCCACCATTTCGGCACTCATTTCTCTCAGGGACTCAGCCGTATCGTTGGCTATTTGTTCGAGCACTGCTGCCATGTTTATGGATTCCCTTGCTATTTTTCCTGTTCCGTACCTGGGGAATGCTATAGCCCAGAATCTTTCGGTTTCCGTAATAGCTCTCTTAACACGCTTGGCTGGTTGCCATAACGACTGGTACCCGTAGTGGTGGGTTAGGGAGGATAAATGATGGATGTATGGTACTATGTATCCTATATAGCATGACCCAGTCCAGGTTCGTGGAAGCCATGGATACGCCTTATATCCGCAAATGAAATAGGTATTATTATAGGTCTCAAATTTGTTCCAAAGTTTTTCGCATAGACATATGACATATACAGAAAGGTATTTACATGCACTCCTTTCTCTTTACGTAAATGGGGTACCGCGCTTCCCGTGACAATATAAAATAATGCCATTACCCATAATACTCTAAACATGATTAATATATCACTACAGTCCAGTCTTTACAGGAATTTTATGACAAAGAGTATGCAGATCACCTTTTTCGACGTCGGGGGTGTCCTCATGGAGTTCGTCAATACTTATCTCGTCCTCGGAGCTGCTCACAGCGGCTATTGGTACTTCTTCAATCCTTCCTTGCTCTAGTGCCCTTTGTGCTGCTTGGTCCGCAGCCTGGTTCCCCTGGTGATTTAACCAGTCCGGGCTAGTCCAGTCCGGTTCCCTCTGATGTGCCTTAATCTTAATTACTGCTACCTGTTGGGGTTTGTCGCTAGCTTCTAGGAGGGCTTCTATCCTCAGCTGGTGTTTTATGGGATTGCCTCCCGTAGTAATGAATCCTCTCCTACCCCATGCAGTCATATAATCATGGACCACCCCAAAGGCATACCTACTATCTGTGTAAATGTTCACGATTTTATTCTCTGACAACTCTAGTGCCCTGGTGAGAGCCACTAGCTCTGCCACTTGGGCCGATAGGCCTCCATCAATCCGTCCTGACTCTACGGTTTTTAATTCGCCATTAACCACCGCCCACCCCGTTCGGGGCAGCCCATCTATATACTTGCGTGAACCATCTATGTACAACGTCTCTTCCGTTGTCGCTAAAGGGATGTCTTTTATCCTATCTTCTTCCAGGTTCATATCTACATCCCCACAGTTGTGGAGCTCCCCAGTTCCCAGTATTCCTTCTGCCGGGTTCTCCCCCGTGTCTCTAACAATGGTTACTACTTTACTTGGAGGGAGGAGGACGGCCTCCCACTTGGCACGTCTCATGTTCAAGACGGATCTTAATTTCCTGGTATTCAGCATCTCTACCAGAGTGTGTTTAGTGTGCAATATAATGTTTCCTGTCATTACTATCGGCTCACTAACCTTTACTGCCCAAGCCGCACAATCCAATGCAGCTATGCACCGGGAGAGCACTCTGGCTACCGGTCCCTCCGCTGTGGAATAGTAGGCGACGGGCCTTCTTTTATCCCCATGATCCTGTGTAACTACTGCTGTGTAAAACCCTTCTTCATTGTTGCAATGTATGTGGAAGTCCTTACTCATACCTGGCAGTCCTAGCCCTGGGGCTGATACTAGCTCAGACTTTAGTTGAGTATAAGCTTCCTCTTGTTCCGGTCCCCAATCTATCGATTCCAACGCGGGTTTACCCCCTTTCACTAATCTTTGTATAGGTTCTGCTAATTTAGCGAACCCCGGGATAAAATTTCTACTGTAATTAAAGAGCCCCAGTACCTTCCTGACTCCGCGTACTGTTACGGGTCTCGGCATGCCCTGGACAGCGTGTTTCCTGTCCTGTGGCATTTCTTTAAGTCCTTGGGAGATTAGATGTCCCAGGTATAGGACCTGAGTTTTTCCTATCTGTGCTTTTTTTTTTTTTAGGGCTTACCTTGAGGCCAGCCGTCTCTCGGGCCCTTGGTACTAAATATAGGGTTGCCAAATGGTCTGCCTTCATTTCCGAGGCTATTAGTATGTCGTCGACGTACTGCAAAATAGTGCTTTCTTTAGGTACTTCTATCTGTTTTAGGATATCACTCATGACGCGGTGAAAAATAGCTGGGCTATTATGGAATCCCTGTGGCAATCGGGTCCATGTATATTGTTTATCCCCGACTGTGAATGCAAATTTCTCTTGTGATTCCGGATCTAATGGGACTGCCCAGAATCCGTTAGCTATGTCTAAAACGGTGAATATCTTCTGTTCAGGGGATAGCCCATTCAAAATTGTTGAGGGACTGGCAACGATGGGGTGTAATTTAGGAGTGACCTTGTTGAGGGCCGCATAGTCTATAGTCAACCTATAGCTCCCATCAGGTTTCTCTACTGGCCATGTGAGGGAATTAGTAGTGCTCGTGGTTTCCCTCAGGATACCCCTTTCTACTAGCCCCTTCACTATGTCCACGACTGCCTTCCTGGCCTCCACCTTTATTGGGTACTGGCGGTGTGGCTTGTGTTCTGGTCCGGGAATCTCAATAGGGTCGCTACTAGCTTTTCCTGTATCTAACTTTGTTTCAGCCCATACCCCAATCACGGAATCACAAGTGGCTCCGTATCCTCCCGTATCTTCATGCCAGTCCCTGGTAGCTATGGTGGCCACCCCAAGGGTGCCAGTGTTATTTGCCAGTTGTCTAATCTTTGGCCATGTTAACTTTCCTTTGCCACAATCAATTATTGCTTTGTACTCCCTCATTATATCATTACCTAATATTGTACCTTCATTATTTTTACACACATAGAATTTCATGGGGAGGTATATATTATTGATTTCCACCAGCTGTGTGGTGCTCAAGTGAGCTGGCACTTTAGTGCCATTGAGTCCTCGCAGGAGTATTGACTTACTAGTCGTGGGGAGGGGGAGGTTAGTGATGGAAACTGATGCGCCTGTGTCCACCAGCATTTCTGGAGTTCTAAAGCCTGTGACACATCCCACCCGTCTTTCTGCATCTTCTTAATTAACGACTGTCGGTTTGTCATATAAGAATATGTGAGGGAGCCCGAAGGTCCCCTCTTAACTTCCTCACCTGACATCGCCGCTGCTTCACCGGTCGTTCCTTCGTGTCTGGAGATCTGTTCCTTAGAGAGCCCCCCTATTCTTTCCTTCTGAGAATACCCGAGCTTCTTGTCGCACTCTATGCCAGCGTTCTCAGAGGTCCGGGTTTGTCTTTCTCTCAAAACTGCCCGGACGTGTAACGCTTGCTTGTTGGACGGAGTTTCTACCCCTCCCTGGTGTCTGTTTACCTGATCAGGGTCCTACAACACCGACACTAATAATCTCCTAGTTCACTTAGCAACATGATATAATGCAGAAAAATGTTAACCATACTCGACTAGTATCACGACTTTAGAACACCTTGGAGTCTCGAGTCGCGGCACCTACTTCATGGTCCTGGCCTTTGTGTGTGGCATTTGCCCTCTTAACAACCGGCCTGAGGCTAGGTGTCTGAGGCAAGTGTCCTCCTGGTCCGAGGTTTTTCTTAATTACTATTACACAAATACAAATACACAAATACAAATCAAGTAGTGTCTCTTACCCACTCAGTCTTTGTACCAGATTCGTTTTGGTGCCGCTTCGCCGTTCAGTCGCCTTGTCGAGTGTCTCTGATTTATGGGTGGTCAAAAATCTGACTACTCACCCTGGTCACTGACTCGAGCGACTGTTCAGCTCCGTGGCACCCTGCTCGCAGCGCCAATTTGTTGCAGGAAAAATGATTCCTCGGAAACTAGACTTTGAGTAAGAGAGACAACTTTATTAAATGACAGAGCTCTGGGAGAAGCGTCTGCAACCACGCGGTCTGCGAGAGCACCTTCTCCTCGATTGTAGTACGTGCCGAGCTTATATACAATTCCAAGAAGTTGGTTTTTGGTCATTTACATTCATCCAATCAATTCGTTTATTAGCGCATATCGTTATTTTCCTCCAGTCAGGAGTTTACACACTTGTGTTGCCAATTCTGCCTCTTCAGTGATTGCGAAAGGTCTTCGTTCCATTTTGTTCCGTCCGCATCACCGGCGGAATGTGATTAGTTCGATAATAGGACACCAGTGAACCTTGTTAGTCCTCAGTGATTCAATTAGTCCCAGTCAGGACACAAGATGAACTTTGTTCCAGCCATGCGTAAGCGTGGCATGTCTCATTGTGCAGTGATTCAATTAGTCCCAGTCAGCGAATTTGTTGTTTGTGTCTTTTCCAGCAAAATCTTGTCCAGCAAAATTTTATTCTAACACCTTCTTAACTGCCTGCTGCACCTGCATGCTTAACTTCAGCGACTGGTGCACAAGGACACCCAGGTATCGTTGCACTTCCTCTTCCCCCAATCTATTGCCGTTCAGATAATAATCTGCCTTTCTGCTTTTGCCACCAAAGTGGATAACCTCGCATTTATCCACATTATACTGCATCTGCCATGCATCTGCCCAATCACACAACCTGTCCAAATCATACTGGAGTTTCTCGGCATCCTCCTCACAGCACACACGCACACCCAGCTTTGTGTCATCTGCAAACTTGGAGATATTACATCTAGTTCCCCCGTTTAGATCATTAATATATATTGTGAATAGCTGGGGTCCTAGCACTGATCCTTGCGGTACCCCACTAGTCACTGCCTGCCACTCGGAAAAAGACCCGTTTATTCCAACGCTTTGCTTCCTGTCTGCCAACCAGTACTCTATCCAAGTCAGTACCTTGCCCTCAATCCCATGTGCCTTAACTTTACATGCTAATCCGGGACTGAACCATGTTCATTCTGACAGTTGGGGATTGTTTCTGCTGATGTTAATAACCCTATAACTGTCTGGATTTTATTATTTTTGATGTATAGCTGATTGACTTGTTGGGGCTGCAGTGTCCCTTTAAGAACCACAGTCTGTGATCATTCTCCTTAATTCAGGGACTCTCGTCAGAAATTTGTTTGCAATAAATTTATGAACTTTTACTTCAATCCTAAATTGATCTTTGGTACAAAATCTACAATTCACTGTCTGAAAGATTCCATTGATTAACATCTCCAATTAGAAAATGCTGATTAATCCTTGCTGACAATTCTTACTGACTTGTACATTACACACAGTGGCATCTCCATCATCCGCCAGAAAGAAGGGGAATGGGAATTGGTGGCAAATCCTCAAATGTTGCCGCTCCCATCTGGTACAGCAATCCCCTCGGCACAGGAATAGAGACAAGTCCAAACCAAGTAACGGGCTGAGTTTAATCTTTGTGGGCCTGTGGGATTGGTTCATATCCGACAGAAGGAGATGGGTGTCAGTGACTGTGGGGTTGGTTTATATCAGACAGGAGGAGATTGGTGTCAGTGACTGTGGGGTTGGTTTATATCAGACAGGAGGAGATTGGTGTCAGTGACTGTGGGGTTGGTTTATATCAGACAGGAGGAGATTGGTGTCAGTGACTGTGGGGTTGGTTCATATCAGACAGGAGGAGATTGGGGTCAGTGACTGTGGGATTGGTTCATATCACACAGGAGGATATTGGTGTCAGTGACTGTGGGGTTGGTTTATATCAGACAGGAGGAGATTGGTGTCAGTGACTGTGGGATTGGTTCATATCACACAGGAGGATATTGGTGTCAGTGACTGTGGGGTTGGTTTATATCAGACAGGAGGAGATTGGTGTCAGTGACTGTGGGGCTGGTTTATATCAGACAGAAGGAGATTGGTGTCAGTGACTGTGGGGTTGGTTTATATCAGACAGAAGGAGATTGGTGTCAGTGACTGTGGGGCTGGTTTATATCAGACAGGAGGAGATTGGTGTCAGTGACTGTGGGGTTGGTTTATATCAGACAGGAGGAGATTGGTGTCAGTGACTGTGGGGTTGGTTTATATCAGACAGGAGGAGATTGGTGTCAGTGACTGTGGGGTTGGTTTATATCAGACAGAAGGAGATTGGTGTCAGTGACTGTGGGGTTGGTTTATATCAGACAGGAGGAGATTGGTGTCAGTGACTGTGGGGTTGGTTTATATCAGACAGGAGGAGATTGGTGTCAGTGACTGTGGGGTTGGTTTATATCAGACAGGAGGAGATTGGTGTCAGTGACTGTGGGGTTGGTTTATATCAGACAGGAGGAGATTGGTGTCAGTGACTGTGGGGCTGGTTTATATCAGACAGGAGGAGATTGGTGTCAGTTACTGTGGGGTTGGTTTATATCAGACAGGAGGAGATTGGTGTCAGTGACTGTGGGGTTGGTTTATATCAGACAGGAGGAGATTGGTGTCAGTGACTGTGGGGTTGGTTTATATCAGACAGGAGGAGATTGGTGTCAGTGACTGGGGGGCTGGTTTATATCAGACAGGAGGAGATTGGGGTCAGTGACTGGTTGGTTGGACAGGATAAACTAATCAAACTTGGAGAAGATATGGTATTCCTATGTTTAACGACTGTGGTAGAAAATATTTTTTTTATTCATTCATGTGATGTGGGCGTCGCTGGATGGCCCAGCATTTATTACCCATCCCTAATTGCCCTTTAGGAGGTGGTGGTGAGCCGCCTCCTTGAACCGCTGCAGTCCGTGTGGTGATGGTGCTCCCACAGTGCTGTTAGGGAGGGAGTTCCAGGATTTTGACCCAGTGACGATGAAGGATTGCTGATATATTTCCATGTCGGGATGGTGTGTGACTTGGAGGGGAGCTTGGAGGTGGTGGTGTTCCCCTGCGCCTGCTGCCCTCGTCCCTCTGGGTGGTGGAGGTGGCGGGTTTGGGAGGTGCTGCTGAAGAAGCCTTGGCGAGTTGCTGCAGCACCTCTTGTCAATCAGAGGTTCTCAACCAGGGTCCGTGAGACGGTTTCAAGGGGTGGGCCCAGAAACTCTCCCCCTCTTTAATTCTTTCTCCCACAAGCAGCCCTCACACTGGGCGCCGGCTCAGTTCCCATTGAGCAGCCGCGGGGGAAGCGATGTGGGGCACGATGGGGCCAAGGCTGCGGAAGCCGCCCCTCACTCGCTGCCAATTGGGTTGATCCAGATTCCCATCCTCTCCATCCAGCCTGTTGCCCCCATCTCCCCCCTTCCCCCCTACAAATCCAGGCTGGGGTTTATTGGAGGGTGGGGCCATTCCCAATTCCAGGAGCCCAGCCCGTTGAACACCTTCTCCCACTGGAACAGGAGCAGTGCGCAGGCGCAGTTTGTGGGACCCGCAGCTCCAGCCGCCACTCGTCCTCACACCAGGCGGCGCCACTGAGCAGGACAGCCCGCGGCCCCGGGGATTGGTCCTGTCAACCGTCAATCAAAGGCCAGCAGCCAATCCGCTTGGCCCAAGTCCCGCCTCCAACCACCGTCCATTGTTGGGGCGAAAGTCAAAGCACCGCGAGCGGGAGCTCAAACTGTCAATCAAAGGTCAGCCCCGCCCTCTGCACCCTGCTCACTCTCCGATTGGTGGCTGCGGGGGTGGGCGGGGCGATAAAGGGCCAATCAGTGCACTCTCCGCCTGGGAGCTGGGCTTTGCTCAGGTGAGCAGATCACGTGGGCTGGAAGGAAGGCGGCCACAAGGCAGCTTGTGAGGTCACTGGGCCTCTTGTATTGGAGAATCAAGGAGCAGGGAGTTTAAAACATACTATCACCACACTTAATCGTCAAATAACTATTTATTTGAAGGTCGAGAGCTGGAGTGACAGTTTGAAGGTCGAGAGCTGGAGAGACAGTTTGAAGGTTGAGAGCTGGAGCGACAGTTTGAAGGTCGAGAGCTGGAGAGACAGTTTGAAGGTCGAGAGCTGGAGAGACAGTTTGAAGGTCGAGAGCTGGAGAGACAGTTTGAAGGATGAGAGCTGGAGCGGAACCCAGTTACCAGGATGCCAAGTTGGACAGCCAGGGGTAATGTGCAGGCCAGGTGCGTGGAAGAAACCAAGGGGAAACATTGAGAAAAACTGAGAGGACACATCGAGAAAGACAGAGGAAACATCGAGAGAGAGAGAGGGGAAACATCGAGAGAGACCAAGATGGAAACATCAAGAAAGACTGAGGGGGCACTTTATTTATTTAATTTCATTAATATATTAATTAAATTTATTTAATTATAAGTTGTGAGTTCCTCACAATGCTCTCCCGGTGCGGCCACCCTGTAACCAGAGATTATTCTAGAAGCCTAGGTAGAAATATCAATGTAATTACTGCAGAAATTACTTTTTTTACATTATTGCTTGTTCATTTTATGTGCTGTCTTTTTTATGTCTTTTATTTACTTTATGTCTGCTTTATTTATATTTAACGCATGTATGCGTGTATATGTCCGTATGTGTTTATTTGTGATGGCGCTGATAAAGATGGCTGCCGTCCTTGCGAGCTCCGTGTGTACCAGGCAGCTCAGTGTTCTTGCTGCTTGGTGCTCTCGGCTCATCAAGAAAAAAGCATTTCACTGACTAGATTACACTTCTTGTATTTAGTCATGTGACCAATAAAAATTGAAATTGAAATATTTCAAAAAATAAAGCACAGTGATTTGAAATGGAAAGACTTGCATTTATAGAGAGGCTTCTGTGATCTCAGGATGTCCCAAAGTGCTTTACGGACAATGAATCCTTGTGTTGTGTTACAGGGGGTCCGGGGAATTTTTATAACACTGGATGGGCCTCAGAGAACCCCTGATCTACACTGTCCCATCAAACACTCCCCGGGCAGGTACAGCACGGGTTAGATACAGAGTAAAGCTCCCTCTACACTGTCCCATCAAACACTCCCAGGGCAGGTACAGCACGGGTTAGATACAGAGTAAAGCTCCCTCTACACTGTCCCATCAAACACTCCCAGGGCAGGTACAGCACGGGTTAGATACAGTGCAAAGCTCCCTCTACACTGTCCCATCAAACATTCCCAGGGCAGGCACAGCATGGGTAAGATACAGAGTAAAGCTCCCACTAAACTGTCCCATCAAACACTCCCAGGGCAGGTACAGCACGGGTTGGATACAGAGTAAAACTCCCTCTACACTGTCCCATCAAACACTCCCAGGACAGGTACATGGACATGTTATCGATAACTCCCCTAGATACAAGTTTGACAAATATGCTCGAATTCTTTGAGGACGTAACAAACAGGGTGGATAAAGGGGAACCAGTGGATGTAGTGTATTTGGACTTCCAAAAGGCATTTGACAAGGTGCCACACAAAAGATTACTGCACAAGATAAAAAATCACGGGATTGGGGGCAATATACTGGCATGGGTGGAAGATTGGTTATCTAACAGAAAACAGAGAGTTGGGATAAATGGTTCATTCTCGGGTTGGCAATCAGTAACTAGTGGTGTTCCGCAGGGGTCGGTGCTGGGACCTCAACTCTTTACAATCTATATTAACGATTTGGAGGAAGGGACCAAGTGCAACATATCCAAGTTTGCCGACGATACAAAGATGGGAGGGAAAGCAGTGAGTGAGGAGGACATAAAAAACCTGCAAAAAGACATAGACAGGCTAAGTGAGTGGGCAGAAATTTGGCAGATGGAATATAATGTTGGAAAGTGTGAGGTTATGCACTTTGGCAGAAAAAATCAAAGAGCAAGTTATTATCTAAATGGAGAGAAACTGCAGAGTGCTACAGTACAAAGGGATCTGGGGGTCCTGGTGCATGAAACACAGAAGGTTTGTATGCAGGTACAGCAGGTGATCAGGAAGGCCAATGGAATCTTGGCTTTTATTGCAAGGGGGATGGGGTATAAAAGCAGGGAAGTCTTGCTTCAGTTATACAAGGTACTGGTGAGACCACACCTGGAATACTGCGTACAGTTTTGGTTTCCATATTTAAGAAAAGATATACTTGCTCTCGAGGCAGTTCAGAGAAGGTTCACTCGGTTGATTCCGGAGATGAGGGGGTTGACTTATGAGGAAAGGTTGAGTAGGTTGGGCCTCTACTCATTGGAATTCAGAAGAATGAGAGGCGATCTTATCGAAACATATAAGATTGTGAGGGGGCTTGATCGGGTGGATGCGGTGAGGATGTTTCCACTGATGGGTGAGACTAGAACTAGGGGGCATAATCTTAGAATAAGGGGCTGCCCTTTCAAAACTGAGATGAGGAGAAACTTCTTCACTCAGAGGGTAGTAAATCTATGGAATTTGCTACCTCAGAGAGCTGTGGAAGCTGCGACATTAAATAAATTTAAAACGGAGATAGACAGTTTCCTAGCTGATAAGGGAATTAGGGGTTACGGGGAAAGGGCAGGGAAGTGGACGTGAGTCTAAGTTCGGATCAGCCATGATCCTAATGAAAGGCGGAGCAGGCCCGAGGGGCCGTATCGCCTACTCCTGCTCCTACTTCTTATGTTCTTATGTTCTTATACCAAGGCTAGGAGAGGCACCCTGGATGGTGGGACTTGTCCATGAGAGTAACTGAAGGTATGAGAGATGAAATAATCTAGAGTAATGATCAGGTGTTGGTTGTGTCTCAGTGGGAGCACTCTCTCTCTCTCTCTCTCTGTGTCTCAGTGGGAGCACTCTCTCTCTCTCTCTCTGTGTCTCAGTGGGAGCACTCTCTCTCTCACTCTCTCTCTCTCTCTTGTCTCTGAGTCAGTAGGTTGTGGGATCTAGTCCACCTCCAGAGACTTGAGAACAAAATCTAGGCTGACACTCCAATGCTGTACTGAGGGAGCACGGCACTGAAAGAGGAGCTGTCTTCGGACGAGGCGTTCAAGCGAGGCCCCATCTGCCCTCTCAAGTCGACGTAAAAGATCGGATATAAAAGCAAAATATTGCAGATGCTGGAAATCTGAAATAAAAACAGAAAATGCGAGAAATACTCAGCAGGTCAGGCAGCATCTGTGAAGAGAGAAACAGAGGTAACGTTTCAGGTCGATGACCTTTCATCAGAACTGGGGTCATCGACCTGAAACGTTAACTCTGTTTCTCTCCCCACAGATGCTGCCTGACCTGCTGAGTATTTCTAGCATTTTCTGTTTTTATAAAAGATCCCATGATGTTATTTCGAAGAGCAGGGGAGTTCTCCCTGGAGTCCTGGCCAACATTTCTCCCTGAACCAACATCACAAACAGATCATCTGGTCATTATCACAGTGCTGTCTGTGGGATCTTGCTGTGCGCAAATTGGCTGCTGCATTTCCTACGTTACAACAGTGACTGCTCTTCAAAAGTACTTCATTGGCTGTAAAGCGCTTTGGGATGTCCTGAAGTTGTGAAAGGTGCTGTATGAATACAAGTCTTTCTTTAACAAAGGAGAAAAGGCCCCAAAATGAAACAGTCGGTAACAGGACATCAATTAGTCTCCTCTTATCTTAGAGACATCAAGGACTCGATACAAAGTGTGTTTGAAACAAAGCAGATTTATTTGACTTATTTCCAGAATGTTAAACTCCAACCCAATTAGAGGGGTTACTAACATCAGCAGAAACAAACCCCAACTGTCAGAATGAACATGGTTCAGTCCTGGATGTGATTAACAGCAGCAATAATAGCAGAATCCAACCCCTGCAGTCACTTGTGAACTCGCTGGTGTCTCAGCAGGTGGGATCAATGAGTGAATCCCTTCCCACACATGGAGCAGGTGAACGGCCTCTCCCCAGTGTGAACTCGCTGGTGTCTCAGCAGGTGAGAGCTGTACAGAGCTCTGGTTAGAACTCATCTGGAGTATTGCGTTCAGATCTGGGCACCGCACCTCAGGAAGGGTATATTGGCCTTGGAGAGGGGTCGCGGCGCAGATTCACCAGAATGATATCGGTGTAAAAGGGTTAAATTTTCTTCAAAAAAGTCAAGCAGGTTTGTAGGACATGACCCAGCCCACGTAACATCAGGAGGCGGGTCATTGTCTCCGAGGCAGCAGGGGAGTCACAACCACAAACAGAGGCGGGCAAATGGAATCTGCCGTTTGCTGCATCAATGTGTCTGGCTCTGTTCCATGGAGGAGCCGGCAGATTTCCAGTTTCACCCACCCCCGCCCTCCGACCTGCAAGCTCCCTGTCAGCCCTGGTTTAGCGGTTGGAGCTGGATATTGCACAGATGAGGCCCGGCCATCAGAATGGCTGGGTCCTCTCGCCGAGGACATTGGACAGGCAGCACCATCGCACCGCTCACTCGATGTCCACCCAGAATGAAAATCAGCCCCAAGAAGTCTAAGCTCAGCAATCTCAGCAACGTCAAACACATCCAAGATCCCCGATCAGCTGCAAGAGAAGGATCGACATTCCATTCTTGCCCATGTGCCAGTTGCAATTGAGCCTTTCTTTGAAAATGAGCCTGACTGAATGATCTGATCTGTGATGTTTAATGGACTTGGGAAGCCAATCATATTTGGAAATATGAAACTGAACCCTGTATTTACTGAAAATATCAAATCTACCTTATTCAGCTGACTGATGCATCTCAATGGCAAGAGCATTGTGATAATAAAGGTTTGCAAATCAGAGCTGGATTTGATATTTCCAATAAAATCAACCTCAATGTTTCACAAATCCGAGATGTTCCAAGAGTTTTCAATGCGGAGAACCAGACTGGATGGTGATAAATATTTGGACATCTCCAAGCACACTGCCTGACACTAGATTGTCCTCTACATTACAAGCTGTCTTATCCTCTTCAGCAATGCACAGCTTCAAATGAGAGAAAAGGTCGTCGCGTGTCTGGGTTTCTTCCTGCACAATGGACCTCCAGTTTGTTCCCGTTTGCTCACTGCATGTGACGAGATCACTGCTTTGCTGTCAGATCACAGGCCAAATGTCAGAATTAAAGCAATTGTGGTGATAAGAGTAACTGGAACATTATTAAGGATCAGAACCAAACTATTGTCAGGAGAAATTTGCTTGGGTTGTGTTTGGAAACAGCAGGGGGTGATTTTAACCTCACGCACCCGGCGGGAAATTAATGCGATCAGATCGGCCGCTTGTTTTACACCCGCCCGATTTCACTTTCGACTGAAATCATTGGAGAGCAAAATCGGGGAAGGTGTAAAACAGGCAGGAAATTCAATCCCGTCAGGTGGGGGAGGTTCAAATTACCCCCAGCATATCTGAACTAGAAGGACAACTACTAAAAATGGCCAAAAGGACAATAAAATAACTATGGAAACAGCCTGAGCAGTTCCGCAGCAACAGGAATCCCCAAATGGGAAGCTTTCTGCTTTTTAACCTCGTACACTATTTATCTACAAAGTACATCTCTAATTATCATCAACAGCAAGCTGCAATATCACTTATTGGAATATGATTGTTTGACTAAGTAAGAGCTTAGCCAAAGAACTACCTGCAGTTATTTTACAAATATAGTATTTTCTTACTTTAAGCAAACCCTTTGAATTTTCTTTTGCCGTTTACTTTTTGTGGTGTGTTTTTTTCTCTTTAGGTCCCTGCACACAATCAAAGCATTCTCAGCTGAGGGAACAGGTGGGCAGCTTGCTCTGACCCTGCCGTTCTACTGTGACCCGTGGGGTCTCACCCACCAAATGGACTTCCTTGTGGGGACACGCTCAATTTCTGTTGACCCCCTCTTTCTTCCCGACAGTCCAGTGGAGATTAAGGATTTGCCGTGTGAGGGAGAATAGGCATAAACCCAC
This sequence comes from Somniosus microcephalus, assembly GCF_052327205.1. Lineage (NCBI taxonomy): Eukaryota > Metazoa > Chordata > Chondrichthyes > Squaliformes > Somniosidae > Somniosus > Somniosus microcephalus. The sequence goes on along the minus strand of NC_140990.1, from coordinate 39,197,991 downwards.
ATCCCAACATTCTTTGGTGCCATTTGTTGAGCTGGCATGCTGTGCCCATCTCTGTTAATGACTTCTGATGTTCTTCAGTTTTTTGAAGCAGAAACAGTGTCCACAAAGAGCTACTTGTGCTTCAAAAGACTCGAGCCGCTCGGCCAAACAGCCACGTCGACTTTCAGTCCAACATATAATCCATCGATCGATCGATCGATCACTCATTTCATTCATTTAGTAACGGCAGATTTTACTATCTTACACCACATTCTGTGTATTTAAGATAGTATCTGAGGACTATCTGAATTGATGTTGATAAATTATTGGGAGGGTAGAAGTGGTGCGATGCTCAACACGATGAGTCGGACTGTTTCTGATTCACCAATTGAACACTTTGCTCTCACCAACGTGCGCGGTCCCTTTAAATGTGCTGCGCGGTTTCTCTCCCAGCGGCAGGAGCTGGTGAGCGGCCTGCGCAGGGCCTCGCCATTGTTGCGCCACCGTGCAGCCGCGCACCTCAGAGGCAACATTGGTGTGCGGCCCTCAACAGCTCACCACAACTTGTTAAGTGGCCCTCCAGCCCGAATCATTGCCCACCCCTGCCCAAAACCATCTTTAACGGGATTCTGCCTCCTGACGGAGCTGGGAAAGATTTTGCCATTATTACCACAATTGAGCACCATCTTCCTTTCCAAAGTACTCTGAGCTTCTCTAATGGCTGCTTTTGTCTCCCTCAACTGTGGGTGATATTTCTCTCTATTCTCCTGTAAACTGAATTCATCTTGATCTGAACTGGGTTCAGTGTAAGATAGTTCAGGGAGTCAGACATCATTCACCCCTAGACCTACGCTGGCCGGTAAAACCCCAGTCATTTCCTTAGTAAGGATTCCTCTGGTTCCTCACCATATATTTGTCAGGATACCGAAACCCAGCTTTCTTATCGACCACTCCTGGGGGCCCCACTGCCTAAGCCTACAAGCTTCAGCAGGGTCAGTGGTGGAGTTCCACAGCAGGAGTGAACCCAACTGTCAGAATGAACATGGTTTGTTCCTGGATGTGATTAACAGCAGCATTAACAGCAGAATCCAACCCCTGCCGACACTTGTGAACTTGCTGGTGCCTCAGCAGGTTGGATGACTGAGTGAATCCCTTCCCACACACGGAGCAGGTGAACGGCCTCTCCCCAGAGTGAACACGCTGGTGTGTCAGAAGGTGGGAAGTGCTGTGGAATCCATTTCCACACACGGAACAGGTGAATGGCCAATCCCCAGTGTGAGTGCGTTGGTGTGCCAACAGATCCTTCTGGCTTTTAAAGCTCTTCTCACAGTCAGAACATTTCAAAGGTCTCTTATCAGTGTGAACAAGTTGATGTTCAGTGAGGCTGGAAGAACAAGCAAATTTCTTCTCACACACGGAGCAGGTGAACGGCCTCTCCTCAGTGTGAACTCGCTGGTGTGTCAGAAGGTCGGATGGACAAGTAAATCCCTTCCCACACACGGAGCAGGTGAAAGGTCTCCCCCCAGTGTGAAGTCGCTGGTGTGTCTTAACATGGGATGAACAAGTGAATCCCTTCCCACACATGGAGCAGGTGAATGGCCTCTCCTCAGAGTGAATTCGCTGGTGTTTCAACAGAACCGGTTTGCTTTTAAAGCTCTTCTCACAGTCAGAACATTTAAAAGGTCTCACATTGGTGTGAACAAGCTGGTGTATCAGTAGATGTGTTGAATTTGTGAATCCCTTCCCACACACGGAGCAGGTGAACGGCCTCTCCCCAGTGTGAACTCGCTGGTGTGTCAGAAGTGTGGTTGAATTCGTGAATCCTTTTCCACACTCAGAGCAGGTGAATGGCCTCTCCCCAGAATGAATTCACTGATGTGTTAGCAGATCCTTTTTGCTTTTAAAGCTCTTCCCACAGTCAGAACATTTAAAAGGTCTCTTATCAGTGTGAACAAGCTGGTGTCTCAGCAGGGTGGATGAACAACTGAATCCCTTCCCACACTCGGAGCAGGTGAACGGCCTCTCCCCAGAGTGAACACGCTCATGTGTCAGCAGATGAGTTTTGCGTTTAAAGCTCTTCTCACAGTCAGAACATTTAAACGGTCTCATATTGGTGTGAATAAGCTGGTGTTCCAGTAGATGGGATGAACCAGTGAATGCCTTCCCACACACGGAGCAGGTGAACGGCCTCTCCTCAGAGTGAACGTGCTGGTGTGTCAGCAGAGCCTTTTTGCTTTTAAAGCTCTTCTCACAGTCAGAACATTTAAAAGGTCTCACATAGGTGTGAACAAGTTGGTGTCTCAGTAGGTGGGATGAAGAAGTGAATCCCTTCCCACACACAGAGCAAGTGAATGGCCTCTCCCCAGTGTGAACTCGCTGGTGTGTCAGCAGGTTACATGACTGAGTGAATCCCTTCCCACACACAGAGCAGGTGAACGGTCTCTTCCTGGTGTGACTGCGTCGATGAATTTCCAGCTCAGACGGGTAAACAAAACCTTTCCCACAGTCCCCACATTTCCATGGTTTCTCCCCGGTGTGACTGCGCTTGTGTTTCACCAGGCCAGAGGATCGACTGAATCCTCGTCCACACAGAGAACACGTGTAGGCCTAGAAGTTCAGTGTAGCCACTTTTGGGGCGGTAAAGTCGGGCGGGCGCTAAAGTTAGCGCCCGCCGGAAAGTGGAGGCCACTTTGCCGATATTCAGTAGCTTTAGCCAAGGAGTTTGGGCGAGCGCTGAAACTGGCGTTGCACTCCTATCTTTAGGCGCTAAGCCGGCGGTGCAGACTGATAACGCCGAGGCCGGGCGCAGCGCAGGTGCGGTCATGTTTTGATTGACAGCAGACACCCTGACGCCGGCCAGCTCTTAAAGGGGGAAGGGTCGACTTTGTCTGCTGCCACGCCCTGGATAGTGGAGCCCTGCAGCTAGGCCTGAACACTGCTGGTGGACCCAAATAGCGCCTGAAGCCATGCAGAAGGCCCGTGAACGAGCGCAGTGCTTCTCAGAGCATGCTTTGAGGGTGCTGGTTAGGGGGTTGGAAAAGAAAAGAGAGATCTTGTGCCCAGACAGTGGCAAGAAGGCTCCCAGGAGGCAGTACAGGAGAGCCTGGAGGGAAATCGCCCAGAGGGTCTCAGCCAACAGCGATGTCCCCAGGACTGGTGACCAATGCCGCAAGAAGTACAACGACCTCACTCGGTTGGTCAGGGTGAGTACCCTTTCCAGTGTCCTCCTCATCCTTGCATGTGCACCTCACATTATGGGCAAAGGGACCTCAAAGGCCTAATGGCCAGCCCTCCTCCCGCAGCTATGGCACTGGCATGATCATCAATAGCACTTTCTGCACTTTACACACTGGCCAAGCTATTCGACCATGGGAGGCAGTGCACACAACAACAGGGCACCACACTGGCCAAGCTATTCGACCATGGGAGGCAGTGCACACAACAACAGGGCACCACACTGGCCAAGCTATTCGACCATGGGAGGCAGTGCACACAACAACAGGGCGCCACACTGTACTTAGAGGCCGTCCTTTCTCTTGCAGGCCAAGCTGGCGCAGAATCTGAAGAGCCGGACTGTCACCGGGGGAGGCCGTGTCCAGTTCCAGGAGCTCAGTGACATGGAGGAGCGCGTGGCTCGACTCATGCGTGCCCGGGTGGTTGGCCCCGTAGCTATTGGAGATGCCGACCCTGTGCTGGGCCCCAATGGTAAGGACATGACCGTTTGGACCTCTCTTGTTCCCCTTGCGCTTCAGATCTACATCCTTTGCCACTGTCCCACCAATGCGCATAATGCCAACACTCATGCCTCCCTCGCTGACGCCCTGTCCTCACTCTAAAGCTACTCTTGTGCCTTCCTGCTTTCAGCTGGTGAGGAGGAGGTCCCTGAAGCTGAGAGTGCCAGTCACTCGGAAGAGGAGGACGACGAGGACCAAGAGGAAGGCGGCACATCGGGGGAACCCTCATCCGCGCCAGGGGATGGCAATGGAGGGGACACGTCTTGCCTGGAGGAGAGCCAGGGGGAAGTGTTGCAGGGGGGTGTAGCTCCTGGGCCCAGTGGCGTCCAGGCACGCGGGAAGGGTCGGGCAGCACGGCTGCCTTCTCCCCAGAGGGGGGAAGTGTTGCAGGGGAGGGCAGTTGCTGGGCCCAGTGGCGTCCAGGCACACGGGAAGGGTCGGGCAGCACGGCTGCCTTCTCCCCAGAGGGGGGAAGTGTTGCAGGGGAGGGCAGTTGCTGGGCCCAGTGGCGTCCAGGCACTCGGGAAGGGTCGGGCAGCTCGGCGGCCTTCTCCCCAGAGGGAGAGTCCGGCCTCCAGTCCGGAGACGGTCCTCGCCCAGGAGGTGCGCCTCCTTGATGAAATGTCCGCGGACTCGGAGCGGCGCCACACCGAGTTCATGGGGGTTGTGGGACAGTTGCCTCAGGCCATTGAGTCCCTGGCTCATAGTGTGGCCGATTTCGGGGACTCACAGGCCAGGGGTGTCGACCAACTCGCGGCAGCACAGGACGCGAGTCGAGAGTTCCTGAGTGGTGCCGTGCAGACACTGGCTGGTCTGATGCGGGCACAGACCAGGGCAGTTCGGGCACTCACTTCTGCCACACTCGCTGTGTCACGGACGCATCGCCAGGGCACCCGCCGCCCTGCTGCAGCACAGCGGTCTGGCCTTCACCAGATTGCTGCGCTTGCTGCAGTGCCAGCCCGGCAGAGTGCCAGTGTCTCTGGCGACCAGCGAGCGCCTGGCATCAGCCAGCTTGCCCCCATTGCTGCAGCCGCCACTGCCACTCCCCCAGCCAAGCTGCGACGAGCTGCTGGTGAGACTGATGCTGCCCAGCCACAGCTGCAGCAGTCAGCAGGCGGCCCCTCCAGGGCCGGACCTCGTCTAGGCCGACCCCCAAGGGCATCTGCCGTCACGTATTGTGCCCCTCAGGAGCCTTCCCCCAGCCTTGCAACACCCACAGGGCCCAGGCTGAGGCGGAGCAACAGGTCGGGCAGGGGCCGGAGAAGCCTGCACAAGGACTCGCCCTTTCGGCACACCAAGTAGAGTGTGTTGCCAACTGTTTTTTTATATGGGGGTGTTTGTGTTCTGTATGGGGGGGGTTTGTCTTGGTTAGGCCGAGGATGAAGGCCAATTAGAGTCATAGAGTCATAGAGTTTTACAGCACAGAAAGAGGCCCTTCGGCCCATCGTGTCTGCGCCGCCCATCCATCCCTGTCCAGTCTAATCCCATTTTCCAGCATTTGGTCCATAGCCTTGTATGCAATGGCATTTCAAGTGCTCATCCAAATGCTTCTTGAATGTTGTGAGGGTTCCTGCCTCTACCACCCTTTCAGGCATTGAGTTCCACATTCCAACCACCCTCTGGGTGAAAAAGTTCCTCCTCAAATCCCCTCTAAATCTCCTGCCCCTTACCCTGAATCTATGCCCCCTTGTTATTGACCCCCCTACTAAGGGGAAAAGTTCCTCTTTGTCTACCCTATCTATGCCCCTCATCATTTTGTACACCTCAATCAGGTCCCCCCTCAGCCTTCTTTGCTCCAAGGAAAACAACCCCAGCCTGTCCAGCCTCGCTTCATAGCTGAGGCGCTCCATCCCAGGTAACATCCTGGTGAATCTTCTCTGCACCCTCTCCAAAGCAATCACATCCTTCCTATAGTGAGGCGACCAGAACTGCACACAGTACTCCAGCTGTGGCCTCACCAGCGTTTTGTACAGCTCCATCATAACCTCCCTGCTCTTATATTCTATGCCTCGGCTAATGAAGGCAAGTATCCCATATGCCTTTTTAACCACCTTATCTACCTGTTCTGCTGCCTTCAGGGATCTATGTACATGTACACCAAGGTCCCTCTGACCCTCTGTACTTCCTAGGGTCCTACCACTCATTGTGTATTCCCTTGCCTTATTTGTCCATCCAAAATGCATCACCTCGCACTTTTCAGGGTTAAATTCCATTTGCCACTTTTCCGCCCATCTGACCAACCCGTTTATATCGTCCTGTAGCCTGAGGCTTTCCTCCTCACAATTTACCACCTCACCAATTTTCGTGTCATCTGCGAACTTACTGATCATACCTTTTACATTCTCATCCAAATCATCAATTGGATGGACAAGTTTTGTTATTCCTCCCCAGGTTGTGGGAGTGAGATATGTTTTTGACTGTTTTTTGGGGGTCTTGTCTGTTTTTCTGTTTCATGTGGGAAGGGCCCTGAGTTTGTTAAATAAAGCTTTTTATTTATTCAGCTTGTCCAGGTGTCATGTTTCAAGTGGTTGTTGCGTTAACCGGCTGAGGGCTTGCGGAGCGGCTGCATTCAGGTGCGTTCATTGCCACAAGCCATTCTCTGACAGGGGGCCTAGAAGTGTCATTCAATAAGCCGCCGGCGGATGGCCCTTGGACCTTGTGGCTCCCTCCTGGGCTGGTACTCCTCCTCCTCCTCCTCCTCCTCATGGTCCTCCTGCTCGTCCTCCTGAGGTGGTGGTCCAACGTGAGGTGGCAGTGCCTGAGTCCTGCGGATAGCCAGGTTGTGCAGCATGCAGCAAACGACGACGAACTGGGAGACTCTATCCGGCGAATACTGTAGAGATCCGCCGGAACGATCCAGGCAGCGGAACCGTTGCTTGAGGACGCCAATCGTTTGCTCTATGATGTTCCTTGTGGCTTGATGGCTTTCGTTGTATGCCTCCTCAGCAGGGGTCCTGGGCGCGCGGAGCGGGGTCATGAGCCATGTACACAAAGGGTAGCCCTTGTCCCCAATAAGCCATCCCCTTGGTGGAGGCTGTGCCTGGAACATGTCAGCCACAGTAGTCTGGTGCAGGATAAATGCATCGTGGCTGCTTCCTGGAAAGCGGGCATTGACAGCTAGGGTGCGCTGCCTGTGGTCACACACCAGCTGTACATTGAGGGAATGGTAGCCCTTCCGGTTGCGGTAATCCTTGGCATTGTCGATAGGTGCCCGCATAGCCACATGCGTGCAGTCAATGGCGCCCTGCACCATGGGGAAGTCGGCGATTCTGGCAAATCCGACTGCACGCTGCTCCTGCCTGTCTAGGGTCACGGGGAAGGAGATGAATTGGTGTCTCCTTGCGAAAAGGGCATCGGTGACCTGCCGGATGCAGCGATGCACGGCGAACTGGGAGATGTTCGCTATGTCCCCAGCAGCGGCTTGGAAGGATCCGCTTGCATAAAAGTTCAGAGCCACCGTGACCTTCACTTCCACCGACAGAGACGTCCTGCACATCAGCTGTGGACGCAGATCTCTGTGAAGCAGCTGGCAGATCTCTGCAACCACCTCCCTTCTGAAGCGCAGCCTCTTAACACAATGCGCGGCAGTCATGGTGAGATAGGACACCTGCTGCCAGTATTCCCTGAGTGGGTAAGGCCTACGTTGCCGACGCCTGATGGCCCCTCTGCGTCTAGGCAATGCTGGCCCTCTCACACGGCGTCTGCGAGCCCTTTGCACATAATGCTGGAACTGAGGGTTGGAACCCCATGCAGCCCCCATAATAAACTTGCAAACAGTGAAATCACAATGAGTCAAATTTCCAAGCTCTGGCCAGAAGCCCAAAATACCTCTCCTATGTTGTCCCAAATCAGTAAGGTCTGTTCCTTGGTCTCTGTCCAGAAATCCAAAGCACTAAAGTCATTGCAGCAAAATGGCTGGCCTTTATAGTTCAGTCTAAGTGCCCTTTAATTAGCGCTCCCCGAGGCCCGCAGGGCCTCTGCTGCGTTCCACTTCACAGTTCTTAACAGCCTCACGCCCACATTGGGCGGGCGCCACTGAATTTCCGGTTTGGGGCGCACAAACAGCGTTGCACGACGAAATGACGTCACAAGCTGCGCGCGCAGCTGAGCGGGCGCACTTTGCGCCGGCGCTAAATGTCAACTGAAGTTGGGCGTAGGCGCAGATCGGCCTGCGCCCGGGCGCTAAGTGCCTAGCGCTCGATATCTACCCCTCTTATGGCGCTAACGGCTGGCGAACGCAACTGAATTTCTAGGCCGTAGTTTCTCCCCGCTTTTTGCTTCCATGTTATGTTTGATTATATTCAGGTCCTGATGAATTGAGTGACTGTCAGATCTTGATGTGATGTTTGAGTTAAATTTCCTGTCTACAAATCCTGCCCTTCGAATACCCTGTAAAATGAATATAAAACAAGAAAAAGGGATCATGAGAGAGATCCCAGAAAAACACAAAGGCAGGTTGTGAAATTGGGCTCAATGAATCTGGGAATTTGTGGGGCCGGCACCAGAAAAAAAGTAACGATGAAAGCTGCTGGATTGTCATTAAAATCCCAACTGGTTCACTGATGAAAGCGGCTCAGTACAAAATTATGAGGGGCATAGATAGGGTAGATAGAAAGGAACTTTTCCCCTTAGTAGAGGGGTCAATAACAAGGGGGCATAGATTCAAGGTAAGGGGCAGGAGGTTTAGAGGGGATTTGAGGAAAAACTTTTTCACCCAGAGGGTGGTTGGAATCTGGAACTCACTGCCTGAAAGGGTGGTACAGACAGGAACCCTCACAACATTCAAGAAGCATTTGGATGAGCACTTGAAATGCCATAGCATACAAGGCTACGGACCAAATGCTGGAAAATGGGATTAGACTGGACAGGGCTTGATGGCTGGCGCGGACGTGATGGGCCGAAGGGCCTCTTTCTGTGCTGTATAACTCTATGACACCACCTTCTCAAAGGCAACTAGGGATGGGTAATAAATGCTGGCTTTGCCAGTGACGTTCACATCTCTAGAATGAATTTTTAAAAATCTGCATATGTAAAATGGATTAAAAGCCTTTACAGAAATACTTGTTCCTAAAACAATAATCCTTTACATTGTAGGGACAGTGTCTGTTTAACAACCTAATCTCCCCCAGAATCCACCTCCCTTGACAGTCTCACATTGTGTGGAGATGCCGGAGTTGGACTGGGGTGGACAAATGTAAGAAGTCACACAACACCAGGTTATAGTCCAACAGCTTTATTTGAAATCAAAAGCTTTCGGAGCGCTGCTGACTTCACCTGACGAAGGAGCAGCGCTCCGAAAGCTTGTGATTTCAAATAAAGCTGTTGGACTATAACCTGGTGTTGTGTGAAGTTTCACATTGGAAATTGTTGGGTCCTCCTGGGCTCAGAAGTACTGGGGGTTAAACCCAGCAGCTTCTCCTCCATCTCCACTCCAGCTCAAACTGAAGCAACAAAAAGACCTACACAGGCGGCCAAGGACCGACTTCCGCATCCAGCGCCTGCCCTGATACAAGCCGGCTCTGGATTGGCGGTTCTGCTGTGTCGATCCAGTTGTGGTTTCTCTGTCCGGGTTTCCTGGTGCCGCGCTCATCAGTCACCTGACAACCCATTGTTAGCGGAAGCACGTCATCCTCGGTCCCAGGGACCACCTCAGGAAAGAAGATGGCCGCGCATGCGCCATGCTGCAGGTGGAACCGGTCTGTCTTTCCTCTACCAAGATGGTGGCGCGTAACCCGGGCCTTTCACCGAGAAAAAGCCTCACCGCTGCCATCCGGCGGAACACAGACCGGGCCGCGGGATCTCATTCGCGCCTGAGGCCGTTCTCCAACTTTATAAACCCTGTGGCGCGGCCTACCCGCAGTTTATTGATCTCCCGACCCCACTCCCGCCGACCTGCAGCTCCGCCTGGCGACCGCGCGAGGCTTTCTCTGTAAAGTCGGTGAGGGACACGTGACCCGGGCCCACGGCCTGATTGACGGGAGCTTTCGACCAATAGGGAGTGAGCAGGGCGGGACTGGAGGAGCGAGCCGGCGGCGGGTCCTCCAGCCAATCGGGGAGCCCGAGGGGCACGACTAACGCTGGATGATTGTCTGATCCGCAGGGCAGCGAGTTTCTCCAGTCCCTTTTTCAGGGCCCGGGGCCAGGGGAGGCTGTGGGCCTTTATTCCCCTTATTGGACACAAGGCTCTTTGTCTCACAACACACTGGCTCAGGTTTTAATAGAGACTTTTTAAATTCATCAATAAAAGCAGATAAACCTCGTGCTTCTGCAGAACAAACTTTTTAATATTTGGGAGTAAAAGGACAAGTTTTTTTCCCTCTGGGGAATTTATTATTAGTTTCAGGAAACAGCAACCACTTGTATTTATAAAGCACCTTTAATGTAGTAAAATATCCCAAGGCTCTTCACAGGAGCATTATAAAACAAAATTTGACATCGAGCCACATAAGGAGATATTCGGGCAGATGACCAAAAGCTTGGTCAAAGAAGTAGGTTTTAAGGAGCATCTTAAAGAAGGAGAGAGAGGCAGAGAGATGGAGAGGTTTAGGGAAGGAATTCCAGAGCTTAGGGCCCAGGCAACTGAAGGCACGGCCACCAATGCTGGAGCGATTAAAATCGGGGATGCTCAAGAGACCGGAATTAGAGGAGCGCAGATATCTCGGAAGGTTGTAGGGGCTGGAAGAGATTACAGAGATAGGGAGGGGCGAGGACACGGAGGGATTTGAAAACAAGGATGAGAATTCTAAGGATGAGACACTTGAGGAAAAGCAGGGAGTGTGGAAGGGTCAAGCCCTAATGGGACAGGGTCGCTAATTCTGTTCTGCTAGTTACTGGGACAGACTGTATCTCCCCCTCTCCTCCACATAGGGATTTGTGGTAGTTAAAGGGCCAGTGATTCTTCTTGTTCTGTGAGATTGTAATTAAAGAGACACTACTCTGAGATGGCTGCGAACTTTTAGTGCCGCCAGCCTTTCTAAAACATCTTCCTTTCTTTGAGGATCTGTGTGAACTCGCTGGTGACTCAGCAGGTTGGATGAACTCTGAAACCTGTTTGCACAGTCAGAACATTTAAAGGGTCTCTCATCGGTTCTGGGGCAGGAGGGTTCTGGTTAACAGTGATCACAATATCATTAGGTTTAAAGTAGTTATGGAAAGGGACAAAGAAAAATCAATGGTGAAAATACCCAGCTGGAAGAGAGCCAATTTCAGTGATTTGAGAAGAGATCGAGCACAGGTGGACTGGAAACAAAGATTGTCCAGGAAAACAGTGAATGACCAATGGCAGGCCTTCAAGGCTGAGATAGTTCGGGTACAAACCAAGCATATTCCCATAAGGAGGAAAGATGGGGCATCCAAAGCTAGAGCTCCCGATGACAAAGGATATCGAGGTTAAAATAAAACAGAAAAAGGAGGTTTACAACAAATGTCAGGTGCAGAATACAGTCAAAAACCAGGCAGAATACAGAGAGTGCGGGGGAAATTGAAACAGGATATAAGAAGGGCAAAGAGACAATATGAGAAAAGATTAGCAGGTAACATAAAAGAGAACCCAAAAATCTTCTATAAACATATGAAAAGTAAAAGGATAGTTAAAGGAATGGTGGGGCCGATTAGCGACCAAATAGGAGCTCATCATATGGAGGCAGAGGGCGTGGCTGAGGTACTGAATGAGTACTTAGCATCTGTCTTCACAAAAGAAGAGGATGAAGTTAATGTCGCAGTAGGGGAGGGGGAGTAGAGAAATTGGATAAAAATAGATAGAAAGGAGGTGCTCAATAGGTTGTCATCACTCAAAGTTAACAAGTCACCCGGTCCAGATGCGATGCATCCTAGATTGCTGAGGGAAGCTAGGGTGGAGATAGCAGAAGCTCTGACCACAATCTTTCAATCTCCCTCAGATATATGGGAGTGGTGCCAGAGGATGGAGGATTGCAAATGTTACAGCCTGTTTAAAAAAAGGGAGAGGGATAAACCTGGTAACTACAGGCCAATCAGTCTAATGTCAGTGGTGGGTGAACGACTAGAGACCATTGTCAAGTACAAAATTAATTCTCACTTGGAGAAGCATGGGTTAATAAGGGGCAGCCAGTATGGATTTGTTAAAGGTAAATCGTGTCTGACTAACCTGATTGAGTTCTTTGATGAAGTAACAGAGGGTTGATGAAGGTAGTGCAGCAGATGTTATATATACGGACTTTTAAAAGGCATTTGATAAAGTATCACACAAGAGACTTACTCAGGGAATAGAAGCACAGGGAATTAAAGGGCTGATGGTAGATTGGGTATATAATTGGCTAAGGGAGAGGAGGCAATGAGCAGTGCTGAGGGATGTTTTTCTGACTGGAGGGAAGTATGCAGTGGGTTCCCCCAGGGGTCAGGATTAGGACCATTGCTTTTCTTAGTTATATATAACTGACCTGGACTTGTGTATAGGTGTACAAGTTTGAAGTTTACGGATGATACAAAACTTGGCAACGTAGTAAATAGTGAGCTTAGTCGTAGCAGACTTCAGAAGGACAGAGACAGACTGTGAAATGAGCAGACACAAGGCAGATGAAATTAAATGAGGATAAGTGTGAAGCAGGCGGTTAAGAAGGCAAATGGTATGTTGGCCTTCATAGCGAGAGGATTTGAGTACAGGAGCAAGGAAGTCTTGCTGCAGTTTTACAGTTTTACAGGGCCTTGGTGAGACCATACCTTCAGTATTGTGTGCAGTTTTGGTTGCCTTATCTGAGGAAGGATGTTCTTGCCATGGAGAAAGTGCAGCGAAGATTCACCAGACTGATACCTGGGATGGCAGGAATGACGTTATGAGGAGAGATTGGGTCGTTTAGGCTTATATTCGCTAGAGTTTAGAATAATGAGAGGGGATCTCATTGAAACTTATAAAATTCTAACAGGGCTAGACTGACTAGATGCAGGAAGGATGTTCCCGATGGTCGGGGTGTCCAGAACCAGGGGTCACAGACTAAGGATAAGGGGTAAGCCATTTAGGACTGAGATGAGGAATTTCTTCACCCAGAGAGTGGTGAACCTGTGGAATTCTCTGCCACACAGGGCAGTTGAGGCCAGTTCATTAAATATATTCAAGAAGGAGTTGGATATATTTCTTGAGGCTAAAGGTATCAAGGGATATGGGGAGAAAGCAGGGAGAGGGTACTGAATTTGGATGATCAGCCATGATCTCATTAAATGGCGGAGCAGGCTCGAGGGGCCGAATGGCCTACTCCTGCTCCTATCTTCTATGTTTCTATGTTTAAGTGATACACTTTGGGAGAAACAACAGGGAGAGGCCGTATAATCTAAATGGGACTATTTTCAGGGGGTGCAAGAGCAGAGGGAACTGGGGGTCCATATTCACAAATCTTTGAAAGTACTACAGCAAGTTGGTGAGACGGTTCAGAAAGCATATGGGATACTTGGCTTTGTAAATAGGGCCATTGAATACAAAAACAAGGAAGTTACACTAAACCTTTACAAATCACTGGTTAGGAGCATAGGACAGGAGGAGGCCATTCAGCCCCTCGAGCCTGTTCCGTCATTCAATGAGATCATGGCTGATCTGCGACCTAACTCCATACACCTGACTTTGGCCCATATCCCTTAATACCTTTAGTTAACAAAAACCTATCAATCTCAGATTTAAAATTAACAATTGATCTCGCATCAATTGCCGTTTGCGGAAGAGAGTTCCAAACTTCTACCATCCTTTGTGTGTAGAAGTGTTTCCTAATTTCACTCCTGAAAGGTCTGGCTCTAATTTTTAGACTATGTCCCCAGTCCTAGAATCCCCAACCAGTGGATATAGTTTCTCTCTATCTACCCTATCTGTTCCCCTTAATATCCTGAAAACTTCGATCAGATCACACCTTAACCTTCTAAATTCCAGGGAATACAACCCTAATTTGTGTAATCTCTCCTCGTAACTTAACCCTTGAAGTCCGGGTATCATTCTGGTAAACCTACGCTGCACTCCCTCCAAGGCCAATATATCCTTCCTAAGGTGTTGTGCCCAGAACTGCTCACAGTACTCCAGGTGTGGTCTACCCAGGGTTTTGTACAGCTGCAGGGTTTTGGCCTCAGCTGGAGTCTTGTTTACAGTTCTGGGCACCACACTTTAGGAAGGATGTCAAGGCCTTGGAGAGGGTGCAGAGGAGGTTGACCAGGATGGTACAGGAAGCTTTCATTTAAACGGAGGTTAAATGTCCGGAACGCTCTATCCACCGGCAAAATTCAGGAGTCGGTTCAGATAAGTTTTTTTACTTTCCGTTGCTTTTTTTCTCCAGTCGTGGCTCGGCAAGCGTCTAGCTGAAGCTGTTGCTTAGCTACAGAGACACTTGCAAGCTGCGCCGACTGTTTTGAAGCTGTTGTTAAGCAACAGGGTTTGTTGCTTCAGACGGAGCTCAGAAGCTCTGTATGTTTTAACATTAGCGCTGGTTTCTCCAGCAGTGTTGATCGACTGGAACCAGCTCGGTCCCGTCAGTGCTGGATACCAGGAAGTTTCCTGTACCATGGATGAGGGACTTCAGTTATGTGGAGAGATTGGAGAAGCTGGGATTGTTCCCCTTAGAGCAGAGAAGGTTAAGAGGAGACCTAATAGAGGTGTTCAAAATGATGAGGGGTTTTGATCGAGCAAGTAGGGAGAAACTGTTCACTCTGGCAAGTGGGTCGGTAACCAAAGGTCACAGATTTAAAATAGTTGCTAAAAGAACTAGAGGGAAATGAGGAGAATTGTTTTCACACAGAGGGTTGCTAAGACCTGGAACGCCCCATCTGAAAGGATGCTGGAATCAGGTTCCACAGGAACTTTCAAACAGTAATTGGACATGTACTTAAAGAGGACCAGTTTGCAGAGTTCTGGGGATAAAGTTGGGGTTTGGGACTAAATTGGACAGCTCTTTCAAAGAGCCGGCACAGACACAATGGGTCGAATCACCTCCTTCTGTGCTGTTAGATTCTGTGATCAGTGTGAAGTCGCTGGTGTCTCTTAAGGCTCTTAGAGCTTTTAAAGCTCTTCCCACAGTCAGAACATTTAAAGGGTCTCTCGTCAGTGTGAACAAGCTGATGTGACAGCAGGGTGGATGACACAGTGAATCCCTTCCCACACTCAGAGCAGGTGAACGCCCTCTCACCGGTGTGAACTCGCTGATGTCTCTTCAGATCCCTGGCGCTTTTTAATCTCTTCCCACAGTCAGAACATTTAAAGGGGTTCTCTGCAGTGCGAACTCGCTGATGTGCCAGCAGGTTGGAGGACCGAGCGACTCCCTTCCCACACACGGAGCAGGTGAACGCCTTCTCTCCAGTGTGTAGGTGTTGATGTCGCTTTAACTCTCCGGAGCTTTTCTTCTTCTTCTTAGGCAGTCCCTGGGAACCGAGGATGACTTGCTTCCACATTAAAAATGAGTTCGCAGGTGACTGCTGAGTCCAGTGCGGGACCACAGTCTCTGTCACAGGTGGGGCAGACAGAGGTTGAAGGGGCGTGTGGGTGGGATGCTTGGGTTGACGTGCGCTCCTTGCGCTGCCTGCTCTTGGCTTCCGCTTGCTCCCGGCAAAGAGACTCGAGGTGTTCAGTGCCTTCCCAGATACTTCTCCACTTTGTGTGGTCTTGGGCCAGGGATTCCCAGGTGTCGGTGCGGATGTTACACTTTTTCAAGGAGACTTTGAGGGTGTCCTTGAAGCGTTTCATCTGCTTACCTGGGGCTCTCTTGCCGTGTCGGAGCTCCGAGTAGAGCGCTTGTTTTGGGAGTCTCGTATCGGGCATGCGGACAATGTGACCCGTCCATCGGAGCTGATTGAGCGTGGTCAAAGCTTCAATGCTGGGGATGTTGGCCTGAGCGAGAACACTGACGTTGGTGCACCTATCCTGCCAATGGATTTGCAGGATCTTGCGGAGGCAGCGTTGGTGGTACCTCTCCAGTGCTTTGAGGTGCCTGCTGTACATGGTCCATGTCTCTGAGGCATAAAGCAGGGCGGGTACCACTACTGCACTGTAGACCATGAGCTTAGTGCCGGGTTTGAGGTCCTGATCTTCAAACACTCTCTTCCTCAGGCTGCTCTGGCACACTGAAGGCGGTGTTGGACTTCGTCATCGACGTCTGCCCTTGTTGACAGTAGGCTCCCGAGGTATGGAAAATGGTCCACGTTGTCCAAGGCCTTGTCGTGGATTTTGATAATCGGGGGGCAGAACTGTGTGGTGGGGGCAGGTTGGTAGAGGATCTTTGTCTTCTGGATGTTTAGTATAAGGCCCATGCTCTCGTACGCTTCGGTGAAGGTGTTGACGATGGTTTGGAGTTTGACCTCCGAGTGAGTGCAGACGCAAGCGTCATCTGCATACTCTAATTCGACGACAGAGGATGGAACGATCTTGGATCTGGACTTGAGGCGACGGAGGTTCCCCGTTTGTTCTGTAGATCAGCTCCACTCTAGTGGGGAGCTTACTGAGGGTGAGATGAAGCATTGCAGCAAGGAAGATCGAGAAGAGCATTGGTGCGATGACACAGCCTTTCTTGACCCCGGTTCATACGTGAATTGGGTCTGTGGTGGAACCGTTGGTCAGGATCAGGCGGAGGATGGTGACAAACTTTTGAGGGCAGCCGAATTTGAGGACACTCCATAATCCCTCACGGTTGACAGTGTCGAAGGCCTTTGTGAGATCAAAGAATGTATAGCGGTTGGTGCTGTTCCCTGCATTTCTCTTGTAATTGATGCGCGGTGAAGATCATGTCCATTGTGCCCCTTAGTGGGCAGAATCCGCATTGTAACTCTGGGAGGAGCTCTTCGGCCACTGAGAGAAGGCGATTGAGGAGGATTCTTGCGATGACTTTCCCTGTGGCTGACAGCAGGGAAACTCCTCTGTGATTACCGCAATTGGACTTGTCACCTTTCTTGAGGATGGTCACAATTACGGCATCTCTGAGATCCCCTGGCATGCTCTCCTCCTTCCAGATAAGAGAAATGAGTTCATGAATTCGCGCCAGTAGTGCTTCTCTGCCATGCTTTAGTGCCTCGGCGGGGATTCCATCTGCTCCTGAGGCCTTGTTGTTCTTCAGTTGTCGGATGGCCTTTTCAACCTCATGCCAGACTGGGGTTGTACTGAGAAGGTGGTGGGTAGCATGCTGCGGGATGGAGTTGAGGACACTCGCGTCGAAGACAGAGTCGCGGTTAAGGAGATCTTCAAAGTGCTCCTTTCAGCGGGCACTGACTGCCTCTCTGTCCTTGATCAGTACCTCTCCGTTCTTGGCCCACAGTGGGGTCAGACCTTGGGTGCTTGGGCCGTAGATGGTCCTGACTGCGCTAAAGAATCCACGTGGTTGTCGGCTAGCTGCTGGATCACCTGCGCTTTCTCCACCCACCATCTGTTCTTTAGGTTGCGAGTTTTTTGTTGGACCTCGGCCTTCAGGCGTCTGTAGAGCTGCTTTCTTGCTCTCGAGTCTGTTGCTGTGTCCAGATCAGGAATGCCTTGCGCTTGCGGCTTATTAGCTCCTGGATCTCCTGGTCATTCTCGTCAAACCAGTCTTGGTGTTTCCTGGTCGAGTGACCGAGCGTCTCTTCACAGGTGCAGATTATGGAGGCCTTGAGTGCAGACCAGACGCTGTGGGCACTCTGTGTCTCTGCATCACTGGGAGTCATCAGGTTGTTTGTGAGGCGCAGGCTGAATAGGGCTTTCTTAGCGGGGTCTTTGAGTGCTCCAGCACTGATTTTCCTGCGGCATTGTTTCTGTTGCTGCCGCTGTTTTGGGGCTACGCTGATGGAGATGACAGAGCGGATTAGGTGGTGGTCTGTCCAGCAGTCATCAGCTCCTGTCATGACGCGGGTGATGCAGACGTCCTTGCGGTCCCTCGCTCGGACGATGACGTAGTCCAGCAGATGCCAGTGCTTGGAGCGAGGGTGCTGCCATAAAGCCTTGTACTTGTCTCTCTGACGGAACATGGTGTTGGTTATGACAAGGCCATGTTCTAATCATTTCGACAGGAGGAGGGTACCGTTGGAGTTGGCTTTCCCTAACCCCTCTCTGCCGATCACACCTCCCCGTGTGGTAGCTGGTGTGCAATGGCCACCCCACGTTAAAAGAATTCACACACAGGCATCTCCCACCCTTTAAAATGAAGTTCGGGACCTGGAACGTCAGCAGCCTCATGGACAACCCCAACAGTGACAGACCGGAACACCGTACTGCCATCGTTGCCCGGGAGCTCAGATGTTTCGACATTGACATCGCCGCCCTAAGTGAGACCCGGCGGGCAGGGGAAGGCCAGCTCAAGGAGCAAGGTGGTGGCTACACCTTCTTCTGGAAAGGCAAACCTAAAGAAGAACGCCGCCTCCATGGGGCAGGCTTCGCCATAAAAAATGAACCAGTTGGGCGTCTCAGAGACTCTCCTAGCGGTATAAACGAGCGCCTCATGACTCTTCGGCTCACCCTAGCCCGGAGCAAGTGTGCTACGGTCATCAGTGCGTACGCCCCAACACTGGAAGCCACAGATGAGACCAAAGAGGAATTCTACTCCAGCATTGAACAATCCCTGACCCGAGTCCCAACGGGCGACAAGCTGATCCTCCTTGGCAACTTTAACGCCCGGAGTTATTAAAGCTTTTCCCACAGTCAGAACATTTAAAGGGTCACTCATCAGTGTGAACTCGCTGGTGTGTCTGCAGGGTGGATGAATCAGTGAATCCCTTCCCACATTCGGGGCAGATGAATATCCTCTCCCCAGTGTGGAGGCGCTGGTGTCTCTGCAGGTTGGATGACTGAGTGAATCCCTTCCCACACTTGGAGCAGGTGAATGGCCTCTCCCCAGTGTGAACTCGCTGGTGTCGCTTGAGCTCCTGGGGGATATTAAAGCTCTTCCCACAGTCAGAACAGCTAAATGGTCTCTCCCCAGTGTGAACTCGCTGGTGTCGCTTCAGCTCCCCAAGGCTTTTAAAGCTCTTCCCACAGTCAGAACACTGAAATGGTCTCTCGTCAGTGTGAACTCGCTGGTGTGTTTGCAGGTGGGATGAACAAACAAATCCCTTTCCACACATGGAGCAGGTGAACGGACTGTCCCTGGTGCGACTGCACCATTGAACTTTCAATGCAGACGGGGAATTGAATCCTTTACCCGGTTTCTCCCCAGTGTGATGGTGCATGTGTCTTGCCAGGTCAGGCAATCGGCTGAATCCGCGTCCACACACCGAACACGTGTGCGGTTTGTCATCACTGCGATCGCTGCTTTCTCCTTCCATGTGCAAAGGCCGATGATATTCAGGTCCGGATGAATCGAGCGACTCTGTCAGATCTTGACGTGATGTTTGGTCTGAGCTTACCGCCTGTAACTGCTCCACTTCTATAACCCTGTAAATTGAGATCAGAAAAGGATCAGAGGCAAACTGTTGTTTAATTTTCCCCTTTCTGAACCTAGGGGCAGTGAAGCTGATTTTCAGGCCCCAGCTGCTGCACAGGTTGGTTGAAAGGATCAGCAGTAATGGCGACTGTAATACCCACAAGCCCCGGCGCTGCAGAAAGCGCTGTTGACTCTGAGTCCCGCGCTTGCACCTCATGGCCCCCGTGCTCTCCCTCCTGCTCCACAAATGCCCGTCCTGATCGGTCCAGAACGCGCATGCTCAGCGCGCAAAACCCCGCAGTTGGAACATCGGGCGCGCATGCGAAGCTGCAACATCTGGTACGCGTGCGCGGCTCAGGTGGGGGCGAGTCGGTGTTTCGCCTCAGCCGCCAGGGAGGTGCTTTACAGCCAATGAAGTGTAGTCACTGTTGTAATGTGGGAAAGAGCAGGGGAATTGCCCCTGGTGTCCAAGCAAATGTTTATCCCTCAATCAATGTAACAAAATGATAGATTATCTGGTCATTATCACATTGCTGTGCGCTATTTGACTGCCGCGTTTCCTACATTACAACAGTGACAACATTTCCAAAAAGTACTTCATGGGCTGTAAAGCACTTTGGGTCGTCCGGTGGTGGTGAAAGGCGCTATATAAATGCAAGTCTTTCTTTCTTCACTGGTCTCACCAGCGACCTCTTCTGGCTGATGGTTGATTGACAGACGATAGTCCGCGCATGCGCACGCGGGTCGGCGTTTTGTGCCGAGTCCTACACAGCGACACCTCCCGGTCACCAAGGGTAATAACCGCGCATGCACAGAGGAGACCAAGCCCGACCCCACTTGCGCATTCGGATCCTGCGCGGGGCATTCCGGAAAAGGCCTTGTGTCGGTTACAGAGTCGCGATCGGTGACGCAAAGTGAGTTTTCTCCGCTCCGAATTGGGTGGAGAATCGTGCGGGGTGGATCGGGAGAGAATAAAGAGAAATAGAAAAACCTGAGAGTCCGCGAGGCCCCGGTCCGAGCGCCATCACTTAGACGGTCTCGAGCTCTCTGCGGGGAGACGTCACCCGGGCCCGCGGCCTGATTGACGGGAGCTTCCGACCAATAGGGAGCGAACGGGGCGGGACTGGAGGAGCGAGCCGGCGGCGGGTCCTCCAACCAATCGGGGAGCCCGAGGGGCGGGACTAGCGCCGTCTGATTGTCTGATCCGCAGGGCAGCGAGTTTCTCCAGTCCCGTGTTCAGGGCCCGGGGCCAGGGGAGGCTGTGGGCCTTTATTCCCCTTATTGGACACAAGGCTCTTTGTCTCACAACACACTGGCTCAGGTTTTAATAGAGACTTTTTAAATTCATCAATAAAAGCAGATAAACCTCGTGCTTCTGTGGCACAAACTTTCTAATATTTTATAGAATCATAGAATGGTTACAGCACAGAAGGAGGCCATTCGGCCCGTCGAGCCCGTGCCGGCTCTCTGCAAGACCACTTCAGCGAGTCCCACTCCCCGCCCTTTCCCCGTAACGCTGCAAATTTCTTACTTCAGATACTTATGCAATTCCCTTTTGAAAGCCATGATTGAATCTGCCTCCACCACCCTTTCAGGCAGTGCATTCCAGATCCTAACCACTCACTGCATAAAAAAGTTTTTCCTCATGTCGCCTTTGATTCTTCTGCCAATCACCTTAAATCTGTGTCCTCTGGTTCTCAGTGGTTCTCAGAGGCAGTGACTAGTGGGGTACCGCAAGGATCGGTCCTAGGACCCCAGCTGTTCACAATATATATTAATGATCTGGACGAGGGAATTGGATGTAATATCTCCAAATTTGCAGACGACACAAAGCTGGGCGGGAGGGTAAGCTGCGAGGAGGATGTCAGGAAACTCCAGTACGATTTGGACAGGTTGGGTGATTGGGCAGAAACATGGCAAATGCACTATAATGTGGATAAATGTGAGGTTATCCACTTTGGTGGCAAAAACAGGAAGGCAGACTATTATTTGAATGGCAATAGATTGGGAGAAGGGGCAGTGCAAAGAGACCTGGGCGTCCTTGTGCACCAGTCGCTGAAGGTAAGCATGCAGGTGCAGCAGGCGGTTAAGAAGGCAAATGGTATGTTGGCCTTCGTAGCAAGAGGGTTCGAGTACAGGAACAAGGATGTCTTGCTACAGTTGTACAGGGCCTTGGTGAGACCGCACCTTGAGTATTGTGTGCAGTTTTGGTCACCTTAACTGAGGAAGGACGTTCTTGCCATGGAGGGAGTGCAGCGAAGATTCACCAGGCTGATACCTGGGATGGCAGGAATGACGTATGAGGAGAGATTGTGTCGATTGGGCTTATACTCACTGGAGTCTAGAAGATTGAGAGGGGATCTCATCGAAACCTATAAAATTCTGTCAGGTCTGGACAGACTAGATGCAGGAAGGATGTTTCTGATGGCCGGGGAGTCCAGCACCAGGGGTCATAGTCTAAGGATAAGGGGTAAGCCATTTAGGACTGAAATGAGGAGGAATTTCTTCACCAGAGAGTGGTGAACCTGTGGAATTCTCTGCCACAGAGGGCGGTGGAGGCCAGTTTATTAAATATATTCAAAAAAGAGTTGGATATATTTCTTGAGGCTGAAGGGATCAAGGGATATGGGGAAAAGGCAGGGACAGGGTACTGAATTTGGATGATCAGCCATGATCTCATTGAATGGCGGAGCAGGCTCAAAGGGCCGAATGGCCTACTCCTGCTCCTATCTTCTATGTTTCTATGTTTCTATGTTTCAACCAGTGTTTTATAAAAAGTATTAAAAGACCAGTGTTAGTGCAAGCAGGACGGAGTGCTAGCAGCAGAGAGTGCCTTTGAGAGTTTGGTCTCAGGATTAGCAGACATCGCGGAGGCGGAGCAGAGAGAGGCGAGGCCCAGTCGAGACAGCTGGGAGCAGCAGCGGGTGTCGAGTCGAGTCGGAGCAGCGAGCCGAGGCAGCCGGGAGCAGCAGCGGGTGTTGAGTTAAGTCGGAGCAGCGAGGCGAGACAGCCGGGAGCAGCAGCGGGTGTCGAGTCGAGCGGAGCAGCGAGGCGAGACAGCCGGGAGCAGCAGCGGGTGTCGAGTCGAGTCGGAGCAGCAAGGCGAGACAGCCGGGAGCAGCAGCGGGTGTCGAGTCGAGTCGGCGCAGCGAGGCGAGACAGCCGGGAGCAGCAGCGGGTGTCGAGTCGAGTCGGAGCAGCGAGGCGAGGCAGCCGGGAGCAGCAGCGGGTGTCGAGTCGAGTCGGAGCAGCGAGGCGAGGCAGCCGGGAGCAGCAGCGGGTGCGGAGTCGAGTCGGAGCAGCGAGGCGAGACAGCTGGGAGCAGCAGCGGGTGTCGAGTTGAGTCAGAGCAGCGAGGCGAGGCAGCCGGGAGCAGCAGCGGGTGTCGAGTCGAGTCGGAGCAGCGAGGCGAGGCAGCCGGGAGCAGCAGCGGGTGTCGAGTCGAGTTGGAGCAGCGAGGCGAGACAGCCGGGAGCAGCAGCGGGTGTCGAGTCGAGTCGGACCAGCGAGGTGAGGCAGCCGGGAGCAGCAGCGGGTGCTGAGTCGAGTCGGAGCAGCGAGGCAAGGCAGCCGGGAGCAGCAGCAGGTGTCGAGTCAAGTCGGAGCAGCGAGGCGAGACAGCCAGGAGCAGCAGTGGGTGTCAAGTCGAGTCGGAGCAGCGAGGCGAGACAGCCGGGAGCAGCAGCGGGTGTCGAGTCGGAGCAGCGAGCCGAGGCAGCCGGGAGCAGCAGCGGGTGTTGAGTCGAGTCGGAGCGGCGAGGTGAGGCAGCCGGGAGCAGCAGCGGGTGTCGAGTCGAGTCAGAGCAGCGAGGCGAGGCAGCCGGGAGCAGCAGCGGGTGTCGAGTCGAGTCGGAGCAGCGAGGTGCGGCAGCCGGGAGCAGCAGCGGGTGTCGAGTCGAGTCAGAGCAGCGAGTCGAGACAGCCGGGAGCAGCAGCGGGTGTCGAGTCGAGTCGGAGCGGCGAGGCGAGGCAGCCGGGAGCAGCAGCGGGTGTCGAGTCGGAGCGGCGAGGCGAGGCAGCCGGGAGCAGCAGCGGGTGTCGAGTCGGAGCAGCGAGGCGAGACAGCCGGGAGCAGCAGCGGGTGTCGAGTCGAGTCGGAGCGGCAAGGCGAGACAGCCGGGAGCAGCAGCCGGTGTCGAGTCGAGTCGGAGCGGCGAGGCGAGACAGCTGGGAGCAGCAGCGGGTGTCGAGTCGAGTTGGAGTGGCGAGGCGAGACAGCCGGGAGCAGCAGCGGGTGTCGAGTCGAGTTGGAGCGGCGAGGCGAGACAGCCGGGAGCAGCAGCGGGTGTCGAGTCGGAGCGGTGAGGCGAGGCAGCCGGGAGCAGCAGCGGGTGTCGAGTCGGAGCGGCGAGGCGAGACAGCCGGGAGCAGCAGCGGGTGTCGAGTCGAGTCGGAGCGGCGAGGCGAGGCAGCCTAAACAGGCTCCACAGGCAACATTCCAAGGGGAGGTCAGAATTCAAAAGTGACATCACAGCCAAGCTGGTAGGTGATTGGCTGGTTGGTGAGTACTTTTCCTTCCCTTTTAAACATTTATAAGTTGGTAAGTTCAATTAAATAGAGGTGTGATATTCATCATCTAGAATCGGGGCAGAGGGCATTTAAAAATAATAATAATAAATTTAATTAATTACATAGAATGGCAGAGCAGGTGATGTGTTACTGCTGCAATATGTGGGAGCTGGTGGACACCATTGATGTTCACAGTGATCACATTTGCAGTAAGTGTTGGCTGCTCGAGGAACTCCGGCTCCGTGTTGATGAGCTGGAGTCCGAGCTTCAAACACTGCGACACATCAGGGAGGGGGAGAGTTACCTGGACTCTGTGTTCCAGGAAGTAGTCACACCAATTAGATTAACTAATTCAGATGTATTCCGTGGTCAGGGACAGGAGGGTGTGACAATGAGTGAGGCAGGTACGGGGATCCAGGAGGTAGTGTTGGAGGAGCCGCAGCCCTTGCTCTTGTCCAACAGGTTCGAGGCTCTTACTCCCTGTGGGGACGGGAACGGGGACTGCAGGGCGGATGAGCAACCTGGCCACAGCACCATGGAGCGGGGGGCCATTCAAGTCGGGGGAGGAAAAAGAAATGTTGTAGTGGTAGGGGACAGTATCATTAGGGGGATAGATAGGGTTCTTTGCAGCCGAGAGCGAAAGTCCCGAAGGCTGTGTTGCCTTCCCGGTGCCAGGGTTAAGGACATCTCCTCTGGGCTGGAGAGAAACTTGGAGTGGGAGGGGGAGGATCCAGTTGTCATGGTCCATGTTGGTACCAACGACATAGATAGGACAAGGAAAGAGGTTCTGCTGAGGGAGTATGAGCGGCTAGGGGACAAATTAAAAAACAGAACCTCGAGGGTAATAATCTCTGGACTATTACCTGAGCCACGAGCAAATTTGGCTAGGGTAAATAAAATCAGAGAGTAAAATGTGTGGCTCAAAGACTGGTGTGGGAGAAATGGGTTTTGCTTCTTGGGACACTGGCACCAGCACTGGGACAGGAGAGAGCTGTTCCGTTAGGACGGGCTTCACTTGGCCAGTGCTGGGACTAGAATCCTGGTGAATTGAATAACTAGGGCTGTAGAGAGGGCTTTAAACTAATTAGTGGGGGGGAGGTTTCAAGAGAGCAAAAAATAAAAATGTCAGTGGAGAAGGCAATAGAGCAAGGTAGCAGTGGGGGAATTAAAAACCAGAACGTGTCAGGAATGGACAGAATGTATAAAGATAAAGGTAAAGTAGTAAAGGGGGTAAAAGCATAAATAAGTTGTTACAAAACACATTTAAAAGTTCTTTATCTGAATGCACGCAGCATTCGTAACAAAATAGACGAGTTGACGGTACAAATAACTACACATGGGTATGATCTGGTGGCCATTACAGAAACATGGCTGCAAGGTGACCATGACTGGGAACTAAACATCCAGGGGTATTTGACAATTAGGAAGGACAGACAGAAAGGAAAGGGAGGTGGGGTGGCTATGTTAATAAAGGATGGAATCACTGCAATAGTGAGAAATGATATTGGGTCAAAGGATCAGGATAGTGATACAGTTTGGGGGGAGATAAGGAATAATAAGGGGGAAAATTCACGAGTGGGCGTAGTCTAAACGCCTCCTAACAGTTGCAACTCTGTTGGTCGGAGTATAAATCAGGAAATAGTTGGGGCTTGTAATAAGGGAACAGCTATAATCATGGGGGATTTTAACTTTCATATTGACTGGACAAATCAAATTGGGCAGAGCAGCCTTGAGGAAGAGTTCATAGAGTGCATTAGGGACGGGTTCCTTGAGCAGTATGTTACTGAACCAACCAGGGGGCAGGCAATCTTAGATCTGGTCCTGTGTAATGAGACAGGATTAATAAAAAATGTCCTAATAAAGGATCCCCTTGGAATGAGTGACCAAACATGGTTGAATTCCAAATTCAGTTGGAGGGTGAGAGAGTTGGATCTCAAACCAGCGTACTAAGCTTAAATAAAGGAGACTGTGAAGGTATGAGAGCAGAGTTGACTAAAGTGGACTGGGAAAATAGATTAAAGTGTAAGACAGTACATGAGCAGTGGTGTACATTCAAGGAGATATTTCACAACTTTCAAGAAAAATATATTCCACTGAGGAAAAAGGGGCATAAAAGAAAAGACAGCCATCCGTGCCTAAGTAAAGTAATAAAGGATAGTATCCGACTGAAAACAGGGGCATATAAAGTAGCCAAATCTAGTGGGAGGATAGAAGATTGGGAAGCATTTAAAAGCCAGCAAAGAATAACTAAAAGATTAATTAAGAAAGGGAAGATAGATTATGAAAGTAAACTAGCAAAAAATATAAAAACAGACAGCAAGAGTTTCTACAGTTATATAAAAAGAAAAAGGGTGGCTAAAGTGAATGTTGGTCCCTTAGAGGACGAGACCGGGAAATTAGTGGTGGGGAACATGGAGATGGCAAAAACGCTGAACAAATATTTTGTATCAGTCTTTACAGTAGAGGACACTAAAAATATCCCAACACTGGACAAACAGGGGGCTATAGTGGGGGAGGAGCTAAACACGATTAAAATCACTAAGGAGGTGGTACTCGGTAAGATAATGGGACTAAAGGCGGATAAATCCCCTGGACCTGATGGCTTACATCCTAGGGTCTTGAGAGAAGTCGCGGTAGGGATTGCGGATGCATTAGTGGTAATTTTCCAAAGCTCCCTGGATTCAGGAAAGGTCCCAGCAGATTGGAAAACTGCTAATGTAACACCCTTATTTAAAAAGGGAAGTAGACAAAAGGCTGGAAACTAAAGACCAGTTAGCCTAACATCTGTGGTTGGTAAAATGTTGGAGTCCATTATTAAGAAAGCAGTAACAGGACATTTGGATAAGCATAATTTAATCGTACAGAATCAGCATGGTTTTATGAAAGGGAAGTCATGTTTGACAAATTTGCTCGAATTCTTTGAGGACGTAACAAACAGGGTGGATAAAGGGGAACCAGTGGATGTGGTGTATTTGGACTTCCAAAAGGCATTTGACAAGGTGCTGCACAAAAGATTACTGCACAAGGTAAAAAATCACAGGATTGGGGGTAATATACTGGCATGGGTGGAAGATTGGCTATCTAACAGAAAACAGAGAGTTGGGATAAATGGTTCATTCTCAGACCGGCAATCAGTAGCTGGTGGTGTTCTGCAGGGGTCAGTGCTGGGTCCCCAACTCTTTACAATCTATATTAACGATTTGGAGGAGGGGACCGAGTGTAACATATCAAAGTTTGCAGATGATACAAAGATGGGAAGGAAAGTAGTGAGTGAGGAGGACATAAAAAACCTGCAAAGGGACATAGACAGGCTAAGTAAGTGGGCAGAGATTTGGCAGATGGAATACAATACTGGAAAGTGTGAGGTTATGCACTTTGGCAGGAAAAATCATAGAGCAAGTTATTATCTTAATGGCAAGAAACTGGAAAGTACTGTAGTACAAAGGGATCTGGGGGTCCTGGTGCACGAAACTCAAAACATTAGTATGCAGGTGCAGCAAGTGATCAAGAAGGCCAATGGAATGTTGGCTTTTATTGCTAGGGGGATAGAATATAAAAACAGTGAGGTATTGTTGCAGTTGTACAAGGTATTGGTGAGACCGCACCTGGAATACTGCATATAGTTTTCGTGTCCATACTTAAGAAAAGACATACTTGCTCTCGAGTCAGTGCAAAGAAGGTTCACTCGGTTAATCCCGGGGATGAGGGGGTGGACATATGAGGAGAGGTTGAGTAGACTGGGACTCTACTCATTGGAGTTCAGAAGAATGAGAGGCGATCTTATTGAAACATATAAGATTGTGAAGGGGTTTGATCGGGTGGATGCGGTGAGGATGTTCCCGATGATGGGTGAAACTAGAACTAGGGGGCATAGTCTTAGAATAAGGGGCTGCTCTTTCAAAACTGAGATGAGGAGAAACTTCTTCACTCAGAGGATGGTAGGTTTGTGGAATTTGCTGCCCCAGAAAGCTGTGGAAGCTACATCATTAAATAAATTTAAAACAGAAATAGACAGTTTCTTAGAAGTAAAGGGAATTAGGGGTTACGGGGAGCGGGCAGGAAATTGGACATGAGTCTAGGTTCGGAACAGTCATGGCCCTGTGGGTAGCGGAGTGGGCCCAGGGGCCGTGTAGCCTGGTTGTGCTCCTACTTCTTGTGTTCTAATTCTATGTTAGATTTCAGGAGATGGTTCTATTCCTGTTCCTGGCTGGGGTGGAGATCACCTTTTACAGAAGGTAAGTACTGTAGAAAATATAGGGACAGTGATCTCCTGAACGAGTTTCGATTGCCTAGATGGGTCGGAGATGAAATTCCCAGATTTTTTCCCCCAAATTGGCCATTGGGTTTTTTATCTGGTTTTTCACCTCTCCCAGGCGATCACATGGGTTCAGGTGGGATGTAGAGTGATAGTAGATTTGAGGTTAGGATCAGATCAGCCATGATCTTATTGAATGGTGGAGCAGGCTCGAGGGGCCGATTGGCCTACTCCTGCTCCTATTTCTTATGTTCTTATGTTCTTGTGTCTCTCTAACAGCCCCTTCCCTTTCCCCGGTGATCATAAACAGCATCTCTCAGGATCCCTTCAAACATCTTCCCTGTGATCGAGGTCACACTGATGGGCCTGTAGTTCCCTGGCTCTGATTTGTCCTCGATTTGGAAAATGGGAGCGAGGTGAGCTACCTTCCAATCTCAGGGAACAATCCCTGACTCTATGGAACTGTTGATGATACAGGCAAGGGGCTCACAGAGCACCGTCCCATCTCTTTAAACACCCTTCAGAAGGGTCAGTGGTGGAGTTCCGAAGTTGGAGTGATCCCAGAGTAACTGTCGGGATCGCACCCCCATGGATGTTCCGGGTCTTGTATTTTTATTTATCCTGGTGTCTAACACACACACATCAATAAAACCGGGAATTCCTGGAAACACACTGCAGGTTTATCTGGAGATCAAATGCCTGTTGTATGATTGTACCAGCAGTTAACAGGCTCCTGTGAACTCCTCCGTCTGCTATTTTAATACAGACTTTAACCAACTTACTTTAATCGAGTTGATGCCTGCCTTAAAATGGTAGAATCAGAACTGTCAGATAAACACTTTAAACCTTCACAGAATAATTCCATATTTAGACTGGAAACTTAAACCTGCTGTTTGTCTTTCAGTCAGGAACAGATCGCAGTTTTACACCAATCTCTGATTTGACAGCATGTTCCCAGCATTCACCGTTGTTCTTCCTGACTCTAAACACAGTTGTAAAGGAGCCTTCAGTTCCGTGCCTAGGAGCTCTGAACCATGGAAGAGAGCGGCTGGGACACATTTCTTACACGCCTCAAGATTAACCCACACGGAGACTTTGCTGTCAGTGAAGAGAGACGAGAAAGACCAAAGTGCCGTTTGCCCCTCTCAGTGTGGCCCTGAAGGACTGTGTCCAGTGTTTGGTTCACTGTCACTTCTCTTCCAGGAATGCCCACCTTGAAGAAGTTCTGCTCTTCTCTTTGACGGGATTTCCGTTTGTCTCTTCAACCTTGTTCATCGTCATTGCTTTCAGTTTCCCTTCTCGTGTTTGATCAGGTATCTGCCAAGACTCAGTTTCACAGCCACATCTCTTTCCTCAGCAACTGTCTCCGGTTCCGACTTATTCCACGTGGATTCCAACTAAACTTCCACCCTTTGTGTTTCAGATCCACCCAGGATTACAAATATCTGCAAGATATTCATCGTTCCTCGAACTACTGCTCTCGCTGCATCGAGATCCACCCTCAATGCCATGCGGCGCCACATGAACACTCTCGACCTCTCTGTTCAGCAGCACCCACACACACTATCTCAAAGCTATCTGGGTCCACAGTTCCATTTCATCCGACACTTCAACAAAAACTTTTTTTCTTCCTTTCTGATGTCAAGGATCGCAAGCTTCATCAACTCTTGGACACCAATGCCCCTCCGGAACCTTCTTCTCCTTCACGTTCCTCTGACCCCCCCTTCTCCCAATCTCACCCCCTGCCGTGTTTTCACTATCCCCTCTGATCTTTCCCTCTCTGACCCCGAACGATCAGTCCTCAGCAAAGGCCTGAGCTACATCCCCTTACGCCCCCACCTCAATGAATTTCGAGCTCGGCATGATGCTGAACTCTTTTTCCGCTGCCTTCGCCTCCGTGCCCACTTCTCTGGCCAGGAGTCTTCCCCCCGCATGGCTGACCCTTTCTCCCACTTTCAGAATTCTCGTTCTACCTGGACCCCTCCCCCTGGCCTCTTACCCTCTCTAGATCTTTTCATCGCTAACTGCCACCGCGACATCGGCCATCTCCATTTCTCTGCCCCCCTCACTCACTCCAACCCACCTCCCTCTGAACTTGCAGCATTCCATTCTCTCAGATCCAACCCGACATTGTCATTAAACCTGCTGACAAGGGTGGTGCTGTTGTTGTTTGGCGAACCGACCTCTACCTAGCGGAAGTTGAACGCCAACTCTCCGACACCTCCTCCTACCTTCACCTGGACTATGACCCCACTACCGAACATCAAGCCACAGTTTCCAAGACTGTCACTGACCTCATCTCCTCTGGAGATCTTCCCCCCCACGGCCGCCAACCTCATAGTTACCCAACCCCGCACAGCCCGCTTCTACCTCCTTCCCAAGGTCCACAAACAGGACTGCCCTGGCAGACCCATCGTTTCAGCCTGTTCTTGCCCCACGGAACTTATCTCTTCCCATCTCGACTCTATCTTTTCTCCCCTTGTCCAGTCTCTTCCCACCTACATCCGCGACTCTTCAGACGCCCTCCGCCACTTTGCTTCCAGTTTCCTGGCCCCAAACGCCTCCTTTTCACCATGGACATACAATCCCTCTACACCTCCATCCCCCACCAGGATGGCCTGAGGGCGCTCCGCTTCTTCCTTGAACAGAGGCCCGACCAGTCCCCATCCACCACCACCCTCCTCCGCTGGCTGAACTTGTTCTCACATTGAACAACTTCTCCTTTGACTCCACTTATTTCCTCCAAATCAAAGGTGTTGCTATGGGTACTCGCATGGGTCATAGCTATGCCTGCCTTTTCGTGGGATATGTGGAACACTCTTTGTTCCAGTCCTACTCGGGTCCCCTCCCTCACCTCTTTTTATGGTACATTGATGACTGTATCGGTGCCGGTTCCTGCTCTCACCCTGAACTAGACAATTTCATTCAATTTGCCTCCAATTTCCACCCTTCCCTCACCTTCACATGATCCATCTCTGAATCTTCCCTTCCCTTCCTCGACTTCTCTGTCTCCATCTCTGGGAATAGGTTATTGACTACACATTCACTACAAGCCCACTGACTCCCACAGCTACCTGGAGGACTACACTTCCTCCCACCCCGCCTCCTGTAAGTACTCTATTCCATTCTCCCAGTTTCTCCATCTCCGCCGCATCTGCTCCGATGATGCCACCTTCCACACCAGTGCTTCCGACATGTCTTCCTTTTTCCTCAACCAAGGATTTCCCTCTACCATGGTTGACATGGCCCTCGACCGGGTCCGTTCTATCTCCCGCACTTCTGCCCTCACCCCTGCCCCTCCCTCCCGGAACCACAATAGGGTTCCCCTTGTCCTCACCTTTCACCCCACCAGACTCCACATTCAACGGATCATCCTCCACCATTTCCGCCACCTCCAAAGTGATCCCACCACCAAATGCATCTTCCCCTCCCCTCCCCTTTCAGCATTCCGTAGGGACTGCTCCCTCCGAGACACCCTAGTCCACTCCTCTATCACCCCCAGCACCCCTTCCCCTTCGCCTGGCACCTTCCCGTGCAAGCGCAGGAGATGCAACACCTGCCCTTATACTTCCCCCCTTCCCACTGTCCAGGGCCCCAAACACCCCTTCCAGGTGAAACAGTGATTTACTTGTACTTCTCGCAATCTAGTATACTGTATTCGCTGCACATGATATGGTCTCTTCTACATTGGGGAGACCAAACGCAGATTGTGTGACCGCTTTGCGGAACACCTCCATTCAGTCCGTAAGGGTGACCCCGAGCTTCCGGTCGCCTGTCACTTTAATTCACCGCCCCATTCCCCCTCAGACCTCACCGCACTCGGGCTCTTGCATTGTTCCATGGAAACCCAGCGTAAACTCGAGGAACAGCACCTCATCTTCCGATTAGGCACTTTACAGCCTTCCGGATTAATATCGAGTTCAACAATTTCAGATCATAACCTCGGCCCCTATTACATTTTTATATATATTTTTTATCCACACCTCTGTTTTGTGCTCTTCCGCCTTTTTTCTGTCTCCCACATGGCAGCTGTCTCCCATTCTGCCAGAACATCTCACACCTAATCTAGAGCCGTCTTTTGTCTCCACTAGTCCGATCACCATCTCGTCTGGTTTTGAATACCTCTTAATGTCTCTTCACTTCTCTTTTGTTCTTTCATCCCCATTTCCCAGCCCCCAAACTGGCCTTTTAATCGGTTTCATTTCCTGTGTTTTTTCAGTCCTGACGAAGGGTTTCGACCTGAAATGTTGACTCTATTTCTCTCTCTCCACGGATGTTGCCTGGCCTGCTGTGTTTTTCCAGCATTTTCTGTTGTTTCTCCAGTCCCTTGTTCAGGGCCCGGGGCCAGGGGAGGTTGTGGGCCTTTGTTCCCCTTATTGGACACAAGGCTCTTTGTCTCACAACACACTGGCTCAGATTTTACTATAGGCTTTTAAAATTCATGAATAAAAGCAGATAAACCTGGATGCTTCTGTAGAACAAACTTTTTAATATTTGGGAGTAAAAGTACAAGTTTCTTTCCCTCTGGGGAATTTATTATTAGATTCAGGAAACAACAACAACCACTTGTATTTATAAAGCACCTTTAATGTAGTAAAACATCCCAAGGCTCTTCACAGGATCATTATAAAACAAAATTTGACACCGAGCCATATAAGGAGATATTCAGGTAGATGACCAAAAGCTTGGTCAAAGAAGTAGGTTTTAAGGAGCATCTTAAAGAAGGAGAGAGAGGTAGAGAGATGGAGAGGTTTATGGAAGGAATTCCAGAGTTTAGGGCCCAGGCAACTGAAGGCACGGCCACCAATGGTGGAGCGATTAAAATCGGGGATGCTCAAGAGGCCGGAATTAGAGGAGCACAAATATCTTGGGGGGGTTGTGGGGCTGGAAGAGATTACAGAGATAGGGAGGGGCGAGGCCACGGAGGGATTTGAAAACAAGGATGAGAATTTTAAGGATGAGACACTTGGGGAAAAGCAGGGAGTGGGGAAGGGTCAAGCCCTTATGGGACAGGGTCGTTAATTCTGTTCTGCGACAGTTACTGGGACAGACCGTATCTCCCCCTCTCCTCCACACTGGGATTTGTGGTAGTTAAAGGGACAGTGATTTTCCTTGTTCTGTGAGATTGTAATTAAAGGGTCACTACTCTGAGATGGCTGCGAACTTTTAGTGTCGCCACCCTTTCTAAAACATCTTCATTTTTTTGAAGATCTGTGTGAACTCGCTGGTGACTCAGCAGGTTGGATGAACTCTGAAACCTCTTTGCACAGTCAGAACATTTAAAGGGTCTCTCATTGGTTCTGGGACAGGAGGGATCTGGTTAACAGTGGTCGCAATATCATTAGGTTTAAAGTAGTTATGGAAAGGGACAAAGAAAAATCAACGGTGAAAATACCCAGCTGGAAGAGAGCCAATTTCAGTGATTTGAGAAGGGATCGAGCTCAGGTGGACTGGAAACAAAGATTGTCCAGGAAAACAGTGACTGACCAATGGCAGGCCTTCAAGGCTGAGATATTTCGGGTGCAAACCAAGCATATTCCCATAAGGAGGAAAGATGGGGCATCCAAAGCTAGAGCTCCCTGGATGAGAAAGGATAGAGAGGTTAAAATAAAACAGGAAAAGGAGGTTTACAACAAATGTCAGGTATAGAATACAGTCAAAAACCAGGCAGAATAAAGAGAGTGCGGGGGGGAAACGTAACAGAATATAAGAAGGGCAGAGAGACAATATGAGAAAAGATTAGCGGGTAACATAAAAGAGAACCTAAAAATCTTCTATAAACATATGAAAAGTAAAACGATAGTTAAAGGAATGGTGGGGCCGATTAGGGACCAAATAGGAGCTCATCATACCGAGGCAGAGGGCGTGGCTGAGGTACTGAATGAGTACTTAGCATCTGTCTTCACAAAAGAAGAGGATGAAGTTAATGTCGCAGTAGAGGAGGGGAGAGTAGAGAAATTGGATAAAAATAGATAGAAAGGAGGTGCTCAATAGGTTGTCATCACTCAAAGTTAACAAGTCACCCGGTCCCAATGGGATGCATCCTAGATTGCTGAGGGAAGCTAGGGTGGAGATAGCAGAGGCTCCGACCACAATCTTTCTATCTCCCTCAGATATATGGGAGTGGTGCCAGAGGACTGGAGGATTGCAAATGTTACACCCCTGTTCAAAAAAGGGGAGAGGGATAAACCTGGTAACTACAGGCCAATCAGTCTAATGTCAGTGATGGGTGAATGACTAGAGACCATTGTCAAGGACAAAATTAATTCTCACTTGGAGAAGCATGGGTTAATAAGGGGCAGCCAGTATGGATTTGTTAAAGGTAAATCGTGTCTGACTAACCTGATTGAGTTCTTTGATGAAGTAACAGAGGGTTGATGAAGGTAGTGCAGCAGATGTATATATGGACTTTTAAAAGGCATTTGATAAAGTACCACACAAGAGACTTACTCGGAAATTAGAAGCACAGGGAATTAAAGGGCTGATGGTAATTTGGGTATATAATTGGCTAAGGGAGAGGAGACAGTGAGCAGTGCTGAGGGATATTTTTCTGACTGGAGGGAAGTATGCAGTGGGTTCCCACAGGGGTCGTCATTAGGACCACTGCTTTTCTTGTTATATATAACTGACCTGGACTTGGGTATAGGTGTACAATTTCAAAGCTTACGGATGATACAAAACTTGGCAACGTAGTAAATAGTGAGCATAGTAGTAGCAGACCTCAGGAGGACAGAGACAGACTGTGAAATGAGCAGGCACAAGGCAGATGAAATTAAATGAGGATAAGTGTGAATTGATGCACTTTGGGAGAAACAACAGGGAGAGGACGTATAATCTAAATAGGACTATTTTGAGGGGGTGCAAGAGCAGAGGGACCTGGGGGTGCATATTCACAAATCTTTGAAAGTGCCACGGCAAGTTGGTGAGGCGGTTCAGAAAGCGTATGGGATACTTGGCTTTGTAAATATGGCCATTGAATACAAAAACAAGGAAGTTACACTAAACCTTTACAAATCACGAGTTAGGAACATAGGACAGGAGGAGGCCATTCAGCCCCTCGAGCCTGTTCCGCCATTCAATGAGATTATGGCTGATCTGTGACCTAACTCCATACACCTGCCTTTGGCCCATATCCCTTAATACCTTTGGTTAACAAAAACCTATCAATCTCAGATTTAAAATTAACAATTGATCTCGCATCAATGACCGTTTGTGGAAGAGAGTTCCAAACTTCTACCACCCTTTGTGTGTAGAAGTGTTTCCTAATTTCACTCCTGAAAGGTCTGGCTCTAATTTTTAGACTATGCCCCCAGTCCTAGAATCCCGAACCAGCGGAAATAGTTTCTCTCTATCTACCCTATCTGTTCCCCTTAATATCCTGAAAACTTCGATCAGTTCACACCTTAACCTTCTAAATTCTAGGTAATAAAACCCTAATTTATGTAATCTCTCCCCGTAACTTAACCCTTGAAGTCCGGGTATCATTCTGGTAAACCTACGCTGCACTCCCTCCAAGGCCAATATATCCTTCCTAAGGTTTGGTGCCCAGAACTGCTCACAGTACTCCAGGTGTGGTCTAACCAGGGTTTTATATAGCTGCAGGTTTTTGGCCTCAGCTGGAGTCTTGTTTACAGTTCTGGGCACCACACTTTAGGAAGGATGTCAAGGCCTTGGAGAGGGTGCAGAGGAGGATTGACCAGGATGGTACCAGGGATGAGGGACTTCAGTTATGTGGAGAAATTGGAGAAGCTGGGATTGTTCCGCTTGGAGCAGAAAAGGTTAAGAGGAGACCTAATAGAGGTGTTCAAAATGATGAGGGTGAAGTGGATTTTTAGTGAAGGGTAACACAGGTGCCCTTCAGGACTTAAGGGGTTAACAGTGCAGCTGGCACGCAGGATGACAGCGGAGACAGAAGCACCAGCCACGAATTAGGGAAGTAAAAGCACGTGGGGAGCAACAGAGAAGATCGTAAAGATTATGTGACAAATCAGCAATTGTGCATGCGGGCTTCAAGCCAATTAAAACAATGTAATGAATTGTGCATGTGGACTTTAAGCCAATTAGAACAATGTCATGAGCTGTGTACGAGGTAACCACGGCTTTTGTACACTTAAATAATAGGAATTGAAGTCAATCGAGGAGACAGCCAGGAATGAGCTAAAGGAGCTCTAGCTGTACTCCCTGATCAGCCTTTAGTTACCTCCACGGACTGTTTGTATTGTACTGTTGAATAGTTTTGTACTTTAAATAAACTGCTTGGCTCTTTACCATTTACAGACTAGTGTGCGGACTTAATGATTTAATTTTGCCACAACATTTGGCGTCGTCGGCAGGATACGTCGGAACGTGGACGAACAATGGCCAAGAGGACACAAGGGGGTGAGTAGATTTGGGACACCACCCAGGAAAAGTTACATGATCCAGGCGGTCACCCGTCTGTCTGCGGAACGAGTATCCGAATCGTGACGAATCTGTAAAGCGGTAAAAGGACAGACGCGTTTGGACGTGTAGTGAGTATAATCTTGATATATTACGTGTAAACATTAGACAAAGTATTGGAAGGGACATTGTCATTGTGATAAAAGCCGGTCAGACTGAAAGATAAATGCACGAGTGTTGACATCAAGTCTTTTACTATGTATATTATTGTGTAAATACATTTTGGGATAGGATTTAAGTCGCATGGAGAGGCTGAACGGACATAAACTCAAGTAGAAGTTGTATGTAAAGCCGGGGAAGGTCAGACCACAAAATGGCGTCGGGGAAAGAATTAGACTGGGGTGAAGAAGGAACCCTTACTAGATTCTATTCAGACGACCGGAAGGGCTTAATCGACAAAATGTTAAGAGACGGATGGGATCCAAGTCAGGACCCCGTCATTCTAAAGACTTGGTGGCAAAAAGAGAAAACTAAACGTACCCAAAAGGCCGGTGTAATAATAGTACGACAGCTTTCACAGTGTAACCTTAAACTGAAACCAAAAATAGAGGAATTAAAAGCAGCCAGAGCAGAAATAAAAAAAACTGAGAGAAATTCAGGAGAGTCAGAGTGAAAGGGGACTCTTTGGCCCCCGATCATGTACACCTACCGCTCCACCACCTCCTCCGTATAATAAAACAGAGGAAGGAGAAGATGATGATGATAGTGAGGAGGGAGAAGGCCTCGCCGTTGCACCTTTGATGGTGACACAAGGAGCACAGGCAGCAAATAAATGGACAGTTTTGATCACCAGGGTTGGGGGATCTGCCACAAGAACGCATTTAAGTGAAGTAATATTATTGGAGGTGGCAGGGATTCTAACCCCTGCACAATTTTATGTTTGTCCCAATAAGGAGGGTACAATATTAGGAATCGACATTCTCGAACAATTGGGAGCGTTAATCGATCCACAGGGCTTGGTGGAGGGGACAAACCAAAGATAAAGAGGGAAAAGGGGGAATGGTAATCTTAGCTTGTTACCAGAAACAATGTAAGGAATTGAAACAGAAGGGAGAGATAAAGAAGGAAAAAGATCTAATTTGCAGGCTAACCAATTTGAAAACTCAGCAAAGGAGGGGGAAAAAAAGGGATTTGGAAAGCCAGGAAAAGCTGCTGAGTCACCGATTTAAAAAGAAAAAAAGATAAACTTAAAGCTTTACCAACATGGAAGTTATTATCATCTGTGCCGAGACAAATAAAACACAAGATTTGCTGAGTGAAAGGAACCGTAAAAATATGCTGGAATTTGAGTTTGTATGAGAATGTGTGTTAAAGTGTGAAACTTTTCCTGACTATGAATGTTTAAGAAGTTACAGTATTACTTTTGTCTGAAAGTCTGTCTTTAAAAGAAAGATTCTGTCATGTTTGTTTTAGCTCCACTCGCTTCTCTGTGTTAAAAAAGCATTTAACCCTTTTGTCTTGTCTTGGATTTTGGAAGTTTTAAGAATTTGCGAATAAGATTGTGCCCCCAGAATTGAAAAAAAATCTTTGAACTAATTTAAGTTAAGCTGGTGTGTAAAAACTGAGAAGAGCAACAGAAAGTTTGTTTAACAAAGGATTAAGTTTCAGTCTAAGATTTAACCTTGGAGTCACAGTTGCTATGGTGAAATCTTCCAAAGCAGTTTGATTTGATTTGTTTAAATGTGAAAAACTAATTTTTCTCCAGTTATATTCAATGTTTTTACAGTAGTTTGGAAAGATATCTGAAGAAAGGACAATAAGAAATATGACGTAATTTACTGTTTTCTGCAAGAATGTGCTATTTTGTTTTGTTTTATCTGTTCACTGTTTCACAAAAGATAAGCTTCAGCCTTGAAGTTACAGTTGCCGGTGTGCCTGGAAGAAAATTGTTTTTTTGTTAATGTGGCTTCTTGCTTTGTTTTCCAAGTTAGTTTAAAAGAAATTGATCTGGATTAAATTGGAGCTATGAGGTTAATTAACCTACTAAAACCAGACTTTCACTGTGGCCACGGTGGACAGCTTTAAGTTCCTCGGAGTCCACATCACGGAAGACCTCTCCTGGTCCCTCAATACCTCCTCTCTAGTGAAGAAGGCCCAGCAGCGCCTATATTTCCTAAGGAGGCTGAAGGGATGTAACCTGTCACCCCTGATCCTCTCTAACTTTTACCGCTGCACAATAGAGAGCATCCTGACAAACTGTATCACAGTATGGTATG
This sequence comes from Somniosus microcephalus, assembly GCF_052327205.1. Classification (NCBI taxonomy): domain Eukaryota; kingdom Metazoa; phylum Chordata; class Chondrichthyes; order Squaliformes; family Somniosidae; genus Somniosus; species Somniosus microcephalus. The sequence goes on along the minus strand of NC_140990.1, from coordinate 39,159,539 downwards.
GCAGCTGTAGCTACTATGACCGGAAAGCCCTGCAGCAGGTAGTCAAAACTGCCCAACGCATTACCGGCACCCGGCTACCGACCATAGAGCACATATACCAGAAACGCTGTTTACGGAGGTCACGGTCCATCATCAAAGACCCTACCACCCCAGCCACAGTCTGTTCACCCTCCTGCCATCTGGGAGACGCTACAGATGCATTCGCACCCGTACGACCAGATTTAGGAACAGCTTCTTTCCCAGGGCTGTCATCCTACTGAACTCCACAAATAAACTCTAAAGCCTGCACATCGGCCAATGCACTTTATTATGGTTATGTTTATGCTAATGTATTACAAGCCAAATGTATGTTGAATGTTTAAATGTCTTAATCTAAATGTACACTCTCGGGAGCCGCAAGTCTACATTTCGTTGTACTGCACTTGTGCACTAACAATGACAATAAAAGTTGATTTGATTTGATTTGATTAGATTTGATTTTGATTTGAAATGAATCTAACACACCCCATTCGGGGGCCTATATTGAATTAACAGAATGAAGGAACTATGCGGAAGACTTGTGATCCTAATACTTTGCGGAGCAACCCCCATGAAAAGAAAACCAGAAGCGACGCATCTCAACAGGGGGCGAGTAAAGTTCAAACCCAGCATGTCCGTGGAAGGACACTACCGAGTCCAAACATCTGAATATACTGGGATGACATCCTCTCCCCGATACATGGCCAACGGGGTCAGGAGGAGAAGACAGACGTGGGGAAATGGATAATCTGTACGGGCGGACATTCTTAGAGACACAGTCAGAAAGCTGCTGCAGGGGCAGGCAGACGCAGTCAAAGGAGCTGTGCGGGAAGGTGATGGGGCAGCAGAGAGCTTAGCCAAAGGGATTATAGTCCTGGAGGGCCATGCTGTCACCATTAATCGCCTAATCAATCAAGAATTTGATTCTGAAAGAACGGAGGTCCAAAGGGATCTCTGCCATGCTTACGGGGGATGGATGGTTGGACAGGTCATAGAGAACCTCGACCAAATACACCGAGGCGAAGTCCCAGATTGGATAAACGGTACCCACCTGTTCCGCCTAGCACAACACCCAGGGTCGCTAGACGCGTGCACCTTGAAGGGAATGACTCGGGTCTTTCACGTGACTGGTGCGTGCACAGACTCACATTCAGCCCTGGTGAGAATGGCCCTAATGATTCCAGTGATGGCAAGGGGAGAATCGGGACCATATCCCCAGGTTGAGGCAGAGAACTTGGGACTCATCCCGGGTGAGGACTACATGTGGTACTACCCTATGGATCAGTATGGGATCAAACGGAATGGAAGCATGAGAGGGGTCTCATAAACAGGGTGCTGCAGGGTAGGAAGCCTAACTATATGTCCACAGCCAGTAGGCTGGGGAAGTGAGGATGGGTGCGGATTCAACCAAACAATCGGTTGTGCCCTTGAAATAAGCCCATCAGAGTGCGAACGCACACACTCAGCCTACCGCGGAAAGGGGGAATACTGCGTAGTCACAAATCAGTGAAGATATGGCTATGATGGTCTGGAATGTAACATTACTAATCCTAATTTCTGTTTTACCCTGAGGCTACCGGTCACGATCGGACAAGCGCGAATGACATACATATATGTGCGGCAAACCACTATCCTGAATGTAACAGATGATTTGAAATAGGATTTGTACCAGTATGAGAGTGAATTGGCTGCACCAATACCCCACCTGCCTAAGAATAAGAGATACCACGTTCTCAAGAAGGAGCTGCGCCAGCTGGGCAAGGACATTGAGACAGACCTTCGCTACATTCCGTGGTATATGAAGGCCTGGAATTGGGGACTAAATGTTAATATCCACCTGTGGATACGTATCATATCACACATATTGGTGGCAGCACAATTAGTCTTAGTTCTTGGTTATGCTTTCATTTTTTGCTCATCCTGCAGAAGACGCCGCGCCCAGCAGATAGTAAAGGTACTTGAGGAAAGGAAGAATCTGATGAGTAGTGGAATTTAACCACTGACATCACGCACCTATTCCTCCCTAACCCATCGGCTGATCACCGAACAGGGGGCGGGACGAATTGGCATAACTTAGTTTAGTGTGGTCTCATGAGCTGGGGTAGCCAAGGACCAAAGGAGGGTTTGAAGTGGATTTTTAGTGAAGGGTAACATAGGTGCCATTCAGGACTTAAGGGGTTAACGGTGCAGCTTGCACACAGGATGACAGCGGAGACAGAAGCACCAGCCATGAACTAGGGAAGTAAAACCACGTGGGGAACAACTGATGAGATCATAAAGATCATGTGACAGTCAGCAATTGTGCATGCGGGCTTCAAGCCAATTAGAGCAATGTAACGAATTGTGCATGTGGGCTTTAAGCCAATTAAAACAATGTAACAAATTGTGCATGTGGGCTTCAAGCCAATCAGAACAATGTAACGAATTGTGCATGTGGGCATTAAGCCAATCAGAACAATGTAACGAATTGTGCATGCGGACTTTAAGCCAATTAGAACAATGTAACGAATTGTGCATGCGGGCTTTAAGCCAATTAGAACAATGTCATGAGCTGTGCACGAGGTATCCATGGCTTTTGTACACTTAAATAATAGAAATTGAAGTCAATCGAGGAGACAGCCAGGAACGAGCTAAAGGAGCTCTAGCTGTACTCCCTGATCAGCCTTTAGTTACCTCCGCGGACTGTTTGTATTGTACTGTTGAATAGTTTTGTCTTTTAAATAAACTGCTTGGCTCTTTACCATTTACAGACTAGTGTGCGGACTTAATTATTTAATTTCGCAACAGAGGGGTTTTGATCGAGCAAGTAGGGAGAAACTGTTCACTCTGGCAAGTGGGTCGGTAACCAAAGGTCACAGATTTAAAATAGTTGCTAAAAGAACTAGAGGGAAATGAGGAGAATTGTTTTCACACAGAGGGTTAAGATCTGGAACGCACCATCTGAAAGGATGCTGGAATCAGGTTCCACAGGGACTTTCAAACAGTAATTGGACATGTCCTTGAAGAGGACTAGTTTGCAGAGTTCTGGTGATAAAGCTGGGGTTTGGGACTAAATTGGACAGCTCTTTCAAAGAGCTGGCACAGACACGATGGGCCGAATCACCTCCTTCTGTGCTGTTAGATTCTATGATCAGTGTGAAGACGCTGGGGCCTCTTAAGGTTCTTCAAGCTTTTAAAGCTCTTCCGACAGTCAGAATATTTAAAGGGTCTCTCGTCAGTGTGAACAAGCTGGTGTGACAGCAGGTGGGATGACTGAGTGAATCCCTTCCCACACGGGGCAGGTGAACGACCTCTCCCCAGTGTGAACTCGCTAGTGTCTCTTCAGCTCCCCGGAGCTTTTAAATCTCTTCCCACAGTCAGAACATTTAAAGGGTCTCTCATCAGTGTGAGCTCGCTGGTGTCCCTTCAGTTCCCCAGGGGGTTTTAAAGCTCTTCCCACAGTCAGAACATTGAAATGGTCTCTCATTAGCGTGAACAAGCTGGTGTCCCTTCAGATCCCTGGCGCTTTTAAAGCTCTTCCCACAGTTAGGACACTGAAATGGTCTCTCATCAGTGTGAACAAGCTGGTGTCCCTTCAGTTCCCTGGCACTTTTAAAGCTCTTCCCACAGTCAGAACACTGAAATGGTCTCTCATCAGTGTGAACAAGCTGGTGTCCCTTCAGCTCCCTGGGGCTTTTAAAGCTCTTCCCACAGTCAGAACACTGAAATGGTCTCTCGTCAGTGTGAACTTGCTGATGTGCAAGCAGGTTAGAGAGCTGAGCGAATCCCTTCCCACACACGCAGCAGGTGAACGGCCTCTCCCCAGTGTGTAGGTTTTGGTGTATCTTCAGCTCCCCGGAGCTTTTAAAGCTCTTCCCACAGTCAGAACCTTAAACTGGTCTCTCCCCAGTGTGAACTCGCTGGTGTCCCTTCAGATGCCTGGGGCTTTTAAAGCTCTTCCCACAGTCAGAACATTTAAAGGGTCTCTCCCCAGAGTGAACTCGCTGGTTTCCCTTCAGATCCTGGGGGCTTTTAAAGCTCTTCCCACAGTCAGGACACTGAAATGGTCTCTCATCAGTGTGAACTCGCTGGTGTCCCTTCAGTTCCCCGGGGCTTTTAAAGCTCTTCCCACAGTCAGAACATTGAAATGGTCCCTCATCAGTGTGAGCTCGCTGGTGTTGCTTCAGTTTCCCGGGGCTTTTAAAGATCTTCCCACACTCAGAACATTGAAATGGTCTCTCATCAGTGTGAACTCACTGATGTGCCAGCAGGTTAGAGGGCTGAGCAAATCCCTTCCCACACACGGAGCAGGTGAACGGTCTCTCCCCAGTGTGTAGGTTTTGGTGTCTCTTCAGCTCCCCGGAGCTTTTAAAGCTCTTCCCACAGTCAGAACATTGAAATGGTCTCTCATCAGATGAACTCGCTGGTGTTCCTTCAGCTCCCCGGGGCTTTTAAAGCTCTTCCCACAGTCAGAACACTGAAATGGCCTCTCCCCAGTGTGAACTCGCTGGTGTGTTTGCAGGTGGGATGAACAAACAAATCCCTTTCCACACACGGAGCAGGTGAACGGACTGTCACTGGTGTGACTGCGCCGTTGAACTTCCAATGCAGACAGGGAACTGAATCCCTTCCCGCCATCCCCACCTTTACCCGGTTTCTCCCCGGTGTGACGGTGCACGTGTCTCAGCAGGTCAGGCGATCGGCTGAATCCGCGTCGACACACTGAACACGTGTGCGGTTTGTCATCGCTGTTTTCTCCTTCCATGTGCAAAGGCCGATGATATTCAGGTCCTGATGAATCGAGCGACTCTGGCAGATCTTGACGTGACGTTTGGTCTGAGCTTCCCGCCTGTACCTGTTCAGTTCTATAACCCTGTAAATTGAGTTCAGAAAAGGATCAGAGGCAAACATTTGTTTAATTTTCTCCTTTCCGACCCCAGGGGCAGTGAAGCTGATTTACAGGTCCCAGCTGCTGCACAGGTTGGTTGAAAGGATCAGCAGTAATGGCAGCTGTAATACCCACAAGCCCCCGCGCTCCAGAAAGCGCTCTGTTGACTCTGAGTCCCACGCATGTGCTCATGGCCTCCGCGCTCTCCCTCCTGCTCCACAATCGCACGTCCCGATCGGTCCACAACGCGCATGCTCAGCGCACAAAACCCCGCGGTTGGAACATCGGTCGCGCATGCGGAGCCACAACATCTGGTACGCGTGTGCGGCTCAGGTGGGGGCGAGTCGGTGTTTCGCCTCAGTCGCAGGGAGGTGCGCATGCTCAGGACGACCCAACATTCTTCCAGTCAGCAATCACTCCCTCGTTTCTTTAATAAAAATAGAAACTGCTGGAAAAACTCAGCAGGTCAGGCAGCATCTGTGGAGAGAGAAACAGAGTTAAGGTTTCAGGTCGATGACCCTTCGTCATAAACATAGAAGATAGGAGCAGGAGTAGGCCATTCAATGTGATCATGGCTGATCAAACAAAATCAGTACCATGTCCCTGATTCCGCTCCATATCCCTTGATCCCTTTAGCCTGAAGAAATATATCTAACTCCTTCTTGAATATATTTAATGAATTGGCCTCTACTGCCTTCTGTGGTAGAGAATTCCACAGGTTCACCACTCTTTGGGTGAAGAAATTGCTCCTCATCTCTGTCCTAAATGGCTTACCCCTTATCCTTCAACTGTGACCCCTGGTTCTGCACTCCCCGGCCATTGGGAACATCCTTCCTGCATCTAGTCTGTCTAGTCCTGTCAGAATTTTATAAGTTTCAATGAGATCCCCTCTCATTCTTCTAAACTCCAGCGAGTATAAGCCCAATCGACCCAATCTCTCCTTATACGTCATTCCTGCCATCCCAGGTATCAGGCTGGTGAATCTTCGCTGCACTCTCTCCATGGCAAGAACATCCTTCCTCAGATAAGGCGACCAAAACTGCACACAATACTCAAGGGGCTAGATTTTCAGTATAGACAGTTTTGGGGCGCTAACCTTAGCGCCCGCCCGAAGTTAGCGCCCGCCCCAAAGTAGCGCCCCGTTGCCAAAAATTCAGTGGCTTCGCCCGAAGAGGTTGGTGGAGCGCTAAAAGAGGCGTTCCACGACTATCTTTAGGCGCTAAGCCGGCGGTGCAGAGCGCAACGCCCGAGCTCGGGCGCAGCGCACGGCAGACACTCTGGTGCCAGTGAGCTCTTAAAGGGGAAGGGTGTATGTCTTCTTTTCAAAAGCAGAGTCTGGGGGGGAAACGAGGAGGAGGAGGAGGAGGAGGTGGTGGTGGTGCCCGGAAACATAAATACACCGTTCACAACAACACACTGGATCCTTCCACACAATACATGCAGACTGCCGTTTATAGTGCATGAGGAGTGCCCTTTAATTTGCGCTCCCCAGGGTCTGTTGCGTTCCATTTTACAAACGCTCTGGACGCCAGCCGCACAATGGGGCGGTCCGACTGAAGTTTGGATTCGGGGCGGCCAAAGGGCGTTGCACGAGGATGTGATGTCATTTTCTGCGCGCGCATCCGGGCGGCCGCTAAACTTTGCGCCGGCGCTAACGGGCAACTTAATTTGGGGCGGGGCGCAAACTGCGCTGCGCCCGGGCGCTACACGCATAGCGCCCGAAAATCACTTCTCTTAAGGCGCTAACTGCTGGCGCAAGCAACTGAAAATCTAGCCCAAGATGTTGTCTCACCAAGGCCCTGTACAACTGCAGAAAGATATCCTTGTTCCTGTACACGAACCCTCTCGCTCCGAAGGCCAACATACCATTTGCCTTCTTAACCGCCTGCTGCACCTGCATGCTTACCTTCAGCGAGTGGTGCACAAGGACACCCAGGTCTCGTTGCACTTCCCCTTCTCCCAATCTATTGCCATTCAGATAATAATCTGCCTTCCTGTTTTTGACACCAAAGTGGATAACCTCGCATTTATCCACATTATATTGCATCTGCCATGTTTCTGCCCAATCACCCAACCTGTCCAAATCATACTGGAGTTTCTCAGCATCCTCCTCACAGCACACACGCCCACCCAGCTTTGTGTCATCTACAAACCTGGAGATATTACATTTAGTTCCCTCGTCTAGATCATTAATATATATTGTGAATAGCTGGGGTCCTAGGACCGATCCCTGCGGTACCCCACTAGTCACTGCCTGCCACTCGGAAAAAGACCCGTTTATTCCAACTCTTCGCTTTCTGTCTGCCAACCAGTTCTCTATCCAAGTCAATACCTTGCCCCCAATCCCATGTGCCTTAACTTTACATGCTAATCTCTTATGCGGGACCTTATCGAAAGCCTTCTGAAAATCCAAATACACCACATCCACTGGTTCTCCCTTATCTATTTTACCAGTTACATCCTCAAAAAATTCCAGTAGATTAGTCAAGCATGATTTACCTTTTGTAAATCCATGTTGGCTTTGTCCGATCCTGTCACTGTTTTCCAAGTGCTCTGCTATTACATCTTTTATAATGGACTCTAGCATTTTCCCCACTATCGATATCAGGCTTACCAGTCTATAATTCCCCGTTTTCTCTCTACCACCTTTTTTGACTAGCGGGGTAACATTAGCTACCCTCGAATCCATGGGTACTGTTCCAGAGTCTATCGAATTTTGGAAGATGACCAGCAATGCATCTACTATTTCTAGGGCCACTTCCTTAAGTACCCTGTATGTAGATTATCAGGCCCTGGGGATTTATCGGCCTTCAATCCCATCAATTTCCCTAACACCATTTCCCTACAAATACTGATTTCATTCAGTTCCTCCCTCTCATTAGACCCTATGTTCCCCGACCTCTCTGGGAGGTTATTTGTGTCCCCCTTTGTGAAGGCAGAACCAAAGTATGTATTTAATTGGTCAGCCATTTCTTTGTTCCCCATTATAAATTCCCCTGATTCTGACTGCAAGGGACCTATGCTTGACTTCACCAATCTTTTTCTCTTCACATATCTATAAAAGCTTTTACAGTCAGTTTTTATGTTCCCTGAAAGCTTACTCTCATACTCTATTTTCCCCCTCTTAATTAATCCCTTTATTCTCCTTTGCTGAATCTTAAACTGCTCCCAATCCTCAGGTTTACTGCTTTTTCTGGCCAATTTATATGTCCTCTCCTTGGATCTTATGCTATCCCTAATTTCCCTTGTTAGCCACAGTTGAGTCACCTTCTTTGTTTTATTTTTATGCCAAACAGGGATGTACAAATTCTGTAGTTCATCCATGCGATCTTTGAATGCTTGCCATTGCCTATCCACCGTCAACGCTTTGAGTGACATTCCCCAATCAATCCTACCCAACTCGCGCCTCATACCATCGTAGTTTCATTTATTTAAATTCAGGACCCTAGTCACTGAGTCAACTACTTCATTCTCCATCTTAATGAAGAATTCTATCATATTATGATCACTCTGACTCGTCAGAACTGCTTGTTCTTTAGTGTCAGCCAGTGGCTCAGTTGGTAGCACTCTTGCCTCTGAGTCAGAAAGTTGTGGGTTCAAGTCCCACTCCAGAGACTTTGAGCACAAAAATCTAGGCTGACACTCCAGTGCAGTGCTAAGGGAGTGCTGCACTGTCGGAGGTGCCGATTTTTGGAGTAGACGTTAAACCGAGGCCCCGTCTGCTCTCTCAGGTGGACATCAAAGATCCTATGGCACTATTTCAAAGAGGAAAACCAAAGAGAGGGCATGAAAAAATATTGGCAAGGAAGACAAGTGGAGCCTATTAGGGACTATAAAGGTAACCTGTGTGTGGAAGCGGAAGACATGAATATGAAGAAGACATGAAGAAGAAAAGCAAAGAGTTGGAATAAACGGGTCGTTTTCTGAGTGGCAGGCAGTGACTAGTGGGGTACCGCAAGGATCGGTCCTAGGACCCCAGCTGTTCACAATATATATTAATGATCTGAACGAGGGAATTGGATGTAATATCTCCAAATTTGCAGACGACACAAAGCTGGGTGGGAGGGTATGCTGTGAGGAGGATGTCATGAAACTCCAGTACGATTTTAACAGCTTGGGTGATTGGGCAGAAACATGGCAAATGCACTATAATGTGGATAAATGTGAGGTTATCCACTTTGGTGGCAAAAACAGGAAGGCAGATTATTATTTGAATGGCAATAGATTGGGAGAAGGGGAAGTGCAAAGAGGCCTGGGTGTTCTTGTGCACCAGTTGCTGAAGGTAAGCATGCAGGGGCAGCAGGCGCTTAAGAAGGCAAATGGTATGTTGGCCTTCGTAGCAAGAGGGTTCGAGTACAGGAACAAGGATGTCTTGCTACAGTTGTACAGGGCCTTGGTGAGACCGCACCTTGAGTATTGTGTGCAGTTTTGGTCGCCTTACCTGAGGAAGGACATTCTTGCCATGGAAGGAGTGCAGCGAAGATTCACTAGGCTGATACCTGGGATGGCAGGAATGACGTATGAGGAGAGATTGTGTCGATTGGGCTTATACTCACTGGAGTTTAGAAGATTGAGAGGGGATCTCATCGAAACCTATAAAATTCTGTCAGGCCTGGACAGACTAGATGCAGGAAGGATGTTTCTGATGGCCGGGGAGTCCAGAACCAGGTGTCATAGTCTAAGGATAAGGGGTAAGCCATTTAGGACTGAAATGAGGAGGAATTTCTTCACCCAGAGAGTGGTGAACCTGTGGAATTCTCTGCCACCGAGGGCGGTGGAGGCCAGTTCATTAAATATATTCAAGAAAGAGTTGGATATATTTCTTAAGGCTAAAGGGATCAAGGGATATGGGGAGAAGGCAGGGACAGGGTACTGAATTTGGATGATCAGCCATGATCTCACTGAATGGCGCAGCAGGCTCGAAGGGCCGAATGTCATACTCCTGCTCCTATCTTCTGTTTCAATGGTCCAGAAATTGGTGTCGGGGGCTTCCCGCGGGTGCAAACCCCCGACCTACACTTACATAGCGCGCCGACAGTTGAAGCCTGGCCCTGCGTGGATTTCCTGTCAGTGGCCCGGTTCAGCTCCCGGCGCGCTGTGCTTGCGTGACCCAGTGGCGTAGTTAGTTCGATGAGCCGGCTGGGATCACGTGAGCACTGGGCAGCCAATCGGAGGTTGCAAAAGTTCATTCATGAGTTTGATAGTAAGAACTGTCAAACTCATGAAAACTCTGGGCGCCCAAAACAGTACTTAAACTTCAAAGAAAAGTTTTTAAAAATCCCACTAATTAAATGAACTATTAATAACTGTAAAAAACTAATTTAAACAATTACTCAAATTTTTGAAAAAAATAATTTAAAAAAAAATCAGGTCTAAAAATACACTTACCTTAATGTAAAGTTTTTAAAAATAATAAACCTGTGGAAAAAAAATTCTTACTTTAATTAATAGACCACTTACATTTTAAAGCTAAGTACTTACGTCTGCTTTTTTCTCGCGTAAAAACTGGAGGCCTTATCGCACGGGCAACCCTGTAAAAAAAAAGGAATTTCAGCGCACGCGCAGACTCCTGCGCGCACGCGTTCCACCTCTGAACCCCTTGGTTCAGAGGAAAGGAAATGCCGGTTTTCCGCGCATGCGCTGTGCATGCTGAAAACCGACACTTGCATTGGGCCCACGCTGAGCACACGGTGCTTACTCACGCGTTGGGACCCGAATTACTGGGCCTATGTTTCTATGAATACTTTGCGCCTGTTTTCACAAAAGAGAGGGACGTTGCTGAATTGGCAGTGGAGATAACATAGCCGGACATGGAACCAACAGAGGTCAGAGGTGCAACAACAGCTTGACATATACTTTTCCGATAATAAAGGCGGTACTTTAATGTAACGCGGCATAGGCAACCAATCAGTGAAGATGCAGGTGGGCCAAGGTCCAATCGGGTGGCAGGAATGAATTGTGCATGAGATGACCATGTGTATTGTAAAGTATAAAAATGTAGTGTTTGCTGTACCTATTTGGAAAGGTCTGGCTAAGACAGAGCAGACTGTTTCCCCACCGGTGCAATAAAGACAACTTGACTATCGATCTAAAACCTTGTGTCGAGTGTTGGTTTAAAATACTCCACAACAATTGGCGTCACAAACAGGATTTGAACCTGTGTGGGGATAGACAGTATACATGGACCAGGGTCCCACAGGGGTTCCACAATGGTCCAAATGTATTCCACCGTGTACTGAGTCAAGCCTTAGACAGGTTAGACCTATCAAAGTACCAGAGCGCCCTACTCCAATATGTCGATGACATAATGATTGCATCAGAGGATGCCAAAGGACACATGGGAGCAGTACTAGACACCCTCCAGACACTTAAGAAAGCTGGCTTTAAACTGAACCCCAAAAGAAAGGCAAAGGTTGGACTGTCCAAAGTAAAGTATCTGGGGCACGAAATGAGCCAGGGATATAAGGCACTCCCGCAGGAAGGAAAGGCAGCCATAAAAGACATGCCAAGGCCAGTGACCATCCGGGGAGTGAGGAAAGTGTTGGGACTGTTTAACTACTGCAGGAATTTTATATCAGACTTTGCAGGGAAAGCAGAGCCGATTCAACGGTTAGTTAAAGGGGGAGACCCGCCACTGATAAGATAGAATGGGAATCGGAGCAGGACGAGGCTTATGCAAAATTAAAAGCAGCCCTGACGTCCGCACCCACACTAGGATTGCCAAATATAGTCAAACCATTCCATATATACTATATATATATATATAGACAGGAACTTCTATAACGCTGTAGTCACCCAAGAGTACGGGGGAGATATGAGGCCAATTGCCTATTACTCCACCCAACAAACCCCCATGGCTAACGGAATGGCGAGATGCATGGCGGCCCTCGACTGTGCCACATGGGCGGTGCGGATATGCGAGCCCGTCACTATGTCAGGACAGCTGATATTACACACGCAACACACAGTGTGGACCTGCTAAACACAGGCAAAATGAAGGCTGTATCAGACAGAAGGAGGGCAGCTTGGGAAGCAGTATTGATACCCAAGGACAGATCAGTCCAGATTATAAGGGAACATAGTCAACCCCGCAGAGGGAATGCTAACAGAGGGTGAGGCACACGAGTGTCAGTTAGTAATCGAAGAAGAGGTCAGAGGAACCGTATCAGAATCGCCCCTTGAAAATCCCCAAAACACCTTTTATGTAGACGGATCGCGCCGATATATAAATGGGGAGCCACACACGGTTGGGCAGTAATATCCGAGAACGGAGAAACAGTCGCAAAGGGAGGGCTTGAAGGAGGAACCTCAGCACAGGTAGCAGAACCAGTGGCTCTCACGGAAGCATTGAAATTGGCAAAGGGAAAACGAGTAAATATATACACAGATAGTGGGTATGTGTTTGGGGTAGTACATGATTATATGATAGCGTGGAATAGCAGAGGATATGTAACCTCCGGAGGACAAATACAGCATGAGGAGGTAGTGAGAGACCTAGTAGAAGCGGTAAAAGGAGTAGAAGAGGTAGCAGTGATTAAAATAAAGGCACACCGCAAGATAGTGAGCGAGCAACAAAAAGGAAATATGCTAGCTGATCAGGCAGCAAGAGCAGCAGGTAGAATAACAGCAGAGGAAGTGAACATTAAAAGAATCCAAGAGGAGACCGAAATGGAGGAGCAGGAGCAGTGAACAAAGAGAGGCGCAGCCAAAGGTAGAGATGGGATATGGAAAAAGGATCACAGGGTGACCAGACTGACACCATATGAACTCAGGACTAGACGAGCAACGTGTCTGCCGGAAGGAACAGCATCTGGTAGCGAGGGACTAGGACCCTTAAAAGATAAAATTAGGAAATGCGTACAAACAGTGGATAATCAATTGAAGGAGCTCAAACAAGAAGTTAAAGAATAACAAGACATCAGAGATAAAAATACACAAAAGCAGGGGGCCTCGGAGCCCCTACTCAAGGTGGGCGAGCAGGTATTTGTTAAAATATTGACAGAGAGATCGGGATTCTCACCTAGATGGACCGGACCATTTGAGGTTATCATGACCAGCGATACGTGCGCATGTATAGATATGAGGGGAAAGGGTAGATGGAAACAATGGACCCAATTAAAACGGTACAACAATAACCCATCTGATCTTAAATCCCACAGGAAAAATGGAATAAACACTGGAGATAAACTAACCTCGGATGACGACCAGGCTTCTGCTTAATTTACAGGGAAACTTCACCATGAAGGTGGGATTACTGCTGGGACATGAAATAAGCAAAGGGACATCCCACATTACACGACAAGTACATGATGAAGAAGCCCCATGTTTTAATGGAACAATCACATTCGGAGTCTCATCCACGGCTCCCAATACACAGAAAGAAGAGACAAGCGAACCGAGGATGCTACAATGTCCAGATATGAAACCTGGACCCATGAATGGACTAGTATTATTTACCGAGGGAGAACAACTGTATGATAACGTGAGACACAAAATTGTACTGGTGCTAATGAACTTAACCATATTACAATGGCCAGGATATTGTGAAAGGTTTACTAAAACTAGAGAATTGTATGGATATATGATGAAGAATGTAATTAACCAAGCTGCTGATGTGACAGGGGCTACTAATTATAGGGGACATGCTGCATTCCACCAAAGGATTAAGAGGAGCTTAGGAACTGATATACTCACGGGAATAAACACGGGGACATCATTCATTAATGCCCATGATATACAAGGAGTCCAAAGTAGTGTGGAACGACTACAAAGGGTAATACAGCAGATTTTAGAGAAGGAAACTGGTTTGGTTTGACAAGGATCAGAGTTGGGAGGACATACGATAAGGAAATTACTCGAGGGAATCAAGGTTATAGAGGACCATGCTAGCATTATCAGCAAACTAAACCATAGAGATGAGGCACAGGCAAAAGACGGGGTAGGGAGAGGCTTGTGTCATGCCTATGGCCAATGGATCACCGGACAGTTAAAACATAATCTGGCACAGATACATCGAGGCGAGGTACCAGACTGGATTAACAGCACACAGCTCTATGGCCTGAGCCAGAATCCAGGCCCTCTGAGTGCTTGTACCCTCAAAGGGATGACCAGAGTATATCCAGTGATACAAAAATGTAAAGTAGAAGTGCAGCAATGATAGGCATGGTGCTCCTGATACCAGTGGTGGGACTAGACATGACTCCATACCCACAGTACCAGGTAACAAACATAGGCATCGTGAGGGGTGAGACATACCTCGAATACTATCCAATTGATACCTATGCCATCAGAAACAATGGTACTATGAGAGGGGTCTCCCTAAACGGATGCCACGGGAAGGGCACGCTTACGATATGCCCACATCCGGTAGGAGAAGGCCCTAAGGGTGAGTGCGGCTATAATAAGACAGAGGGATGTGTGTTGGAATTATCACATGTTGATCACCATCACACCCGCTCGGGATATAGAGGCGAAGGGGAGTATTGTACAGCCACCACAGAGACTGAGTACCAATATAGTAACCTTGTATGTGCAATCACAATGCCTAACTTTTGCTTTACGCCAAAGATCCCTGTGACAATTGGACACACCAGATTGGTGTATGTACATTCAAGGGAGGAGATAAAACTAAATGTGCCAGATAGTCTAAAGGACGAGTTGGTTAATTATGAAGATCCGGTAGGGGCCCCAATACCCCGCCTGCAAGAGGATCTGCAAGAAATGAAAGAGGATTTAAGTAAGATGGTGAAACAATACATAGTGTTGCAAAGGAATCTTGGGGAATTAGAAAGGGACATAGAGGTAGAGCTACAGGACGTCTCGTGGTATGAGAAGCTGTGGGATTGGGGAGTGAATGTCAACATACACCCATGGATCCGCATCATTTCTCATATATTAGTGATAGTACAGTTAGTCATGGCTATAGGATGGGGAATAGCAGCATGCACCGCTTGTAAAAAGAAACGGACCAAACAAAGAGCTAAAGCGAGTCGGAAAACACAAGTTTGCTCTAAACATGATGGGTATGCAGGGCCTCCCGAACCAGCGCCTGATCACCGCATGGGGCAGGAGGCACAGCGATGCTTATACATGTGGTTTAACTTGGGCAAGGGCTAAGTACCAAAAGAGGGACTTGCAGTGGGGAAAGAGTTAAACTGACAGCGCTGGCAGTTTCACTGAATGGTGTAATAAAGACAATAATCTAATGGGCCTTTTGCAGTAGTAAGCTTTTTCTAAGTTGATAACATGGTCGGATGTGGAAACCATAAGAGACCTAAGAGGATGTAAGTTCTGTTCTGGCAGGAAAGTAAAACAATGAAAGAGGCCAAGAGAGGCAGGAAAGGAGGACAATGAGTCAGAAGTTCAATGTTGATGAGACCCATCTGGCATAAACAAAGGTCAGAGGTGCAACAACAGCTTGTGGGATAACGGCCAATAATAAAGGCGGTGCTTTAATGTAACGCGGCAGAGGCAACCAATCAGTGAAGATGCATACGGGCCAAGGTCCAATCAGGTGGCAGGAATGAAGTTTGACGTGTGTTGTAATGTATAAAAATGCAGTGTTTGCTGTACCAATTTGGAAAGGTCTGGCTAAGACAGAGCAGACTGTTTCCCCACCGGTACAATAAAGACAACTTGACTATCGATCTAAAACCTTGTGTCGAGTGTTGGTTTAAAATACTCCACAATAGTGTAGTCACAGACAAATTATTCTAAAGAGCTTTTAAAAGCTACAAGATACGGGACTGAAGACGTTCCTCAAATGGAGGGGGGACAAATCCCAGGGACATGATGGTTTCTATCCGAGGATTCTGAGGGAAGCCAGGGGAAGGAATAACGGAGGGTCCCCGAGTATAAATTGGCTGGTGCCTCTCCCTACATTACAACAGCGACAGCAATTCAAAATCAATGAATTGGCCGTGAAGCCCTTTGGGCATCCTGGGGTCGTGAAGGGCGGCGAATAAATGCACCCTCGCCTCTGAGTCAGAGGTCATGGGTTCAAGTCCCACTCCAGAGACTTGAGAGCAAAAATCCAGGCTGACAGTCCAGTGCAGTGCTGAGGGACTGCTGCACTGTCGGAGGTGCCGTCTTTCAGATCAGACGTTAAACCGAGGCCTCGTCTGCTCTCGCGGGTGGACGTAAATGATCCCAGGGCACTATTTCGAAGAAGATTAGGGGAATTATCCCCCGTGTCCTGGCCAATAGCTATCCCTCAATCAACATCACAAAAATAACAGATTATCTAGTCATTATCACATTGCATAGAAACATAGAAAAATAGGAGCAGGAGTAGGCCATTCGGCCCTTCGAGCCTGCTCCGCCATTCAGTATGATCATGGCCGATCATCTATCTCAATACCATATTCCCGCCCTCTCCCCATACCCCTTGATGCCTTTTGTGTCTAGAAATCTATCTATCTCCTTCTGTGGTAGAGAATTCCACAGGTTCACCACACTCTGAGTGAAGAAATTTCTCCTCATCTCAGTCCTAAATGTCCTAAATATCCTGAGACTGTGACCCCTCGTTCTAGACCCCCAGCCAGGGGAAACATCCTCCAGTCTGTCTGCCCTGTCAGAATTTTATACGTTTCAATGAGATCCCCTCTCATTCTTCTAAACTCTAGTCGACCCAATCTCTCCTCATACGAGAGTCCTGCCATCCCAAGAATCAGTCAGGTGAACCTTCGCTGCACTCCCTCTATGGCAAGTACATCCTTTCTTAGGTAAGGAGACCAAAACTGCACACAGTACTCCAGGTGTGGTCTCACCAAGGCCCAGTGTAGCTGTAGTAAGACATCCTTGCTCCTGTACTCAAATCCTCTTGCAATGAAGGCCAACATACCATTTGCCTTCCTAACTGCTTGCTGCACCTGCATGTTTGCTTTCAGTGACTGGTGTACAAGTACGCCCAGGTCCCTTTGTACATCAACATTTCCCAATCCATCACCATTTAAATAATACTCTGCCTTTCTGTTTTTTCTACCGAAGTGGATAACTTCACATTTATCCACGTTATACTGCATCTGCCATGTATTTGCCCACTCACTCAACTTGTCTAAATCGCCTTGAAGCCTCTTTGCATCCTCCTCACAACTCACAATCCCACCTAGTTTCGTGTCATCAGCAAACTTGGAAATATTACATTTGGTTCCCTCATCCAAATCATTGATATATATTGTGAATAGCTGGGGCCCAAGCACTGATCCCTGCGGTACCCCACTAGTCACCGCCTGCCACCCCGAAAAAGACCCATTTATTCCTACTCTCTGTTTCCTGTCTGTTAACCAATTTTCAATCCATGCCAGTATATTACCCCCAATCCCATGAGCTTTAATTTTGCACACTAACCTCTTATGTGGGACTTTAATCAAAGGCCTTCTGAAAATCCAAATACACCACATCCACTGGTTCTCCCTAATCTATTCTACCAGTTACATCCTCAAAAAACTCCAGTAGGTTTCTCAAACATGATTTCCCTTTCATAAATCCAGGTCGACTCTGTCTAATCCCGTTGATATTTTCTAAGTGTCCTGTTATCACATCCTTTATAATCGAGTCCAGTATTTTCCCTACTACTGATGTTAGGCTAATAGCGGGGTTACATTTGCCACCCTCCAATCTGCAGGAACTGTTCCATAATCTATAGAATTTTTGAATTGCTCTTTGTGGGATGTTGCTGAGTGCAAATTGACTGCCGGTTTTCCTACATTACAACAGTGACTCCACTTCATTGGCTGTAAAGCACTTTGGGACGTCCGATGGTCGTGAAAGGCACTATATAAATGCAAGTCTTCCTTTTCTTTCTTTACGTTCTTTGTTGCTCTTTTTCACTCCATTTTGACCCAGACTGTCTAGCAATGGAGGGGTTATCATAGAATCACAGAAATTTAGGGCACAGAAGGAGGCCACTCGGCCCATCGTGCCTGAGCCAGCCGAAAAACAGCTTTCCAGCCTAATCTCACTTTCCAGCTCTTGGTCCGTAGCCCTGCAGGTGACAGCACTTCATGTACATATCCAAGTACTTTTCAACTGAGATGAGGGTTTCTGCCTCTACCACCCTTTCAGGCAGAAAGTTCCAGACCCCGACCACACTCTGAGTGAAAAAAGTTCTCCTCACCTCTGAGGAAGTGTACTTATATATTACAAAATGGCTTCACAAGGTACAGAATAGAAAATACAAAATGGCTTCCATAGATTAGTAATTGCTAGTTCTGCTGAAAAAGCAGAACTCTCCAAATTAACAGATGACCTCGTCTGTTAATTAGAACAAAGATCTTCAGAGGTACATACTGTAAGCCTCCCTATCTCTTTCACATAGCTAGATGAAGAGAGTCCTTGAGTCATGAATAAACCAGGATAGGGAGTCAAGGAAGAACAGAACTTATAGATTAGATAACCCTATCTATAGGCATTCCTTTTTGTTCCAGCCCTTTTTATCCTTGATTACAGTTTTACTAACACTATATTTTTCTTGTTACTAATTATGATCTCAGACTTCGATCATGTGATTCTGAAGGCTTGCTTTAACTATAAATATGTTACCTTTTGCCTATGATCTTAGAAGTGGTCAGCGTAGCCGTCTACATGTCCGCTTCCCTTGTATACAAGAAATAATAAAGTCTTCCTTTGACGATACTTTGTGTTTAAAGAGTCTTACTCGGGAGTCGAGACTTCGACACCTCCCCTGTAATCCTTCTACCAATTACTTTAAATCTATGGCCCCTGGTTATTGAGCTCGCTGCTAAGGAAAATAGGTCCTTCCTACCCACTCTATCCAGGCCCCTCATAATTTTATACACTTCAATCAAATCTCCCTCAGTCTCCTCTGTTCCAAAGAGCAGTTAGTAACAGAGATTGGAGAAGTTTGGGGCTTTGTATTGCACTGAAGCAGCGAAGGATGAGGGCCAGCCTGATGGAGGTCCGCAAGACCATGAGGGTTATTGATCAAAGGCAAATGACAGATTCCTCTCCGGGCACCTCAAAGTCCGCATGCGCCGCTCTTGTTGGGGTGTAGAACGCGCATGCTCAGGGGCCCAGAGTCCCAGGACCAGCTGCTCGTGCGCATGCTCAGGGGTAGCAGAGTCCCAGGACCAGCTGCTAGTGGGCATGCTCAGGGGGCAGAGTCCCAGGACCAGCTGCTAGTGCGCATGCTCAGGGGTAGCAGAGTCCCAGGACCAGCTGCTAGTGGGCATGCTCAGTCGCAGAGTCCCAGAACCAGCTGCTCGTGCGCATGCTCAGGGGCAGAGTCCTAGAACCAGCTGCTAGAACGCATGCTCAGGGGCAGCAGAGTCCCAGGACCAGCTGCTAGTGGGCATGCTCGGGGGGCAGTGGAGTCCCAGAACCAGCTGCTAGTGGGCATGCTCAGGGGCAGAGTCCCAGACCAGTTGCTAGTGCGCATGCTCAGGGGCAGCAGAGTCCCAGAACCAGCTGCGAGTTGTACAGGGCCTTGGTGAGACCACATCTTCAGTGTTGTGTGCAGTTTTGGTCGCCTTATCTGAGGAAGGATGTTCTTGCCATGGAAGGAGTTCAGCGAAGATCCACCAGGCTGATACCTGGGACGGCAGGAATGACGTATGAGGAGAGATTGGGTCAATTGTGCTTGTACTCACTGGAGTTTAGAAGAATGAGAGGGGATCTCATTGAAACTTATAAAATTCTGACAGGACTGGACAGACTAGATGCAGGAAGAATGTTCCCAATGGCCGGGGAGTCCAGAACCAGGGGTCACAGTCTAAGGATAAGGGGTAAGCCATTTAGGACAGAAATGAGGAGGAATTTCTTCACCCAGAGAGTGGTGAACCTGTGGAAATCTCTACCACAGAAGGCAGTAGAGGCCAATACATTAAATATATTCAAGAAGGAGTTGGATATATTTCTCAAGGCTAAAGGGATCAAGGGGTATGGGGAGAAAGCAGGGACCGGGTACTGAATTTGGATGATCAGCCATGATCGCATTGAATGGCGGAGCAGGCTTGAGGGGCCGAATGGCCTACTCCTGCTCCTATCTTCTATGTTTCTATGTTATGTTTCTAGTGGGCATGCTCAGGGGGCAGCAGATTCCCAGGACCAGCTGCTAGTGGGCATGCGCAGGGGAAGCAGAGTCCCAGGACCAGCTGCTAGTGGGCATGCTCAGGGGCAGAGTCCCAGGACCAGCTGCTAGTGCTCATGCTCAGGGGAAGCAGAGTCCCAGGACCAGCTGCTAGTGGGCATGCTCAGGGGCAGAGCCCCAGGACCAGCTGCTAGTGGGCATGCTCAGGGGTAGCTGAGTCCCAGGACCAGCTGCTAGTGGGCATGCTCAGGGCAGCAGAGTCCCAGGACCAGCTGCTAGTGGGCATGCTCAGGGGGCAGAGTCCCAGAACCAGCTGCTAGTGGGCATGCTCCGGTGCCCAGAACCAGCTGCTAGTGGGCATGCTCAGGGGCAGAGTCCCAGGACCAGCTCCTAGTGCGCATGCTCAGGGGCCCAGAGTCCCAGGACCAGCTGCTAGTGCGCATGCTCAGGGGCAGCAGAGTCCCAGGACCAGCTGCTAGTTGGCATGCTCAGGGGCAGCAGACTCCCAGGACCAGCTGCTAGTGGGCATGCTCAGGGGCAGCGGAGTCCAAGGACCAGCTGCTAGCGGGCATGCTCAGGACCAGCGGAGTCCCAGGGCCAGCTGCTAGTGGGCATGCTCAGGGGCAGCAGCGTCCCAGGACCAGCTGCTAGTGGGCATGCTCAGTGGCAGAGCCCAGGACCAGCTGCTAGTGCACATGCTCAGGGGACCCAGAGTCCCAGGACCAGCTGCTAGTGCGCATGCTCAGGGGGCCCAGACTCCCAGGACCAGCTGCTAGTGGGCATGCTCAGGGGGCAGAGTTCCAGGACCAGCTGCTAGTGGGCATGCTCAGGGGCAGCAGAGTTCCAGGACCAGCTGCTAGTGGGCATGCTCAGAGGGGGCAGAGTCCCAGGACCAGCTGCTAGTGCGCATGCTCAGGGGCTGCAGAGTCCCAGAACCAGCTGCTAGTGCGCATGCTCAAGGGCAGAGTCCCAGGATCAGCTGCTAGTGCGCATGCTCGGGGGCGACACTCTGGGTAATGGTCATTGAAGAGTCGGAATTACTGGCGGAAAGCGAGTTTTTTCAGCTAGACGGACGAGCGGAGAGGGACGGGGAAATAAATGACGGTAAACACAAATCTGGGCGTCCGAGGGTCCTTGGAATCGAACGGAGCCGATTCAGCCTCGCGGAGCGGGTCAGACTTCCTCAGCGACACGTAACCGGGCCCGCGGCCTCAGTGACGTCATCGCCCAATGGACACGTGACCCGGGCCCCTGCCTGATTGACGGGAGCTTTCGACCAATAGGGGGCGAACGGGGCGGGGCTGGAGGAGCGAGATTGCGACGGGTCCTTCAATCAATCAGGGAGCCCGCGGGGCGGGACTACCGCCGGCTGACGGTCTGATCCGCAGGGCAGCGAATTTCTCCAGTCCCTTGTTCAGGGCCCGGGGCCAGGGGAGACTGTGGGCCTTTATTCCCCTTATTGGACACAAGGCTCTTTGTCTCACAACACACTGGCTCAGGTTTCAATAGAGACTTTTTAAATTCATCAATAAAAGCAGATAAACCCCGTGCTTCTGTAGAACAGACTTTTTAATATTTGGGAGTATAAATACAAGTTTTTTTCCCTCTGAGGAATTTATTATCAGTTTCAGGAAACAACAACAACCACTTGTATTTATAAAGCGCCTTTAATGTAGTAAAACATCCCAAGGCTCTTCACAGGATTGTTATAAAACAAAATTTGACACTGAGCCACATAAGAAGATATTCGGGCAGATGACCAAAAGCTTGGTCAAAGAAGTAGGTTTTAAGGAGCATCTTAAAGGAGAGGTAGAGAGATGGAGAGGTTTAGGGAAGGAATTCCAGAGCTCAGGGCCCAGGCAGCTGAAGGCACAGCCGCCAATGGTGGAGCGATTAAAATCGGGGATGCCCAAGAGGCCGGAATTAGAGGAGCGCAGATATCTTGGAAGGTTGTAGGGGCTGGAAGAGATTACAGAGATAGGAAGGGGCGAGGCCACGGAGGGATTTGAAAACAAGGATGAGAATTTTAAGGATGAGACACTTGAGGAAAAGCAGGGAGCGGGGGAGGGTCAAGCCCTTATGGTACAGGGTCGCTAATTCTGTTCTGCTAGTTACTGGGACAGACTGTATCTCCCCCTCTCCTCCACACAGGGATTTGTGGTAGGTAAAGGGACAGTGATTCTTCTTGTTCTGTGAGATTGTAATTAAAGGGTCACTACTCTGAGATGGCTGCGAACTTGTCGTGCCGCCAGCCTTTCTAAAACATCTTCCTTTTTTTGAAGATCTGTGTGAACTCGCTGGTGACCCAGCAGGTTGGATGAACTCTGAAACCTCTTTGCACAGTCAGAACATTTAAAGGGTCTCTCATCAGTTCTGGGGCAGGAAGGACCTGGTTAACAGTGATCACAATATCATTAGGTTTAACGTAGTTATGGAAAGGGACAAAGAAAAATCAATGGTGAAAATACCCAGCTGGAAGAGAGCCAATTTCAGTGATTTGAGAAGGGATCGAGCACAGGTGGACTGGAAACAAAGATTGTCCAGGAAAACAGTGAATGACCAATGGCAGGCCTTCAAGGCTGAGATAGTTCGGGTACAAACCAAACATATTCCCATAAGGAGGGAAGATGGGCCATCCAAAGCTAGAGCTCCCTGGATGAGAAAGGATATCAAGATTAAAATAAAACAGAAAAAGGTTTATGACAAATGTCAGGTACAGAATACAGTCAAAAACCAGGCAGAATATAAAGAGTGCGGGGTAAATGAAATAGGATATAGGAAGGGCAAAGAGAGAATATGAGAAAAGATTAGGGGGTAACATAAAAGAGAACCCAAAAATCTTCTATAAACATATGAAAAGTAAAAGGATAGTTAAAGGAATGGTGGGGCCGATTAGGGACCAAATAGGAGCTCATCATACGGAGACAGAGGGCGTGGCTGAAGTACTGAATGAGTACTTAGCATCTGTCTTCACAAAAGGAAGAGGATGAAGTTAATGTCGCAGTAGAGGAGGGGGAGTAGAGAAATTGGATAAAAATGGATAGAAAGGAGGTGCTAAATAGGTTGTCATCACTCAAAGTTAACAAGGCACCCGGTCCAGATGGGATGCATCCTAGATTGCTGAGGGAAGCTAGGGTGGAGATAGCAGAAGCTCCGACCACAATCTTTCAATCTCCCTCAGATATATATGGGTGTGGTGCCAGAGGACTGGAGGATTGCAAATGTTACACCCTGTTTAAAAAAGGGGAGAGATAAACCTGGTAACTACAGGCCAATCAGTCTAATGTCAGTGGTGGGTGAACGACTAGAGACCATTGTCAAGGACAAAATTAATTCTCACTTGGAGAAGCATGGGTTAATAAGGGGCAGCCAGTATGGATTTGTTAAAGGTAAATCGTGTCTGACTAACCTGATTGAGTTCTTTGATGAAGTAACAGAGGGTTGATGAAGGTAGTGCAGCAGATGTTGTATACATGGACTTTCAAAAGGCATTTGATAAAGTACCACACAAGAGACTCACTCGGAAAATAGAAGCACAGGGAATTAAAGGGCTGATGGTAATTTGGGTATAATTGGCTAAGGGAGAGGAGACAGTGAGCAGTGCTGAGGGATGTTTTTCTGACTGGAGGGAAGTATGCAGTGGGTTCCCCCAGGGGTCGGGATTAGGACCATTGCTTTTCTTGTTATATATAACTGACCTGGACTTGGGTATAGGTGTAAAATTTCAAAGTTTACGGATGATACAAAACTTGGCAACGTAGTAAATAGTGAGCATAGTAGTAGCAGACTTCAGAAGGACAGAGACAGACTGTGAAATGAGCAGACACAAGGCAGATGAAATTAAATGAGGATAAGTGTGAAGTGATGCACTTTGGGAGAAACAACAGGGAGAGGCCGTATAATCTAAATGGGACTATTTTGAGGGGGTGCAAGAGCAGAGGGACCTGGGGGTCCATATTCACAAATCTTTGAAAGTGCCGCGGCAAGTTGGTGAGGCGGTTCAGAAAGCGTATGGGATACTTGGCTTTGTAAATAGGGCCATTGAATACAAAAACAAGGAAGTTACACTAAACCTTTACAAATCACTAGTTAGGAACATAGGACAGGAGGAGGCCATTCAGCCCCTCGAGCCTGTTCCGCCATTCAATGAGATCATGGCTGATCTGCGACCTAACTCCATACACCCGCCTTTGGCCCATATCCCTTAATACCTTTGGGTAACAAAAACCTATCAATCTCAGATTTAAAATTAACAATTGATCTCGCATCAATTGCCGTTTGTGGAAGAGAGTTCCAAACTTCTACCACCCTTTGTGTGTAGAAGTGTTTCCTAATTTCACTCCTGAAAGGTCTGACTCTAATTTTTAGACTGTGCCCCCAGTCCTAGAATCCCCAACCAGCGGAAATAGTTTCTCTCTATCTACCCTATCTGTTCCCCTTAATATCCTGAAAACTTCGATCAGATCACACCTTAACCTTCTAAATTCCAGGGAATACAACCCTAATTTGTGTAATCTCTCCTCGTAACTTAACCCTTGAAGTCCGGGTATCATTCTGGTAAACCTACGCTGCACTCCCTCCAAGGCCAATATATCCTTCCTAAGGTGTGGTGCCCAGAACTGCTCACAGTACTCCAGGTGTGGTCTAACCAGGGTTTTGTACAGCTGCAGGGTTTTGGCCTCAGCTGGAGTCTTGTGTACAGTTCTGGGCACCACACTTTAGGAAGGATGTCAAGGCCTTGGAGAGGGTACAGAGGAGGTTGACCAGGATGGTACCATGGATGAGGGTCTTCAGTTATGTGGAGAGATTGGAGAAGCTGGGATTGTTCCCCTTAGAGCAGAGAAGGTTAAGAGGAGACCTAATAGAGGTATTCAAAATGATGAGGGGTTTTGATCGAGCAAGTAGGGAGAAACTGTTCACTCTGGCAAGTGGGTCGGTAACCAAAGGTCACAGATTTAAAATAGTTGCTCAAAGAACGAGAGGAAAATGAGGAGAATTGTTTTCACACAGAGGGTTGTTAAGATCTGGAACGCACCATCTGAAAGGATGCAGGAATCAGGTTCCACAGGAACTTTCAAACGGTAATTGGACATGTACTTGAAGAGGACTACTTTGCAGAGTTCTGGTGATAAAGCTGGGGTTTGGGACTAAATTGGACAGCTCTTTCAAAGAGCCGGCACAGACACGATGGGCCGAATCACCTCCTTCTGTGCTGTTAGATTCGAGGATCAGTGTGAACATGCTGGTGTCCCTTAAGGCTCTTCAAACTTTTAAAGCTGTTCCCACAGTCAGAACATTTAAAGGGTCTCTCATCAGTGTGAACAAGCTGGTGATGCTTCAGTTCCCTGGTGCTTTTAAAGCTCTTCCCACAGTCAGAACATTTAAATGGTCTCTCATCAGTGTGAACAAGCTGGTGTCGCTTTAGATCCCTGGAGCTTTTAAAGATCTTTTCACAGTCAGAACATTTAAATGGTCTCTCATCAGTGTGAACAAGCTGGTGTCCCTTCAGTTCCCTGGCGCTTTTAAAGCTCTTCCCACAGTTAGGACACTGAAATGGTCTCTCATCAGTGTGAACAAGCTGGTGTCGCATCAGATCCCCGGGGCTTTTAAAGCTCTTCTCACAGTCAGAACAGTTAAACGGTCTCTCAACAGTGTGAACTCGCTGGTGTACCAGCAGGGTGGATGACTGAGTGAATTCCTTCCCACACACGGAGCAGGTGAATGGTCTCTCTCTAGTGTGAACTCGCTGATGTGCCAGCAGGTTGGATGAATCAGTGAATCTCTTCCCACACACGGAGCAGGTGAACGGCCTCTCCCCAGTGTGTAGGTGTTGGTGTCTCTTCAGCTCCCGGGAGCTTTTAAATCTCTTCCCACAGTCAGAACATTTAAAGGGTCTCTCGTCAGTGTGAACTCGCTGGTGTGTCTGCAGGCTGGATGATTCAGTGAATCCCTTCCCACATTCAGAGCAGATGAACGGCCTCTCCCCAGTGTGAACTCGCTGGTGTTGCTTGACCTCCCGGGGGCTTTTAAAACTCTTCCCACACTCAGAACATTTAAAGGGTCTCTCGTTAGTGTGAACAAGCTGGTGCCCCTTCAGCTCCCCGAAGCTTTTAAAGCTCTTACCACAGTCGGGACAGTTGAATGGCCTCTCATCAGTGTGAACAAGCTGGTGTTGCTTCAGATCCCCGGAGCTTTTAAAGCTCTTCCCACAGTTAGGACAGTTAAACGGCCTCTCATCAGTGTGAACAAGCTGGTGCCCCTTCAGCTCCCCGGAGCTTTTAAAGCTCTTCCCACAGTCAGGACAGTTAAACGGCCTCTCATCAGTGTGAACAAGCCGGTGCCCCTTCAGATCCCCGGAGCTTTTAAAGCTCTTATCACAGTTAGTACACAGAAATGGTCTCTCATCAGTGTGAGCTCGCTGGTGTTCCTTCAGTTCCCGGGGGCTTTTAAAGCTCTTTCCACAGTTAGGACACTGAAATGGTCTCTCATCAGTGTGAGCTCGCTGGTGTTCCTTCAGGTACTGGGGGCTTTTAAAGCTCTTCCCACAGTTAGGACACTGAAATGGTCTCTCATCAGTGTGAACTCGCTGGTGTCCCTTCAGATGCCCGAGGCTTTTAAAGCTCTTCCCACAGTCAGGACACTGAAATGGTCTCTCATCAGTGTGAGCTCGCTGGTGTTCCTTCAGATCCCCAGGGCTTTTAAAGCTCTTCCCACAGTTAGGACACTGAAATGGTCTCTCATCAGTGTGAACAAGCTGGTGTCGCTTCAGCTTCCCGAGGCTTTTAAAGCTCTTCCCACAGTTAGGACACTGAAACGGTCTCTCCCCAGTGTGAACTCGCTGGTGTTGCTTCAGATGGCCGAGGCTTTTAAAGCTCTTCCGACAGTCAGACCACTGAAATGGTCTCTCCCCAGTGTGAACTCGCTGGTGTGTTTGCAGGTGGGATGAACAAACAAATCCCTTTCCACACACGGAGCAGGTGAAAGGACTATCCCTGGTGTGACTGCGCCGTTGAACTTCCAATGCAGACGGGGAACTGAATCCCTTCCCGCCGTCCCCACCTTTACCCGGTTTCTCCCCGGTGTGACGGTGCATGTGTCTCGCCAGGTCAGGCGATCGGCTGAATCCGTGTCCACACACCGAACACGTGTGCAGTTTTTCATCGCTGCGATCGCTGCTTTCTCCTTCCATGTGCAAAGGCCGATGATATTCAGGTCCGGATGAGTCGAGCGACTCTGTCAGATCTTGACGTGATGTTTGGTCTGAGCTTCCCGCCTGTAACTGCTCCACTTCTATAACCCTGTAAACTGAGATCAGAAAAGGATTAGAGGCAAACTGTTGTTTAATTTTCCTCTTTCCGAACCCAGGGGCAGTGAAGCTGATTTTCAGGTTCCAGCTGCTGCACAGGTTGGTTGAAAGGATCAGCAGTAATGGCGGCTGTAATACCCACAAGCCCCCGGCGCTGCAGAAAGCGCTCTGTTGACTCTGAGTCCCGCGCATGTGCTCATGGCCCCCGCGCTCTCCCTCCTGCTCCACAATCGCCCGTCCCAATCGGTCCGCAACGCACATGCTCAGCGCACAAAACCCCGCGGTTGGAACACCGGGCGCGCATGCGGAGCCGCAACATCTGGTACGTGTGCACAGCTCAGGTGGGGGCGAGTTGGTGTTTCACCTCAGCCACCAGGGAGGTGCACATGCGCAGGACGACCCAACATTCCTCCTGTCAGCAATCACTCCCTCGTTTCTTTAATATAAACAGAAAATGCTGGAAATACTCAGCAGGTCAGGCAGCATCTGTGGAGAGAGAAACAGAGTTAACGTTTCAGGTCAATGACCTTTCGTCAGGACTGCTTGTTCTTTAGTGTCAGCCAGTGACTCAGTGGGTAGCACTCTCGCCTCTGAGTCAGAAAGTTGTGGGTTCAAGTTCCACTCCAGAAACTTGAACATAGAAATCTAGGCTGACACGCCAGTGCAGTGCTGAGGGAGTGCTGCATTGTCGGAGGTGCCGTCTTTCGGATGAGACATTAAACTGAGGCCCTGTCTGCTCTCTCAGGTGGATGTAAAAGATCCCATGACACTATTTCGAGAAAGATAGGCTTGCATTTATACAGTGCTTTCATGACCAGCAGACGTCTTGAAGTGCTTTACAACCAACGAGGTACTTTTGGAGTGTAGTCACTGTTATAATGTGGGAAAGAGCAGGGGAGTTATCCCCGGTGTCCTAGCCAATGTGTATCCCTCAATTAACATAACAAAAAGATAGATTATCTGGTCGTTATCACATTGCTGTTTGTGGGAGCTTGCTGTGCGATTATAGACTTCCGCGTTTCCTACATTACAACAGTGACTACATTTCAAAAGTACTTCATTGACTGTAAAGCGCTTTGGGACGTCCGGTGGTGGTGAAAGACGCTATATAAATGCAAATCTTTCTTTCTTCACTGGCCTCACAAGCGACCTCTTCTGGCTGTTGGTTGATTGACAGCCGAGAGTCCGCGCATGCGTACGCGGGACGGCGGTTTGGGCCGAGTCCGGCACAGCGACCCCTCCCGGTCACCAAGGGTAATAACCGCGCATGCCCAGAGGAGACCAACCCCCCTCCCCCACTCGGAGCTGCGCCTGCGCATTCGGATCCTGTCGGACGGAGTCGGCGCGGGGCATTCCGGGAAAGGTCTTGGCGTCGGTTACAGAGTCGCGATCGGTGACGCAAAGTGAGTTTTCTCCGCTCCGATTGGGTGGAGAATCGCGCGGGATGGGGGGGGAGGGGTGGATCGGGAGAGAATAAAAAGAAATAGAAAAACCTGAGAGTCCGCGAGGCTCCGGACCGAGCTGCCTCATTTGGACTGAGCACGTGATCTCCTCGTGGACACGTGACCCGGGCCCACGGCCTGATTGACGGGTACCTCCAAACAATAGGGAGCGAGCGGGGCGGGGCTGGAGGAGCGAGCCGGCGGGTCCTCCAACCAATCGGGGAGCCCGAGGGGCGGGACTAGCGCCGGCTGATTGTCTGATCCGCAGGGCAGCGAGTTTCTCCAGTCCCTTGTTCAGGGCCCGGGGCCGGGGGAGGCTGTGGGCCTTTATTCCCCTTATTGGACACAAGGCTCTTTGTCTCACAACACACTGGCTCAGGTTTTAATACAGACTTTTTAAATTCAATAAAAGTAGATAAACCCCGTGCTTCTGTGGCACAAACTTTCTAATATTTTATAGAATCATAGAATGGTTACAGCACAGAAGGTGGCCATTCGGCCCGTCGAGCCCGTGCCGGCTCTCTGCAAGGCCACTTCAGCGAGTCCCACTCCCCGCCCTTTCCCCGTAACCCTGCAAATTTCTTTACTTCAGATACTTATCCAATTCCCTTTTGAAAGCTGTGATTGAATCTGCCTCCACCACCCTTTCAGGCAGTGCATTCCAGATCCTAACCACTCGCTGCATAAAAAAGTTTTTCCTCATGTCGCCTTTGGTTCTTCTGCCAATCCCCTTAAATCTGTCCTCTGGTTCTCGACCCTTCCGCCAATGGGAACAGTTTCTCTCTATCTACTCTGTCCAGAACCCTCATGATTTTGAACACCTCCATCAAATCTCCTCCTTCTACGAGCTGGAGGTTGCGGTTTTGGGAGTTTTTGTCAAAGTTGTTGTCGAGCTGCAGATGTATAAAGTCTCCCTCCTTTGACCCCTCCCACTCCCACCTCTCTCCTCCCATAGAGGCCAGAGTCGTGTGTAGGCCCAGACCAGGTGGCAGGTTCCCTTCCCTGAAGGACATCAGTGAACCAGTTGGGATTTTACGACAATCCGGCAGCTTTCATGGTCAATTTTTTCTGGTGCCGACCCCACAAATGACCAGATTCAGTTGAGCTCAATTTCACAACCTGCCTTTGTGTTTTTGTGTGTTCTCTCTCACGCTCCCTTTTTCCTGTTTTAAATTCATTTTACAGGGTATTAGAAGGCGAGGATTTGAAGACGGGAAACTCAAACAAAACATCACATCAAGATCTGACAGAGTCACTTGATTCATTGGGACCTGAATATCATCAGATTTGAGCATGGAAGCAAAAAGCACCATTCACAGCGGGGAGAAACCGTACACGTGTTCTCAATGTGGACGAGGATTCAGCCGAT
The DNA here is from genome assembly GCF_052327205.1 of Somniosus microcephalus. NCBI lineage: Eukaryota > Metazoa > Chordata > Chondrichthyes > Squaliformes > Somniosidae > Somniosus > Somniosus microcephalus. The sequence goes on along the minus strand of NC_140990.1, from coordinate 39,129,488 downwards.
CATCTGGCCTGTTGAGACACAAGCGCAGTCACACCGGGGAGAAACCGTGTAAATGTGGAGACTGTGGGAAGGGATTCAGTTACCCGTTTGAGCTGGAAATTCATCGACGCAGTCACACCGGGGAGACACTGTTCACCTGCCCCGAGTGTGGGAAGGGATGCACTCATTCCTCTGCCCTGCTGAAACACCGGCGAGTTCACACTGACAAGAGACCTTTTAAATGCCCGGACTGTGCAAAGTGCTATAAAAGTTCCAGGGAACTGACGTGTCATCAACGTGTTCACACTGACGAGAGACCGTTCAGGTGCTCTCACTGTGGGACTGGGTTCAGGCGAACATCTGACCTCACTGTACACCAGCGCACTCACACTGGGGAGAGGCCGTTCACCTGCTCTGTGTATGGGAAGGGATTCATTCAGTCATCCCAGCTTACTAAACACCAGCTTGTTCACACTGATGAGAGACCTTTTAAATGTTCTGACTGCGAGAACTGCTTTAAAAGCCAAAAGGATCTGCTGACACACCAGCGAGTTCACACTGGGGAGAGGCCGTTCACCTGCTCCATGTGTGGGAAGAGATTCACTGATTCATCCAACCTGCTGAGACACCAGCGAGTTCACATGTGACTGCAGAGGTTGGATTCTGCTGTTATTGCTGCTGTTAATCACATCAAAGACTGAACCGTGTTGATTCTGACAGTTGAGGTTTGTTTCTGCTGATGTTAATAACCCCTATAACTGGGCTGGAATTTAATATTCTGGAGACGTTAAACTGAGGCCCCGTCTGCGCTCTCAGGTGGATTTAAAATATCCCATGGCACTATTTCGAAGAAGAGCAGGGGAGTTGTCCCCGGTGTCCTGGTCAATATTTATCCTTCAATCAACATAACAAAAAAAATAAGATTACCTGGTCATTATCATGGTGCTGTTTGCGGGAGCTTGTTGTATGCAAATTGGCTGCCACATTACAACAGTGACTCCACTTCAAAAGTACTTCATTGCCTGTAAGTGCTTTGAGATGTTGTAGATTTTCTTCTTTCCCACCTGAGTGTTTAGCATCACCTGGCTGGAGCTCAGAAAGGACAATCTGGGGGAGGATCGTACGGTGGGAACAGAACTTCAGCCTGGACACAGTCCTTCAAGGCCACACTGAGAGGGGCAAACGGCACTTTGGTCTTTCTTGTCTCTCTTCACTGACAGCAAAGTCCCCATGTGAGTTAATCTCGAGGCCTGTAAGAAATGTGTCCCAGCCACTCTCTGCCATGGTTCAGAGCTCCTAGGCACGGAACAGAAGGCCCCTTTACAACTGTGTTCAGAGTCAGGAAGAACAACGGTGAATGCTGGAAACGTGCTGTCAAATCAGAGATTGGTGTAAAACTGCGATCTGCTCCTGACTGAAAGTGACACGGCAGGTTTAAGTTTCTAGTCTAAAAATCACAGGTAATTATTCCACGAAGATTTAACATGATTGTGTGACAGTCCTGAGTCTACTATTTTAAGGCAGGCATTAACCCATTTAATATAAACCCATTTAAAATAAATTGGTTAAAGCCTACATTAAAATAGCAGACGGAGGAGTTCACAGGAGCCTGTTAACTGCTGGTACAATTATACAACAGACATTTGATCTCCAGATAAAGAAGGACCTGCAGCGTGTTTCCAGGAATTCCCTGTTTTATTGATGTGTGTGTTAGACACCAGGATAACTAAAAATACATGACCGGAACATCCACGGGGGTGCGATCCCGACAGTTACTCTGGGATCACTCCCGCTGTGGAACTCCACCACTGACCCTGCTGAAGGTTGTAGGCTCAGGGAGTGGGGCCTCCAGGAGTGGACGGTAAGAAAGCTGGGTTTTATTAGAAGATCAGATTTAATATGAAATAGATTCATAAAAGTAAAGTCTTCCTAGTTTTCTGTACATGTATGTTTAATATGAGTAAACTTTGTATTAAAGACCCGTGTCTGGTGAACTATTAGCTTGTAATCACCTCAGACAGAACAGGCTCCAATTATCCCTTTTAAGCTGAAACAGACCTCGTGTGGACAGAACCAGCAGAGCTGAGAACTCTGCCTGTGTGGACTGAGCGGAACCGTGAAGGCCATTTGTTTCTTGAAATGTCCCAGTAAAAGCAAACTCTGACATTGTTCTGACTCGCAGATTCCTCGTAGCTCCAATGAACAGGAAGCGGTTACTCAATGAACCGTAAACAGCCATCCAATGGAATGCTTTGTTTGATAAATGTCTTTCAGCTCAGTGGTTTGATTGGCCGAGGTAACCAGGGTCACATGGGCTGTACCTGATTGGGCTTTAAATACAGGAACAGTTTGCAGCTCAGGTCAGAGAGCACCCCGGGAAGAAGAAAGCTGATGGCTACAGCCAAGGTGGAACATCCTTCGGGCTGTCCCTGGAGTGGGAGCACGCGGTGTCCGCCGGGACGCTGGAGGCCTTCCGTGACCGGTGGGCACCGGAGGGACTGGAGTCAATTGTCAACATCAGCAACAGTATTCGGATCTGATTTAATTATAATTGGGAGTTGATTGTTTGTGCCCCTTTAAACAGGGGCTCTCTCGGTAATGTGACATCGATTGATGACAATGTCATTCTAATTGACCTTTTAAAAGAGTCGAACATCCTTTCGTGCCTCTCAGGCTTGGCAATGATCAAAGTCTGAGTTCATGGACACAGCTTGTTAGATTATGAGTCTTACTATATAACTATAATATTGTAAATATTACAATAAATATTCCTTTGTAGAATCTCCCATGTAAATTTTTTGCACTGATTTAGTAAAGGAGTTGTATTACTGTGGAATGTACATATTAAAATAAAGCCTGTGCTCAGGGGGATTAAGGTGTGTGGAGTGTTTCATTGGAGATCTCGAACTCAACTAGGAATAGCGTAAAAGCTCATAAGGATTGTAAACAACTTCAGTCTGACATACACTGGATATTGGTGTCAGTGACTGTGGGGTTGGTTTATATCAGACAGGAGGAGATTGGTGTCAGTGACTGTGGGGCTGGTTTATATCAGACAGGAGGAGATTGGTGTCAATGACTGTGGGGCTGGATAATATCAGACAGGAGGAGATTGGTGTCTCTGACTGTGGCGTTGGTTTATATCAGACAGGAGGAGATTGGTGTCAGTGACTGTGGGGCTGGTTTATATCAGACAGGAGGAGATTGGTGTCAGTGACTGTGGGGCTGGTTTATATCAGACAGGAGGAGATTGGTGTCAGTGACTGTGGGGCTGGTTTATATCAGACAGGAGGAGATTGGTGTCAGCGACTGGGGTTGGTTTTTATCAGACAGGAGGAGATTGGTGTCAGTGACTGGGGTTGGTTTATATCAGACAGGAGGAGATTGGTGTCACTGACTGTGGGGTTGGTTTGTATCAGATGGGAGGAGATTGGTGTCAGTGACTGTGGGGTTGGTTTTTATCAGACAGGAGGAGATTGGTGTCAGTGACTGTGGGGCTGGTTTATATCAGACAGGAGGAGATTGGTGTCAGTGACTGTGGGGCTGGTTTATATCAGACAGGAGGAGATTGGTGTCAGTGACTGTGGGGTTGGTTTATATCAGACAGGAGATTGGTGTCACTGACTGTGGGGCTGGTTTATATCAGACAGGAGGAGATTGGTGTCAGTGACTGGTTGGTTTATATCAGACAGGAGGAGATTGGTGTCAGTGACTGTGGGGTTGGTTTATTTCAGACAGGAGGGGGTTGGTGTCAGTTACTGTGGGGTTGGTTTATATCAGACAGGAGGAGATTGGTGTCAGTGACTGTGGGCTGGTTTATATCAGACAGGAGGAGATTGGTGTCAGTGACTGTGGGGTTGGTTTATATCAGACAGGAGGAGATTGGTGTCAGTGACTGTGCGGTTGGTTTTTATCAGACAGGAGGAGATTGGTGTCAGTGACTGTGGGGTCGGTTTATATCAGACAGGAGGAGATTGGTGTCAGTGACTCTGGGGCTGGTTTATATCAGACAGGAGGAGATTGGTGTCAGCGACTGGGGCTGGTTTATAGCAGACAGGAGGAGATTGGTGTCAGTGACTGGGGCTGGTTTATATCAGACAGGAGGAGATTGGTGTCAGTGACTGTGGGGCTGGTTTATATCAGACAGGAGGAGATTGGTGTCTGACTGTGGGGCTGGTTTATATCAGACAGGAGGAGATTGGTGTCAGTGACTGTGGGGTTAAGAACATAAGAAATAGGAGCAGGAGTGGGCCATTGGTCCGCTCAAGCCTTCAATAAGATCATGGCTGATCATCGACCTCAACTCGTGCTTGACTAATGTGGAATTTTTTGAGGATGTAACTGGTAGAATAGATAAGGGAGAACCAGTGGATGTGGTGCATTTGGACTTTCAGAAAGCTTTCGATAAGGTCCCGCATAAGAGATTAGCGTGTAAAGTTAAGGCACATGGGGTTGGGGGCAAGGTACTGACTTGGATAGAGAACTGGTTAGCAGACAGGAAGCAAAGAGTTGGGACAAATGGGTATTTTTCCGAGTGGCAGGCAGTGACTAGTGGGGTACCGCAGGGATTGGTCCTAGGACCCCAGCTAGTCACAATATATATTGATGATCTAGACGAGGGAACTAGATGTAATATCTCCAAGTTTGCAGATGACACAAAGCTGGGTGGGCGTGTGTGCTGTGAGGAGAATGCCGAGAAACTCCAGTATGATTTGGACAGGTTGGGTGATTGGGCAGATGCATGGCAGATGCAGTGTAATGTGGATAAATGCGAGGTTATCCACTTTGGTGGCAAAAACAGGAAGGCAGATTATTATCTGAACTGCAATAGATTGGGAGAAGGGAAAGTGCAATGAGACCTGGGTGTCCTTGTGCACCAGTCGCTGAAGGTAAGCATGCGGATGCAGCAGACGGTTAAGAAGGCAAATGGTATGTTGGCCTTTGTAGCGAGAGGGTTTGAGTACAGGAACAAGGATGTCTTGTTGCAGTTGTACAGGGCCTTGGTGAGACGACACCTTGAGTATTGTGTGCAGTTTTGGTCGCCTTATCTGAGGAAGGATGTTCTTGCCATGGAGGGAGTGCAGCGAAGATTCACCAGACTGATACCTGGGATGGCAGGAATGAAGGATGAGGAGAGATTGGGTCGATTGGGCTTATACTCGCTGAAGTTTAGAAGAATGAGAGGGGATCTCATTGAAACTTATAAAATTCCAACAGGACTAGACAGACTAGATGCAGGAAGGATGTTCCCGATGGCGGGGGAGTCCAGAACCAGGGATCACAGTCTAAAGATAAGGGGTAAGCCATTTAGGACAGAGATGAGGAGGAATTTCTTCACCCAGAGAGTGGTGAACCTGTGGAATTCTCTACCACAGAAGCCAATTCATTAAATATATTCAAGAAGGAGTTAGATATATTGCTTAAGGCTAAAGGGAGCAGGCAGGGACAGGGTACTGAGTTTGGATGATCAGCCATGATCTCATTGAATGGTGGAGCAGGCTCGAGGGGCCGAATGGCCTACTCCTGCTCCTATCTTCTATGTTTCTATGTTTCTAACTCCACTTTCCCGCCCAATCTCCATATCCCTTGATTCCCCTAGAGTCCAAAAATCTATCTATCTCAGTCTTGAATATACTCAAAGACTCAGCATTCACAGCCCTCTGGGGCAGAGAATTCCAAAGATTCATAACCCTCCGAGTGAAGAAATTCCTCCACATCTCAGTCTTAAATGGCCTACCCTTTATCCTGAGACTATGACTCCTAGTTCTAGACAGACCAGCCAGGGGAAACAACCTCTCAGCATCTACCCTGTCAATCCCCATCAGAATCTTGTATGTTTCAATGAGATCACCTCTCATTCTTCTAAACTCCAGCGAGTATATCACACAGGAGATTAGTGTCAATGCAGTGAAGTCTCTTGCAGGGTTTATCCCTGTGAAAATTCTGCTGGATAAGCAGGAATGTGGGTACTGGGGATCTCCTGTGTAAATAATTGCAGAATCACAGAGGGATCTTTACTTGGACTGTAACCCATGCTGTACCTGCCCTGGGAGTGTTTGATGGGACAGTGTAGAGGGAGCTTTACTCTGTATCTAACCCGCGCTGTACCTGCCCTGGGAATGTTTGATGGGACAGTGTAGAGGGAGCTTTACTCTGTATCTAACCTGTGCTGTACCTGCCCCGGGAGTGTTTGATGGGCCAGTGTAGAGGGAGCTTTACTCTGTATCTAACCCGTGCTGTACCTGCCCTGGGAGTGTTTGATGGGACAGTGTAGAGGGAGCTTTACTCTGTATCTAACCCGTGCTGTACCTGCCCCGGGAGTGTTTGATGGGACAGTGAAGAGGGAGCTTTACTCTGGATCTAACCCGTGTTGTACCTGCCCTGGGGGTGTTTGATGGGACAGTGTAGAGGGAGCTTTACTGTGCATCTAACCCGTGCTGTACCTGCCCTGGGAGTGTTTGATGGGACAGTGTATGGAGAGCTTTACTCTGGATCTAACCCGTGTTGTACCTGCCCTGGGGGTGTTTGATGGGACAGTGTAGAGGGAGCCTTTCTCTGTATCTAACCCATGCTGTACCTGCCCTGGGAGTGTTTGATGGGACAGTGTAGAGGGAGGTTTACTCTGTATCTAACCCGTGCTGTACCTGCTCTGAGGGTGTTTGATGGTACAGTGAAGAGGGAGCTTTACTCTGTATCTAACCCGTGCTGTACCTGCCCTGGGAGTGTTTGAACCTGCAAGTTAATAAGATGAGGCATTAGCTAGAATCTTACACCCTAAGTCTCTCTGCTCCTCCACTCCTTTCAAAGTTTTACCATTTCATGTACATTTGCTATGTTTTTCTTCCTCCAAAATCTATCACCTCACACATCTCCAGTCTGAAGAACATCCATTAACCACTACTCTCTGTTTTCTGCCCTTTACCCAACTTCCTATCCACGCTGCCCCACTCCATTTAATACCGTGAGCCTTAATTTGATCAACAAGCCTCCCGTCCGTCACCTTATCAAACACCTTTTGACAATCCATCTACACAACACCCACTGCATTTCCTCCCTCACTGCTCCGGGTGCAGCCCCAGGCCCGATTATAAAAACAGTGAACATTATCCACCCGCCTGTTCCCTCAGCAAAGGGGCCCCGCCCAAACTCCGGGACAGACAGGAAGTCAGGGAGCGTCTGTAAATGGAGGAGATGTGGTGACGGTCAGGGAGCGTCTGTAAATGGAGGAGAAATGGTGACAGGTCAGGGAGCATCTGTAAATGGAGGAGAAATGGTGACTGGTCAGGGAGCGTCTGTAAATGGAGGAGAAATGGAGACTGGTCAGGGAGCGTCTGTAAATGGAGGAGAAATGGTGACTGGTCAGGGAGCGTCTGTAAATGGAGGAGAAATGGTGACTGGTCAGGGAGCGTCTGTAAATGGAGGAGAAATGGTGACAGGTCAGGGAGCATCTGTAAATGGAGGAGAAATGGTGACTGGTCAGGGAGCGTCTGTAAATGGAGGAGAAATGGAGACTGGTCAGGGAGCATCTGTAAATGGAGGAGAAATGGTGACTGGTCAGGGAGCATCTGTAAATGGAGGAGAAATGGTGACTGGTCAGGGAGCATCTGTAAATGGAGGAGAAATGGAGACTGGACAGGCAGTGTCTGTAAATGGAGGAGAATGGAGACTGGTCAGGGAGCGTCTGTAAATGGAGGAGAAATGGTGACTTGTCAGGGAGCGTCTGTAAATGGAGGAGAAATGGCGACTGGTCAGTGGCCTTTATTCCCCTTATTGGACACAAGGCTCTTTGTCTCACAACACACTGGCTCAGATTTTAACAATCGGTTTACAGGGAATAGTGAACTGAAAATTGCAAAACTGAGATTGTTAGAATTACACAGGATTACACAGGATATACGGCACAGAAACAGGCCATTCGGCCCAACCAGTCCATTCCAGCTTTTATGCTCCACACGAGCCTCGTAACGTCTTTCCTCATCTAAATCTATCACCATAACCCTCTATTCCCTTCTCCCTCATCTGCTTGTCCAGCCTCCCCTTAAATGCATCGATACTATTCGCTTCAACCACTCCCTGTGGCAGCGAGTTCCACATTCTCACCACTCGCTGGGTAAAGAAGTTTCTTCTGAATTCCCTATTGGATTTCTTGGTGTCTATCTTATATTGATGGCCTCTAGTTATGCTCTTCCCCACAAGTGGAAACATTCTCTCCATTCCACGAGGACCTTTCCAGAATCTAGGGAATGTTGGAAGATCACGACCAATGCATCCACTATCTCTGCAGCCACCTCTTTTAGAACCCTCGGATGTAGGCCGTCAGGTCCAGGGGATTTGTCGGCTTTTAGTCCCATTACTTTCTCAAGTACTTTTTTGTGACTGATATTAATTACTTTAAGTTTCTCACTCTCATTAGCCCCTTGGTTCCCCACTATTTTTGGTATCTCAACTTTCTACAGTGTAGCTCATGAGTGGTCGGGACCTCTCGCCCTGACCTAGGTGGACAAGAAGCCTGCGCAGCCCCTCCGTGTCAAGTATGACAACGTGGACATAGATATGCTGGGTAAAGTGCTGAGCCCGGCCCAGGTACTGACTGCAGCTGAGAGCTGAACACACAGGAACCGCTCCAGTGCCTGGAGCCAGCAACAAAAGCAAGGAAGGCACAGAGTCCAAAAGCAGAGAACTTATGATGAACCTTCATAAAACACTGGCTCGGCCTCAGCTGGAGTATTGTGTCCAATTCTGGGCCCCGCACTTTAGGAAGGATGTGAAAGCCTCAGAGATGGTGCAGAAAAGATTTACAAGAATGGTTCCAGGGATGAGGGATTTCAGTTACGTGGATAGACTGGAGAAGCTGGGGTTGTTCTCCTTTGAGCAGAGAAGGTTGGGAGGAGATCTGATAGAAGTGTTCAAAATCATGAGGGGTCTAGACACAGTAGATAGAGAGGAACTGTTCCCATTGGCGGAAGGGTCAAGAACCAGAGGATATATTCTAGGGATGTTGGCCTGAACGAGGACACTGGCGTTGGTGCACCTATCCTGCCAATGGATTTACAGGATCTTGTGGAGGCAGCGTTGGTGGTACCTCTCCAGTGCTTTGAGGTGCCGGTTGTACATGGTCCATGTCTCTGAGGCATACAGGAGGGCGGGTATTACTACTGCTCTGTAGACCATGAGCTTGGTGCCGGGTTTGAGGTCCTGGTCTTCAAACACTCTCTTCCTCAGGTGACCGAAGGCTGCACTGGCACACTGAAGGCGTTGTTGGACTTCGTCATCGATGTCTTGTTGACAGTAGGCTCCTGAGGTATGGAAAGTGGTCCACGTTGTCCAAGGCCCTGTCATGGATTTTGATAATCGGGGGGCAGTACTGTGTGGCGGGGGCAGATTGGTAGAGGACTTTTATCTTACGGATGTTTAGTGTAAGGCCCATGCTCTCGTACGCTTCGGTGAAGGTGTTAATGATGGTTTGGAGTTCACCCTCCGAGTGAGCGCAGGCGCAAAATCTACAGAGAAATCAGATACACAAATCTTTAAAAGCTGGAGGATAAGTTTATAAGGTGGTTTAAAAATGTTACCCGAGGTTTTTTATAACTGAGGCGTACAAAACAAAACCATCGGTTCGGCTGCAGTTAGAATAAGTTTTGGGCATCTTACACTGGGAAGGATGTCGGGGCCACAGAGAGGCTGCAGAATAAATTCATTGAGGTTATACCACGGATGAGAGGCTTTAGTTATCAGAGAATCAGAGAATGAAATAGCACAAAAGGCGGCCATTCGGCCTATCATGCTTGTGCCAGCTCTTTGGGAGAGCTATCCAATTAGTCCCACTCCCTTGCTCTTTCCCCATATTTCCCTTGAAATATTTATCCAATTCCATTTTGAAAGTTACTCTTGAATCTGCTTCCTCCACCCTTTCAGGCAGTGCATTTCAGATCATAGTAACTCGCTGGGTAAAGAAATGTTTCCTCATGATGGCCTGTCTGCAGTGAAGCGCCTGTTTGAGTTTCTAACTGAGGTGAACTTCTCTTTCCCAGGAGGAGAGACGAGAGAAACTGGGGCACTTCTCATTAGAACAAAGCAGGGTGAGAGGAGATGTGAGCGAGGTGTTTAAACTTGATCAACGACACCGACCAAAATATCAGAGACACTCCCTGTCCTTCAGGACCTGTGTCCAGGGGAGAAGCTGATGGGTTTATCAGATCATCTTTGGGTTAAATGTTGTGCTCGTGGAGCTGAGCCCCTAGTGTCAGCATCAGACACTCTCCAGTCGGGTACAGCACGGGTTAGATACAGAGTAAACCCATCAGCCACTCCCCGACACAGATACCGAGGGACAGGGAGTGTCTGGGACAATGACATTTCTCACTCAATAAGGTATAAATTGATCCTGTACCTCTCCCCATTAATCCTGGGCTCCACACGGGACGAATCCTGCTCCTGTTTACCTTCCTGTAACAGCACTGAGCTAAACCCAGCCCATAATGAGCAGGGCTCAGGGAGGTTGGTTGCTAGGCACTGCAGTGATGTCATAAAGCAGGGCCACTCAGCCCAGCTGGTCGTCTCCTTGTCCCTTTAAAGGTGGAGAGCCGGGACACCCTGTCTCCAAACACATCCCACCTGTTCATACTGAGAATCCCCGGGGAAGGCCCAAGGCCCAGAGTGTGGAACACAACCAAGGGGGAAAGAGGAGGAGAGAAGGGGAGGTAAATCAAGGAGTCGGGACTGAGGGACACCAAGCTTCAGTTTCAGAGCCTGTAGACTTCAGGAGGGGAAGACTGAGTTCAGTAGTTTTAGGATCCAGGGAGAGAACAAGGAGCAGATGGGGAGACTGGTGTGGATTCCAGCACAGTGAGGATGTCGGGGGAGGGAGATTGTGTCGGGCTGTGTATTAGGGGTGTAGGAGGGACAAGAGAGGAAAGGTCAGAGGAGCAATTACTGCAGCAGTGCCCATAAATAGTGAGAGAGAAGGTGGGGGTTCGAGTGGACCAGGGACAGTCTATTAAACTCTGTTTGCTGTGACCGGTTTTCCTTCGGTTAAAAATGGCCTCCTGTAGCCCAGTGACACAAACAGCCCATTAAACTCCACCAATGGCCTTTGGTCTGGTGAGGTCTCCCTTTGTGAAACATCGGCTGTTGTTAAAGCTTTTCATTCTGACACGCTCACACTGAGAAATGAGCTGCAGAACTGCCGACACCGTCAGCTTTAAGGAGACGTTTCCCTTTGGAGATCGGATTGTCCATTGAGTTTGATTAAATTGATGTTAAAGTAACAAGGCTGCTTTGCCCTGTGACAATAACAGATTATCAGAATATTTCCCATAGGTTAAAATCCAATATTACAGGGACTCACTGCCCTGGAGGGTTGAAGTGGACCCTGTGATATAATAGAATTTTCTGTCCTGTCAGACTTGGACATCTTGTAGATCCATCTTTTAACAAGTTGTGGGAACTCAGTTCTCAGATGGATTCCACTCAGTTTGTAACAAGTCCTCAATCAGCTTGCCTTATTGTCGAGACATGAAGGACTCGACACACTGCGTGTGTGTGAAACAAAGCTCATTTATTTGACATTGATACAGATTAAACTCCAGCCCAGTTATAGGGGTTACTAACATCAGCTGAAACAAACCCCAACTGTCAGAATGAACATGGTTCAGTCCTGGATGTGATTAACAGCAGAATCCAACCCCCGCAGTCACATGTGCATGCGTTGGTGTCTCCGCAGGTTGGATGAACGAGTGAATCCCTTCCCACACACGGAGCAGGGGACCGGCCTCTCCCCAGTGTGAGTGCATTGGTGTGTCAGCAGATCTTTTGTGATTTTAAAGCTCTTCTCACAGTCAGAACATTTAAAAGGTCTCTTATCAGTGTGAACAAGCTGGTGTCTCAACTACATCTCAACTACGGTCTCCTCTACATTGGGGAGGCCAAATGCAGATTGGGCGACTGCTTTGTGGAACACCTCCGTTCAGTCCGTACGGGTGACCCTGAGCTTCCGGTCGCCTGTCACTTTAACTCACCGCTTCACTCCCACTCTGATCTCTCTGTCCTCGGGCTATTGCATTGTTCCAATGAAGCTCAACTTAAGCTCGAGGAACAGTACCTCATCTTTTGATTGGGCACTTTGCAGCCTGCCGGACTCAACATTGAGGTCAACAATTTCAGACAATTATCCCTGCCCCCATTTTTCATGCAGTATAATTTTTGCCACTCCCATTTGCAACATTTTATCTTTCCTGCCTCTTACAAAAGTACAGGATGTTCTTTCTATTTCTTCCTCCCCTCCAAACGCCCCCGCCCACCTGTCTCTGCACCTGCTTAATATCTGTTACATCTCCAGCTTTTTCCAGTTCTGATGAAGGGTCCCAGACCTGAAACATTAACTCTGTTTCTCTCTCCACGGATGCTGCCTGGCCTGCTGAGTCTTTCCAGCATTTTCTATTGTTATTTTGGTGTCTCAACAGGTTGGATGAATGAGAAAATCCTTTCCCACACACGGAGCAGGTGAACGGTCTCTCCCCAGTGTGAACTCGCTGGTGTGTCAGCAGGTTGGATGAACGAGTGAATCCCTCTCCCCAGTGTGAGTGCGTTGGTGTGTCAGCAGATCCTTTGTGCTTTTAAAGCTCTTCTCACAGTCAGAACATTTATAAGGTTTCTTATCTGTGTGAACTCATTGGTGTGTCAGCAGGTTGGATGAATGAGCAAAACTTTGCCCACACACGGAGCAGATGAACGGCTTCTCCCCAGTGTGAATTCACTGGTGTGTCAGCAGGTTGGATGAATCAATGAATCCCTTCCCACACACGAAGCAGGTGAAGGGCCTCTCCCCGGTGTGAAGGCGTCGATGAGTTTCCAGCTCACGGGTAATTGAATTTCTTCCCACAGTCCCCACATTTCCACGGTTTCTCCATGGTGCGGGTGTCCTTGTGTCTCTCCAGGTTGGATGATCAGTTGAAGCCTCCACACAGAATATATGTACGGTTTCTCCCCGCTGTGAATGGTGTGATGTTTTTTCAGGCTGTGTAACTGGTTAAAGCTCTTTCCACAGTCAGTGCACTGGAACACTCTCACTCGGGTGTGTGTGTCTCGATGCTTTTCCAGTCACACTGATGTTTGAAATCTTTTCCCACAGAAAGAACAGACAAACATTTCTCCTTCCACATTCAAAGGCCGATGATAGTCAGGTCCTGATGAATCGAGTGACTCTGTCAGATCTTGACGTGATGTTTGGTTTGAGTTTCCAGTCTGCAAATCCTCCCCTTCCAATACCCTGTAAAAAGGAGTTTACAAAAGTCATCATTCTATGTAGGATAGAAATTAAGAAGACAATTCTAGTTTCTATGGAACATCCTTTCCTCTCTTGTTCCCCCAAAGCTGTAAATCCCCATCCGACACACTCTCCCTCCTCTCTGTGCTGAAATTCAAACCCATCGCACCATCGCCAACATTTTTCCTTTCGGTTGACTTTTCTCCCTCCCCTGAAGGTGCTGACTCTGGCTGGGTTCAGTTCTACACTCACTGGTTCACCTCCCTCTCCTCCCCTGAAGGTGCTGACTCTGGCTGTGTTCAGTTCCACACTCACTGGTTCCCCTCCCTCTCCTCCCCTGAAGGTGCTGACTCTGGCTGGGTTCAGTTCCACACTCACTGGTTCCCCTCCCTCTCCTCCCCTGAAGGTGCTGACTCTGGCTGGGTTCAGTTCTACACTCACTGGTTCCCCTCTCTCTCCTCCCCTGAAGGTGCTGACTCTGGCTGGGTTCAGTTCTTCATTCACTGGTTCCCCTCCCTCTCCTCCCCTGAAGGTGCTGATTCTGGCTCTAACCCTCTAATCCTTCCTTATAAGCTTTTCTTCTGTAATATCTCACAATTTTGGTGAGGGGCACTCCTTGACCTGTCACCATTTCTCCTTCATTTACAGACGCTCCCTGACCAGTCACCATTTCTCCTCCATTTGCAGACGCTCCCTGACCAATCATCATTTCTCCTTCATTTACAGATGCTCCCTGACCAGTCACCATTTCTCCTTCATTTACTGACGCTCCCTGACCAATCTCCCTTTTCCCTTCATTTACAGACGCTCCCTGACTAGTCTCCATTTCTTCTCCATTTACAGACGCTCCCTGACCAGTCACCATTTCTCCTCCATTTACAGACGCTCCCTGACCAGTCACCATTTGTCCTCCATTTGCAGACGCTCCCTGACCAGTCCTCATTTCTCATAGAGTCATACAGCACAGAAAGAGGCCCTTTGGCCCATCGTGTCCGTGCCGGCCATCAAGCCCTGTCTATTCTAAACCCATTTTCCAGCATTTGGTCCGTAGCCTTGTATGTTATGGCATTTCAAGTGCTCATCTAAATGCTTCTTGAACGTTGTGAGGGTTCCTGCCTCTACCACTCTTTCAGGCAGTGAGTTCCAGATTCCAACCACCCTCTGGGTGAGAAAGTTTTTAATCAAATCCCCTCTAAACCTCCTGCCCTTTACCTTGAAACTATGCCCCCTTGTTATTGACCCCTCTACTAAGGGGAAAAATTCCTTTCTATCTACCCTATCTATGCCCCTCATAATTTTGTACACCTCAATCAGGTCCCCCCTCAGCCTTCTCTGCTCTAAGGAAAACAACCCCAGTCTGTCCAGTTTCTCTTCATAGCTGAAGCGCTCCAGCCCAGGTAACATCCTGGTGAATCTCCTCTGCACCCTCTCCAAAGCAATCACATCCTTCCTACAGTGTGGCGACCAGAACTGCACACAGTATTCCAGCTGTGGCCTAACTAGGGTTCTGTACAGCTCCATCATAACCTCCCTGCTCTTATATTCTATGCCTCGGCTAATGAAGGCAAGTATCCCATATGCCTTTTAACCAGCTTATCTAACTGACCTGCTGCCTTCAGGAATCTATGTACATGCACACCAAGATCCCTCTGATCCTCTGTCCTTCCTAGGGTCCTACCATTCATTGTGTATTCCCTTGCCTTGTTAGTCCTCCCAAAATGCATCACCTCACACTTTTCAGGGTTAAATTGCATTTGCCACTGTTCTGCCCATCTAACCAACCCGTCTATATAGTCCTGTAGCCTGAGGCTTCCATCCTCGCTATTTACCACTCCACCAATTTTCGTGTCATCTGCGAACTTACTGATCATACCTCCTACATTCATATCTAAATCATTAATGTACACCACAATGAGCAAAGGACCCAGCACCGATCCCTGCAGTACAACACTGGACACAGGCTTCCAGTCACAAAAACAACCTTTGACAATCACCCTCTCCCTCCTGCCACTAAGCCAATTTTGGATCCAATGTGTCAAATTGCCCTGGATCCCATGGGCTCTTACCTTCTTCACCAGTCTCCCATGCTGGACTTTGTCAAAAGCCTTACTGAAGTCCATGTAGACTACATCAACTGCACTACCCTCATCCACACTTTTAATTATAATCAAGGCCACTGATTACAGCTTCTATGCAAATCTGCACATGCTCATAGAATTTGAGCCCTATAATATTAACACTCCTATTATGGTGTATAATAAAATCACCATTTAACATTTTTCAATCACAGTAATCATTGACCCCCACACCAGATTGTATTCACCCTGAGCAACGCCATGAGAGATACACTAGTTACCTGAAGATTACCCTCGATTGCATTGGGAAAATAATTTGACTTGCGAGAAGATTAAGATCCCTGTATAAACCTTCATATAAACTCAGATATATTTCACATATCCTGGACTATAGCAGTTGAAATACACGAGCATTCAGTCACCTGTTTGCCAATACAATAGTTTCAGTTGAATTTGCTGCCTGTCTGTGAGGTCATTGGCGGCAGCTTGGTAAAAGGAGCCCGAGCCCAGTTTCTGATTAGACCTTTCATTGGGTCCGATATAAATGTTGTGATCGTTTCTATAGCAACGAAGCCTGTGTGTGGACCTTGTGGACAGACTGTGTTTCACTCAATGTAACTTCAGGTGCTGCTTCTGTCAGGAGATTTCTGTTTCTCTCTGCCCTGCTTGAGCAGTCTGAGGGAAGGGCCGATCAAGTAGAAGATCGGAATAGCAAAGATTTCACTATTTTACCATGAGCACTGGGCAGAGCCTGTCCACAGTGCGCTCCGACACTCACACTGCTTTCTCGGTGTAATAATTTAACCCGCTCCCTGAGCTCGGGGTGTGAGCGGCCCGCGTCCCCCCGGGGTTCATGAACCCGCTCCCTGAGCTCGGGGTGTGAGCGGCCCGCGTCCCCCCGGGGTTCATGAACCCGCTCCCTGAGCTCGGGGTGTGAGCGGCCTGCGTCCCCCCGGGGTTCATGAACCCGCTCCCTGAGCTCTCTCACCTGATGTGTCAGCGGCTGCTGCCAAGGTCCGCGCATGCTCAGCTCACACTGCCCGGGTGATTGACGGGAGCTCCGGACCATTAGGAAGAGCGGGGCGGGACTGGAGGACCGAGCGGGCGGAGGGTCCTCCAACCAATCGGAGTGTGTGAGGGGCGGGGCTTGACCTTTAAACCTGAACAATAGAAGATGAGCTGAGCATGCGCGACCCTTGGCTGCAGCCGCAGACACATCAGGTAAGAGAGCTCAGGGAGCGGGTTCATGAACCCCGGGGGGACGCGGGCCGCGGGCCGCTCACACCCCGAGCTCAGGGAGCGGGTTCATGAACCCCGGGGGGACGCGGGCCGCTCACACCCCGAGCTCAGGGAGCGGGTTCATGAACCCCGGGGGGACGCGGGCCGCTCACACCCCGAGCTCAGGGAGCGGGTTCATGAACCCCGGGGGGACGCGGGCCGCTCACACCCCGAGCTCAGGGAGCGGGTTCATGAACCCCGGGGGGACGCGGGCCGCTCACACCCCGAGCTCAGGGAGCGGGTTCAGGAACCCCGGGGGGGACACGGGCCGCTCACACCCCGAGCTCAGGGAGCGGGTTCATGAACCCCGGGAGGACGCGGGCCGCTCACAACCCGAGCTCAGGGAGCGGGTTCATGAACCCCGGGGGGACGCGGGCCGCTCACACCCCGAGCTCAGGTAGCGGGTTCATGAACCCTGGGGGGACGCGGGCCGCTCACACCCCGAGCTCAGGGAGCGGGTTCGTGAACCCCGGGGGGACGCGGGCCGCTCACACCCCGAGCTCGGGGAGCGGGTTCATGAACCCCGGGGGGACGCGGGCCGCTCACACCCCGAGCTCGGGGAGCGGGTTCATGAACCCCGGGGGGACGCAGGCTGCTCACACCCCAAGTGTGGCCCCAGGCCGCATTATTAAAACACTCAACATTATCTGCTTCACAAACACCCAGGGTGGGCCTCAGGCCCCGAACAAGAGCCTCCGGGCCGGGCGTTTGCCCCGAGCGGGGCGGCAGCTGCGGGGCTTTCTCCTGGTGACAGGCCCGGGTTAACGGCCGCCATCTTAAGAGGCTCGGGGGCAGCAGGGCGCATGCGCCGGCCCCCTTGGCCAAGAACCAGGAGGAGAGAATCTTGTCAATTTCTATCCTGGACTCACAGTGATGGCTTTTGTAAACTCCTTTTACAGGCTGTGAGAAGGGCAGCATTTACACACCGCAAACTCAGACCAAACATCACATCAAGATCTGACAGAGTCACTCCATTCATCAGGACCTGAATATCATCGGCCTTTGAATGTGGAAGGAGAAATGTTTGTTTGTCTGTCTGTGGGAAAAGATTTCAATCATCAGTGTGACTAGAAAAGCACCGAGACACACACACCCGAGTGAGAGTGTTCCAGGGCACTGACTGTGGAAAGAGCTTTAACCAGTTACACAGCCTGAAAAAACATTGCACCGTTCACAGCGGGGAGAAACCGTACACGTGTTCTGTGTGTGGACGAGGCTTCAACTGATCATCCAACCTAGAGAGACACAAGGACACCCACACCATGGCGAAACCATGGAAATGTGGGGACTGTGGGAAGGGATTCAATTACCCGTCTGAGCTGGAAACCCATCGGCCCTTCTTTATCTGGAAATCAAATGTCTGTTGTATAATTGTACCAGCAGTTAACAGGCTCCTGTGACATCCTCTGTCTCCTATTTTAATGCAGACTTTAACCAATTTATTTTAAATGGGTTTATGTTAAATGAGTTAATGTCTGCCTTTAAATGGTAGTCTCAGGACTGCCACACAAACATGTTAAAGCTTCGTAGAATAATTACCAGTCATTTTTAGACTGGAAACTTAAACCTGTTTCATTTTCAGTCAGGAACAGATTGCGGTTTTACGCCAATTTCTGATTCAACAGCACGTTTCCAGCCTTCACCATTGTTTTTCCTGATCCTGCGACAGCACCTCCCAAACCCACGACCTCCACCACCTAGGACAAGGGCAGCAGCTGCATAGGAACACCACCAATCCAAGCTCCCCTCCAAGTCACACATCATCCGGACATGGAAATATATCGCTGAACCTTCATCGTTGCTGGGTCAAAATCCTGGAACTCCCTAACAGCACTGTGGGAGCACCTTCACCACACGGACTGCAGCGCTTCAAGAAGGCAGCTCACCACCCACTTCTCCAGGGCAACTAAGGATGGGCAATAAATGCTGGATTTGCCAGCGATGCCCACATCCCACAAACAAATTTAAAAGGAACCTGAACACAGTTGTAAAGGAGCCTTCTGTTCCGTGCCTAGGAGCTCTAAACCGTGGCAGAGAGCGGCTGGGACACGTTTCTCACACGCCTCGAGATTAACCCACACGGAGCCTTTGCTGTCGGTGAAGAGAGGCGAGAAAGACCAAAGTGCCGTTTGCCCCTCAGTGTGGCCCTGAAGGACTGTGTCCAGGCTGAAGTTCTGTTCCCACCGTAAGATCCTCCCCCAGATTATCCTTTCAGAGCTCCAGCCAGGTGATGCTAAACACTCAGGTGGGAAAGACAAAAATCTACAACAATGTGTTTTAAAACAAAGCTGATTTATTTGACATCTATCCAGAATATTAATCCAGCCCAGTTACAGGAGTTATTAACATCAGCAGAAACAAACCCCAACTGTTAGAATGAATATGGTTCAGTCCTGGATGTGATTAACAGCAGCAACAACAGCAGAATCCAACCCCTGCAGTCACTTGTGAACTCGCTGGTGTCTCAACATGCTGGATGACTGAGCGAATTCCTTCCCACACATGGAGTAGGTGAATGGCCTCTCCACAGTGTGAACTCACTGGTGTTTCAGCAGGGTGGATGACTGAATGAATCTATTCCCACACACGGAGCAGGTGAACAGCCTCTCCCCAGTGTGAGTGCGCTGGTGTACAGTGAGTCCAGATGACTGCCTGAACCCAGTCCCGCAGTGAGAGCACCTGAACGGTCTCTCGTCAGTGAACACGTTCATGGCACGTCAGTTCCCCGGAACTTTTATAGCACTTCCCACAGTCTGAGCATTTAAAAGGTCTCTCGTCAGTGTGAACTCGCTGGTGTGTCAGCAGGTTGAATAACTGAGTGAATCCCTTCCCACACACGGAGCAGGTGAATGGCCTCTCCCCGGTGTGAGTACGCCGATGAATTTCCAGCTGGGACGGGTAATTGAATCCCTTCCCACAATCCCCACATTTACACCGTTTCTCCCTGGTGTGACTGCGCTTGTGTCGCGACAGGCCAGATGATCGGCTGAAGCCTCGTCCACACACAACACGTGTACTGTTTCTCCCCGCTGTGAACGGTGCTTTTTACATAGATACATAGATACATAGAAGATAGGAGCAGGAGTAGGCCATTCGGCCCTTCGTGCCTGCTCCGCCATTCGATGAGATCATGGCTGATCCTTTAATTCAGTATCCCGTCCCCGCCTTCTCTCCGTAACCCTTAACCCCTTTTGCCCGTAGAAATATATCTAATTCCCTCTTAAATATATTTAATGAGCTGGCGTACACTGCCCTCTGTGGCAATGAGTTCCACAGGTTCACCACTCTCTGAGTGAAGAAATTCCCCCTCATCTCTGTCCTAAATGGTTTAGCCCTTATCCTTAAATTATGTCCTCTAGTTCTGTTCTCACCCGCCAAGGGAAACATTCCTTCTGCAACCAGTCTGTCTAGACCTGTCAGAATTTTATACACTTCTATGAGGTCCCCTCTCAATCTTCTAAACTCCAGTGTGTACATCCCTAAACTACATAGTCTCTCCTCATAGGTCATTCCCGCCATTCCTGGTATCAGCCTGGTGAATCGCCGCTGCACCCCCTCCATGGCAAGAACATCCTTCCTCAGATGAGGCGACCAAAACTGTACACAGTACTCGAGGTGTGGTCTCACCAGTGCCCTGTACAGCTGCAGCAAGGTATCCCTGTTCCTGTATTCTAACCCTTTTGCTATGAAGGCCAGCATACCGTTTGCCTTCTTGACCGCCTGTTGCACCTGCATGCTCGCCTTCAGTGACTGGTGTACAAGAACACCCAGGTCTCTCTGTACTTCCCCCTCTCCCAATCTATTGCCATTTAAATAATAATTTGCCCTCCCGTTCCTGCACCCAAGGTGGATAACTTCGCACTTGTCCACATTATAGTGCATCTGCCATTTATCCGCCCAATCGCCCAGTCTGTCCAAATCGCTCTGGAGCTTCCTGGTCTCTTCCTCTGAGCCCACCCCCCCTCCTAGTTTAGTGTCGTCTGCAAATTTGGAAATGCTGCATCCGACTCCCTGATCCAGGTCATTAATGTAAATTGTGAACAGCTGGGGGCCCAGGACAGATCCCTGTGGTACCCCACTTGTTACTGCCTGCCATTCAGAAAATGAGCCGTTTATTCCAACTCTCTGTTTTCTATCTGACAGCCAGTTCCCTATCCACGCCAAAACTTTCCCCTTTATCCCATGAGCCTCAATTTTCCATGCTAATCTTTTATGTGGGACCTTATCGAAGGCCTTTTGGAAGTCCAGGTACACCACATCTACTGGCTCTCCCCCATCTATTCTACCAGTTACTCCCTCAAAAAATTCCAATAGATTAGTCAAGCACGATTTACCCTTTGTAAATCCATGTTGACTCTGTCCTATCCTGTCCCCATTTGCTAAGTGCTCCGCTATTTCATCCTTAATGATGGACTCCAGCATTTTGCCCACAACTGATGTAAGGCTTACAGGTCTGTAATTACCTGCTTTTTCCCTACCCCCCTTTTTGAATAGTGGGGTAACGTTAGCTACCCTCCAATCCATCGGCACTGTTCCCGAGTCTAATGAATTCTGAAAAATCATCCTTAGTGCATCCGCTATCTCTAGGGCCACCTCCTTCAGTACCCTAGGATGCATGTTATCAGGCCCTGGGGATTTGTCCACCTTCAATCCCTTTAGCTTCCTTAACACCATATCCTTAGAGATATTGATTTGCGTCAGTTCCTCCTTTGCCAATGTCCCTATTTTTCCCGATATCCCAGGGAGGTTTTTTGTGTCTTCCTTCGTAAAGACTGACCCAAAGTATGCATTTAGTTGATCTGCCATTTCCTTATTTCCCATTATATATTCCCCCGTATCTGACTGCAATGGACCAACTTTGGTTTTCACCAGTCTTTTCCTTTTGATATACTTATAAAAGCTTTTGGAGTTAGTTTTTATATTTTCCGCCAGCTTGTTTTCGTAAGCTATTTTGCCCCTCTTGATTATGCCCTTTGCCCTCCTTTGCTCTATCTTAAACTGTTCCCAATCTTCCGCTCTGGCGCTTTTTTTGGCTATTTTATACGCCCTATCTTTGGATTTTATGCTGTCTCTAATTTCCCCTGTTATCCACGGTTGAGTCACCTTTTTAGATTTCCTTTTATGCCAGATTGGTATAAACAATTTTTGCAATTGGCAAACGTTCAAAGGCCAATGATATCCGGGTCCTGATGAATCGAGTGACTGTCAGATCTTGATGTGATGTTTGGTTTGACCTTCCTGTCTGCAAATCCGCCCCTTCCAATACCCTGCAAAATGAATTTAAAACAGGAAAAAGGGAGCATGAGAGAGAACCCACAAAAAGACAAAGATAGGCTGTGAAATTGAGCTTAATGAATCTGGTCATTTGTGGGGCCGGCAGCAGAAACAAGTGACCATGAAAGCTACCAGATTGTCGTAAAACCCAACTGGTTCACTAATGTCCTTCAGGGAAGGGAAACCACCTCCTGGTCTGGGCCTACACAAGACTCTGGCCTCTATGGGAGCAGAGAGAGAGGTGGGAGGGGCGATGGAGCGGGACTTTAAACATCTGCAACTTGATGAGGCTTCTTTGACAGAACCTGCCAAACCCACGACCTCCACCTCCTAGAAGGACCAGGGAAGCACGTGCATGGTGTAAGATCTCAGAGGGACCCTGGTTCCTATTGATTCAAGGTTGACCCGTATTGGGGACAGTGACTTAACTTTATTCAACACAAGCAAGACTTAATACATTACAGTATTCGAGCAGCAGTTTACAGAGAATAATTGAGTCTCTCCCTCCCTCTCTCTCTCTCTCTCTCTCCCTCTCGTGTAAGAATCCTGAGAAATCTCCATTTCAGATTCCCACTAGCTAACATGGATGAAATGAAATAAGCATTATTAGTTGTAGGTTAAAGTGTGTATTATGGAACTGTTAGTCAATGCACGTCGATTCTTGAATAATCATGCTTTTAATCTACTGTAATATGCCTTGGGTATCCATCTTGTGGATAATTCTTACTAAGTATGATCTCTCTCTAGCCCTCAATTGTCCCAATCCGAATTCTATGTCACATTCCGCTTCAACTTCAGTTTCAATCCCTCTGACGTTACCAGTGTCTTTAACTCTATCCTGATTGTTTCATGAATTAGATAGTTTCTCGATGGAGTATGTGTCAGTGCTTTAAAAGTTGTCTCACTCTCCTGAGCCACATTAACCATTTCATGTCGTGCTGTTGCCAAGTAACTGAATATGTCCGAGACCCGTTCTTCAGTGTAAATTCACCACACATTTCCACATGCTAATTGCTTCCTATGTAACAAATCTCATCTGCCCACACACGCGCCATCCGATACGAACCATTCATGGGCTTTCAGGTGATCTCATCAAAAGATGGTGAGGTGTCTGGAGATCTTTGCTCATCTCCCACTGTATGGTCCCGATGTCTCGGGTAGTGGCCAGTCTATCAAATGAAGTTTTCTTACAAAGTTCACAGGCAAGGACACAAACCTCTCCAAGAGAAAACTATCAATTGACTCTTTTCAACTGCACTTTCCTGCCTTTCCCGAGACTGTTCATTAATCCCAGATTGAGACCTTTCGGTGAATCGTACACAGGTGATTTATTCCAATTCAACTGAGGAAATGATTCCCATTTGGTGGTGAATGAAACATTTCCTGTTTCTGTCTGACATCCTCAATCACTTCCCCTCATTCCATTTTACACATCCCATTAATTACCATTCTATCTCATTCATGAGCCCTGGAGGAACTTTACTGTCCAATACACTGTTAAAGATAGGAAACAGATCAAACCTTCCCACTTGGTCCCAGTTATTAACACATTTTGGGTTTTTTCATTCTTTATTTTAGAGGATCTTTTTATTTCCCAAAATAATCCGATGTATTGTGCCTGAGTCTATTTTTATCATTGCAGTATTGTTGGACTGACAGATTTTATCAATGTTCAATTTTATTTCCCAAAAACTTTCTTCCCTGATACACAGCAATTGGCAGGACCACCTTAGACTGCCTTCCACCAGTTTCTTTTAATGAAAATTTGACTATCCCCTTAAACTTCAGGTAAATTTTTCCTTCTTGAGTGCTTGAAACAGCAACTTATATCAATTTTATTTTTATCAGTTCATCTCATCAATTCCCATTTCAGAAGCAAGTGATGCCCAGGCTTGCTGGATTATATGCTGGTTTCATATTAGAGACGCTTGGAATTAGTTTGGAGGTAACGTCCATATCTCCCCTTCTCGAGCACTCTGTCTCGGGAAATAACACATGACCCTGAGTGGGTTAAGTCCGAGTCTTTGACAGGCAAAGCCTTTAGTCCAAATCGTCACCATGCTGGGATTTATTTTAAATGTCTGGCGATGCCTGCAGATGGATTCTTACATTCTTAAAGCTGCTGGATCTCTTGTTAAGGAATCAATATTCATGCGGGCTGGAAAACCCTGGTCACCTGTTTAAAAGACACAAAAACAGAGAATCCATTGTGGCTCCACTTAAGTGCCCAAAGGGCTCATTTGTGAAATCAGAATTTTCCTTCCGCACCGTGGGGTTAGTAATGTCCAATATCTTTAAATTTCATTCAGCAATACAAAAGTTGTAGCTTGGTGAATTAAAAAAGGCAGCTGTCCGCTGACAGGGTTAACTCCTTTGCAGGTTTATATATTCAGTGTGAGAGGTTCCAGCCCCTGTATAGCTACCTGAAGGGGCTGCTCCTCAACTCTTGGTTACACTTTAGCCCCACGCTCCCAATCTTTGCCCGCCCAGTGCGGAGGGGGGTGGGTAAGTCGGAGGATCTTCTCCTGGACCTGCTCTTGGGCCTGGCAAAAACAGAAATTTGTAGGTCCAGGATGGGCGGGGCCCATGGGGGGGGCGGGGTCACTCTGGCTGCCTGCCTCTCTCCCGCGGTCTTGTCCATGCCCGGGTGGCCCTGGAGAGGGAGCAGGCGGTGTCCACCGGTTCACTTGATACCTTCCTCGACCGGTGGGTACCTCAGGGTACAGAGCCTCTCTCGGACACTGGGAACAACATTCTGGTTTAGTTGGGAAGGTTCGCTTTGCTTTTGTTGGGACTTTGTTGCTTATTTTAGCTTCTTCCAGTTTGATTGGATCACATGATTTGGGGAACAAGAGAGGAAAGACTTGCAAGGAAACTAGAATTATCTGTTCTGAATTTCTATCCTGTACTTAGTGATGACTTTTGTAAACTCCTTTTACAGGGTATTAGAAGGGGAGGATTTACAGACGGGAAACTCAAACCAAACATCACGTCAAGATCTGACAGTCACTTCATTCATCAGGACCTGAATATCATCAGCCTTTGAATGTGGAAGGAGGAATGTTTGTCTGTTCTGTCTGTGGGAAAAGATTTCAAACATCAGTGTGACTGGAAAAGCACCGAGACACACACACCCGAGTGAGAGTGTTCCAGTGCACTGACTGTGGAAAGAGCTTTAACCAGTTACACAGCCTGAAAAAACATCGCACCATTCACAGCGGGGAGAAACCGTACACGCGTTCTGTGTGTGGACGAGGCTTCAACTGATCATCCAACCTGGAGAGACACAAGGACACCCGCACCATGGAGAAACCGTGGAAATGTGGAGACTGTGGGAAGGGATTCAATTACCCGTACCAGCTGGAAATTCATGGGCGCAGTCACACTGGGGAGAGGCCGTTCACCTGCTCCACGTGTGGGAAGGGATTCGTTGATTCATCCACCCTGCTGAGACACCAGCAAGTTCACACTGGGGAGGAGACGTTCACTTGCTTCACGTGTGGGAAGGGATTCAGTCGATTAACCAACCTCACTATACACCAACTTGTTCACACTGAAAAGAGACCTTTCAAATGTTCTGAGTGTGAGAAGAGCTTTAAAAGCTCAAGATATCTGCAGAAACACCAACAAACTCACACTGGGGATAGGCCGTTCACCTGCTCAGTGTGTGGGAAGGGATTCCCTCAGTCATCCCACCTGCTGACACACCAGCGAGTTCACACAGGGGAGAGGCCGTTCACCTGTTCAGTGTGTGGGAAGGGATTCATTGATTCATCCACCCTGATGAGACACCAGCGAGTTCACACTGGGGAGAGGCCGTTCACCTGTTCAGTGTGTGGGAAGGGATTCATTGATTCATCCACCCTGCTGAGACACCAGCGAGTTCACACTGGGGAGAGGCCGTTCACCTGCTCTGTGTGTGGGAAGGGATTCACTCGGTCATCCGTCGTGCTGAGACACCAGCAAGTTCACAAGTGACTGCAGCGGTTGGATTATGCTGTTATTGCTGCTGTTAATTGTATCTAGGACTGAACTGTGTTCATCCTGACAGTTGGGGTATGTTTCTGCTGATGTTAAACTCCAGCCCAGTTATAGGGGTTATTGATATTCTCGATATATAGCTGATTGACTTGTTGGGACTGCAGTGTCCCTTTAAGAACCGCTGTCTGATTTTGCCCCTTAATTCAGGGACTCTCAGAAATTTGTTTGCAATAAAATTATGAACTTTTACTTCAATGCTAAATTGATCTTTGGTACATTTCTTACTGACTTGCACATTACGCACAGTGGCACCTCCAGTATCCACCAGAAAGAAGGGGAATGGGAACTGGTGGAGAATCGAGAGTCCCCAAATGTTGCCCTTCCCGTCTGGCACAGCAATCCACTCGGCACTGGAATGGAGACAAGTCCAATCAGCAGCGAAGATTCACCAGGCTGATACCTGGGATGGCAGGAATGACGTATGAAGAGAGATTGGGTCGATTGGGCTTATACTCGCTGGAGTTTAGAAGAATGAGGGGATCTCATTGAAACTTATAAAATTCTAACAGGACTGGACAGACTAGATGCAGGAAGGATGTTCCTGATGACGGGGGAGTCCAGAACCAGGATTCACAGTCTAAGGATAAGGTGTAAGATATTTATGACTAAGATGAGGAATTTCTTCACCCAGAGAGTGGTGAACCTGTAGAATTCTCTACCACAGAAGGCAGTTGATGCCAATTCATTAAATACATTCAAGAAGGAGTTAGATATATTTCTTAAGGCTAAAGGGATCAAGGGATATGGGGAGAAGGCAGGGACAGGGTACTGAATTTGGATGATCAGCCATGATCTCATTGAATGGTGGAGCAGGCTCAAGGGGCCGAAAGGCCTGCTCCTATCTTCTAGAGTCTGGGTAGTAGGGGTGAAAGAGGAGTTGGGGTGAGGAGGTTGGAGAGTAGGGGTGAAAGGAGTTGGGGTGAAAGGAGTTGGGGTGAGGAGGTTGGAGAGTAGGGGTGAAAGGAGTTGGGGTGAGGGGGATGGAGAGTCGGGGTAAAAGAGTTGGGGTGAGAGGGTTGGAGAGTAGGGGTGAAAGAGGAGTTGGGGTGAGAGGGGTTGGAGAGTAACAACAACAATTTGCATATAGATAGCGCCTTTAACTTAGTAAAACATCCCAAGGTGCTTCACTGTAGCGTTTTCAAACAATATTTGTGAGCCAAAGAGGAGATATTCAGACAGATGACCAAAAGCTTGTTTAAGGAGGTAGGTTTTAAGGAATGTCTTAAAGGAGGAACGAGAGGTAGAGAGGCGGAGAGGTTTAGGGAGGGAATTCCAGAGCTTGGAGCCTCGACAGCTGCAGGCACGGCTGCCAATGGTGGAGTGATTAAAATCGGGGATGCGCAAGAGGCCAGAATTGGAGGAACGCAGAGATCTCAGAGGTTATAGGGCTGGAGGAGTTTACAGAGATAAGGAGAGGGGAGGCCATGGATGATTCCTCTGGTGCTGGAATCAAGAACAAGAGGCCAGAATCTTAAAATTAGAGCTCGGCCATTCAGGGGTGAAATCAGGCAGCACTTTTTCACACACAGGGTAGTAGAAATGTGGAACTCTCTCCCCCAAAAGGCTGTGGATGCTGGGGGTCGATTGGAGCTTTCAAGACTGAGATGATGGATTTTTGTGAGGTAATTGTTCCAAGGGATGTGGAATAAAGGCGGGTAAATGGAGTTAAGATACGGATCAGCCTGATCTAATTGAATGGTGGAGCAGGCTCGAGGGGCTGAATGGCCTCCTCCTGTTCCTAATGTTCCTGTGACCCACTCAGAAATGTCCCAGAGCAGTGAAATCCCACTGGGCCCCAGCACATGCTCAACGGAAAGCCCAGGTCAAGGGCAAACCCAGCGTGCCCACTCTGAACCCGGTTTGCTGCTCCCTCTGCCCAGCACTGCCTGCACCCCTGGCACACGGCAGTGGAATTTCAGCCTCAGTGTTACAAGTCTCATCAGTTACAGGCTGGAGAGAGGAATAATTCAATCTGACACCGAGCCGTGTGATTGGTTCAGTCTCGACTAATATTGACTGTCAGAAATGCCCAAGAAGCAGTTTTTGACTAATATCGGCTCCCACAGGGATGAGGAATTCACAGAGTTACAGAGAGTCTGCAGCACAGAAACAGGCCATTCGGCCCAACTGGTCCGTGCCGGTGTTTCTACTCCACACGAGCCTCCTCCTGCTCCTCTTCATCCAAACCTATCAGCAGATCCTTCTATTCCTTTCTCCCTCATGTACTTATCGAGCTACCCCTGAAATGTATCCGTGCTATTCACCTCAACCACTCCATGTGGTAGCGAGTCCCACATTCTCACCACTCTCTGGGTAAAGAATTCCACATTGGATTTACTGGTGACTATCTTATATTTATGGCCCCCAGTTTTGGACTCCCCCTCAGAAGGAAACATCTTCTCTACGTCCACCCTATCAAACCTCTTCACAGTTTTAAAGACCTCTATCATAAGAAACATAAGAATTAGGAGCATTCAGTAAGATCATGGCTGATCATCGACCTCAACTCCACTTTCCTGCCTGATCGCCATACCCCTTGATTCCCCTAGAGTCCAAAAATCTTTCTACCTCAGCCTTGAATATACTCAAAGACTCAGCATCCACAGCCCTCTGGGGCAGAGAATACCAAAGATTCACAACCCTCTGAGTGAAGAAATTCCTCCTCATCTCGGTCTTAAATGGCCGACCCCTTATCCTGAGACTATGCTCCCCAGTTCTGGACACTCCAGCCAGGGGAAACAACCTCTCAGCATCTACCCTGTCAATCCCCCTCAGAATCTTGTATGTTTCAATGAGATCACCTCTCATTCTTCTAAACTCCAGAGAGTATAGGCCCATTCTACACAATCTCTCATCATAGGACAGCCCTCTCATCCCAGGAATCAATCTAGTGAACCTCCATTGCACCGCCTCCAAGGCAAGTATATCTTTCTTTAGATAAGGAGACCAACACTGTGCACAGTACTCCAGGTGTCGTCTCACCAAGGCCCTGCACAATTGTAGCAAGACTTCCTTACTCTTATACTCCAACTCCCTTGCAATAAAAGCCAATATGCTATTTGCCTTCCTCATTGCTTGCTGTACCTGCATGCTAGCTTTCTGTGTTTCTTGCATGAGGACACCCAAATCTCTCTGAACGCCAACATTTGAAAGTTTCTCACCATTTAAAACATATTCTGTTTTTCTATTCTTCCTACCAAAGTGAATAACCTCCCATTTCCCCACATTATACTCCATCTGCCACCTTACTGCCCACTCACTTAGTCTATCTATATCCCTTTGCAGACTCTGTGTTCTCCTCACAGCTTACTGTCCCGCCTAGCTTTGTATCATCAGCAAACTTGGATACATTACACTCGGTCCCTTCATCTAGGTCATTTATATAGATTGTAAATAGCTGAGGCCCCAACACTGATCCTTGCGGCACCCCACAAGTTACAGCCTGCCAACCTGAAAAAAATCCGTTTATCCCTACTCTCTGTTTTCTGCCCATTAACCAATCCTCTATCCAGGCTGCTCACGTCTCGAGAAAACAGCCCCAGACTGATCAGTTTTTCCTGATAAGTATATCCCCTCAGTTCTGGCATCATTCCTGTGAATCTTTTTTGCACCCTATTCAGTGCCTCTGCATCCTTTGATAACATGGAGACCAGAACTGTGCAGAGCGCTCCAAGTGTGGTCTAACCAAGGTTCGAAACAAGTTTAACAGAACTTCTCCGCTGTTCAATGCTATCCCTCCAGAAATGAAGCCCAGCGCTTGGATTGTTTTTTTAATGGCCTTATTAACCTGTTCAATCAGAAATCTCAGGGTACACCCAGCCTGCCCTCTCTGAACCCAGTTTGCTGCTCCCTCTGTGCCCAGCACTGCCTGAACCCCCGGCACACGGAAGTGGAATTTCAAAAGAAGGAAGGAATCGGTCAGCATTTGAAAGGCTTTTACAAAGAATTCAGAGAGTTCCCAGAGAGTTGGGATCTTTCTCTATTCTCGTGGAGTTAGATATCAGCCTTTCTCCTGTGAATATCGAGCTGCCTTATAGGGCTGTGATAATCTTTGAAAGATCTGCCAATTCGTCCCACTCCCCTGCCCTTTCCCCATAGCCCTGCAAACTTTTCCTTTAAGTAGATCCAATTCACTTCCGAAAATTACTGTTGAATCTGCATCCACCCCCTTTCAGACAGTGCATTCCCGATCACAACAACTCACTGAGTGAAAAATGTCTCATCTCCCCTCTGGCTTTTTGCCAATGATTTGATGTGATGTGTTTACTTGTTAAATACATTTGCTGAGTGGAATTAAATTGAAAACCAGGTTCTGAGGCGTGATGCTCTATTCACACATCGAAGGTGAGAGAGATGCTGTGGGACACACGCTAAGCCCAGTAGCTGAAAGTGATTAACAGACTGGGTTTTGTGTTTAGTGATCCTGGGCGTGTTACCGATACCTTCCCTGGATACCAAGGCTGGGAGAGGCACTCTGGAATGTATGGGGAGCTGGGACTTGTCCATGTGAATAACCAATGGTATGAGAACTGAAATAATCTAGAGTTAGAAAGGAGAAAAGGCCCAAAATGGAGCAGTCAGTAACAGGACACCAATTAGTCTCCTCTTACCTTGGAGAAATCAAGGACTCGACACACTGTGTGTTTGATACAAAGGTGATTTATTTGACATATCAAAATATTAAACTCCAGCCCAGTTATAGGGGTTATTAACATCAGCAGAAACAAACCCGAACTGCCAGAATGTACATCATTCAGTCCTGGATGTGATTAACAGCAGCAATAACAGCAGAATCCAACCCCTGCAGTCGATCGTGAACTCGCTGGTGTGCCAGCAGGTTGGATGACTGAGTGAATCCCTTCCCACACACGGAGCAGGTGAACGGCCTCTCTCCAGTGTGAACTTGTTTGTGTACAGTGAGGTGGGATGACTGAGTGAATCCCTTCCCACACACGGGGAAAGGTGAATGGCCCCACCCCAGTGTGAACTCGCTGGTGTCTCAGACGGTGAAATGATTTAATGAATCCCTTCCCACACACGCAGCAGGTGAATGGCCTCTCCCCAGTGTGAACTTGCTTGTGTACAGTGAGGTGGGATGGCTGAGTGAATCCCTTCCCACACACAGAGCAGGTGAATGGCCTCTCCCCAGTGTGAACTCGCTGGTGTCTCAGATGTTGGGAAGAACAAATGAACCCCTTCCCACAGACAGAGCAGGTGAACGGCTTCTCCCCAGTGTGAACTCGCTGGTGTACAATGAGGTTGCAAGAATACCTGAACCTCTTCCCACAGTGAGAGCAACTGAACGGTCTCTCGTCAGTGTGAACTCGCTGATGTTGAATTAGTCCCTCAGAACTTTTAAAGCAGTTCCCACAATCAGCGCATTTAAAAGGTCTCTCAGCACTGTGAACTTGCTGGTATGATCGGAGGGCAGATGAGTGAGTGAATCCCTTCCCACACACGGAGCAGGTGAATGGCCTCTCCCCAGTGTGACTGCATCAATGAGTTTCTAGTTGGGACGGGTAATTGAACCCCTTCCTACAGTCCCCACATTTCCACAGTTTCTCCGTTGTGTGGGTGTCCTTGTGTCTCTCCAGGTTGGACGATCGGTTAAAGCCTCGTCCACACACAGAACACGTGTACGGTTTCTCCCCGCTGTGAATGGTGCAATGTTTTTTCAGGCTGTGTAACTGGTTAAAGCTCTTTCCACAGTCAGTGCACTGGAACACTCTCACTCGGGTGTGGGTGTCTCGGTGCTTTTCCAGTCACACTGATGTTTGAAATCTTTTCCAAGATAGAACAGACAGAAATTCCTCCTTCCACATTCAAAGGTCGATGATATTCAGCTCCTGATGAATGGAATGTCTCTATCAGATATTGGGGTGATGTTTCGTTCAAGTTTTGTGTTTGCAAATCCTCCCCTTCTAAAACCCTGTAAAAGGAATTTACAAAAGTCATCACTGTAAGTACAGGATAGAAATTCAGAACAGACAATTCTAGTTTCTATGGAGCATTCTTTCCTCTCTTGTTCCCCCAAAGCTGTAAATCCCCGTCCCACACACTCTCCCTCCTCCCTGTGCTGAAATCCAAACCCATTGCACCATCTCCAATATTTCTTTCCTCCACTCCCAGTTTTCCCCCTCTCTCTACTCTGGTTGGGTTCAGTTCTACACCCGCTGTGTGCAGGCTGAGAATAAAATCAATGAGTCAATGATTGACTCTCCTGGTCACTGGGACCCTGAAGCCCCGCCCACTTTTTTTCCTGTACAAAGATGGCCGCGCATGCGCCCTGCTGTAGGTGGAACCGGTCCGTCTTTCCTCTACCAAGATGGCGGCACGTAACCCGGGCCTATCACCAAGAAAAAGCCTCACCGCTGCCGTCTGGTGGAACACAGACTGGGCCGCTGGATCTCATTTTGGCCTGAGGCCATTCTCCAACTTTATAAACCCTGCAGCGCGGCCTACCCGCAGTTTATTAATCACCCGACCCCGCTCCCGCCGACCTACAGCTCTGCCCGGTGAACGCGCAGAGCCTGTCCCGCGCCTGTGCGCTGGGCTTCTGACATCCTCCCCAGAAAACCTGAAAGAGGAATCTGGATTGTCCCCATCACTCATTCTTCAAGGGACAGCACCCTGTGTCTGGGCAGCTGCCGTTAAAGGCACAGACACAGCTTCACCCTTCTCTATTATAAATAAAAACAGGAAATACTCAGCAGGTCAGGCAGCATCTGTGGATAGATGTGAGAAGTCACACAACACCAGGTTATAGTCCAACAGCTTTATTTGAAATCACAAGCTTTTGGAGCGCTGCTCCTTCGTCAGGTGAAGAGATGCATATAGGCACAGCATATATAGTCAGAGAACACTGCCAGATGATTACATGTAATCTTTCTAACTGCCCTTTATCACACCTCGGCAGAGAGATAATCACAGAAATCAAAGGTGTGAATGGTGTCCAAACAGTCAGGTCAGTCAGTCCAACACTGGCATCTCCACATCTGTGGAGAGATAATCAGAGTTAATGGATAGATCTTCCCTAACCAACTTCTTAGAGTTTTTTGAAAGAGATGACGTCTCAAATTAAATGGGGCGTATCCCAAATTAAATGGTGTAGTGTACCTGGACATCCAAAAGGCCTTTGACAAAGTATAGCATGAGAGACTTCTTTACAAACCAAGGTCAGTAGGTTTCAAGGTGAAACATGCATATTGATTAGTTACTGTCGAGGTGAAGCTGGGTTGCAAAGGGAGGATACTGAGTTGGTTACCCCAGGGGTCCATGCTGGGAATCCCTCCTGGTCTTGGTCTACAAAGGTGACCTGGAATCATAATCATAATATAAAACAGTTACATTTGGAGATGACACCAAGCTAGGAAAGAATGTGAATTCAGATGAGGCAAGTAGGATCTTATAAAGGGAGCTTTCAAAGAATGACCATTGGCAGATGAAACTCAATATAGAAAAAGGCAAGATACTGCTTATTATGGAAAAATGGAAATGGGTGGGGTAGAACTTGTCAAGCGGGAAGCAGAGACAAACCTTAGGGTGTTAGATGAGTCACCACTCATCATTCCTAAAAGATGTGGCCCATTAATAAACAAATGAAATAGCATGCTGGATCATGTTGTCAAATCAGTTCAGTTCAAATACCTAGAGCTAATGTCGAAGCTGCCCTGGTCACATTGCACTTGGTATGCTGCATATAGTCCTGGTCACCGTGATATTATGGGAGCCATCCAGGTCTTACTGGCAATCCAGAAGAAAGCAACAAGCCCTGATCCATGGTGTTAGAGGGAAGAGTTATGATGTACAACTTGATCAGCAAGTCCTCTTCTTCAACCTCAAGAAGACAAGTCTTAGAAGCAACATTAATAGAGGTATATAACATAGAAACATAGAAGATAGGAGCAGGAGTAGGCCATTCGGCACCTCGAGCCTGCTCCACCATTCAATGAGATCATGGCTGATCATCCAAACTCAGTACCCTGTCCCTGCCTTCTCCCCATATCCCTTGATTCCTTTAGCCTTAAGAAATATATCTAACTCCTTCTTGAATATATTTAATGAATTGGCCTCAACTGCCTTCTCTGGTAGAGAATTCCATGGGTTCACCACTCTCTGGGTGAAGAAATTCCTCCTCATCTCTGTCCTAAATGGCTTACCCCTTATTCTTAGACTGTGACCCTTGGTTCTGGACTCCCCGGCCATCGGGAACATCCTTCCTGCATCTAGTCTGTCCAGTCCTGTTAGAATTTTATAAGTTTCAATGAGATCCCCTCTCATTCTTCTAAACTCCAGCGAGCATAAGCCCAATCAACCCAATCTCTCCTCGTACATCATTCCTGCCATCCCAGGTATCAGTCTGGTGAATCTTCGCTGCACTCCCTCCATGGCAAGAACATCCTTCCTCAGATAAGGCGACCAAAACTGCACACAATACTCAGGGTGTGGTCTCACCAAGGCCCTGTACAACTGCAGCAAGACATCCTTGTTCCTGTACTCGAACCTTCTCACTATGAAGGCCAACATACCATTTGCCTTCTTAACCGCCTGCTGCACCTGCATGCTTACCTTCAGCGACTGGTGCACAAAGACACCCAGGTCTCGTTTCATTTCCCCTTCTCCCAATCTATTGTCCATCAGATAATAATCTGCCTTCCTGTTTTTGCCACCAAAGTGGATAACTTCACATTTATCCACATTATACTGCATCTGCCATGCATCTGCTCAATCACCCAACCTGTCCAAATCATACTGGAGTTTCTCGGCATCCTCCTCACAGCACACACGCCCACCCAGCTTTGTGTCGTCTGCAAACTTGAAGATATTACATCTGGTTCCCTCGTCTAGATCATTAATATATATTGTGAATAGCTGGGGTCCTCGGACCGATCCCTGCGGTACCCCACTAGTCACTGCCTGCCACTCGGAAAAAGAGCCGTTTATTTTAACTCTTTGCTTCCTGTCTGCCAACCAGTTCTCTATCCAAGTCAGTACCTTGCCCCCAATCCCATGTGCCTTAACTTTACACGCTAATCTCTTATGAGGGACCTTATCAAATGCCTTCTGAAAGTCCAAATACACCACATCCACTGGTTCTCCCTTATCTATTCTACCAGTTACATCCTCAAAAAATTCCAGTAGATTCGTCAAGCACGATTTACCTTTTGTAAATCCATGTTAACTTTGTCACTTGCCTGGATAGAGAAAGTAAATCTGGAACAATACTTTCAGATACATCTGGACAGCAGGACATGAGGGCACAGGGTTCATGGGTGTGAAGAGCAAATTTAGGATAGATGGCAGGAAATCTTTCTTTACTCAGAGGGTGATCAATAGCTGAAATGGGTTGCCAGCAGGGTGATTTATGCCAGGACACTAGAGTAATTAAGAAACAGATGCTGTAATGGAAAAATGGTAAGGTTGGTATTGTAGAAGGAGATTAAATGTGCTGAAGGACCATCTTCATCCAAACCTATCCTGTGATCTTGTACAAACAAATTTTAGAATATTCCACCATGAATTGTAAAAGATAAACTACTGTTTGCTTTAAATTACATTAAGTCAGGCATCTTCTTAAAGCTGCTAATAGCCAATGTGTACCATCTGTCTAAATATAAGAACATTATAGCAAACGATTTTATGATTTTCACAGAAAAAAATGGATGAATTGCAGAATTCAGCCTCCGAAACTCTGGTAACATTCCCAGAATCCCATGTAGTAAAACAGAACTTGCCTTGCTCGGTCGCCAGTAGTCAGTGGTCCTGTGGGTGTTCCCTTCTTCTTCGAGCAACATTATATTTGGTTATTAGTCTCCCACAGGGCCACTATATCTGTCGCCAAAATTCCCATGTTGTCACATCATTGCCAGTCACTCTCACAGCTTGCTGTCTGAAATCCTCATAACCTCGGGTTTAGTTTCCAGCCACTTTACAAGGCTGTTTATGTTGTGTCAGGGAACATGAAGGGCTGCATTTAGTGTTTTTAACTTTTGGTGTTAACATGATCATTGAACTGCTTTATGCACCTGTTCCCATTAAATAAGCAAGTGTGACTTTATGCACAAAATATGGTGCAGCTTCACTGATTAAATTATCTGCATTGCTTTGTGGAGGAGTTCCCTTCCTCTCATTGTATGTCCCAAAAGAGCAGCGAGGTTCTGCTAAAACTGTATACAACGCTAGTTATGACACAACTAGAATACTGCGTGCAGTTCTGATCACCAGATTACGGGAAAGATGTGATTGCACTCGAGAGGGTACAGAGGAGGTTTACGAGGATGTTGCCAGGACTGGAGAATTTTAGCTTTGAGGAAAGATTGGATAAGCTGGGGTTGTTTTCTTTAGAACAGAGGAGGCTGAGAGGAGATTTAACTGAGGTGTACAAATTATGAGGGTCCTAGATACAGTGGACAGGAAGGACGTATTCCTCTTAGCAGAGATGTCAATAAACAGGGGGCATAGATTTAAAGTAATTGGTAGAAGGATTAGAGGGGAGGGGAGTTGAGGAGAATTTTTTTCACCCAGAGGGTGATGGGGTCTGGAACTCACTGCCAGATTAGGCTGGGTAGCTCTTTTTCGGCCGACACAGACACATTGGGCCGAATGGCCCCCTTCTGTGCCGTAACTTTCTATGATTTCTATGATTCTGTTAACGTTTCAGGTCGATTAACTTTCGTCCGAACTGCAAAAAGTTAGAGATGTAACAGGTTTTGTGAAATTACAGAGACGGGGAAGGGGGGAGGGGAGGAAAGAACAAAACGGAAGGTCTGCAATAGGATGGAAGACAGGAGAGATTACATGACAAAAGGGATGTTGGTGCAAGGCAAAAGGAGATGGTAATGGGACAAGTGAAGAAACAAAAGATGGGTCTCGAGGAGGTGTAAATGGGAATATCAGAATCATCAGCAACAACTGCCATCAGAAAAAATGGGGGCAGAGGTTATGATCTGAAATTGATGAACTCAATGTTGAGTCTGGAAGGCTGTAGAGTTCCTAATAGAAAGATGAGGTGTTGTTCCTCGAGCTTATGTTGAGCTTCATTGGAACAGTCTAGGAGGCAGAGGACGGAGAGTTCACCATTTTAGTGGGGTGGAGAATTAACCCTTCTCTATGTTGTGTGTGTTTTTTTGGGTAAAGGTAGAGTGCCTCTGCTTGCCTGTGGGAGTGAGGTCGTTTTTTAAAGAGACAGTGTGTGGGAAGCGATTCACTCAGTCATGCACCAATGTTTGCACATTGATAGACCAGCTGGTTCACACTGGTGATGGACCTTTTAAATGTCTGGACTGTGAGAAGAGCTTCAAAAGCAAAAACAATCTGCAGACACACCAACACACTCACACAGGGGAGAGGCCGTTCACCTGCTCCGTGTGTGGGAAATAAATTACTTGTTCATCCAACCTGCTGAAACACCAGCGAGTTCACATGTGACGGCAGGGGTTGGAAGCTGCTGTTATTGTTGCTCTTAATCAAATCTCGGACTGAACCGTGTTCATTTTGGCAGTTGAGGTATGTTTCTGCTGATATTAATAACCCCTATAACTGGGCTGGAGTTTAATATTCTGGGTATATATCAAATTAATCAAAGGGTGAAGGGTCAGGTAAAAATTCTGCTGATTGTGTTTGCCTTCAATGGAGTTTATTTTTACTTTTTCCAAACACTTCACGTTTTAAAGGGTTTTCTTCAAATACTGACAATGACCACAATGCAGCTACTATCAGACTCACCGATAAATGGAAAGTTTCTCCTTCTCCACGGTTTCGAACCCTGACATAATTTTAAAGACCTCTGACATGTCTCCTCTTAGTCTTCTCTCTACCAGAGTAAAGAGTCCCAGCTTGCTCAATCTTGCTTGCTAGTTGCATCCTCTCTGGTGACACCTTTGTAAATCTATTCTGCACTTTCTTATATGGAGACCAGAACTGCCCACAGTACTTCAAGTGTGGTCTAACCAAGGTTCTATATAAATGTAACATGACCTCCCTGCATTTGTATTATATTCCTGTAGAAATGAACCACAGTGTTTTCTTTCCACGCTTTATGGCCTTATCAACTTGCGTTACTACGTTTAGCAATATATGTGTGTGTACTTCCAGATTTCTTTGCTACTTTACTCCATTTAGTTTCTTACCTTCTTAGGAATAGGTGGCCTCCTTATTCCTCCTGCCAAAATGAACCACCTCCCATTTCACGATTTTGAATTTCATTTCCCATTTATCTGCACAGTCTGAAAGCCTGTTTATGTATTCCTGTATTTCTGTGCAGTCAAAATTATTAGCTATATATCACCCAATTTGGCGTCATCTTCAAAATGCGATAATATACCTCCAATTTCTGAGTCCAGTTTATGGTAAACAAATATTTACAATGGGGGCTTTGCATAGCGGGGCGTTTACCCAGAATCCCCCGCTCGGTAGCATGTGCCCCATCAATGACCACAGGAGCTCAGTGCGCAGGTGCAAGACTGGGCTGTGCTCTGAGCATGCGCAGTGCCAGTGGAGGCGTTCGGCTGATGAAGAAGAGACGGTTCCGGGAGGCGGTAGGAGATTGTGGGCTCGGGGAGGAATTGGAGCCGCGGGTGGGCTGGGAAGCTTCATAAACACCCGGTGTAGGTCTCAGGCCCCGAATAAGAGCCCACAGGCCCCGTGTTTGCCCGGGTCAGCGGGATCACTGGCCGCCATTTTGGACAGGGCGGGGTCACGGTGCATGCATGGCCATCTTGGTACCGGAACAGAGAGTGGGCGGGGCTTCAGGGTCCCAGTGACCAGGAGAAACAATCATTGACTCATTGATTTTATTCTCACTCTGCACACAGCGGGTGTAGAACTGAACCCAACCAGAGTAGAGGGAGGGGAAAACTGGGAATGGAGGAAAGAAATGTTGGAGATGGTGCGATGGGTTTGGATTTCAGCACAGGGAGGAGGGAGAGTGTGTGGGACAGGGATTTACAGCTTTGGGGTTAAAATGTGTTATTTTGGTCATATTTCTAGATTTGCTATTTTCTGCCCACAGGGCAATCACAGGGCACTGACCAACACCTTCACTTCTCAGAATAGGGCAGGTGGAACTGAGCCAGAGGCAGCTCTGGGACTTCATCTTCTGAGCATTGGGTTGGGAAACAAGAATTCCATTGTTTATTGGGCCCTGGCGAGCACTGCCCTCCCTCCCACAATTTTAATATTTTGATGCATCTGTCTATTTATATACTAGGAATGTTTTAATTGCTTTCACAGCAAAATGCATTTATTATTAAACCTTCACAGAAGACAACTGTGGCAACAATTGAATAAAACTCAGAGAGTTGTCGGGATCTGGAACGCTCTACCTGAAAAGGTCATGAGCTGATTCCATCAATGAGTTTAAAAGGGAGTTGGGCGGGTACTTGAGGGTGAGGATCTTACAGGGTTACGGACAACAAGCAGGGATGTGGGACTAAGCACGAGTGCTCATTCTAAGACCCAGCACAGGCCCGACGGGCTGAATGGCCTCCTTCATGCTGTACTTTTCCATGATTCTATGAAAACTAACAGAACCAAACAATGAAATGATCTTCCTTGGTTATTGATCATTTCACTAAATTTCAACAGAGTACTCTGTATACCAACAACAATTTACATTTATAAAGAATTTTAAAACATCTCAAGGCACTTTACAGTAGCGCAGTCAGACAATAATCGACACATATACTTTGTTTGTGGTCCAGTGCACTTACTCAAAGTTCCTCCACAACTGTAACAATTTTATTGCAGTTGCTGTGAAGGCTGCGCTCACTCTGCTCGTGCACCTGGTCTCCAAAGGAGGCAAAACAGGACTAATGCTGCCGAGCTCAGCTCTTTTTGATCAGAAAATATCAACTGTTTCGCCTCATCAGGAAATGCACAGAAGAGGCAGCAGTGCTGATTGGCTGCCCAGGAAAGTCCTATTTAGATTAAACCCCTTCACCCAGAGAGTGGTGAGAATGTGGAATTTGCTGCCACAGGGAATAGTTGAGGCGAAGAACATGGATGTATTTAAGAGGAAGCTGGATAAAGACATGGGAGAAAGGAATAGAAGGAGATGCTGATAGGGTGCGATGAAGAGAGATGGGAGGAGGCTCGTGTGGAGCATAAACACTGCATGGACCAGTTGGGCTGAATGGCCTGTTTCTGTGCTGTACAATCTGGGTAATTCTATGTAATAAGAGAGGAAAGAATGTTCCATAGCAACTGGAATTATCCATTCTGCATTTTAATCCTGAACTTATACTGATGCCTTTTGTAAACTGCTTTTACACGGAATATCATCAGCCTTTGACTATGGAAGGAGAAATGTTTGCCTGTTCTGTCTGTGGGAAAAGATTGCAAACATCAGTGTGACTGGAAAAGCACCAAGACACCCACACCTGAGTGAGAGTGTTCTAGTGCACTGACTGTGGAATGAGCTTTAACCAGTTACACAGCCTGAAAAAACATTGCACCATTCACAGCGGGGAGAAACCATACTTGTGGTCTATGTGTTGATGAGGCTTCAACTGATCATACAACCTGGAGAGACACAAGGACACCCGCACCACAGAGAAACCCTGGAAATGTGGGGACTGTG
Organism: Somniosus microcephalus; assembly: GCF_052327205.1. Taxonomy (NCBI): domain Eukaryota; kingdom Metazoa; phylum Chordata; class Chondrichthyes; order Squaliformes; family Somniosidae; genus Somniosus; species Somniosus microcephalus. The sequence goes on along the minus strand of NC_140990.1, from coordinate 39,088,999 downwards.
AGAAGGGATTCAATTACCCATCCCAGCTGGAAATTCATTGACGCAGTCACACCGGGGAGAGGCCATTTACCTGCTCCATGTGTGGGAAGGGATTCACTCTGTCATCCCACCTGCTGGCACAGCAGCGAGTTCACACTGGGGAGAGGCCTTTCACCTGCTCTGTGTGTGGGAAGGGATTCACTCAGTCATCTGACCTTTTGACACACCAGCAAGTTCACACCGGGGAGAGGCCATTCACCTGCTCCGTGTGTGGGAAGGGATTCACTCAGTCATCCAACCTGCTGAGACACCAGCGAGTTCACACCACGGAGAGACCGTTCACCTGCTCCATGTGTGGGAACAGATTCACTCAGTCATCCCACCTGCTGACACATCAGCGAGTTCACACTGAGGAGAGGCCGTTCACCTGATCCGTGTGTAGGAAGGGATTCACTCAGTCATCCGACCTTTTGACACACCAGCGAGTTCACACCGGGGAGAGGGCGTTCACCTGTTCAGTGTGTGGGAAGGGATTCACTCAATCATGCCACCTGCGGACATACCAGCGAGTTCACACTGGGGAGCGGCCGTTCATCTGCTCCATGTGTGGGAAGGGATTCACTCAGCACTCCAGCCTGTGGACATGCCAGCGAGTACACACTGGGGAGAGGCCGTTCATCTGCTCCGTGTGTGGGAAGGGATTCACTCAGTCATCCAACCTGTTGGCACACCAGCAAGTTCACATATGACTACAGGGGTTGGATTCTGCTGTTGTTGCTGGTGTTAATATAAGAACATAAGAAACAGGAGCAGGAGTGGGCCAATCGGCTCCTCGAGCCTGATCCACCATTCAATAAGATCATGGCTGATCCAATCTAGGCCTCAACACCACTTTCCTGCTCTCTCCCCACACCCCTTGACTCCCTTGTAGTTCAAATGTCTGTCTATCTCCGCCTTGAATATATTCAATGATTCCGCCTCCACAGCTCTCTGGGGCAGAGAATTCCAAAGATTCACGACCCTCTGAGAGAAGAATTCCTCCTCATCTCCATCTTAAATGGGTGACCCCTTATTCTAATACTATGCCCCCTAGTTCTTGATACCCCCACCAGGGGAAATATCCTCTCAGCACCCACACTGTCAATCCCCCTCAGAATCTTATATTTTTCAATAAGATCACCTATCATTCTTCTAAACTCCAATGAGTATAGGCTCAACCTTTTGTCATACGTCAACCCCTTCATCCCAGGAATCAACCTAGTGAATCTTCTCTGCACTGCCTCCAGGTGCGGTCTCACCAGCACCCTGTAAAGTTGCATCAAAACTTCTCTACATTTATACTCCAGCCCCCTTGCAATAAAGGCCAACATTCCATGAGCCTTCCTAATTACTTGCTGTACCTGCATGCTCACTTTTTGTGTTTCATGTACTAGGACCCCCAGATCCCTGTGTACCGCAGCATTTTGTAGTCTCACTCCATTTAAATAATAATTTGCTTTTTCATTTTTCCTTCCAAAGTGGATAATCTCACATTTTTCCACATTACACTCCATCTGCCAAATTTTTGCCCACTCACTTAACCTCTCTATATCCCTTTGCAGACTCTTTGTGTCCTCCTCACAACTTGCTAACCCACCTATCTTTGTATCATCAGCAAATCTGGCTACAGTACACTCGGTCCCTTCATCCAAGTCAGTAATATAGATTGTAAATAGTTGTGGCCCCAGCACTGATCCCTGTGGCACCCCACTAGTTACTGATTGCCAACCGGAAAATGACCCATTTATCCCGACTCTCTGTTTTCTGTTAGTTAGCCAATCCCCTATCCATGCCAATATATTACCCCCAACCCTGTGCGCTCTTAACTTGTGCAGCAACCTTTTATGTGGCACCTTATCGATTGCCTTCTGGAAATCCAAATACACAACATCTACTGATTCCCCTTTATCCACTCTGTTTGTTGCATCCTCAAAGAACTCTAGCAAATTTGTCAAACACGATTTCCCTTTCATAAAACCATGTTGACTCTGTTTAATTGCCTTATGATTTTCTAAATGTCCTGCTATTACCTCCTTAATAATGGATTCCAGCATTTTCCCAATGACAGATGTTAGGCTAACTGGCCTATAGTTTCCTGCTTTCTGTCTCCCTCCTTTCTTGAATAGTGGCATTACATTTGCGGTTTTACAATCTGCTGGCACCTCTCCAGATTCTAGGGAATTTTGTTAGACTACAACCAACGCATCCACTACCTCTGCAGCCTCTTCTTTTAAGACCTTAGGATGCAGGCCATCAGGTCCAGGGGACTTGTCGGCCTTTAGCCCCATTAGTTTGCCTAGTACTTTTTCTCTAGTGATCGAGATTATTTTAAGTTCCTCCCTCCCTATTGTAGTGTATGTACCTTTAAGAGCCCCTGTGTACTGTAATACCGGTAGTGACCACTCGGGTATATAAGCCTGTATAGCGTCTTGTATCTTTTAGTTCATCTCCAGACTTTGTTCAGTAAACACCTGTTAAACCAACTCCTGCATTCTGTGTCTCCATTAACACACGTATACAACAGTGGCGACGAATTGGAAATGGACTTACCTGCAATTCGGCAGCACCTCAAGGAGATCGATTCCTCAGACGAAGGTCGAAGAAAAAAAATAACTGTGGTTTCACCAGCTAGCCGGGCTGGTGGCAGGTACTGCACTAATCCTTCCTGGGCGGCGGACTGGGGCTCGATCGGGTGGCTCTGCAGCAGTGCCGAGCAGCGAGTCGGATGGTGGAGGCAAACAGAGATGGAGGGTGGAGCACTCGGGATACGGCCGGCGCTGCAAAGCAGGTCGGCGTTCGGACCAAGCAGAGGGAGGGAAAAGTCCCAGAGAGTCCGGCGGGAACAAGTCTCCAACTATTAATAATATCTGTGTAAATAAAAACCACGGAGAACAGCGTTGTCAGCAGCGGCAGTGGCGGGAAAGAGCGGGAGGCGCCATTTTCTTCTCGGCAGGGAAGAAAGGAAAGCGCAGGAGGCGCCATTTTTGATTTTCAGGATGCCTAAAACTGGCAATATTACTGCTTTCGATAGTAATATAGAGGATTGGACCACATATGTGGAAAGAGTGGAGGTATATTGCACAGCGAATGAAGTAGAGGATGATAAAAAGGCATCGGTACTTCTAAATCTGATGGGCGCAAGGACATACGGGCTGTTACGAAATTAATCACTCCAGCCAAACAGATAGACAAGAATTTTAAGGAGATTGTTGATACCCTACAGGAGCACTTAAACCCAACACCGCTGCTGATAGCGGAACGATTCAAATTCTTCAGGAGGAATCAGCACAAGAATGAAAGTAACGCTGATTACCTCACCGAATTAAGAAAGCTGTCAAAGCACTGCCAATTCGGGGCAGGACTGGCAGATTCTCTACGAGACAAATTCGTCTGCGGTCTCCTAAGTGAAGGAACACAGAAAAGACTACTTTCTGAGAAAGATTTGACACTGGACAAGGCTTTCAGTGTGGCTGTATCATATGAAGCAGCAGCAAGAGGAGCTGCATAGATACAGCAAAAGCCACAGGACTTCGGCACCCATGAAATGACACGGGGTTTTGAGAGATGTTATCGCTGCGGCAGATCCACCCATGACCAGAGGGACTGCTGGTTCAAGAACAAAGCATGCAGGCAATGCGGAAAGATGGGACACATTGCACGTGTATGCCGATCTGGAAACAAAAAATCCACTGACAGAAAAAAAATCAATAAGGAAAAGTACGGAAAGGTACAAATGATGACGGACAGTAGCTCCGAAGACCAGAAGATCGATAGCGACTCCGGAAACAAGAGACTAAGCTGTCTCAAATTATATAATGTAATTGCCAAAGAAGATTACCAGACCATTTGGGTTACCCTCACGATAGCGGGGTCCCCAGTTAAAATGGAGCTAGATACAGGATCAGCTCTGACCATCATAAGTCGACGGGATTACGAGCAGCTATTTCCGCATATACCTTTGAAAGACACATCCATTATCTTGAAGACATATACGGGGCAGAAAGTATACCCCAGAAGGAAAATAAGGGTGCCTGTTGTATACAATGGCAAGGAAATACAGAAGTTGTATTGATACGTTCTGCAAGATGGTGTTCCACCGCTGTTGGGACGTGAATGGATCAGGAAGATACGTTTAGACTGGCACTCCATTCAGGCACTGACGGTGACCAGTAAGATAAAAAATGATGATGACATCATACCTGAATGATTAAAAGACATCTTGGCCAACGCCAAAGAAGTGTTTCAACAGGAACGAGGAACCTTGAAAGGCGTCACCGCCTCAATAAAAGTGGAAGATGCGGCAATTCCCAAGTTTTTTAAGGCAAGGCCGGTGCCATACGCAATTCGTCCAGCAGTCGAGGCAGAGCTGGAGAATTTGGAAAAGGCAGTTGTGTTATCCAAGGTAGATTGGAGCGAGTGGGCAACACCCATCGTCCCGGTCATGAAGAAAACGTTGAATAATGATAAATCTGAAGAAAAGAGAAAAATTCGCATCTGTGGGGACTTCAAGGTGACTGTAAACCTGGTCCTTCACACGGTACAGTATCCTCTTCTGAGGATAGAAGATATTTTCGCCTCACTATCCGGAGGGAAACGTTTCACCAAAATTGACTTGGCACAGGCATATCTACAGTTGGAGGTTGAGGAGGCCTCTAAAAAGTATCTCACGATAAACACACACAAAGGCCTGTACCAGTACAATCGACTGGGTTTCGGAGTAGCATCAGCTCCAGCTATCTGGCAAAGAGCTATGGAGCAAGTCCTGCAAGGGATTCCGGGGACTCAATGCTACCTAGACGACATCCTTGTAACAGGAGAAAATGACAACGAGCACCTTGCCAATTTGGAGCAGGTGCTCATGAGGCTGAGAGAACGGGGCCTACGAGCAAACCACCCCAAGTGCGAATTTTTCCAGAAACAAATATCATATTGTGGCCATGTCATTAACGAAGAAGGGTTGCATAAGTCACCTGAAAAAATTGAAGTGGTCGTAAAAGCCCCAGCGCCTGAAAATGTCTCACAATTAAGCTCCTTCCTGGGATTAATAAATTACTATCATAAATTTTTACTGAACTTGTCAACGGTTCTGCACCCTCTTAACACACTGCTACAAACGGGAGTAATTTGGAAATGGAGCGAAGACTGTAAACGTGCCTTCCATAAATGCGAAGGCTTGATCACGTCCAAGGAAGTGTTGGCTCATTACAACCCATCACTGCCAATCAGACTGGCGTGCGATGCATCCCCTTACGGCGTGGGAGCGGTATTATCGCATAGATTCCCTGATGGCTCGGAGCAGCCGATAGCTTTTGCGTCACGCTCATTGAACTCAGCTGAGCGTAACTATGCCCAGATGGACAGGGAAGCACTCAGCCTGGTGTGGGGGGTGAAGAAATTCAACCATCACCTACACGGACAAAAATTTACCTTGTTGACTGACCATCTCCATATTCAACCCTAAAAAGGGCGTTCCCATTATGACGGCGCAAAGGCTACAGAGGTGGTCACTTTTCCTAGGGGCACACCAATATGACATAGAATACAAAGGAACAAAACAGCATGGGAATGCTGACGGTTTATCGTGCCTACCGTTGCCAATGTTAGAAGAGGCACCTACAGTGGACCCAGTGGAGATGTTCCACTCAACCATAGTGGAATTTCTACCAGTAACAAATTCTACCATTGAAAAGGAAATGAGAAATGACCCGACTCTCTCACGAGTCTACGATTTAACGGTGAAGGGATGGCCAGCACATGGCGAACCACTGTTGCCAGCATTCTCGCAAAGAAGAGAACAGCTGTCAGTGTGCCGAGGAAACTTGATGTGTGGATCCAGAGTGGTGATTCCACCCAAACTCCAGGATAAAGTGCTAAAGGAGCTTCACAAGGGGCATCTGGGTGGAGTGAAAATGAAGAACCTAGCCACAGCGTTTGTGTGGTGGCCAGGTATCGATGGAGACATTGAAGAAATGACCAAGAGCTGTCTAGGATGCCAGAAGGTCCAAAATGCCCCACCACAAGCCCCTCTACATCCATGGGAGTGGCCCTCATCTCCATGGCAAAAGGTACAGATCAACTTTGCTTGTCCATTTATGGACTCAATGTTCTTAATTGCGGGTGATGCACACTCCAAGTGGCCGGAGGTAATAAAGATGTCCTCCAACACCACGGAAAAAACCATCACAGTATTAAGGACCATGTTTGCCAGGAATGGGCTGCCTGAACAGATCTGTTCTGATAATTGACCGCAATTTGTGTCCGAAGAATTCAGGAAGTTCTTAAAAAAGCAATGGGGTTAAGCACTACACGTCCGCCCCATACCATCCCGCCACCAATGGATTAGCTGAAAGGTTTGTCCAGACCTTCAAGAAGGCCATAAAGGCCATGGGTAATGAAGACATAAATCTACAACATAAGGTAGATAATTTCTTGTTTGCGTACAGGAATGCAACACATGTGGTTACAAACCAAACTCGCGCCATGATGTTTTTCAATAGAAGAATAAGATGCCAGCTGGATTTGATAATGCCAAATATCAGAAGGGACGTAGAGAACCGGCAATTTTAAGGCATGAATGAAAGGCCAACTAGAACCTTCCAGATAGGTCAACAGGTTTTGGCCCGGGACTACCGTACCGAGAAATGGCAGCCTGGAACTATTTGCACACGACTAGGACCACTGATGTATACCGTGGACATTGGAGAAAGCATAATAAGGCGCCATGCTGACCAGATCATAGAGTCATCCGAAAAGGGACAACCTACACCACAACTCTATACGCCTAATGATGAAGCAGAGATACCCATAGTATCTACCTCCGATCCGGTGATACTGGAACCAGATGAACGCGACACTGGCATTCAAGCCGAATCGACCTTGCCAAAAGAACCTACTACACCACCGAAAACTACTACACCACCGAGGCGTTATCCGGACCCAGTCAGGAAGCCTCCAGAGAGACTGACTTATAATTGATTAACTGCAGCAAATGTGTAGATGATTGTTCTTGTAAACATGTTAATTAATGATTACTTAAAATGTTATGTACTAATTATCTAAAAGGGGAGGAATTGTAGTGTATGTACCTTTAAGAGCCCCTGTGTACTGTAATACCGTTAGTGACCACTCGGGTATATAAGCCTGTATAGCGTCTTGTATCTTTTAGTTCACCTCCAGACTTTGTTCAGTAAACACCTGTTAAACCAACTCCTGCATTCTGTGTCTCCATTAACACACGGATACAACACCTATAACCCCGTGATTATCCATTATTATTGGGATGCTTTTAGTGTTTCCACCATGAAGGCCGATCCAAAATAATTGTTTAGAGACTCTGCCTTTTCTCTATTTCCCATTATTAATTCCCCAGTCTCATCCTCTAAGGGACCAATGTTTACTTTAGCTACTCTCTTCCTTTTTATATACCTGTAGAAGCTCTTACTGTCTGTTTTTATATTATTTGCTACTTTACTCTCATACTCTATCTTCTCCTTCTTTATAATTATTTTAGTCATCCTTTGCTGGTTTCTAAAAATGTCCCAATCCTAGAGTTATACAGCACAGAAAGAGGCCCTTCAGCCCATCGCGTCCGTGCCGGCCATCAGGCCCTGTCTATTCTAATCGCATTTTCCAGCACTTGGTCCGTAGCCTTGTATACTATGGCATTTCAAGTGCTCATCCAAATGCTTCTTGAATGTTGTGAGGGTTCCTGCCTCTACCACCCTTTCAGGCAGTGAGTTCCAGATTCCAACCACCCTCTGGGTGAAAAGGTTCTTCCTCAAATCCCCACTAAACCTCCTGCCCCTTACCTTGAATCTATGCCCCCTTGTTATTGACCCCTCTACTAAGGGAAAAAGTTCCTTTCTATCTACCCTATCTATGCCCCTCATAATTTTGTACACCTCAATCAGGTTCCCCCTCAGCCTTCTCTGCTCCAAGGAAAACAACCCCAGCCTGTCCAGTCTTTCTTCATAGCTGAAGCGCTCCAGCCCAGGTAACATCCTGGTGAATCTCCTCTGCACCCTCTCCAAAGCAATTACATCCTTCCTATAGTGTGGGGACCAGAACTGCACACAGTATTCCAGCTGTGGCCTAACCAACGTTTTGTACAGCTCCATCATAACCTCCCTGCTCTTATATTCTATGCCTCGGCTAATGAAGGCAAGTATCCCATATGCCTTTTTAACCACCTTATCCACCTGTTCTGCTGCCTTCAGGGATCTATGTAAATGCACACCAAGGTTCCTCTGATCCTCTCTTTCCTAGGGTCTTACCATTCATTGTGTATTCCCTTGTCTTGTTAGTCCCTCCAAAATGCATCACCTCACACTTTTCAGGGTTAAATTCCATTTGCCACTGTTCCGCCCATCTGACCAACACATCTATATCGTCCTGCAGACTGAGGCTACCCTCCTCGCTATTTACCACCCCACCAATTTTCGTGTCATCTGCGAACTTACTGATCATACCTTTTACATTCACATCCAAATCATTAATGTAGACCACAAACAGCAAGGGACCCAGCATCGATCCCTGCGGTACCCCACTGGACACAGGCACCCTGGATCCCATGGGCTCTTACCTTCTTGACCGGGCTCTTACCTTCTTGACCAGTCTCCTATGCGGGACTTTATCGAAAGCCTTACTGAAATCCATGTATAGCACATCCACTGCACTACCCTCATCCACACACCTAATCACCCACTCGAAAAATTCAATCAAATTACTCAGACATGATCTTCCCTTGACAAAGCCATGCTGACTATCCCTGATTAATCCTTGCCTCTCCAAGTGGAGACTAATTCTGTCCCTCAGAATTTTTTCCAATAATTTCCCTACCACTGATGTTAGGCTCACTGGCCTGTAATTCCCTGGTTTATCCCTACTACCCTTCTTGAATAATGCTACTACGTTAGCTGTTCTCCAGTCCTCTGGCACATCCCCTGTGGCCAGAGTGGTTCTGAAAATTTGTGTCAGAGCCCCTGCAATCTCCTCCTTTTCCTCACACAGCAGCCTGGGATACACCTCGTCCGGGCCTGGGGATTTATCCAATTTTAAGCCTGCTAAAACCGCCAGTACCTCCTCCCTCTCGATGCTAATATGTTCAAGTATATCACAGTCCCCCTGCCCGATTTCTATGTCTACATCGTCCTTCTCCATAGTTGTAGTGTATGTATCTTTAAGAGGAACTATGTTTTTTGAAGCCCCTGTGTACTGTAGTACCGGTAGTGACCACTCGGATATATAAGCCTGTATAGCGTCTTGTATAGTTAGTTCACCTCCAGACTTTGTTCAGTAAACACTTGTTAAATCAACTCCTGCATTCTGTGTCTCAATTAACACACGGATTCAACAGTGGCGATGACTAAGAAACGAACTTACCTGCAATTCGGCAGCACCTCAAGGAGATCGATTCCTCAGACGAAGGTCAAAGGAAAAAACAAAAAAAACTGTGGTTTCAGCAGCTAAACGGGCTGGTGGCAGGTAGTGCACTGATCCTTCCTAGGCGGCGGGCTGGGGCTCGATCGGGTGGCTCTGCAGCGGGGCCGAGCAGCGAGTCGGAAAGCAGAAGCAAACAGAGACAGAGGGTGGAGCACTCAGGAGACGGCCGGCGCTGCAAAGCAGGTCAGCGTTCGGACCGAGCAGAGGGAGGGGAAAGTCCCAGAGGGTCCGACGGGAATGATTCTCCAAGTGACGGAGAAACTGTTTAAAATATATGTGTAAATAAAAAAGGTCGCAACGGGAACCGCGGAGAACAGCGTTGGCAGCAGCGGCAGCGGCGGGAAAGCGCAGGAGGTGCCATCTTGACTCGGCAGGGAAGAAGGAAAAGCGTGGGAGGTGCCATTTTTGATTTTCAGGATGCCTAAGACTGGCAATATTACTGCTTTCAATAGTGATATAGAGGATTGGACCACATATGTGGAAAGAGTGGAGGTATATTGCAAGGCAAATGAAGTAGCGGATGATAAAAAGGAATCGGTACTTCTAAATCTGATGGGCGCAAGGACATACGGGCTGTTACAAAACTTGATCACTCCAGCCAAACCGATGGACAAGAATTTTAATGAGACTGTTGATACCCTACAGGAGCACTTAAACCCAACACCGCTGCTGATAGTGGAACGATTCAAATTCTTCAGGAGGAATCAGCACAAGAATGAAAGTAACGCTGATTACCTCACCGAATTAAGAAAGCTGTCAAAGCACTGCCAATTCGGGGCAGGACTGGCAGATTCTCTACGAGACAAATTCGTCTGCGGTCTCCTAAGCGAAGGAACACAGAAAAGACTACTTTCTGAGAAACATTTGACAATGGACAAGGCTTTCAGTGTGGCTGTATCATATGAAGCAGCAGCAAGAGGAGCTGCAGAGATACAGCAAAAGCCACAGGACTTCGGCACCCATGAAATGACACGGGGTTTCGAGAGATGTTACCGCTGCGGCAGATCCAACCATGACCAGAGGGATTGCTGGTTCAAGGACAAAGCATGCAGGCAATGCGGAAAGATGGGACACATTGCACGTGTATGCCGATCTGGAAAAAAATCCGCTGACAGTGAAAAGGTCAATAAGGAAAAGTACAGAAAGGTACAAATGATGACGGACAGTAGCTCCGAAGACCAGAAGAGTGATAGCGACTCCGGAAACAAGAGACTAAGCTGCCTCAAATTTAATAATGTAATTGCCAAAGAAGATTACCAGACCATTTGGGTTACCCACACGATAGCGGGGTCCCCAGTTAAAATGGAGCTAGATACAGGATCAGCTCTGACCATCATAAGTCGACGGGATTACGAGCGGCTATTTCTGCATATACCTTTGAAAGACACATCCATTATCTTGAAGACATATACGGGGCAGAAAGTATACCCCAGAGGGAAAATAAGGGTGCCTGTTGTATACAACGGCAAGGAAATACAGAAGTTGTATTTATACGTTCTGCAAGATGGTGGTCCACCGTTGTTGGGACGTGAATGGATCAGAAGATACGTTTAGACTGGCACTCCATTCAGGCACTGACGGTGACCAGTAAGAAAAAAAATGATGATGACATCATACCTGGACGATTAAAAGAAATCTTGGCTAACGCCAAAGAAGTGTTTCAACAGGAACTAGGAACCTTGAATGGTGCCACCGCCTCAATAAAAGTGGAAGATGCGGCAATTCCCAAGTTTTTAAGGCAAGGCCGGTGCCATACGCAATTCGTCCAGCAGTCGAGGCAGAGCTGGAGAATTTGGAAAAAGCAAGCATGTTATCCAAGGTAGATTGGAACGAGTGGGCAACACCCATCGTCCCGGTCATGAAGAAAACGTTGAATAATGATAAATCTGAAGAACAGAGAAAAATTCGCATCTGTGGGGACTTCAAGGTGACTGTAAACCCGGTCCTTCACACGGTACAGTATCCTCTTCTGAGGATAGAAGATATTTTCGCCTCACTATCCGGAGGGAAACGTTTCACCAAAATTGACTTGGCACAGGCATATCTACAGTTGGAGGTTGAGGAGGCCTCTAAAAAGTATCTCACGATAAACACACACAAAGGCCTGTACCAGTACAATCAACTGGTTTTCAGAGTAGCATCAGCTCCAGCTATCTGGCAAAGAGCTATGGAGCAAGTCCTGCAAGGGATTCCGGGGACTCAATGCTACCTAGACGACATCCTTGTAACAGGAGAAAACGACAATGAGCACCTTGCCAATTTGGAGCAGGTGCTCACGAGGCTGAGAGAACGGGGCCTACGAGCAAATCGCCACAAGTGCGAATTTTTCCAGAAACAAATATCATATTGTGGCCATGTCATTAACGAAGAAGGGTTGCATAAGTCACCTGAAAAAATTGAAGCGGTCGTAAAAGCCCCAGCGCCTGAAAATGTCTCACAATTAAGCTCGTTCCTGGGATTAATAAATTACTATCATAAATTTTTACCGAACTTGTCAACGGTTCTGCACCCTCTTAACACACTGCTACAAACGGGAGTAATTTGGAAATGGAGCGAAGACTGTAAACGTGCCTTCCATAAATGCAAAGGCTTGATCACGTCCAAGGAAGTGTTGGCTCATTACAACCCATCACTGCCAATCAGACTGGCGTGCGATGCATCCCCTTACGGCGTGGGAGCGGTATTATCGCATAGATTCCCTGATGGCACAGAGCGGCCGATAGCTTTGGCGTCATGCTCATTGAACTCAGCTGAGCGTAACTTTGCCCAGATCGACAAGGAGGCACTCAGCCTGGTGTGGGGGGTGAAGAAATTCAACCATTACCTACACGGACAAAAATTTACCTTGTTGATTGACCATCAACCCCTCGTCTCCATATTCAACCCTAAAAAGGGCGTTCCCATTATGACGGCGCAAAGGCTACAGAGGTGGTCCCTTTTCTTAGGGGCACATCAATATGACATAGCATACAAAGGAACAAAACAGCATGGGAATGCTAAATAACAACAGAAAATGCTGGAAAAACTCAGCAGGTCAGGCAACATCCGTGGAGAGAAATTTGAGTTGACGTTTCGGGTTGGACCCTTCTGACGGTTTATCGTGCCTACCGTTGCCAACGGTAGAAGAGGCACCTACAGTGGACCCAGTGGAGATGTTCCGCTCAACCATAGTGGAATTTCTACCAGTAACAAATTCTACCATTGAAAAGGAAATGAGAAATGACCCGACTCGATCACGAGTCTGCAATTTAATGGTGAAGGGATGGCCAGCACATGGTGAACCACTGTTGCCAGCATTCTTGCAAAGAAGAGAACAGCTGTCAGTGTGCCGAGGAACCTTGATGTGTGGATCCAGAGTGGTGATTCCACCCAAACTCCAGGATAAAGTGCTAAAGGAGCTTCACGAGGGGCATCTGGGTGGAGTGAAAATGAAGAACCTAGCCAGAGCATTTGTGTGGTGGCCAGGTATCGATGGAGACATCGAAGAAATGACCAAGAGCTGTCTAGGATACCAGAAGGTCCAAAACGCCCCACCACAAGCCCCTCTACATCCATGGGAGTGGCCCTCATCTCCATGGCAAAGAGTACAGATCAACTTTGTTGGTCCATTTATGGACTCAATGTTCTTAATCGCGATTGATGCACACTCCAAGTGGCCGGAGGTAATAAAGATGTCCTCCAACACCACGGAAAAAACCATCACAGTATTAAGGACCATATTTGCCAGAAATGGGCTGCCTGAACAGATCTGTTCTGATAATGGACCGCAATTTGTGTCCGAAGAATTCAGGAAGTTCTTAAAAAACAATGGGGTTAAGCACTACACGTCCGCCCCGTACCATCCCGCCACCAATGGATTAGCTGAAAGGTTTGTCCAGACCTTCAAGAAGGCCATAAAGGCCATGGGTAATGAAGACATAAATCTACAACATAAGGTAGATAACTTCTTGTTTGCGTACAGGAATGCAACACATGTGGTTACAAACCAAACTCCCGCCATGATGTTTTTCAATAGAAGACTAAGATGCCGGCTGGATTTGATCAAGCCAAACATCAGAAGGGACAAAGAGAACAGACAATTTCAAGGCATGAATGAAAGGCCAACTAGAACCTTCCAGATACGTCAACAAGTTTTGGCCCGGGTCTACCGTACCGAGAAATGGCAGCCTGGAACTATTTGCACACGACTAGGACCGCTGATGTATACTGTGGACATTGGAGAAAGCATAATAAGGCGCCATGCTGACCAGATCATAGAGTCATCCGAAAAGGGACAACCTACACCACAACTCTATACGCCTAATGATGAAGCAGAGATACCCATAGTATCTACCTCTGATCCGGTGATACTGGAACCAGATGAACGCGACACTGGCATTCAAGCCGAATTGACCTTGCCAAAAGAACCTACTACACCACCAAAAACTAGTACACCACCAAGGTGTTATCTGGACCGAGTCAGGAAGCCTCCAGAGAGACTGACTTATAATTGATTAACTGCAGCAAATGTGTAGATTATTGTTCTTGTAAAAATGTTATTTAATGTTTACTTAAAATGTTATGTACTATTTATCTAAAAGGGGAGGAATTGTAGTGTATGTACCTTTAAGAGGAACAATGTTTTTTTGAAGCCCCTGTGTACTGTAGTACCAGTAGTGACCACTCGGGTATATAAACCTGTATAGCGTCTTGTATAGTTAGTTCACCTCCAGACTTTGTTCAGTAAACACTTGTTAAATCAACTCCTGCATTCCGTGTCTCCATTAACACACGGATTCAACAATAGTGAACACAGATGCAAAAAAATCATTTAAATCCCCACCTACATCTTCTGGCTCCACACACAAATTGCCACTTTGGTCCCTAATGGGCCCTACTATTTCCCTGGTTATCCTCTTGCCCTTAATATACTTATAATAAAGGGATCCGTCCGTATGTCTGTCTGTATGTCTGTCTGTATGTCTGTATGTCTGTTTGTCCGCTATACACTCAAAAGTTATAGAGCGTACCTACACATATGTTATATCAAAAGGAAGCTTATCATTAGGGGAGTCTCATAGGCATATTTACTTTTTGGTCAGACAAAAATTGTTCAGACAGTATACAAAAAACTTTCAAAAATCACTTGCCGGGCCTCAAGATAAAAAAGTGGTAATGGAGGTGAGGAAATTGTTGATTCATTAGTATTGACACATTAACCACTGGAGGCAATGCCAGAAACGATGCAGATGTGGATTAAATGATATGAAATATAGATTTCCAGCAAAAAAATAGTTGGTTTTAAAAGAAAAAAAATCCATTTGCAAAGGGGACTCGGGCTTTCCCCCACTCGGTGGTGGATGAGCTGCCTGCAGGTCTCAGGCCTCAAAGCCTCGGCCTCTCCTCACCAGCCACGCCCGAACTTGGCACCGCCCGTCCCGCTGGGCCTGCCCCACGATCGCCGCCATCTTGGTAAAGGGGGCGTGACGGAGTCGAGCGTAGCCACCGCCGCCATCTTGGTAAAGGCTGGCGGGGTGGAGCCGGGCGGAGCCATCGCCGCAATCTTGGTAAAGGCTGGCGGGGCTGAGCCATCGCCGCCATCTTGGTAAAGGCTGGCGGGGTGGGAACTTGGGCTTCCCCCCCTCAACTAGGCCACAGGCAAGCCGCTGCAACGGTCTGGAGCGGGAGCCGCCGTGCATGGCCTTCCCCGCGGCATCAACCGCACGGCCCGAGAGCCCGACCAAAAGTGAGCAGGGCTCCGGGTCACCAAGGCCCCACACCCCCCTTTCCCACTCCCCCCACACTCCCCTTTCCCCCTCCCCCCACACCCCCCCTTCCCCCTCCCCCACACCCCCCTTTCCCCCTCCCCCCACACACCCCTTCCCTCTCCCCACCCCCTTTCCTACCCCACCCCCTTTCCTCCCCCCACTCCCCTTTCCCCCCACACCCCCCCTTTCCCCCCACCCCCCCTTTCCCCTCCACACACCCCCCCTTTCACCCCCACACACCACCTTTCCCCCAACACCCCATTCCCCCCACACTCCCCCTTTCCCCCCCACCCCCCCTTTCCCCCCCACACACCCCCTTTCCCCCACACACCCCCTTTCCCCCCCACACACCTCCTTTCCCCCCACACACCCCCTTTCCCACCCACACACCACCTTTCCTCCCCCAACACCCCTTTCCCCCACCCACCCCTTTCCCCCACCCCTTTCCCCTCTCTCTCCTTCCCTCTCTCTCTCTCGCTCCTTCCCTCTCTCGCTCTCCTTTCTTCTCTCTCCCTCCCCCTCTCTCTTTCCCTCTCTCTCTCCCCCCCAGTCTCTCTCTCCCTCTCCCCCCAGTCTCTCTCTCTCTCTCTTCCCCCCAGTCTCTCTCTCTCTCTTTCCCTCTCTCTCTCTCTCTCCTTCCCACACAGACAGACAGACAAACTCATTTATATATATAAAGATTAGTTCTACTTTTTTCATAACAACATGCCCTCAAAAAACCCTCGGCACCGCCGGGCACTCTAGCTAGTATACTTTTAAAACACCTTAGGAATTTCCTTTATTTTGCTCACCAGTGTTATTTCATGGCCCCTCCTCGCTCTCCTAATTTCTTTTTTAAGTATCCCCCTGCACTTTTTATACTCCTCTAGGGCTTCCTCTGTCTTTAGTCCTTTGTATCTGCCAAAAGCCCTCCTTTTTTTCCTAATCCATTCTCGTATATCCCTTGACATCCAAGGTTCCCTGGGCTTGTTGGTCCCACCCTTGACCTTTATGGGAACATGTTGCCATTGTACTCTCTCAATTTCCTTTCTGAAAGACTCCCATTGCTCCGATGTGGATTTTCCTACAAGTAGCTGATCCCAGTCCACTTTGGTCAGATCCTGCCTTATCATATTACCTAATCCTCTGGCCTACCACTAATCTTCGCAACATTGTATGCCTTTTCTTTCAATTTGATACCATCCTTAACTTTCTTAGTGGTGCATCCTTCTCGTAGAGCCTTTCTTTCTCACTGGAATATACCTTTGCTGAGATTTATGAAATATCTCCTTAAATGTCTGCCACTGCTGATCTACCGTATTACCCTTTAATCTATTTCCCCAGTCCACGTTAGCCAACTCTGTCCTCATACTCTTGTAATTGCCTTTATTTAAGTTTAGGACACTAGTTTCAGACCCAAGTTTCTCACCCTCAAACTGAATTTGAAAATCTACATCCAGGCCTGAACCATATTCATTCTGACAGTTGGGGTTTGTTTCTGCTGATCTTAATATTCTGGATAGATGTCAAATAAATCAGCTTTGTGTTAAACACATTGTAGATTTTTCTCTTTCCCACCTGAGTGTTTAGCATCACCTGGCTGGAGCTCAGAAAGGACAATCTGGGGGAGGATCGTACGGCGGGAACAGAACTCCAGCCTGGACACAGTCCTTCAGGGCCACACTGAGAGGGGCAAACGGCACTTTGGTCTCTATCGTCTTCTCGGGTGAATTTCTCACATGTTCAGGATAATTTTCTGCAACACTATGTCCTAGAACCAACAAGGGGGCAGGCCATGTTAGATTTAGGAATGTACCAGATTTAGTGAACAGCCTCACGGTGAGTGAACATTTATCTAACAGTGATCATAACGTGATCGAGTTCCACATTATGTTTGAAAGGGAGAAATGCGAAACAGCTACTAAGATTCTAGTGTTAGTTCAGGGCAAATTCAACAGGATGAGACAGAGACTGTCCACAGTAAACTGGGGAAATCTGTTAATGGGTAAAACGACAGATGATCAGAGGGAGATGTTCAAAAAATAATTTACGGTGATACAGAAGCAGCTTCTACCCCCGAGGGGCAAGAGCTCTACTTACCAAAAAACCCCAGCCATGGACGACTAAAGAGAGAAGGGACAACATCAAACTAAAAGAACAAGTACACAGAAATACAATAAATAGCACAAATCCTGGTGATTGGGAGAAATACAAAGAACAACAAAGGGTGACAAAACAGACAGTAAGAGCTACAAAAAGGGAGTATGAAAAGAAACTTGTAAGGATTATCAAAATCAACACAATTTTTATTACAATTACATTAGGAAAAAATGGTGGTCAGGAGCAATGTGGGCCCCTTGAAAACTGATAATGGTGACATTGTAAATGGTAATAAAAAGGTGGACATGTTGAATAATTATTTTGTGTCAGTATTGACAGAGTGGAAGAGGATAGCAGGCCGGACATCCCAAGGAAACTAATATTGAATCAGGGACGGGGACTCACCAAAATAACAGTAATGAAGAAAATAATGGCACTAAAGAGTAACAAATCCCCAGGACCAGATGGTTTCCAAGCCAGGGTTTTAAAGGAAGTAGGTGAGAACATTGCAGATGCCCAAACTATAATCTTCCAAAGTTCTCTCGATTTGGTAACCATTTCATCAGATTTGAAAATTGCGCATGTCGCTCCGCTATTTGAGAAAGGTGAGAGAGGGAAACCAGGGAATTAGAGACCAGTTAGCCTAACATCTGTTGTGGGGAAATTACTAGAGTCTATAATTAAGGACAGGGTGACTGAACACCTTGAAAATTTTCAGCAGATTAGAGAGAGCCAGCATGGATTTGTGAAAGGTCGGTCATGTCTGACAAACCTGATTGAATATTTTGAAGAGGTGATTGAAGTAGACAGGGGAATGTCTATGGATGTTATTTATATGGACTTCCAGAAGGCATTTAATAAAGTCCCTTATAAGAGTCTGTTAGCTAAAGTTGAAGCCCATGGAATTGGCTGAGTAGCGGGAGACAGAGAGTGGGGATAATGGGCAGGGACTCTAATTGGCAGGATGTGACTAACGCTGTCCAGCAAGGGTCTGTGTTGGGGCCTCAACTATTCACCGTATTTATTAATGACTTAGATGATGGGATAGAAAGCCACATATGCAAGTTGCTGATGACACAAATATAGGTGGCATTGTAAGCAGTGTAGATGGAAGCATAACATTAGAGAGATATTAATACATTAAGTGAATGGGCAAAACTGTGGCAAATGGATTTCAATGTAGGCAAACGTGAGGCCATCCACTTTGGACCTAAAAAGGATAGAACAGGGTACTTGCTAAATGGTGAAAAGCTAGAAACAGTGGAGGTCCAACCAATCTTAACCAATAACCACTAGCCTCAACCACTAACCCCTAAATCTGCACCTTAATCCCAGCCCCTTACCAAGGATTATTGACAGGGATCAATGGAGGAGCTAAAGACCTGATAAAGGAAGTATTTGAAACAATTATCTTGACTAAAGAAATAGTGCAAGGTATGTTAGTAACAAGAGATTAAATCAACGAGACCATCCAGCTCAGAAATTACTATTACAAAGATCGGAACATTTCAAAGACTATCACATGCAGTACGTGTGGAGGAGTTTTACTAAATCAGATCCAAAAAAGTGATAATTAATACAGCAAATAACAGATTTCAACTCTCATGCAAGATAGTTCTGTAAAGGGGTGTTTCAAAGGAACTTCAGGTGAGTGTAAAGTGAGACACTACATTTCAGTCTGTGACACCCACAAACCGTGTACTCAAATGGAACAAGCTTGGGGTTTGATGGGTAGAAAGTGAACTAGATGAGAACTGAAATAATCCAGAGTAAGAAAAGGCCCAAAAATGGAACACTCTGTATCAGAACATCAATTAGTCTCCTCTTATCATACAGAAATCAAATATTTGACACACTGGGCTGGAATTTGCTACGGGGGCGGGTTGGGGTCGTGTTCCCCACATTTCGTGTTTCCCACACGAATCCTGAACGATGTGGGAAATCGATGCAATTTTGATTTTATAGCCCAATTGATTCCCCACGTGTGGGAACCCCTAGCCAGTGAGCTTTTCAGGTGGGAAGCTCGCCTCCGATGACATCATCACTGCTGCTTCATTTAAGGGCTTCCACAAGCCTTGCTCACTTCAGCAGACTGCCAAGCTTCTGGCCCTGGCAGCTACTGCTACCATCATCAATCATGGCGACACATCGGAGTAAGGCATCCCCCAGATTTGACGAGGCAGCCCTCCAGGCATTGGTGGAGGGAGCGACAGAGAGCAGGGAGGTGCTCTTCCCCTCCTCGGGGAGGAAGAAGCCACCCCAGCAAACCAAGGCTGTGTGGCTGAGGGTGGCAGAGCAGGTGAACGCCAGCTCGAATACCAGCAGAACATGGATCCAGTGTCGGAAACGCTTCCATGACCTTCTGCGCACTGGAAAAGTGAGTATGATGTTCCCATCACTCTTAATCTGATCCCCATTGCCTTTCCTCACCAGCTCTCAGCTTTACCAATCTCTTCCTCCACATCCCACTTGACACTGACATCCATGCACCCTTTCCCACTCCCTCTCTCTCTATGGTCACATTCACCTAACTAATGGACTATGCAGCCCTCACACTCCCTATCACTGTCATGCTATGAAAACAACTTACATCACATAGGGAGGGCCCTTGGTCTTGCCATCTCACTCCATCTTTCTCTCCTTCTAAGCATCTATGCCATCGATTCTCTACACTCACTCCTTCATTCTCGCTCAAACTCCACTTGTCTCCCCCAATGCAGGAAAAGAGAGCTCACAACCGAAGCGAGTGAGCCAGGACAGGGGGAGGGGCAGCCTCCTTAGCCCAGCTGACCCCATGGGAGGAGGCGATCCTGGAGATCGTCGGCATCCAGGACGACACACAAGTGGGGGACGGAGAGACCGGTGCAGCAGAGCAAGCTGGTGACAGAAGAGTTTTCCAACTCTCTCAATTGCATTGCATGACTCGCTGATAATGACTTGGAAGCTCTAGCAGATGGACCTCTGATCATCTGCAATAAGCACTGTGCAGGTAATCCTGGCCTCTCATCTCTGACTTTACTTTACTCCCCCACAGGACCATCGCAAGCTCCCATCTCCAGGACGCAGGAGGAGGTTCAGCCTCAGCATCCAGACTCCTCAGAGGAAGCTGCAACCTCTGAGGGCGCAGCGTCAGCAGAAGGCAACGCACCCAGCACCAACGCAGACACTCACACCTCGGTGGGACCTTCGGGACATAGAGTAGTGTTGTCACCTGGTGTATCACAGCTCACAAGTGAGCCTCAGCCGATGGTGGAGACAGGGACAGCAGTGGAGAGTCCTAGTCGGAGGGCGCAGCACTCTCCCAGCTCGGCTCAGCTGCATGTCGACCCTCTGCCTCTGGGTCCATCCACAGTATCAGCGGTGATGGCACTCCAGGAAAATATGCAGGAGTCTCTGGCAGGTTTTGTCTCCAGGGTTGCTGCGAGTGTGGAGCGAATGGAGGAGTCCATCGCTAACATGAGCAGAGCCTTTGTGGAGTCATTGGCGCATCAACGCATTACCACGGAAAGGATGGCAACCTCCGTGGAAAGGCTGGCTACGGCCATGGAGGAGATAAGTCGCGCGAGTGTTGAAAACATGGTGAGTGTTCAGACTAGACTGACATCTCTGGAGGAGCGATGGGCAGCTATTGAACAGAGAAACCAGACCTTCATGGCAGTCCCTCTGAGAAGGACTGCCAGTCCCGACACGGGTCCCCATGGCTCCCCTGATGTGCAGCAAGGTGCTCTCTCGCCACTTGCAAACGCTGAGGGGGACCTGACCCATGAGAGGGATGATGGTGGCAGAGAACAAGGAGGTGGGGGCCCCTCTCCAAGCGCTCAAACTTCCATGCCACTGACAAGTCCTCGGTCAGAGCCCCACCTGAGTCAGCACCCAAGTGAGATCGGCGTCTCAACCCCTGCACAGCCGCAGGAGCAGCAGACTGTTGCACAGCCCTTACAGGCTCGCAACCCCAGAGGACGCCCGCCAAAGGTGTCCAGACAGGAGCAGCAAGGAAGTGAGCAAGGGGCCTCCACATCTGCTGATGCCACTGGGGAACCACTATGTAGGAGCACGCGTAAGAGAAAGAAACTGCACAAATAGTCACAAGGGTACTCACTTGGGTGGAATTTAATGTGTTATGGTTGAAAGCCATCAGAATAATGTTAATAAATCATCTGTTGGCTACTGCTGTAGTTGTGGCGTGTGTCGTTTCGCGAATGGGACTTTCACTTTGAGGTCAGTATGGTGGTCACATCGCTAGAAGTCAGCTGGTTCCTGGCTATTGTCAGTGCTCAGGTAAAAGGATGCGAGGCAATAGTCCCTCATGGGCGAGGCTCAGCAAATCTGCCCAATATGAGCGCGTTCCTTGCATGCCGGCCACCAATGTTCTCGCGCACTGCTGCCACTGGTTGATGAGCCTCTGCAAGATGTTCGTCTTCACTCTCCTCCTCCCCCTCCTCCTCCTCCTCATCTGAGGAGGATATGTCAGGAGCCACTTGGTCCTCGGCCATCTGCAAGCCACGACGCTGTGCCATGTTGTGAAGCACACAGCAAACCACAACGATTCTGGAGACCCTGGCTGCTGAGTATTGCAGGGCTCCACCTGATCTATCCAGGCATCTGAAGCGCATCTTCAGCAGACCAATGGTCTGCTCGATCATGGCTCTGGTGGAAAGGTGGCTGGAGTTGTAGTTCTCATCAGCTGCATTGGATGGGCTCCTCAGTGGCGTCAATAGCCACGTCCTCAAGGGATAGCCCTTGTCTCCAAGTAGCCATCGGTTAAGTCGGTGTGGTGGACTGAATAGCGGAGGCACAGTAGACTGGCGCAGTATGAAGGAGTCATGGCAACTGCCAGGGTACTTGGCACAAACATGCAAAATTTCCTTCTTGTGGTCACACACCAGCTGAACGTTGAGGGAGTGGAAGCCCTTGCGGTTGACAAAAATACAAGGATTGCGATGGGGAGCCTTAAGGGCCACATGTGTGCAATCAACGATGCCCTGCACCCTTGGAAAGCCTGCAAGATTAGCAAATCCAACCGCTCTCGCCATGACACTTGCTCGATCCTTGGTGAAATGGATGTGATTGTGCGCGATGGCAAAGAGGGCATCGGTTACCCGCTTGATGCAGGTGTGTGCGGCCGCCTGGGAGATGCCGCTGATGTCTGCTGCTGATCCCTGGAATGAGCCTGAGGCAAAAAAGTTGAGTGCGATGGTGACTTTGATGGCCACTGATAAGGGGTGTCCAGCTGCTCCTCTGGGCTCCAGGTCTTGCTGCAGCATTGCGCAGATGTCAGCCACCATCTCTCGCGAAAGTCGGAGCCGCCTTTGGCACTGCTGCTCAGACATGTTGAGGTAGCTGACCCTGCATCTGTAGACCCTGTTTGGGGGGTATCTCCTGCGCCGACGGCCTTCCATGCACTGGCCCCTTCTGGCCTGTGCATCCTCAGGTGGGGCAGCAGCAGCTTGGTGCAACTGTTGTTGCTGCTGCTGTTGGGCGGCCTCATGTAATATCCAGAAGGGCAGGACAAAAATGGCTCCCATGCTTCTGGTAGATGCCTCAGTTGAGGAAGCGCTCAGTGAAGGTGGCGAGAGGGGTTTCCCAGGAGGTCACACTGGAGATGGTTGTCAGGCTGCAAACTTCCAGAGCTGTGGGTATGCCTTCTGAAAGATCCCCCAGACCTGAGAGAGCAAAGTTATGCCACCTGCAATTAAAGCCTGTTCAAATCTGCCATTTAATGGTTGAGCTGCAGCTGCTACTCCGCAAGCCAGTTGTGCTCCCGCCAGGTTTCAGATGTGTGTTTCCCACCAGGCGTGTTTCACGTGGGAAAACGAGTAAACTTGCAAGTGGTTAGGAAAATGGGATTATAGAGCCAATTGAGGGCTTGTTAAGGGCCTTAAGGGCCTATCCCACCTCCTGGAGGCGGGACGGAGTCGGGACCAGCAGACATGAATTTAGGAAAATTGCGTGGAGGCGGGATGGAGGCAGGTTTGGGCCCACACGCCAGTTTTGCGATTTTTATCCCCCACACGCCTCCAATCCCGCCTCCCCGGCCCTAGCAAAATGTGTTTGAAACAAAGATGATTTATTAAATTTTTATACAGAATATTAATCTCCAGTTATAAGGTTTATTAACATAAGCAGAAACAAACCCCAGCTGTCAGGGTGAAAATGATTCAGTCCCGGATATGATTAACAGCAGCAATAACAGCAGAATCCAATCCCTGCAATCACTGGTGAACTCGCTGGTGTCTCAGGAGGTTGGATGGCTGAGTGAATCCCTTCCCACACACGGAGCAGGTGAACGGCCTCTCCCCAGTGTGAACTCAGTGGTGATTAAACAGGTTGGATGATGAAGTGAATCCCTTCCCACAGTCAGAGCAGGTGAATGGCCTCTCCCCAGTGTGAACTCGCTGGTGTGTCAGCAGGGTGGATGACTGAGTGAATCTCTTTCCACACACGAAGCAGATGAACGGTCTCTCCCCAGTGTGAGCGCGTTGGTGGTTCTGCAGATCATTTTTGTTTTATACTTCTTATCACAATCAGAACATTTAAAAGTCCTCTCCTCTGTGGGAACACGATGGTGCCTCAGAAGGTGGGATGCATGACTGAATCCCTTCCCACGTTCAATGCATGCGAATGGTCTTGCTCCAGTGTGAACTCGCTGGTGTGTCAGCAGGTAGGATGACTGAGTGAATCCCTTCCCACACACGAAGCAGGTGAATGGCCTCTCCCCAGTGTGAGTGCGTCGATGAGTTTCCAGCTCAGACGGGTAACTGAACCCCTTCCCACAGGCCCCACATTTCCATGGTTTCTCCATGGGGCGGGTGTCCTTGTGTCTCTCCAGGTTGCATGATCGGTTGATGCCTCGTCCACACACAGAACACGTGTACGGTTTCTCCCTGCTGTGAATGGTGAGAAGTTTTTCAGGTTGTGTAGAGATTGAGACAAACATTTTTCCACATTCAAAGGCCAATTATATTTAGGTCCAGATGAATTGAGTGACTGTCAGATCTTGACGTGATGTTTGGTTTAAGTTTCCCATCTGCAAATCATTGCGGTTTGTGTACATCGCCACTAAATAAGAGAGTTTGACTTCGACGAACTATTAACAAGTTGTTTATTTACAGGAACAAACTAATTACATCAGGTAAGAGGGCAGGTAAGATGGCTGACTGTAGGAGAACCATGGTATAGGTCTTGTCCCAGCGGGGACTCCACGAGGACTGAGTTCGCAGTCCTGTGGGGAGTGTGATGACGTCATCGCGTTTGTGTTGTGACGTCATCACGTTGTTCGCGTTTCCCGCGCTTAGGGCGTCATGTGATGCACGTCATTGCGTCACCATTGAGGCCGAGGTCGTGAGGCCAGGCTGTGCCGGTGCTTGCCGCGGGAGCGGAAGATCGCGTCGCTCCCGTCGGCTGGCCGTTGAGGCCGAAGACGCTAGACCGGAAGGCCGAGTCGGGCCGGCAGCCGCCGCATGCACGTCACGTTGTACGTGACATGATGTCAGCGTGCTAGGGCGCGTCTTAAAGGGGCAATGGCCCCAACAGGTAAGTTAAAAGGGCAATGGCCCCAAAAGGTAAGTTAAACATACAGTAAGGTAAGTTAAAGGGAATTATGTGTCTTTATGTAAGGTACAACCGGTGGTACTGTTACATGGGCCCCCCCAGAATTTGCTTTAATGAAAGTCCAAGGATGAGATGGTCTGACGAGCTGGTGGTCTCGGCGGTCATGCTGTCTCGGCTTGGCGAGCGAGGTCCGAAGATGCTGCTCGTGAGGAGATCCTTACGCGCGTCATGGCGAATAAAGTGTATCCATCAGGCAAAGAACCATGGAGACGTGCGAAACAGCAGGCCTTGTCAGAGTGACGGGCAGGTTGGGCGGATGTGGGTGATGACTCTGTTGATGTTGGAACAAGTCCTTGTTATAACGAACTCTGCAGGAACGCCAAACGAACGTTCCAGAAGGACTTGACAGGCGAGGTGAGTGAACTCGCCGACAGGTGAGCGAAACCTTCAGGAGGCTGGAACATGCAGAACGGTGCGTGCCATAGTGCTACAATGTTAACACAACAGAGGGTGAAGAGTTACTGCGTTAACCTGTGATCGGTGAGGCTAGCAACTTTCACGTGGCTGATCGCGGCCGCAGGATGCCCGTTGGACCCGTGCTCGATGTGTGCAGTTTCAGTAGACGTTTGCGTTTGTTGAAGGGAAAACTGGAGAAAGGGCGGCAACAGTCCAGGTTGTTGTTGCTTTCAGGAGGGGTTAACTCTGCCTGGAGGGCGGCAACACTTGTAACTGTTGTAGATTCAGGAGAAAACAGCCGGGAGGGCGGCACGCCTTTTGTTCATGACGAATCATGCAGTAGGTAACACAACCAGCAGGCTGAAGTGCTGGTGCATCGTCGGCGGAGAAGGAGTTGTCATTTTTCACGAGGGATGGGTCCTCGTGTGCGAGGAGTGAGTCCTTGTCTTTTGTGGGGGTGAGTCCTCGTGGTATCCCCGCAGGGCGCACTCTGATTTTGTGGGCACGAACATGCTGTACCCCGCGCTTGGAGAGATTTTTACTTGCTGTCGCTGTGGACGTAGAGGCGGATGATCCGTGTGGCGGTAGGAAAGATGAGTACGGGGACCGTGAGCAAGTGCGTGGTCTGTGCCACATCGATGTTCTCGTTGAACAGGGCTTCTACCGGTATAAAGCACAAGGGAGACTATGGCTCCCTGGATTGTGGTAGCGACAGCAAAACGGCTGGTGCTTCCATGGCGTGCTTCTTTTGTGAAAATTGTTCACAAAAAAACGGGGTCCGGTTGAGTTTTGTCCGTGTCAAATGGGATCTGCTCCAGGCTGCGCTTACCTTGCGAATACGTTCGCAAAGACGGGGTCGCCTTTGGAGGAATCGGTGTTAGGCGGTTGCTGTTCCGTAGTTGTTCGTCGGTTGTGCGTCGGTCGTCTTGTGGGAAGACGAGGTTCAGGCGCGCGTTGCTACCGTGAAAATCATTCACGGATACGGGTTCACCAATTGTAGTGTTGGAATTGATGAACTCCCGTACTCACGTCGTTGGGTTACCAATGTAGCATTGGTAGTCGACGGTTGCCGTTGGGCGTGCTGTACCTCTGTGAAGACAAGGGTCAGGCTGCGCGTTGCTACCGTGAAAATCGTTCACGGATACGGGGTCACCAATTGTAGTGTAGGAATTGATGAACTCCCGTACTCACGTCGTTGGGTCACCAATGTAGCGGTTTGTGTACATCGCCATTAAATAAGAGAGTTTGACTTCGATGAACTATTAACAAGTTGTTTATTTACAGGAACAAACTAATTACATCAGGTAAGATGGCAGGTAAGATGGCTGACTGTAGGAGCACTGTGGTATAGGTCTTGTCCCAGCGGGGGCTCCACGAGGACTGAGTTCGCAGTCCTGTGGGGTGCGTGATGACGCCATCGCGTTTGTGTTGTGACCTTTCCTGCACTTAGGGCATCACATGATGCACGCCGTTGCATCACCATTGAGGCCGAGGTTGCGAGGCCAGGCTGTGCCGGTGCTTGCCGCGGGAGCGGAAGATCGCGTCGCTCCCGTCGGCTGGCCGTTGAGGCCGAAGATGCTAGACCGGAAGGCCGAGTCGGGCCGGCAGCTGCCGCACACACGTCACGTCGTACGTGACGTGATGTCAGCGCGCTAGGGTGTGTCTTAAAGGGCAATGGCCCCAACAGGTAAGTTAAAATGGCAACGGCCCCAAAAGGTAAGTTAAACATACAGTAAGGTAAGTTAAAGGGAATTATGTGTTCTCATGTAAGGTACAACCAGTGGCACCGCCACACCCTTCTAATATCCTGTAAAGGGAAGTTACAAAAGTCTTCACTGTAGCTATATGATCGAAATTCAGAAAAGACAATACTAATTGCTGCGAAAATTCTTTCCTCTCTTCTTCCCCAAAGCTGTAAATCCTCGTCCCACAGATTCTCCCTCCTTCCTGCATGGAAATCCAAACCCATTGCACCACCTCCAACATTGTTCCTGTCAGTCGAATGTTTTCCCTTCCCTGAAGGTGCTGACTCTGGCTGGGTTCAGTTCTGCACTCACTGGTTCCCCTCCCTCTCCTTCCTTGAAGGTGCTGACTCTGGCTGGGTTCAGTTCTGCACTCACTAGTTCCCCTCCCTCTCCTTCCCTGAAGGTGCTGACTCTGGCTGGGCTCAGTTCTACATTCACTGGTTCCCCTCCTTCTCCTCCCCTGAAGGTGCTGACTCTGGCTGTGTTCAGTTCTACACTCACTGGTTCACCTCCCTCTCCTCCCCTGAAGGTGCTGACTCTGGCTGCGTTCAGTTCCACACTCACTGGTGCCGCTCCCTCACCTCCCCTGAAGGTGCTGACTCTGGCTGTGTTCAGTTCTACACTCACTGGTTCCCCTCCCTCTCCTCCCCTGAAGGTGCTGACCCTGGCTGGGTTCAGTTCTACATTCACTGGTTCCCCTCCCTCTCCTCCCCTGATGATGCTGACTCTGGCTGGGTTCAGTTCTACACTCACTGGTTCTCCTCCCTCTCCTCCCGTGAAGGTGCTGACTCTGGCTGGGTTCCGTTCTACACTCACTGGTTCCTCTCTCTCTCCTCCCCTGAAGGTGCTGACTCTGCCTGGGTTCAGTTCTACATTCACTGTTTCCCCTCTCTCTCCTCCCCTGAAGGTGCTGACTGTGGCTGGGTTCAGTTGTGCACTCATCAGTTGCTGTCCAATGTGTGACATGTGTGCCCCATCTACGTATAAACTCTCTGGGAATCAGACCGAATGCGCTGTCCCTCTTGGGACCGGACCCCCCGCCCGAATCAAAGGTTTCAGAGGAGGAGAGATTGATAAAACTATTTGAAAGAAGGTGTGGTGGTGAAATGTTGGGCGGGTGCTCAGCATCTCACACATTGTGTAAGATTAACATTCCACATGTCTGAACCTTTCATTCCGTCCCCGATTTGGGCATCTCTTGAGCTGGCACTACTTGTCCCCGTATACTGAGTTGGTGCAACAGGGGAGCCAGGGATCAGGGGGATATTGGACAGGAAGCACACAGCACGGACATTACACTGCAGGTGGGATATGAGAGAGTGTTACAGTGAGTGCTTCGGGCACTTTGTTAAACACATCCACAGCAGAAGCACATTAATCTGATGGGAGATCACTGATGCACGAGCAGCCAGCGGTGTGGAGCCTCCTGAGAGTCCGGCCCCTTTCCAGCCAGTATTTACAGGAGCTGGGACACAGAAAGTGTCTCATTAAAATCACTGATATATTTGTTCACACAAACCACCCCCCCAAGAATGCTGAATGATTTCTCCCAGACGCTCCCTGACCAGTCACCATTTCTCCTCCATTTACAGATGCTCCCTGACCAGTCACCATTTCTCCTTCATTAACAGATGCTCCTTGACCAGTCCCTAATTCTCCTCCATTTACAGACGCTCCCTGACCAGCCACCATTTCTCCTTCATTTACAGACGCTCCCTGACCAGTCTCCATTTCTCCTCCATTTACAGACACTCCCTGACCAGTCACCATTTCGCCTTCATGTACAGACGCTCCCTGACCAGTCACCATTTCTCCTCCATTTACAGACACTCCCTGACCAGTCACCATTTCTCCTCCATTTACAGATGCTCCCTGACTCACTTCCTGTCTGTCCCGGAGTTTGGCGCTTTGTTGAGATTCGGGCCGGAGTGAAATGGGAACCGGCGGGCGGGGGCGGATAATGTTCACTGCTCTTATAATTGGGCCTGGGGCCACACTCGGTGTGTGTGAAGCCCGCGTCCCCCCGGGGTTCATTAACCCGCCTCGCCACCCGCGCATGCTCAGCTCACACTGCCCAACAATCAGCCTCTCCCGCGCATGCTCAGCTCACACTGCCCAACAATCAGCCTCTCCCGCGCATGCTCACCTCACACTGCCCAACAATCAGCCTCTGCTGCGCACGCTCAGCTCATTCTACTCCACAATCAGCCTCTCCCGTGCATGCTCAGCTCAAACTGCTCCACAACCAGCCTCTCCCGCGCATGCTCAGCTCACACTGCCCAACAATCAGCCTCTACTGCGCATGCTCAGCTCACACTGCCCAACAATCAGCTTCTCCCGCGCATGCTCAGCTCACACTGCTCCACAATCAGCCTCTCCCGCACATGCTCAGCTCACTCTGCCCAACAATCAGCCTCTCCCGCGCATGCTCAGCTCACACTGCTCCACAATCAGCCTCTCCCGCGCATGCTCAGCTCACACTGCTCCACAATCAGCCTCTCCCGCACATGCTCAGCTCACACTGCTCCACAATCAGCCTCTCCCGCGCATGCTCAGCTCACACTGCCCAACAATCAGCCTCTCCCGCGCATGCTCAGCTCACACTGCCCAACAATCAGCCTCTCCCACGCATGCTCAGCTCACACTGCTCCACAATCAGCCTCTCCCGCGCATGCTCAGCTCACACTGCTGGACAATTAGCCTCTACTGCGCATGCTCAACTCACCTTCCATTATTAAAGATCAAGCCCCGCCCCTCACACACTCCAATTGGTTGGAGGACCCGCCACCCGCTCAGTCCTCCAGCCCTGCCCCGCTCTTCCTATTGGTCTGAGCTCCCGACAATCACCGGGCAGTGTGAGCTGAGCATGCGCAGACCTTGGCAGCAGCCGCTGGCACATCAGGTGAGAGAGCTCAGGGAGCAGGTTCATGAACCCTGGGGGGACGCGGGCTGCTCACACCCCGAGCTCAGGGAGCGAGTTCATGAACCCCGGGGGGACGCGGGTCTCTCACACCCAGAGCTTGGGGAGCGGGTTCATGAACCCCGGGGGGGACGTGGGCTGGTCGCACCCCGAGCTCAGGGAGCGGGTTCATGAACCCCAGGGGGACGCGGGTCGCTCACACCCTGAGCTCAGGGAGCGGGTTCATGAACCCCGGGGGGACGCGGGCTGCTCACACCCCGAGTTCAGGGAGCGGGTTCATGAACCCCGGGGGGACGCGGGACGCTCACACCCCGAGCTCAGGGAGTGGGTTCATGAACCCCGGGGGGACACGGGCCGCTCGCACCCCGAGCTCAGGGAGCGGGTTCATGAACCCCAGGGGGACACGGGCTGCTCACACCCCGAGCTCAGGGAGCGAGTTCATGAACCCCGGGGGGACGCAGGTCGCTCACACCCCGAGCTCAGGGAGCGGGTTCATGAACCCCGGGGGGACGCGGGCTGCTCACACCCCGAGTGCGGCCCCAGGCCCCATTATAAAACATTTAACATTATCCACTTCACAAACACCCAGGGTGTGCCTCAGGCCTCGAACAAGAGTCACCGGGCCGGGCGTTTGCCCTGAGCGGGGCGGCAGTTGCGGGGCTTTCTCCTGGTGACAGGCTCGGGGTAATAGCCGCCATCTTGAGAGGCTCGGGGCAGCAGGGCGCATGCGCGGCCCCCTTGGCCAGGAACCAGGAGGAGAGAATCTTGTCAATTTCTATCCTGGACTCACGGTGATAGCTTTTGTAAACTCCATTTACAGGCTGTGAGAAGGGCAGCATTTACACACTGCAAACTCAGACCAACAACAACAACTTACCTTTATATGGCACCTTTAAAATATCACAGTATTGCAGTCAGACAATAATCGACACACATACTTTGTTTGTGGTCCAGTGCACTGACACAAAGTTCCTTCACAACTGTAACAATTTTATTGTAGTTGCTGTGAAGGCTGCGCTCACTCTGCTCGTACACCTGGTCTCCAAAGGAGGCAAAACAGGACTAATACTGCTGAGCTCAGCTCTTTTTGATCAGAAAATATCAACTGTTTAGCCTCGCCAGGAAATGCACAGAAGAGGCAGCAGTGCTCATTGGCTGCCCAGATAACTCCTTCACCCAGAGAGTGCTGAGAATGTGGAACTTGCTGCCACAGGGAGTAGTTGAGGCGAAGGGCATGGATGTATTTAAGGGGAAGCTGGATAAACACATGGGAGAAAGGAATAGAAGGAGATGCTGATAGGGTGAGATGAAGAGAGATGGGAGGAGGCTCGTGTGGAGCATAAACACTGCATGGACCAGTTGGGCCGAATGGCCTGTTTCTGTGCTGTACAATCTGGGTAATCCTATGTAATAAGAGAGGAAAGAATGTTCCATAGAAACTGGAATTATCTGTTCTGCATTTTAATTCTGAACTTATAGTAATGACTTTTGTAAACTGCTTTTACAGGTAATATCATCGGCCTTTGAATGTGGAAGTAGAAATGTTTGTCTGTTCTGTCGGTGGGAAAAGATTTCAACATCAGTGTGACTGGAAAAGCACCGAGACTCACACACCCGAGTGAGAGTGTTCCAATGCATTGACTGTGGAAAGAGCTTTAACCAGTTACACAGCCTGAAAAAACATTGCACCATTCACAGCAGGGAGAAACCGTACACCTGTTCTGTGTGTGGACGAGGCTTCAACTGATCGTCCAACCTGGAGAGACACAAGGACACCCGCACCACGGAGAAACCCTGGAAATGTGGGGACTGAGGCAAGGGATTCTATTACCCATCTGAGCTGGAAACTCATCGACGCAGTCACACCAGGGAGAGACCGTTCACCTGCTCCATGTGTGGGAAGGGATTCACTATCTCCTCCAGCCTCACTGCGCATCAACTTGTTCACTCGGAGACCATTTAAATGTTCTCACTGTGAGAACAGCTTTAAAAGCAGAAAGCATCTAATGAAGCACCAATCCACTCACACCGGGGAGAGGGCATTCACCTGCTCCGTGTGTGGGAACAGATTCACAAATTCATCCAACCTGCAGACACACCAGCGAGTTCACACTGGGGAGAGGCTGTTCACCTGCTCCGTGTGTGGGAAGGGATTCACTCAGTCATCGAACCTGCTGACACACCAGCGAGTTCACACTGGGGAGAGGACGTTCGTCTGCTCCGTGTGTGGGAAGGGATTTGCTTCATCATCCCATCTCATTGAACACCAACTTGTGCACTCTGACGACAGACCTTTTAACTGTACTGACTGTGAGAAGAGCTTTAAAAGCAGAACTGCTCTGCTGCAACACCATCACACTCACACCCCGCAAACACCATTCACCTGCTCTGTGTGTGGGAAGGGATTCACTCGATTATCCACACTGCTGATTCACCAGCGAGTTCACACTGGGGAGAGGCCGTTCACCTGCTCTGTGTGTGGGAAGGGATTCACTCAGTCATCCCACCAGCTGAGACACCAGCGAGTTCACAAATGACTGCAGGGGTTGGATTCTGCTGTTATTGCTGCTGTTCATCACATCCAGGACTGAATCATGTTCATTCTGACAGTTAGGGTTTGTTTCTGCTGATGTTAATAACTCCAGGAACTGGGCTGGAGTTTAATATTCTGGATAGATGTCAAATAAATCAGCTTTGTGTTAAACACATTGTGGTCGATTTTTGTCTTTCTCATCTGAGTGTTTAGCATCACCTGGCTGGAGCTCAGAAAGGACAATCTGGGGGAGGATCGTACAGGGAGAACAGAACATCAGCCTGGACACAGTCCTTCAGGGCCACACTGAGAGGGGCAAACGGCACTTTGGTCTTTCTCATCTGTCTTCACCGACAGCAAAGACTCCGTGCGGGTAATCTTGAGGTGTGTGAGAAACGTGTCCCAGCCGCTCTCTGCCATGGTTCAGAGCTCCTAGGCACGGAACAGAAGGCTCCTTTTGGAATGTACCCTAGTGCAGTTTTTTTAATGGCCTTATTAACCTGTGTCGTTACTTTTAATGATTTCTGTATCTGTATCCCTGGATCCCTCTGCTCCTCCAGCCCATTTAGACTCTTAGGGGGAAAAATTCGGTGGCGCCCCCTTTGGGTCACTAATGTCGCTGAGGCTAATTTAAGCGCCCCAAAAAAGTTAGCGCCCCTGCGCATTAAATTCAGTGGTAGCGCCCCAGGCAGGAGGCGGGGTGCTACTGGAAGTGCTCCCCTCCCTCTTGAGCCGCTACCAGTGAATTTCGCGGTGCTTTGTGCAACAGCGCCACGCCCGTTGGCACATAGCAACGCGTCATAGCAGACCTCTCTCCCTGATTAAAGGGGAGGGGCCTAGCACTGCGCACACCAGGGCCCTGCTGGACCACCAGGGAGCGGGGTGTCGGATCAAGAGGAGCACCGGACTGAGCGATCGCAGCCGGCACCCCGAAGAAGAAAGGAGAAGGGGGAAGGTGCTGGCTGCCGGCCAAAATAAAAAGTTGCTGCCCGACACCTGCCCTTTAAGTGGCGCTGCCGCAGCTGCAAGAATGACCCCTGACCCTGTCGGACATATCATCCGGCGATTGGTCAGGGGTCGCAACCCAAGGTTGCAGCCAAGGCACTGCGCATGGCGATGACGTAATTGCTGGCGGTTTAGTGCCGTGGGGCGCTACCAGCTACCGCCACCGCTAACCTCCCGCTGAATATCGTGGGAGGCACAAAGCAACCCAATTTCACCCCCTTGTCCAAGTAGTGTGTGGCCTCCTTATTCTTCCGACCAAAGCACACCACCTCACACTGATCTATAGTGAAATTCATTTGCCAATTACACGCCCATTCTGAAATGTATTCATGTCTTCTTGCCTTTTGTCTTCCTCAGGATTAACTCTACCTCCCAATTTGATGTTATTGACACACTTTAAAATTGTACTTCTGATTCACGAGTCCAAATTGTTTATGTAAATGGTGAACAACAGTGATCCCAGCACCGATCCCTGTGGAACACCACTTCCCACCTTTTGCCAGTCTGAGTAGCTACTCCCAACCCCTACTCTCTGTTTTCTGTTTTGTAACCAGTTTGCTATCCATAAACAGTTTGTAAGATTGACAAGATGACCCAGGTCAGGCCGTGTGAAGTGAAGGGCCAGGCAGCAGAATGGATGGAAAGCTGGCTACAAAACAGAAATCAGAGGGTTGGAGTTAAGGGAAGTTTGTAGCAATCTTTCCATCCATTCTGCTGCCTGGCCCTTTGACTCCACACGGCCTGACCATGGTCATCTTGTAGACCGTACATACTGCAGACACAATGCATCAGTGGTGCAGGGGGTGGATATTGAGTCCTGTGGCAGGGGCACTGATGAAGTGGATTTCTCTGTCCATGAGTTTTGAGGCATCGCTAGTGGAGTTTTTCACCTCTTTCCTGCTTTTAAAATAAAAATCTTATTGCCAGCTTATTAAAGCCTCTCAGGAGATGCAACACATGCCCTTTTACCTCCTCCCCTCCCACTGTCCAGGGCCCCAAACACCCCTTCCAGGTGGAACAGCGATTTACTTGTACTTCTTGCAATTTAATATACTGTATTCGCTGCTCATGATGCGGTCTCCGCTACACTGGGGACACCAAACGCAGATTGGGCGACTGCTTTGCGGCACACCTCCGTTCAGTCCGTAAGGGTGACCCTGAGCTTCCGGTCGCCTGTCATTTTAATTCACCGCCCCATTCCCACTCTGACCTCACCATACTCGGGCTCTTGCATTGTTCCAATGAAGCTCAACGTAAGCTCGAGGAACAGCACCTCATCTTTCGATTGGGCACTTTGCAGCCTGCCGGACTCAACATTGAGTTCATCAATTTCAGATAATTATCCCTGCCCCCATTTTTCATGCAGTATGATTTTTGCCATTCCCATTTGCAACATTTTATCTTTCCTACCTCTTTACAAAAGTACAGGATGTTCTTTCTATTCGTTCCTCCCCTCCTAAACCCCCCGCCCTCTGTCTCTGCACCTGCTTAATATCTGTTACATCTCCAGCTTTTTCCAGTTCTGATGAAGGGTCCCAGACCTGAAACATTAACTCTGTTTCTCTCTCCACGGATGCTGCCTGGCCTGCTGAGTATTTCCAGCATTTTCTGTTGTTATTTTAGTAATTAAACCAGACTGGGTGGGGCCTGAGGTGTGAGTTAGTAACGGAAAATTGGTGGCCAGTGCACTTCACACCAGGGCTGAGGACCCGGGGACTCGGGTTTCTGTATCATTTGTTCATTCATTTTGTTTATTGCCCAATCTCAATCAGACGGGCGGGTCATCTTGCCGTCCGGCGGAGGCGAGGTTCCCCAATGGAGGGCTCTCTATGCGGGGGTCCTTCCCTGCACCATTGGGGATCTGGGGTGGAGACTGTTACAAGGAGCTGTCGTTAAACAGTTTTTAAGCTCCTTTCCGGACTCCAATGCCAGATGTGATGTTTGTGGCCTAGAGGAGTCCATGGGCCGTGTATATATTCAGTGTGAGAGGTTGCAGCCCCTGTATAGTTACCTGAAGGGGCTGCTCCTCAACTCTTGGTTACACTTTAGCCCCACGCTCCTAATCTTTGGCCGCCCGGTGCGGAGATGTGTGGGTAAGTCGGAGGATCTTCTCCTGGACCTGCTCTTGGGCCTGGTGAAAACAGCAATTTGTAGGTCCAGGATGGGCGGGGCCCATGGGGGGGTCACTCTGGCTGCCTGCCTCTCTCCCGCGGTCTTGTCCCTGCCTGGGTGGCCCTGGAGAGGGAGCAGGCGGTGTCCATCGGTTCACTTGATACCTTCCTCGACCGGAGGGCACGGAAGGTATCAAGAGGCGATAATCGATCCTCACAATCAAATTGTGATGTAATTATTAATTGTGTGTGTGTCACAAATACATTTTGTAGTGTATGTAACCGTCTACCTTTAAGAGAACTATTGTATGTAACCGTCCACCTTTAAGAGAACTATTTTAGGATTGCACTACTTTATTTTGGCTTCTGTATACTGTAATACCGGTGGTGACCACACCGGTATATAAGTGCTGTGTAAGGATTTATTGGGCAGATTCGCCCGGACCTTTGAATAGTAAAGTCCTGTTAAAGTTACTCTTGTAGTCTGTGTATTACTTCGCTATACAACCACAGACTTTACAGTGGCGACGAGTTCGATCTTACCCTGCGTGCAGCAATACTTCCGAAGCAGTTAACGAAGCGTCGAGAAGAGGCAACCGCCCTTGTCGTTCTGCTGAGAGAAAACTCGAGTCTGCACAGCAAGAAAGAAGGAAGACTTCAGACACGAAGCCTTCCATCAGCAACAGGCACGGATTGTCCCTTCTGCCACGGTGGTGCTTGAGCCGAGCAGCACGAGAAGCAAGTTGGCCACGGTGACTGTGAGTAAAGAGAAAATAAATAAAATCAACGAAGGAGAAGGGCGGTGAACTCGACCACGGTCGGGGGGGAAAGGGGCCGGACAGAAGTCGGGCCCAGAGGCGCTGAGACGGGGGCAGCGTGGAGCACGGAAGCCGCGGTACAAGCGGGCTGGGAGACGCAACGGCATCGTGAGACAGCTAGACCGCGACCGGCGAAAAAGGCTGGGCAGCAACCGAGGCCACGAAGCGCTGTGACCGGGACCGTAAGGCGCGGGAAGATAGAAAAACAAATAATCCGCGGAGAACTCAGCCGCAGCCGGGGAGGAAAGCACTGGACTGCGAGAGGCTGGGAGGCGAGTAAAAATAAAAAAAAATAAAAAAGGACTGGGCAGCGACCGAGGCCACGAAGCGCTGCGACCGGGATCGTAAGGCACGGGAAGATATAAAAATAAATAAATCGGGGAGAACTTAGCCGCAGCCGGGGAGGGAAGCACCGGACTGCGAGAGGGCTGGGAGGTGCGATTGGGAGCCCGAGAGAGCGGGAGAGACAGAGCCCGAGCGAGGAAGACTGAGCGAGATCCAGCCCAGCGGCTGAAACTGTTCGCCATCAACGGGGTGTACCCAGGCGCGATTGGGAGCCCGAGAGAGCGGGAGAGACAGAGCCCGAGCGAGGAAGACTGAGCGAGATCCAGCCCAGTGGCTGAAACTGTTCGCCGTCAACGGGGTGTACCCAGCGCCGGTTGCCCTGCCGAGAGAAGGGAACAAGGAACGCGCTGAAGCCGACGCGCAGGCTGTGAACCCCGAAAGCCAGCGGCCGTCACCCGAGGGAAAAGCTTACCCCTCCCGCCAGGGGAAGAAACGCGGGAAGCCGCCAGTAAGCGGAGAAGAAGACAGAAGCAGGAACCGCCATTTTGAAAGTGGGCGGGGAAAGAAGATAAGTGCGGGAAACCGCGGGAAGCCACCAGTAGGCGGAGAAGAAGACAGAAGCGGGAACCGCCATTTTGAAAAGGGGCGGGGAAAGAAGATAAGCGCGGGAAACCGCCATCTTGGAAAAAAAAAAGATAAAGAAATATTTCGTTGTTGTTTATCAGGGAGTGTGAAGATGCCTAAACGTGGCAACATCAATGATTTCGATTCCGAGGTAGAAGATTGGGCCACGTATGTAGAACACATTGAGATATATTGTGAGGCCAATAAAATAGAAGATGATGATAAAGCTATAACCTTGCTAAACTCGATGGGGGCGAAGACATACGGGCTATTGAAGCATCTTCTAGCACCAGCTAAACCGGCGGATCAAACTTTCGATAATATTGTTGCTGTTCTGAAGGATCACTTGAACCCCACACCGCTGATGTTGGCGGAACGATTCAAATTTTATGCGAGAACGCAACGGAAAGAGGAAAGCAACGCAGAATACTTGGTCGAACTGCGTAGACTAGCAAAATACTGCCAGTTTGGAGGGAATCTGACAGAGGCATTGCGAGACAAGTTCGTGTGCGGGTTGTCGAAGGAAGGAACACAAAAGCGACTGCTCGAAGAGAACGACCTCACACTTGATAGGGCTGTCCTTATTGCAGCATCGCACGAAGCCGCCACGAAAGGAACTGTGGAAATGCAGCTAAAGGCAGCGGTACTCAGTGTAGATCAAATTACTTCGGGTACAACGAAATGTTATCGTTGTGGGAAGACAACACACGACCAGAACCAATGCTGGTTTAAAAACCAGGAATGTAGAAAATGTGGCAAACTGGGTCACATCGCTAAAGTATGCCTGTCAGGGAAGAAGACCAACAACCAAAAAAAGCCATCACAGGAAAAGTACAACAAAGTACACAAGGTGGCTGAGAAGAGTTCAGATGTACATAATTCAGATTCAGACCCAAACGGCCAGGAACTGGGTAGTCTGAGAATTCACAATGTGAGTAAGGAAGCTGACCTACAAACTATCTGGGTCATGCTAAAAATAGCCGGAGTCCAAGTGAAAATGGAATTGGACACTGGATCAGCCCTATCAGTCATAAATCGAAGGGATTACAACCAGCTATTCTCACATATACCCTTGAGAGATACCAAGTTCGTATTGCAGACAGACACGGGGCATAAAGTATACCCCATGGGAAAGATAAGAGTCAAGGTGAGAGACAGGGGCAAGGAACACCCAGGAATGGACTTATATGTACTACCTGAGGGAGGACCACCACTTCTAGGACGGGAGTGGATCAAGAAAAAAGACATGGAATGGCACTACCTAAAGGCAATAACGAGTGAGGACTCGGGGCAGACAATCAGCTCAGACTCTGAAACAGATGACGATAAGACCAGCCCAAGTATGAAAGACAAGTCTAAAATGGACTTGCTGACTAAGGTTGGAAAAACGAAGGCGTGCATAAATGCTTATGCTCCAGAGGAGAACAAAAGTTCAGAACAGAATTCCACTGAAGAACAACAACATAGTTTGACAGAGAATTCTGGGTCTGTTCAGTTTACAGACATATACATTACTGAGGAACACTGAGCTCGAACTCAACTTTATTTCAGATTACGACAGCAATTAGAACAATTGAGTTGCCGTCTTGAGCAAGAGATGAAAGCCATGAAAAAGTTCTATGACACCGAATGGGAGAATCTGGAAAGACAACAGAAGCAGCTGAGGGAGAAAAGGGAGCAGGGACACACAAACCGTCTGCGCGAGGAGGCCAAACGAATCAAAGCTGATTCGACTTCTGAAGGTGCGTGCTCTAATCTGGTGGAACAAGATGTGCAGCAACTGAAGGCGATTGTTAGCAGGTTGCAGGCAGAAAAGGCTGATTTGGTCGACATGACTTCCGAGCTCGTACTGAAGTTGGGTGCAGCATCACCAGACGATTCATTTGTGGAAATTCGAATGGTGGGGGCTGCGGATGATGGTGAAGTAGAAACAGCAAAGGAGCCCCAGGACAAGGTTATAAACAGCCCTGCAGCTAATGGGAAATGGAGGATGGCAGAAGAGTTAACAGTCAGCCAACTCCTCCAGGGCAAGGTTATAAACAGCCCTGCAGCTAATGGAAAAGGGATGATGGCAGAAGAGTCAACAGTCAGCCAACTCCTTCATATGCTGAGGGATAAGACTCTACAATGGAAAAAACATAAACACGAGCCTCAATCGTCAAAGGAAAGGGGTTCGGAGCTCTCAAAAGTTATTGGAAGAGCTGAGGTGGCAACACAGACTGAGAAGACTGCAGCAGAACAGCCTTTGGATGCCGAAAGTACGCTGACGCACATCAAGGTAGAACAACAGAATGCTGAAACAGCTACTTCAGTAGAGGGATTGAATAGGCCGATCAATCAATCTCCGAATGAAGTTGAAGTATTGAAATCACAAATGAGGTCATTAGTAAAAGACTTGCAGGAAGCCCAGAAAAAGCGGGATGAATCTGAACGCATGATGAAGTCTCTTCAGGACAGATGTCGGGATGTGGAACAAAAGCCGGCTAACGCCCAGCTGGGTAAGGAGGAAATAGAAGACCCTCTCGCTGGCCTACCTCAGGACGACACCGAATATTACCAGGACCTGTTGAGTGACACTGAATATTACGAGGACCTGGTCTGCCCAGCTTGTGCTGAAAACTCCCAAAGTGCAGAAATCAGGATGAATCACTTAAAGTCTAAGGAACATAGGGAGATGGTGGCGCTACAGCTGGCAGCTGACAAGGGAGCCCAGAGAGTCTCCAAGAAGCAAAAAAGGAAAAGATGAAGCAGAAGATGATAACCATCTGAACCAGTATCACCTCTAACAGTTCACGCACGTGGTCCCTCCGAACGGAGCCAAATCAGTTGGGAAGGAGGAAAAATTCCCAAGGCAATCCAGCTGTTTTTTAAAAGTCAGCAATGCTGGTTCGGAAGTGACGGAAGTTAAAGCTGTTAAGTCTAGGGAAGGACGATTGGATGAGTCACTCTAGCAATGTGAACTGACTACATCACGGAGGCGTGTCCGGACTGAGTCAAGACCAGAGACTGAATCTGTGAACTGTTTCCCGCAGAGACTGAATCTGTGAACTGTTTTCCGCAGAGACTATATCTGTGAACTGTTTTACATGAAGTTGAATATATGTTATGTTAATGGGAATAAGTATGTTGTAAGCTAAAAAAGGAGGATTGTAGTGTATGTAACCATCTACCTTTAAGAGAACTATTGTATGTAACCGTCCACCTTTAAGAGAACTATTTTAGGATTGCACTACTTTATTTTGGCTTCTGTATACTGTAATACCGGTGGTGACCACACTGGTATATAAGTGCTGTGTAAGGATTTATTGGTCAGATTCGCCTGGACCTTCGAATAGTAAAGTCCTGTTAAAGTTACTCTTATAGTCTGTGTATTACTTCGCTATACAACCACAGACTTTACACATTTCTTCTATTCTGATACAAAAGCTCTACTAGACATGTTAAACTACTAGTTATTTAATCAGGGCTGCAGCTGCTGAAAGGTTGACTGTACTGAGGTTTGTGGCCAGAGCTGGCAGACGTGTTGTTCTGAAGTCTGATGTCTCACACCTGAAGAGTCTGTTTATGTCGTGTTGTAATGACCTTTTTCTGTTGCCTGGTGTCAGAAATAGAAATCAAAGGGAGATGATGCCCCACTCTGTTAATCAATTCTTTGACTCATTTCCATGCATTTCCTTTCTTAATTTATAAAGATCACAACTCCATTAGTGAACAATGGATTGCCACTCTGCCACTTTTCAGTGAGGCTTGAAAGGATTCGCTGTGAAGCGACATCTGTCTGTGTGTCACTGTGTTTGGA
This sequence comes from Somniosus microcephalus, assembly GCF_052327205.1. Lineage (NCBI taxonomy): Eukaryota > Metazoa > Chordata > Chondrichthyes > Squaliformes > Somniosidae > Somniosus > Somniosus microcephalus. The sequence continues at coordinate 39,047,867 of NC_140990.1, read as the reverse complement.
TTGTGTTAGACAACATATTTCGCCTCCATCCATTACAATTTTTGAAATGTTAGATTGTACTTGGAAGAAGTTGAATTTGAATTTGACAATTCTGAAATTGGGAGCTGTTAATGATTTCTGTTTTTCACATAACTATATAGTGATGTGATCAGTCAAAGCAAATTAAAAGATGCTGCTATTTATTGAACACAACTGAATAATTCTACAAGGATGTTATCACAGTCTTCCTCAGTATTAACTACACCCCCCAATTAAGTGTCATCTGCAAATTTTGGAATTGTACTTCTGATTCCCAAGTCCAAATCATTCATGTAAATGGTGAACAACAGTGGTCCCAGCACTGATCCCCGTGGAACACTGTTGTGTATGTACCTTTAAGAGAAGAACTGATTCTATACTGCAGTACCGGCAGTGACCACCCCTGTATATAAAGCCATAGCAGGCTTCTGTATTTCAGTATTAAGTTACCCTCTGTTCAGTAAATACCTGTTATTATTGTTCTCCTGCAGTCTGTGTATTATTTATACTCGGACACTACATTGGCGATGAACAGGTTCGAACTCACCTGCAGTGCTGCATCACCTCACGGGGATCTTTCCCTGAGAAGAAGCTTTTGGAGGTCGAAGTCAGATAACAGGCGTCGACCGCGGGCAACCGCCCAAGGATCCATCGGAGTTCGGAGAGTTGCAGGAGAGGCTGTGGAGAGCTGGGCTTGGCTCCCCAGTCAAGGTGTTCCAGCAAATCGTGCTGGTAGCAGGTAGTGCGCTAACCCTTCTGGACTGCGGCGGGCTCAAGCTCGATTGAGCGGCTCTGCAAAAGGGCCGTGCAGCGTCGTCAGGAGGAAAAGAGAGAGAGAGAGAGAGGGTGGAGCGCACAGGGCGCGGTCGGTGCTCAAGAACCGGGCAGCGTAGCAAAAATAAAACAAGGGGAAGGAAAAGTGAGACGCACCGAAGCAGCGGGTCACCGCCATTACCCTGCAGAACGCTAGGAGCAGCGTGGCAGCAAGGGGAAGAAGGAAAAGCGCGGGAGGCGCCATTTTATTCCATTGGGGAAGAAGGAAAAGCACGGGAGGCGCCATTTTAATCCATTGGTGAAGAAGAAAAAGCGCGGGAGGTGCCATTTTAAATCACCCAAGATGCCAAAAAGTGGCAGTATCACTGCTTTCGACAACGAGGTAGAAGACTGGACCACGTATGTGGAAAGAATTGAAGTGTACTGCAAGGAAAATGAGGTGGCCGATGGAAAGAAGGCGTCGGTATTATTAAATTTGATGGGCGCGAGAATGTACGGCCTATTGTGGAATTTAATTACCCCAGCTAAACCAATGGAGAAAAGTTTTGAAGAGATTGTTAATACCTTACAGGAACACCTAAACCCTACACCGCTGCTGATAGCAGAAAGATTCAAGTTCCATAAAAGAAACCAGCACAAAGATGAGAGCAATGCTGACTATCTTACGGAACTATGCAAGTTATCGAAGCACTGCCAGTTCGGAGCAGGACTGGCAGATACCTTACGGGATAAGTTTGTCTGCGGGCTCCAGAGTGAAGGAACCCAGAAACGACTACTTTTGGAAAAGGACCTGACGCTAGAACAGGCTTTCAGCGTGGCAGTATCCTATGAAGCAGCAGCACGGGGAGCTGTGGAAATACAACAGAAACCACAAGAATACAGCGCTAACGAAATGGCGTATGGAGCAGAAAAGTGCTATCGCTGCGGCAGAACAACCCATGATCAGAAGGACTGCTGGTTTAAGGACAAAGTATGCAGGCAATGTGGGAAAATGGGACACATAGCAAGAGTCTGCAGGTTGGGAAAGAAAACCAACACTACAAGAACTACTAAGGAAAAGTACAAGAAAGTAAAGAAATTGACAGACAGTAGTTCAGAAGATCAGGAGAGTGATAAGGACTCCGGGAGCAGGAGACTAAGTTGTCTAAAGTTACACAATGTGATCGCAAAGGAGGATCACCGAACCATTTGGGTCACCCTCATGACAGCAGGGTCTCCAGTAAAGATGGAATTGGACACAGGATCAGCCCTAACTGTCATGAATCGACGAGACTATGAGCGGCTATCTATATTAACAATCTATATTAACAATTTGGAGGAGGGGACCGAGTGTAACATATCAAAATTTGCAGATGATACTAAGATGTGAGGGAAAGTAGTGAGTGAGGAGGACATAAAAAACCTGCAAGGGGACATAGACAGGCTACGTAAGTGGGCAGAGATTTGGCAGATGGAATACAATACTGGAAAGTGTGAGGTTATGCACTTTGGCAGGAAAAATCGTAGAGCAAGTTATTATCTTAATGGCAGGAAACTGGAAAGTACTGAAGTACAAAGGGATCTGGGGGTCCTGGTGCACGAAGCTCAAAAGGTTAGTATGCAGGTGCAGCAAGTGATTAAGAAGGCCAATGGAATATTGGCTTTCATTGCTAGGGGGATAGAATATAAAAATAGGGAGGTATTGCTTCAGTTGTACAAGGTATTGGTGAGACCGCACCTGGAATACTGCGTACAGTTTTGGTGTCCATACTTAAGAAAGGACATACTTGCTCTCGAGTCAGTACAAAGAAGGTTCACTCAGTTAATCCCGGGGATGAGGGGATGGACATATGAGGAGAGGTTGAGTAGATTGGGACTCTACTCATTGGAGTTCAGAAGAATGAGAGGCGATCTTATTGAAACATATAAGATTGTGAAGGTGTTGGATCGGGTGGATGCGGGGAGGATGTTCCCAATGATGGGTGAAATTAGAACTAGGGGGCATAGTCTTAGAATAAGGGGCTGCTCTTTCAAAACTGAGATGAGGAGGAACTACTTCACTCAGAGGGTGGTAGGTCCATGGAATATGCTGCCCCAAAAAGCTGTAGATGCTACATCATCACATAAATTTAAAACAGATATAGACAGTTTCCTAGAAGTAAAGGGAATTAAGGGTTACGGGGAGCGGGCAGGAATTTGGACATGAGTCTAGGTTCGGATTGGTCATGGCCCTGTGGGTAGCGGAGCGGGCCCAGGGGCTGTGTAGCCTGATCCTGCTCCTATTTTGCGTGTCTAATTCTGTTAGATTCATGAGATGGTTCTGTGATAGTCGATTGGCGGTTAGGATCAGATCAGCCATGATCTTATTGAATGGCGGAGTAGGCTCGAGGGGCCGGTTGGCCTACTCCTGCTCCTATTTCTTATGTTCTTATGTTCTTATTGCCACACATACCCTTGAAGGACACGTCCATTGTATTGAAGACATACTCGGGGCAAAAAGTCTACCCCAGAGGAAAAATAAGGGTGCCAGTTGAATACAACGGCAAGGAAACACAGAAACTGTATCTATATATACTACCAGATGGAGGACCACCATTATTGGGATGTGAATGGATCCGAAAAATACAATTGGATTGGCATTCCATTCAGGCGCTAACTGTGACTGATAAAAAGGATGATGACATCACACCTGGACGACTGTCAAAGATTCTAACTGACGCAAAAGAGGTGTTCCAACAAGGACTTGGGACTCTAAAAGGAGTAACGGCAATGATAAAAATAGAAGATAACGCAAACCCCAAAATTTTTAAGGCCAGACCGGTACCTTACACGATCCGCCCAGCCATTGAAGCAGAGCTGAAGAGTCTGGAGCATTCGGGTGTGCTGTCCAAGGTGGACTGGAGTGAGTGGGCCACACCCTTCGTTCCTGTAATGAAGAAATCATTGAGCAGCACGCCTGGGGAACCGAAGAAGGTTTGCATCTGTGGGGACTTCAAGGTAACTGTGAACTCAGTCCTGCACACAGTACAATATCCACTTCCACGGATAGAAGATATTTTCGCCTCACTATCTGGAGGGAAACGCTTTACAAAGATTGATCTGGCCCAAGCGTATCTACAAATGGAGGTGGAAGAAGCATCTAGGAAATACCTCATGATAAACACTCACAAAGGCCTTTACCAGTACAATCGACTGGTATTCGGGGTAGCATCAGCCCTGGCTATTTGGCAGAGGGCGATGGAACAAGTCCTGCAAGGGATCCTGGGGACCCAGTGTTATTTGGACGACATCCTGGTTACGGGCGAAAATGACAGTGAACACCTTGCCAACCTGGAGCAGGTGCTCACGAGATTACAGGAATATGGACTACGAGCCAACCGCCCCAAATGCGAGTTCTTCAGGAGACAAATCTCGTATTGTGGCCTCATGATTGATGAGGAAGGGTTGCATAAGTCGCCGGACAAGATTAAGGCTGTAGTCAAGGCTCCAGCACCGGAAAATGTGTCGCAACTGAGGTCGGTCCTCGGGTTGGTGAACTACTACCATAAGTTCTTGCCGAATTTATCTACAATTCTGCACCCACTGACCGCCCTGCTGCAAACTGGAGTAACATGGAAATGGAGTGATGAGTGTAAGCGTGCCTTTCAGAAATGTAAATGCCTAATCACTTCAAAAGAAGCATTGGCCCACTACAATCCAACACTACCGATTCAGTTAGCATGTGATGCATCTCCCTATGGCATCGGAGCGGTGCTGTCACACAAATTCCTTGATGGTTCAGAGAGGCCAATAGCCTGTGCATCGCGCTCGTTAACATCAGCCGAGCTTAACTACGCCCAGATTGACAGGGAGGCCCTCAGCCTGGTGTGGGGGGTGAAGAAGTTCAATCACTATCTGCACGGGCAGAAATTCACCCTACTGACTGATCATCAGCCCCTGGTCTCCATTTGTAACCCAAAGAAGGGCGTTCTGGTGATGACGGCGCAACGGCTGCAAAGATGGTCACTTTTTCTATGGGCACATCAGTACGACATAGAGTACAAGGTTACGAAACAGCATGGAAATGCTGATGGGCTGTCACGCCTACCGTTGCCTATTGTAGAGGAAGCACCTGCAGTGGACCCTGTTGAGATAGTCCATGCGACCATAGTCGAATGTCTACCTGTTACAAACTCAAGTATAGAGAAGGAAACCCGAAATGACCCGACACTCTCTCGGGCCTATGATTTGACGGTGAAGGGATGGCCAGCACATGGCGACTCACTGTTGCCAGCATTCTCGCCAAGGAGAGAACAGCTGTCAGTGTGCCGGGGGACCTTGATGTGTGGATCCCGAGTGGTAATTCCACCCAAGTTGAGAGATAGAGTGCTCAATGAGCTTCATGAGGGTCATCTGGGAGGGGTAAAAATGAAGAGCCTAGCCAGGACGTTTGTGTGGTGGCCGGGAATCGATAAAGAAATCGAGGATATGACCAAGAGATGCACAGGATGCCAGAAGGTCCAAAACACTCCACCACAGGCCCCGCTGCATCCATGGGAGTGGCCCTCATCTCCATGGCAACGGGTACACATTGATTTTGCTGGTCCGTTTATGGACTCAATGTTCCTAATCGCTGTGGACGCCCATTCGAAATGGCCAGACGTCATCAAAATGTCCTCCACCACCACGGAGAAAACTATTGCAGTCCTACGGACCATCTTCGCCAGGAATGGCTTGCCAGAACAGATTTGCTCCGACAATGGGCCACAGTTTGTGTCAGAGGATTTCCGGAGGTTTCTGAGGAATAATGGGGTGAAGCATTACACATCTGCCCCATATCATCCAGTCACAAATGGATTGGCTGAGAGGTTTGTTCAGACCTTTAAAAAGGCAATAAAGGCAATGCATAATGACAACATACCACTACAACACAAGGTGGATAATTTCTTGTTTGCTTACCGGAATGCGACACATGCAGTCACCAACCAAGCTCCAGCCATAATGTTCTTCAACCGAAGGCTAAGATGTCGCCTGGATTTGCTCAAACCAAACATAAGACGAGATGTTGAGGATAAGCAATTCCAGCACATAAATGAGAAGCCAACCAGGAGCTTCAAGATAGGGCAACCAGTCTTGGCCCGCGACTACCGAACAGAAAAATGGCAGCCAGGAATGATATGCACACAGCAGGGACCACTAATGTACACAGTGGACGTTGGAGAGAGCATCGTGAGACGCCATGCTGACCAGATTCTAGAGTCACAGGAACAAGCCAAACCCATACCACGAGCAGGTGCACCTGGTAATCAACCCGAAGTACAGAATGCGTCTACCTCAGAAGCAATGGTATTGGAAGCTGATGAACCAACCAATGAAAATGAGCCAGAATCAACTCCGCTGCAAGAACAGGATACTCGAGAAAGGCGCTATCCAGTCAGGATCAGGAAGCCTCCTCAAAGACTGAACTTATAAATGATTATTTCAGTTGATGTATATAATACAGAGAAAATTGTAATTGTAATTAGTTATTATTTAGTTGCTAAATGAATGTTATGTACTGTTTATCTAAAAGGGGAGGAACTGTTGTGTATGTACCTTTAAGAGAAGAACTGATTCTATACTGCAGTACCGGCAGTGACCACCCCTGTATATAAAGCCATAGCAGGCTTCTGTATTTCAGTCTTAAGTTACCCTCTGTTCCAGCATTTCCTGCCTGTGCAGCTGCGTCAGTCAGCAGGAGGAGAAGGAGCAGACAAACCAGGAGAGTGGAGAGTGTAAAGTGGTGGTCTCCTGACCAGGAAGAGGAGGATATCGTTCGACCACCACCACCTCCACCTCCACCATCATCACAGCAACTGAGGTGCCTGGAGAGAGAGGACAGAGGAGGAGGAGGAGAAGGAGAAGGGAGGCCAGCAACAACACCAACCAGGGGAGAGGCCTTTCCCATTACTGCCTCCCCAAATTGGCCTCCATTCCAGGAGAGAGGGGAGAGAAACAACCAACAACTACCAACTGTTTGGAAGGAGGGAAGAACAACAGCATCTTTCAGGTGGGTGTTATTTGGTGCACTCTCCCAAAGACTTTGTATTTTAGGTGGGGGGAGAAAAGAAGAAAAAAGGGCCGGATCATCAAGGGGTGTGTGTGTGTGTGGCTCTTGTAAAACACTAGGCCACACACACCACTAATTAAGCACCCCTTCCTATTGCCTGACCTGGGATAGCTGGAGCTGCCTAGGTGATCAGCCCAATTGTACATCGTTAAGACCTGGTGTGGGACTGAGCCTGGGGCGTCTCCAGTTTTCCCAGGTGAAGACATCTTCTCCCCCTGCTAGAAGACCACCTTCAAAGACTTAAATTTTTCATCGGAGAGTGCACCCCTGCCGACACCCACCCACCCACCATCCTAAGTGGCGACCCTGCCTTTGCGGCCTCCCTCCTTCCCACCCCCCACTCTCTCTCTCTCTTTGTCTTTCTCTGCCTTTCTCTCTGAGGCACCTCATTTCATCTTTAATTATTAATTGCCTATTGAGCAGAGGGGAGAAGGCCCCTCTCCCAATTTCAATCAACAAGGGGTAGAGGTGTGCCTTCAATTTAAACAGCTCCCTCTGCTCAATTGAGGACCAAAAAAATACCTGAGGCCACATTAACACCTTCAGGCCTGTGACTTGGGGTGAGTGTAGCCCTTTTTTAGAAAACACCCCAGAATGGCGACTGCATCTTCGCCAGTGACGGGGCCAGCCAAGACGTATGCGGGAGTGGCAGCCATAGCCACAGCTGTTCCCACTGCTCCTGCTGCCCCGTCACCATTCAGACTAATAACAAAAAAGCTTGCGTTAAAGCCATGGCTGGGGTTGTCGGCCCCTCAGCCATCGTCGCGGCCTCAAAAATGTATGGGAAGGCTGTGTTCTTCCTGGGGTCGGAGCGGGCGGTGTCCCTGGCTGTCACCAAGGGGCTAACCGTGGGCAGGACCTTCCTGCCGGTGGACCCCCTCGAGGCCACCGCGCAGAGGGTGGTTATTTCGAACGCCCCACCCTATGTTTCTGGTGAGCTCCTCCTTCCCCATCTACGTCAACTTGGGGAGGTGAGGTCGGGGATCACACCCATCCCGCTCGGCTTCCGGGAGGCCAGCCTTCGCCATGTCTTCTCCTTCCGGTGCCAGCTGTTCATCCAGCTGGCGCGGGAGGAGGACACTGATGGGGCATTTGTCGTCCACCACGAGGGGACCGCCTATCGCGTCTTCTGGACGTCGGACGGTGTGCGGTGCCACGCCTGCAAGGAGGTGGGGCACATCCGGAAAAACTGCCCCGCCTCCAAGGCCGCCGGATCATCTCGTGTGGCCGAGGCTGGCGCCGCCGACGCTCCTCCCCCCGGATCTGCCCGCGCGTCGGGAACGTCTGATGCGCGGTCGACGTCAGGGGCCGATGCCACCAAGGCCTCCGGCGGGGGGGAGGGAGCTTGTCCGGCCAGAAAGAAGGCGCGGTGAAAAAATAAACACCTTAGGGCAGGTCCCCCCATGGATGGCCAGCCCTTGCCCATTGAGCCCCTCACACCTGCGCTCCTCGCGGAGTTAATTGGGGCAGATGCGAGCGGGAGGGGCCTCGTGCCCGAGCCTGTGGCCGCAACAGCTGCAGCGGTAACGCCGATACCTGCAACCGGGCTCGGGCCCGAGGAACCCGACAAACCTGCTCCGCTGGAGGGAGCTGAGGAGGAGGCCTTTGCAGACATGGAGGTCTCCCTTGCTCCCTCCATGCTAAAAAGAAGGCGCGACCCCCTGGAAGAGGAGCAGGACCGGGAGGAGGAAGGTCCCTCTGAGCAGGGGGAGTCATCACCCACCACGGATACTGCGCACCCCCCCCTGTCATCATGACCAGCGATCGGCAGGGGTCGCCTGTCCCTCAGGAGGCTGAGGCTGATGTGTCTGTCCGGCGCGTGCCTCCCGGGGATGGGGACGAGACCCTGCCCGTGGGGGGGGTCGCGGAACAACCCGCGGCGGAAATTGATATTCTATCCGTGCCGTTACCCCTCGCCGGGTCGGGCGGCCTGGGGTCTGGGTCAGGCGAGCTCGAGGATAATGAGCTCGCCCAATGCAACCCAGACATCTCCCAGGGGCTGCTCGACCTGGTAGAGGGTTTAATTCAAAATACCCCATCTGCTGGGTCGGAGGTTGGTGGCGGGGAGGAGGATGGCCCCCTGGCTGCATCTCTGGTGCCGGACGTACTGGAGGAGCTGGGAATTGTTCTCTCCCCGGTTTCTCCGGTCATTCCGGCGTCTGGGGCGGAGGGGAGCTCTGAACCGCTGCCGTCTTCTGGCCCAGCACCCCTAGAGGAGCACAGGGAGAAATCCTCTGCCACCGATCCTGGGGGTGGGATCCGGGCGGAGGCGGGGCTGGCTGGTGCGGCCGAGCCGTTCGCTGCGCACTGCGTGGCGGATGGGCCGGCCGCTGGTGACGACACCCTGGAGGAGGATGGGGACTCGGTGATGGGCACGGAGGACGATTCAGACTCCAGCGCCGGCGAGGCAATGGATGACCTCATGCCCCTTGCCGAGTCTCCCCTCATTCCCATAAGGGAACTCTGGGATTTTATGGCTACATGCCTGGGTCAGCGCAATAAGGTCCAGCTGGCCCTCGACAGGTGGTCAGAGCTGGCGCTGCTCATCGTATCCGTCCGCGCCGCCGTTAAGATCATGGGCGCGGACGAGGGTGTGAACCCACTCGAGCTGCGTCGGCTCACAACATTTCTCACTGGGCTGCTGAGGAAGTGGCGGCTGACCAGTGGCTGCGCTACCTCCCCCCGTTAGGTGTAGGTAGAGGTTGCACTATGCTTCTGACATGAAGATAATCATAGCCAGCCTCAACATCAATGGCAGCAGGGAGGCGCGCCGCAGATTCAATAACTTCTCGGTCCTTTGGGACGGGAAGTATGCGGTGTGCTTCCTGCAAGAAACCCACACCGTTCCGGGAGACGAAGTCACGTGGCTCCTGGAGTGGCAAGGAGGGGTCAGCATGAGTCACCTCTCCAACAATTCCAGCGGGGTGGCTATCTTGCTCGCCCCGCATTTTCAGCCGGAGATCTTGGGGGTCAAGGAGCACATGCCGGGCCGCTTTCTCCAGGTCACTGTTCGCCTGGGGGGGCATGCCGCTCCATCTAGTGAATGTGTACGCCCCTCAGACCGGTGCGCAGCAAGTGCGCTTCTTTGAATAAGTGTCCGCTCTTTTGGGCTCCGTTGATGTGGGCGAGTGCGTCATCCTCGGGGGGGATTTTAACTGCACCCTCGAGGCGAGGGACCGTTCGGGTCCCCCGCAAAGCCTGGCGGTGATGGAGAAGTTGAGGGACCTGGTTGGGTCCTTCAACTTGGTGGACGTCTGGCAAAATCTCCACCCCGACTCCAGCGCCTTCACTAGCGTGAGGTCTGGGGGAGGAAGGTCCAGAATCGTCTGCCTTTACATTTCCTGGGCGTACGTCTCCTGCGTTCTGGCGGCTTCCATGCGGCCGGTGCCGTGCACGGACCACCACCTGGTGTGGGCAGAGCTCGCTTCACTGCGCGTGCAGGGGGGGTCCGCGTACTGGCATTTTAACAACCTGCTGCTGGAGGACGCGCGGTTCTGGGATTCATTTCGTCTGTTCTGGGCCGACTGGAGAAGGAAGCGGGGGGGCTTCCCCTCCTTGAGGCTATGGTGGGATGTGGGCAAGGCTCACATCCGTCTCTTCTGTCAGGAGTACGTGAAGGGGTCGACCAAGAGGCGGGAGGCCTGGGTCGGGCGGTTGGAGAAGGAGGTGCTCGACCTGGAGTCCCGTCTCGGTCAGGTCGTCGAGGACCCGGCCCTGCGGAAGGTGTATGAAGAGAAGAAGGGTGCGCTGAAGGACCTGCAGCTCGTCGGGTCCCGAGGCGCGTACGTGAGGTCGCGGATCCAGCTCCTGCGGGACCTGGACCGCGGCTCCCCCTTCTTCTACTCGCTGGAAAAAAGATGGGGGGACCGTAAGCAGCTCTTGTGGCTGCTGGCTGATGACAGATCACTGGTCTCGGATCCGGAGGGAATCAGTGCGGAGACCCGGGCCTACTACGGGGCTCTGTTCTCTCCGGATCCGTCCGGCGAGGATGCGCCCAGAGTTTTGTGGGAGGACCTGCCAAAGGTCAGCCCGGAGGGCGCCGAAAAAGTGGATGCTCCGCTAAGCCTGGCGGAGCTGACCGGCGCCCCCCGCCAGCTCTCTAGGGGAAAGTCCCCGGGGCTGGACGGGCTGACCGTGGAGTTCCACAGGGCATTCTGGGACGTCTTGGGGGGCGACTACGTGCGGGTACTGGGGGAAAGTTTGGCAACCGGGGAGATGCCCCTCTCTTGGCGCAGGGCGGTCATTGTCCTGCTGCCTAAGAAGGGCGATCTCTGCCTCCTTAAGAACTGGCGCCCGGTCTCCCTCCTCAGCACGGACTATAAAATCTTTGCCAGGGCCATGTCTGCTTACCTTGGCACTGTGCTGGCCCACATGATCCACCCTGACCAGTCCTACACGGTCCCGGGCCGGACCATCCACGATAACATCCATCTGGTCCGGGACCTGGTCCACCACTCCCAGAGGGCTGGTCTGTCAGTCGCCTTCCTTTCCCTGGATCAGGAGAAGGCGTTCGACAGGGTGGATCACGAGTATCTCTTCGGAACTCTGCACGCATTCGGTTTTGGGACGCATTTCGTTGCCCGGATCCGACTTCTGTACGCCGCCGCGGATTGTCTGATTAAAGTTAACAGGTCCTTGACGGCGCCCCTTCGCTTCGGGAGGGGGGTGCGACAGAGATGCCCCATGTCCGGTCAGTTATACGCCGTTTGCGTGGAGCCATTCCTGCGCCTCTTGCGGAAGAGGTTGACGGGACTGGCTCTGCAAGGGCCGGGCGTGGCAGTGGTCCTCTCGGCTTATGCCGATGACGTGCTCCTCACGGTCACGGATCCCGCTGACTTGCGGAGAATGCGGGAATGCCAGCAGATTTACTCGGATGCATCCTCCGCCAGGATCAACTGGGAGAAATGTTCCGGACTCCTGGTGGGTCAGTGGCGGGTGGACTCCCTGCCGGAGGAGTTCAGGCCTTTCGCCTGGAGCACCACGCACCTCCTCTATTTGGGAGTCTACCTTAGCCCTGCCGAGGACGCCTGGCCGGTGAACTGGCAAGAGCTGGAGGCCAAAGTCACCACTCGCCTAGGACGCTGGACAGGACTGCTCCGAGTGTTGTCCTACAGGGGTCGAGTGCTGGTCATAAACCAGCTGGTGGCTGCCATGTTGTGGTACTGGTTGGTCACTTTGATCCCTCCCCCTGCGTTTGTTGCCAAGGTGCAGAAGAAACTCATCGACTTCTTCTGGGACAAAAGGAAGCACTGGGTCTCTGCCGCAGTTCTGTGTCTCCCGCTTAGGGAGGGCGGTCAGGTGCTGGTGTGCCTTTGCACCCAGGCTGCGACTTTCCGTCTTCAGACACTGCAGAGATACCTGTACGTCGAGAATCCTCCGAGATGGTGTGCGCTGGCGACGTTTTTCTTCCGCCAGCTGCACGGCCTCAATTATGACACGCAGCTCCTGTTCACGAAAGTGGGTGGCTGGCGTGCCGGCCTGCGGGAGCTGCCTGTCTTCTACCAGGAACTGCTATGGGTTTGGAACTACGTCGCTTCCAGGTGGAGCTCTCCCCCATCAGGAGCAGCGGCTCTCCTTCAGGAGCCGCTGCTCACGAATCCGCACCTCCACGAACGCAGGTTCGGGCGGCTGGCGGAGGGCAGGGCTGTGCTTGGCAAGGTGACCAGAGTTGGGGACCTGCTCGATGGCGGAGGAGCGGGCTGGATGGCGCTGGAGGAGCTGGCGCAGCGCCTGTCCTGGGCCAACGTCCGGCTCGCGGTCGAAGCCATCGAATCGGTGAAAGTGGCACTGGGCCCCGACTCCACTAAGTGTATCGAGGCGGCTCAAGCACGTGGGGCGATCCCGTCCGAGCTTACCCCCGTTCGGACGGAATTCCTCATCGGCGCTCGGCCCCGAAACTCCCCTCGGGAACTGGCGCCTCACAACTTGAGCTGTCTCGAGGAAATACCCTCCGTGCCTTTTCATTCCGCGCGGAGGGGTTTCCTGTACGGGCTGCTCCTGCACACTCTCCACTTTGCCATCTTCGTCTACCATCCGGACACGCCTTGGCGTGGCGTCTTGCCGACTGGCGGTGGCGGAGGTCCCCAATAGAGGGCTCTCTATGCGGGAGTCCTCCCTTGTTCCATCGGGGACTTGGCCTGGAGGGTGTTGCACGGAGCGGTCCCATGCAATAAGGTTTTAAGTAGGTTCACGGACTCCCAGGCCGCCTGCATTTTTTGCGGCCTGGAGGAGTCCGTGTTTCACGTTTATATGGAATGTGAGAGGTTGCAGCCCCTCTTTCACTATTTGAAGGGGCTGCTCCTCGATTTTTGGTTGCACTTCAGTCCCACGCTCTTGATCTACGGTCACCCGGTGCGGAGGGGAGCGGACAGGTTGGAGGACCTCCTTGTGGGCCTGCTCCTGGGCCTGGCTAAAAGAGCCATCAATTGGTCCAGGCAGCGGGCGGTCGAGGGGGTCGTCCAGCCGGATTGCCTGCCTCTCTTCCACGGCCATGTTCGCGCCTGGGTGGCCCTGGAGATGGAGCACGCGGTGTCCGCTGGTGCGCTTGAGTATTTCCGCGACCGGTGGGCGCCGCGGGGACTGGAGTGCATCATCAACCCGGAAAACCAAATTTTAATTTGATTTGTTAAGTTTTAGTTGAACTTTTGTTTACAGTCCAATTTTTTTTTTTTTGGGTACAAACAAAAGTGTTACCCTCTGTTCAGTAAATACCTGTTATTATTGTTCTCCTGCAGTCCGTGTATTATTTATACTCGGACACTACAAACACCACTTCCCACCTTCCGCCCGTCTAAGTAAATACCTTTAACTCTTCCCATCACTATAACTGGACTTGTCTCCATTCCCGTGCCGAGGGGATTGCTGTACCAGACGGGAGGAGCAACATTTGGGGACTCTCGATTCTCCACCAATTCCCATTCCCCTTCTTTCTGGTGGATAATGGAGGTGCCATTGTGTGTAATGTGCAAGTCAGTAAGAATTGTCAGCAAGGATTAAGCAGCACTTTCTAATTGGAGATGTTAATCAGTGGAACCTTTCAGGCACTGAATTGTAGATTTTGTACCAAAGATTAATATACGATTGAAGTAAAAGTCCATAGTTTTATTGTAAAATAATTCAGGGACTCTCATCAGAAATTAACGGGAAAGATCAGACAGCGGTTCTTAAATGAACACTGCAGCCCCGACAAGTCAATCAACTTATATCCAGAATATGAAACTGCAGCCCAGTTTTAGGGGTTATTAATGCCAGCAGAAACAAACCCCAACTGTCAGAATGAACATGGTTCAGTCCTGGATGTGATTAGCAGCAGCAACAACACCAGAATTCAACCTCTGCAGTCACTTGTGAACTTGCTGGTGTCTCAGATGGGTGGATGACCGGGTGAATCCGTTCCCACACACGGAGCAGGTGAACAACCTCTCTCCAGTGTGACCTCGCTGGTGTGTCAGCAGGTTAGATGATCGACTAAATTCCTTCCCACACACGGAGCAGGTGAATGTCTTCTCCCCAGTATGAACACACTGATGTGTCCGGAGACTGGACGAGCAAGTGAATACCTTCTCACACATGGAGCAGGAGCATGGTCTATCTCCAGTGTGAACTCGCTGGTGTGTCAGCAGGTGAGATAACTGAGTGAAACAATTCCAACACACGGAGCAGGTGAATGGCCTCTCCCCAGTGTGAACTCGCTGGTGTGTCAGCAGGTGAGATAACTGAGTGAATCTGTCCCCACACATGGAGCAGGTGAACGACCTCTCCCCAGTGTGAACTCGCTGGTGTAGAATGAGGTTGGATGACTGCTTGAATCTCTTCCCGCAGTGAGTGCAGCTGAATGGTTTTTCGTCAGTGTGAACTCGCAGATGTGTCTGGAGATAGGATGGGTGAGTGAATCCCTTCCCACACATGGAGCAGGTGAACGGCCTCTCCCCGGTGTGACAGCATTGATGATTTGTCAGCTCAGACGGGTAATTGAATCCTTTCCCACACACAGAGCAGGTGAACGGCCTCTCCCCTGTGTGAATGCACTGATGAGTTTCCAGCTTGGATGGGTAATTGAATCCCTTGCCACAGTCCCCACATTTCCACAGTTTCTCCATGGTGCGGGTGTCCTTGTGCCTCTCCAGGTTGGATGATCAGTTGAAGCCTCGTCCACATACAGAACATGTGTACGGTTTCTCCCGCAGTGAACGGTGCGATGTTTTTTCAGGCTGTGTAGCTGGTTAAAGCTCTTTCCACAGTCAGCGCACTGGAACACTCTCACTCGGGTGTGTGTGTCTCGGTGCTTTTCCAGTCACACTGATGTTTGAAATCTTTTCCCACAGACAGAACAGACAAACATTTCTCCTTCCACATTCAAAGGCTGATGATATTCAGGTCCTGATGAATTGAGTGACTCTGTCAGATCTTGACGTGATGTTTGGTTTGAGTTTCACATCTGCAAATCCTCCCCTTCTAATACCCTGTAAAAGGAGTTTACAAAAGTCATCACTGTAAGTACAGGATAGAAATTCAGAACAGACAATTCTAGTTTCTGTGCAACATTCTTTCCTCTCTTGTTCCCCCAAAGCTGTAAATCCCTGTCCCACACACTCTCCCTCCTCCCTGTGCTGAAATCCAAACCCATCGCACCATCTCCAACATTTCTTTCCTCCACTCCCAGTTTTCCCCCTCCCTCTACTCTGGTTGGGTTCAGTTCTACAGCCGCTGTGTGCAGAGTGAGAATAAAATCAATCAGTCAATGATTGACTCTCCTGGCACCCTGAAGCCCCGCCCACTCCCTGCCCAAGATGGCTGCGCATGCGCTGTGATCCCGCCCTGTCCAAGATGGCGGCCAGTGACCCCGCTGACCCGGGTGGCCGAGCCTGTCACCGCGGGGCTAACACGGGGCCTGTGGGCTCTTATTCGGGGCTTGAGGCCGATACCAGGTGTTCCTGAAGCTACCTAGCCCACCCGCGGCTGCAATTCCTCCCCGAGCCCACAATCTCCTACCGCCTGCCAGAAACGTGTCTCCCGATTCAATCCATCGAGACCACTCGCACTGTGTATGCTCAGAGCACTGCCTGGTCCTGCGCCTGTGCAGTGGGCTCCTGTAGTCATAGATAGGCACATTCTGCCATGCGGTGGATTCTGGGTAAAGACCCCACCATTGAAAGCCCCAATTGGTGCAAAGAACATTTTTTATCATCCCATCGAGATTGAGGCCGGAGGGGCAATAAACAAAATTAATTTTAAAAAGAGCCTGGTCCCTCAGCCATCGTGCAACCCTTATACTCACTGGAGTTTAGAAGAATGAAAGGGAATCTCATTGAAACTTATAAAATTCTAACAGGACTAGACAGACTAAATGCAGGAAGGATGTTCCCGATGGCAGGGGAGTCCAGAACCAGGGGTCACAGTCTAAGGATAAGGGGTAAGCCATTTAGGACAGCGATGAGGAGGAATTTCTTCACCCAGTGTGTGGTGAACCTATGGAATTCTCTGTCACAGAGGCCAATTCATTAAATATATTCAAGAAGGAGTTAGATATATTTCTTAAGGCTAAAGGGATCAACGGATATGGAGAGAAGACAGGGACAGGGTACTGAATTTGGATGATCAGCCATGATCTCATTGAATGGCGGAGCAGGCTCGAGGGGCCGAATGGCCTACTCCTGCTCCTATCTTCTATGTTTCTATGAAATGTGCTTCCGACCACATATCCGCAGCATAACAAAGACTGCCTACTTCCACCTCTGTAACATCGCCTGTCTCCGCCCTTGCCTCAGCTCATCCGCTGCTGAATCCCTCATCCATGTCTTTGCTACCTCTAGACTTGACTATTCCAATGAACTCCTGGCTGGCCTCCCACATTCCACGCTATGTAAACTTAAGGTTATTCAAAACTTGGCTGCCCATGTCCTAACTCGCACCAAGTCCTGTTCGCCCATCACCCATGTGCTCGCTAACCTACATTGGCTCCCAGTTAAGCAGTGCCTCAATTTCAAAATTCTCATCCTTGTTTTCAAATCCCTCCATGGCCTTGCCCCTTCCTATCTCTGTATCTCCGCCAGCCCCACAACCCCCTGAGATATCTGCGCTCCTCTAATTCTGCCCCTGTGAGGATCACTGATTATAATCTCTCAACCTTTGGTGGCCGTTGTTAAGTCTGTGAGTTGTTCAAGTAATTAATACTCAGACTTAATCAGTAACAATAAAACAGGTCTTTACTGGTTGGAGGTAGGGACTACACTGAATACAAGATTACTGCACAGTGCTTATATACCGGTGTGTTCACCCCCGGTATTACGTCTACAGCAGCCTGAGAAAGTAGTACATCTCTTAAGGTGGAACAGGCTTAAGCTCTCTTAAGGTGGAACAGGTTACATACACAACACTCCTCCCTTCTTAGCTTTATAGTCATCCCCCCCATTTAACATAACGTAATAACATATATACATATATAACTTCATGTTTAACGTAACATATCACAGATTCAGTCTCTGCGGAAAACAGTTCACAGATTCAATCTCTGTGGTGTAGTCGGTTCACGTTACTCATTCAATAGTCCTTTCATGGATTTAACAGCTTGAACTTCCGAACTGATTTGGCTCCGTTCGGAGGGACCACGTGTGTGATCTGGTCGAGGTGATAATGGTTCAGATGGGTCATCTTCTGTTTTTACTTTTCCTTTTCTGCTTCTTGGAGACTCTCTGGGCTCCATTGTCAGCTGCCACAGCTGCCAGCTGCATGCGCAGTTCCTCCTTCTCTTCCTCCTTTTTTCGTAGTAGAGCCACCTTCTCCCGATGTTCCGTAGACTTTCGGTGCTCCTCCATGATTTCTGTATGGTGGGAGTCGAAGTTACAAGTTGGGCAGGACAGGACATAGTAATATTCGGAGTCGTCCGACAGGTCAGCGAGAGGGTCATCTATTTCCTCCATACCCAGCTGGACGTTAGCCAGCTCTTGTTCCAAATCCAGATATCTTTCCTGAAGAGACTTCTTCATGTGTACCTCTGCATCCAGCTTTTTCTGGGCTTTCAGCAAGTCGTTTACTAGTGACCTCATTTGTGATTTTAATACTTCAACTTCCTTTGGAGATTGATTGATCGGACTATGCAATCCCTCTACCGGAGCAGCTGTTTCAGCGGTCTGTTGTTCTACATTGACGTGAGTCAGCGTACTTTTGGCATCCAATGGCTGCTCTGTTGCAGTCGTTTCAGTCTGTGTCGTCACATCAGCCATCTCAATGACTTTTGAGAGCTCTGAACCCCTTTCGTTTGAATATTGAAGTTCGTGTTCAAGTTTTTCCCATTTCAGAGTCCTGTCCCTCAGCATATGAAGGAGTTGGCTGACCGTTAACTCTTCTGACACCAGATTATGGCACGCACCTTCAGAACCTGAATCAGCTTTGATTCGTTCGGCCTCCTCGCGCAGATGGTTGGTGTGCTCCTGCTCCATTTTCTCCATCAGTCGCTTCTGTTGCCTTTCCAGATTCTCCCACTCTGTAACAAAGAACTTTTTTATTTCATTCATCTCTTGCTCAAAACGGTGAATCATTTGTTCTAATTGCTGTTGTAGTTTGAAATGGAGTTGAGTTCGAGCCCAGTGTCCCTCAAAAATGTGCATATCAGTAGACTTGACAGACTCAGAATTCTCTGTTAAACTATGTTGTTGTTGCTCAGTGGAATTCTGTGCTGAAATTTTGTCTTTTGCACATGGGTTGGTCTTACCATCATCAGTTCTAGAGTCTGGGCTGATTATCTGCACCGAGTTCTCACTCTTTATGGCTTTTAGCGAATGCCAGTCCATATTTATGTTTCTAAACCACTCCCGGCCTAGTAGTGGTGGACCTCCCTCCGGTAGCACATATAAGTCCATTATTTGACTTCCTTCGCCCTTATTGGCCACTGCAACCTTTATTGTCCCAATGGGGTACACTCTCTGCCCCGTGTAGGTTGTCAATATAATCTCTGTATCCTGTAGGGGAATATGTTGGAATAACCTTCTGTAATCTTTCTTATTCATGACCGACAATGCCGATCCAGTGTCCAATTCCATTTTTACTTGGACTCCTTCTATCTGAAGAGTAACCCAAATTGTCTGGAGGTCTGCACCCTTACCAACGTTGAGTACCCTTAAGCTAGCCAGTTCAATACTGCTTAAGCCAGCCAGTTCATTACTGCTAGCGTCTGAATCGGACTCCTGTTCGGCCACCTTGTGTACTTTTGCGTATTTTCCTTGCGGTGACTTCTTGTTGCTGGTCTTCTTCCCTGACCTGCATACTCTAGCTATATGTCCAAGCCTACCACAAGTTCTACATTCTTGGTTTTTAAACCAACACTGGTTCTGATCATGCGTTGTCTTTCCACAACAATGACATTTGCCAGAACTCACACCCAATTTGTGTGCACTGAGCTCCGGTGACCGTAGCTGCATTATTGCCGTGCCTCTCGCTGCGGCTTCGTGTGCTGCTGCCATAGTGACCGCCTTCTCAAGCGTCAGCTCATTCTCCTCGAGCAGTCGCTTTTGTGTATCCTGTTTAAATAAACCACACACAAATTTGTCTCGTAGTGCATCTGTCAGTCCCGTTCCAAACTGGCAATATTTCGCTAATTTACGCAATTCCAGCAAATATTCAGCATTGCTTTCATGCTGTAGCTGCCTTCTGTCGTAAAATTTAAATCGTTCCGCTAGCATCAGCAGCGTGGGGTTTAGATGATCTTTCAGGACAGTAACAATCTCATCGAACGTCTTATCTGCCGGTTCATCTGGTGATAACAGGTGTTTCAATTGCCCGTATGTCTTCGCACCCATTAAATTTAATAATGTTAGTGCTTTATCAGCCTCACGAATTTTATTGGCCTTACAATAATTTTTAACTCGTTCAACATATATGGCCCAATCTTCGATGTCACTATCAAAGTTGCTAATATTCCCGTATTTAGGCATTGTAGTACTTTATCAGATTAGCAATTTCTCAGATTTTTTTTTTTACTGCTATCCAAGATGGCGGCTTCCCGCTCTTGCCGTCGTCCTCCGCCCACAAAATGGCGGTTTTCCCGCGCTTGGCGGTCTTCACCCGTCCCCCGACGCCGTCTCCCTTCAGCCCCGAGTGCGGCCCTTATCTCCGCCGCGATCGATGGCCCGCGCTTTTCACCGCGGCTCTCGCGCCTTCAGTGTCTGCCGACGCTGCGCCTTTCAGCCCGAGTGCGGCCCTTATCAGGGATTGCGATCGATCGCCCTTCTACCTCCGACTTCCCCCAGCCCTGTCTTTGCAGCCAACGCTGCTTGGTTTACCCACCACCGAGGTTGAAAAAGAAGCTGCAGGATGTCTTCTGTCCTCCAGTTTTTAGTCGCTGATGGAGGCTTCAGGGTCCTAATGCCTGTCGCTTCCAGTGGGGTGGTGAGATTTGAAACCTCTCTTCAACGTCCTGTCTGTGGACGAAGCCGCCCTGGAATAACTGCCGCAGGGTAAGAACCTGACTCGTCGCCAGTGTTAAGTCTGTGAGTTGTTCAAGTAATTAATACTCAGACTTAATCAGTAACAATAAAACAGGTCTTTACTGGTTGGAGGTAGGGACTACACTGAATACAAGATTACTGCACAGTGCTTATATACCGGTGTGTTCACCCCCGGTATTACGTCTACAGCAGCCTGAGAAAGTAGTACATCTCTTAAGGTGGAACAGGCTTAAGCTCTCTTAAGGTGGAACAGGTTACATACACAACAGCCGTGCCTTTTGTTTCCTAGGCCCTAAGCTCTGGAATCCCCTGCCTAAGCCTGTCGACCTCACTACCTCTCTTTCCTCCTTTAAGATGCTCCTTAAAACCTACCTCTTTGTCCAAGCGTTATGTCACCTGCCCTAATTTATCTTTATGTAGATCGGTGTCAAATTTTTTGACTTAAAAAAGTCCTGTGCAGCTCCTTGGGATGTTTCACTACGTTAAATGCGCCATATAAATAAAAGTTGTTGTTGTTGTTGAAGTACGATGGCCGCCAATTTTCAGTTAGCAACTCGTACCTCAGGCCCCACCCAGTCTGGTGTAATTTTTTTAAATTCGTTCATGGGATCTGGGCGTCGCTGGCAAGGCCAGTCTTTATTGCCCATCCCTAATTGCCCTTGAGAAGGTGGTGATGAGCTACCTTCTTGTGTTAACCCCTCGCTTCTGTGAGGAGGATCAACTCCAAACTTGGGGAATCAAGGTTCGCTGCTTTAGGAGACTCAACACGCCGGTCAGTCTATTGTCACTTTCTCAGTAATACACAAAGTCAGAAACTGTAAAATAAGTAAAGTTTTATTCCGGTAACCAGTACTGGACTTCACTCTGAGAAACCCCTTGTGTTTGCACACAAGGAAGTCTCCTCTAGAGTGCGCCCTTAGACTCACGGGGCTACATTATTTTTACATTTTCATAAATTGCAAGTCATCATGAGAATACACAAAACTAGGCGATCACACGCTGCACAAGTCATTTGTTTCTTTTTACAGAGTTCTGTTTAAAATTCACTTTTGCTTTCAACAAAATTCGACCATGAGACTGTCTCCAACAGTTATCTAAACATTCTGTTCCTGTCCTTTCTTATCTATGTGTACTGCATTCCCACAGCCCTGCATCAGTTTTTACATTTAAACTATTCACTGCATGTCAAGTAGTCCATCATGCCTTGCGAATCATTGGTACAGCAGTATTGGATTAACACCTAGCTTAACATTTGAACTGCTGCAGTCCATGTGATGAAGGTACACACACAGTGCTGTTAGGGAGGGACCCAGCAACGATGAAGGATCAGTGGTATACTTCTAAGTCAGGATGGTGTGTGACTTGGAGGGGAACCTGGAGGCGGTGGTGTTCCCAAGCACCTGCTGCCCTTGTCCTTCTAGGTGGAAGAGGTCACGGGTTTGGGAGGTGCTGCTGAAGAAGCCTTGGTGAGTTGTTGCAGTGCATCTTGTAGATGGTACACACTGCAGCCACGGTACATCGGTGGTAGAGGGAGTGAATGTTTAAGGTGGTGGATGGGGTGCCAATCAAGTGGGCTGCTTTGTCCTGGATGGTGTCGAGCTTCTTGAGTGTTGTTGGAGCTGCACTCATCCAGGCAAGTAGAGAGTAATCCATCACACTCCTTACTTGTGCCTTGTAGAGGGTGGAAAGGATTTGAGGAGTCGGGAGGTGAGACACTCACAGCAGAATACCTAGCCTCTGACATGCTCTTGTTGCCACAGTAATTATGTGGCTGGTCCAGTTAAGTTTCTGGTTAATGGTGATACCAGGATGTTGATAGTGGGGGATTCGGTGATGGTAATGCCATTAAATGTCAAGGGGCGGTGGTTAGACCCTCGCTTGTTGGAGATGGTCATTGCCTGGCACTTTTGTGGCACGAATGTTACCTGCCACTTATCAGCCCAAGCCTGAACATCGTCCAGGTCTTGTTGCATGCGGGCATGGACTTCTTCATTCTCTGTGGAGTTGTGAATGGCACTGAACACTGTGCAGTCATCAGCGAACATCCCCATTTCTGACCTTATGTTGGAGGGAAGCTCATTGATGAAGCAGCTGAAGATGGTTGGGCCTAGGACACTGCCCTGAGGAACTCCTGCAGCGATGTCCTGAGGCTGTGATGATTGACCTTCAATGACCACAACCATCTTCCTTTGTGCTAGGTACGACTCCAGCCAGTGGAGCATTTCCCCCCTGATTCTCATTGACTTCCATTTTACTAGGGCTCCTTGATGCCAGACATGGTCAAATGCTGCCTTGATGTCTTGGCGGAACCCAAACTGGGCATCAGTGAACAGGTTATTGGTGAGTAAGTGCAGCTTGATAGCACTGTCAATGACATCTTCCATCACTTTGCTGATGATTGAGAGTAGACTGATGGGGTGGTAATTGGCCGCGTTGGATTTGTCCTGCTTTTTGTGGATAGGACATACCTGGGCAGTTTTCCACATCATCGGATAGATGCCAGTGTTGTAGCTGTACTGGAATAGTCTTCTCTTTTCCAGGGAAAAGAGCCACTGGCTGCTCAATCTTGCTTGATAGTTGCATCCTCCTAATTCTGGTAACATCCTTGTAAATCTTTCCTGCACTTTCTCCAGTGCTTCAATCACATTTTTGTAGTATATAGATCAGAACTACATGCAGTGCTCCAACTGTGGTCAAACACAGGATCCATATAAAGTTAACATTACCTCCCTGCTTTTTTATTCTATTCTAGAAATTAATTCCTGTACATTCTTTGCACTCTTTATAGCCTTATCAACGAGTAGATGGAGAAATGGTACAGATCACCCAAGATCTAATTGAATGGTGAAACAAGCTAGATGGACTCAATGGCCTCCTCCTGTTCCTATGTGCATCCATTTTATGATCCAAATGATTGTGGACAAAAGTGGTCCCAGCACAGATCCCTGCATGACACCACTTTTCACTTTCTGCCAGTCCCGTTACTACTACCCGCTGATTTCTGTTTTGTAGCAAAAGTTCCATCCATTCTGCTCATTGGACCTTGAATCCAAACGGCCTGATTTTGGTCATCTTGCAGATGGTGCATACCACAGGGTTCGGGCACTGTTTTACAAAAAGAAAGTTATTTATTACTTTTATTTATTTCCCATCCGGCCCCAAACTCGATGGTTTGAAAAAAAAATTCTGTTCAACAACTGGAGCTTTCAATGGCGGGATATTTACCCAGATGCCCCCGCGCAGCAGAATGTGCCCTATTATTGACTACAGGAGCCCAGTGCGCAGGCAGGGAACCGGGCGGTGCTCTGAGCATGCGCAGTGCGAGTGTTCTCGATGGTCTGAAGCGGAAGAGACGGTTCTGGGAGTCGGTAGGAGATTGTGGGCTCGGGGAGGAATTGGAGCCGTGGGTGGGCTGGGAAGCTTCATAAACACACGGTGTAGGCCCCAAGCCCCAAATAGGAGCCCACAGGCCCCGTGTTTGCCCCGCGATGACAGGCCTGGCCGCCCTGGTCAGCGGGGTCACTGGCTGCCACCTTGGATAGGGCGGGATCACGGCGCATGCATGGCCATCTTGGCCAAGAACAGAGAGTGGGCGGGGCCTCAGGGTCTCTGTTCCCAACCGGGTCCCAGTGCCCGGGAGATGGAGCATCCTGGTGTGGTAAACCACTGTTATTGTTGTTCACCGTTGTTGTTGTTGTTGCACACTGTTGTATCTATGCATGCCTCAGCTGGCTCCGCCCCTGGCTCCACCCACATGCCCAGGTATAAAGGTGACTGCTCTGCAGCCCCCTGCCCTCTTGCAAACCAGTCAACCACGAGAGGCATGCTCTGTTCTTTGTTAATAAAAGCCTTTTAGTTACTCTCCTAACTCTCCGTCTTTTATGAGTAATTGATAGCGCATCAATTTTATTAAAAAAAACAAAATGTCGGCACCAAACGCTGAGCAGCAGGCGCTGCAGCAAATGACAGCACCAAACGCTGAGCAGCAGGCGCTGCTGCATGCCCTCAGACCAACACGCCTGGACCTAGACCCTCAAGAGGCGGGTTCGTCTACCAAGTTCGCACAATGGCTGCGTTGCTTCGAAGCTTACCTGGAAGCCTCAGCCATGACACTAGATGGAAACAAACTAAAAATCCTGGCCTCCAAGGTGGGCCACCAAGTCTACACGCTCATCCAGGATGCGACTACCTACGCGGCGGCTATTGATCTGCTAAAAGGACAATACACACGCCCGGTAAATATGGTTTATGCCAGACACCTCCTGAGATCCCGCAAACAGCAGTCCGGGGAATCGGTGGAGGCATTCCTACGGGCACTACAGATACTCGGCCGAGCCTGCGATTGTAAAGAGGTATCGGCCGTGACACACACGGAGGGACTTATCCGAGATGCTTTCGTTGCGGGCCTC
Source organism: Somniosus microcephalus (assembly GCF_052327205.1). Classification (NCBI taxonomy): domain Eukaryota; kingdom Metazoa; phylum Chordata; class Chondrichthyes; order Squaliformes; family Somniosidae; genus Somniosus; species Somniosus microcephalus. The sequence continues at coordinate 39,023,157 of NC_140990.1, read as the reverse complement.
AAGTCCGACTACCCCCAGCAGAGACTGCTGGAGAAGGGCGAAATCAACCTGAAGAAGGCAGTGTCCCTCGCGCTCTCGCTAGACGCGGCCCACCGGAATATGGACGCATTCTCCCCTAACCACTCCGCACCGTGGACGCCGCAACCTTGGGTCATGGGACCGCCACCCCCGGCACCAACTGCTGCAGCGATGTCCAAGGGCCCGAAATGTTACTTTTGTGGCCAGGCAAAACACCCCAGAGCACGCTGCCCGGCGAAAAATGCTACCTGCTCTGGCTGCGGGAAGAAAGGACACTACGTCAGCGCCTGCAAAGGTAAAACCGCTAACGCCAGCAGCGCCGCGTGTGAACCGTGGGGGCAGCCATCTTGTCCGCCATCTTGGACACCTCCAGCCGCGTGGGGATCGGGACCATGGGCGCAGCCATTTTGTCCACCATCTTGGACGCCTCCAACTCCAATCGCGGGTGACCCAGACTCAACCACCGCCTTGTCTGACGACCACAGCGACTCGCTCGACCAAACGCTGGCCTCCGTGACGCTGGACCAATCTCTCCCTCACCAACTGTCCAGGTCCATGATGGACATTACGGTAAACGGCCGCACCACTACCTGCCTTTTCGACAGCGGGAGCACGGAGAGCTTTATCCACCCCGACACGGTGCGCAGTTACTCTCTCCCGGTCCTGCCAACATGCCATCGGATCTCTATGGCTTCCAAATCCCATTCAGCAGACATCAGTGGCTACTGTGTAGTGACCCTTTCAGTAAGGGGCACAGAATACAAAAATTTTAAACTTCTTGTCCTGCCCCATCTCTGCGCTGCCGTTCTACTGGGGTTGGATTTTCAGTGCCACCTTAAAAGTGTCACATTAGCGTACGGCGGATCCCTCCCCCCACTCACAGTCTGCAGCCAGCAGCTTTTAAATCGCCCGCCGCGCACCAGTTGCAGCCTCTCCACGCTTAAAGTCTCCACCCCGCTTGTTCGCTAACCTCACCCGCGACTGTAAGCCCATCGCTACCAAAAGCAGGCGGTACAGTTCCGGGGATAGGAGCTTCATTAAATCCGAAGTAGCAAGACTCCTGAAGGAAGGGATTATTGAGGGTAGCACTGGCCCATGGCGAGCACAAGTGGTGGTAGTGAAGACTGGCGAAAAACAGCGCCTAGTTATTGACTACAGCCAGACGATCAATCGCTACACCCAGTTAGATGCATACCCACTCCCCCGCATATCTGACATGGTCAACCAGATAGCACAATACCGGGTGTTCTCGATGATTGATCTGAAGTCGGCATACCACCAGCTCCCCATCAGGGCTGAGGACCGCCAGTACACAGCTTTTGAAGCTGACGGTCATTTCTACCACTTCCTCCGAGTCCCCTTCGGCGTCACCAACGGGGTTTCGGTCTTCCAAAGGGAGATGGACCGAATGGTTGACCAGAACGCGCTGCAGGCCACCTTCCTCTATCTAGACAACGTCACCATCTGCGGCCACGACCAGCAGGACCATGACGTTAACCTAGAGAAATTCCTCCGTACGGCCCAGTGGCTGAATCTAACATACAACAAGGACAAATGTATGTTTCGCACCACGCGCCTCACCATTCTTGGCTGCGTAGTGGAGAACGGAGTCATCGGCCCCGACCCCGACAGAATGCGCCCCCTTATGGAGCTCCCCCTCCCCCACTGCCAAAAAGCACTGAAGAGATGCCTAGGGTTTTTCTCTTACTATGCTCAGTGGGTGCCCAACTATGCGGACAAAGCCAGACCCCTCATCAAGTCCGCCTCCATCCCCCTGACAGCACAGGCATGTGCAGCCTTCATTCTCATAAAAAGAGATATTGCGAAGGCCACAATGCACGCAGTGGATGAGTCCATCCCTTTCCAAGTGGAGAGCGATGCATCCGACTTCGCCCTAGCTGCAACCCTTAACCAGGCGGGGAGACCCGTGGCCTTTTTCTCAAGGACCCTCCAGGGCCCTGAGATTCGACACTCCTCTGTCGAAAAGGAGGCCCAGGCCATTGTGGAAGCGGTGCAACATTGGAGGCATTACCTGGCCGGAAAATGATTTACCCTGCTCACTGACCAGTGTTCAGTAGCTTTTATGTTTTACAATAAGCAGATGGGCAAAATCAAGAACGACAAGATCTTGAGGTGGAGAATTGAACTCTCCACCTACAATTACGATATCTTGTACCGGCCCGGGAAACTCAATGAGCCCCCAGATGCCCTATCAGGTGGTACATGCGCCAACGCGCAGGTTGATAGACTGCAGACCCTCCACAATGACCTCTGCCACCCGGGGGTCACCAGGTTCTTCCATTTCATCAAATCCCGTAACCTGCCCTACTCCATCAAGGAGGTCAGGACCATGACCAGGAACTGCCAAATCTGTGCCGAGTGCAAACCGCATTTTTATAGGCCAGACAGAGCAAGCCTGATCAAGGCCACTCGCCCATTCGAGCACCTGAGCGTCGATTTTAAAGGGCCCCTCCCCTGCTCTGACTGCAACGTGCACTTCCTCAACATAATTGATGAGTACTCCCGTTTCCCATTTGCCATCCCTTGCCCAGACATGACCAGTACCACGGTCATTAAAGGTCTGAATGACCTTTTCGCCTTGTTCGGCTTCCCTAGCTATATCCATAGCGACCGGGGCTCATCCTTTATGAGCGACGAACTCCGTCAGTACCTGCTCACGAGAGATATTGCTACAAGCAGAACCACCAGCTACAACCCCCGGGGGAACGGCCAGGTGGAAAGAGAGAACGCGACGGTTTGGAAGGCCGTCCTCTTAAACTTAAAATCTAAGGGCCTTCCGACCTCTCGCTGGCAGGAGGTCCTCCCTGCAGCGCTCCACTCCATTCGGTCACTGCTTTGTACGGCCACCAATGCCACCCCCCCATGAAAAAATGTTCACTTTCCCCAGGAAGTCCACATTGGGGACCTCGCTACCGACATGGCTGACGTCTCCAGGACCCGTCCTACCGCGGAAGCACGTGAGGTCCCATAAAATGGACCCCCTGGTCGAGAGGGTGAGCCTCCTCCATGCCAACCCCCAGTATGCTTACGTGGCGTACCCGGACGGGCGGGAGGACACAGTCTCCATACGAGACCTCGCACCTTTGGCTGCCCCTGAAACACTACCATTGCCATCCACCACTACCCACAACCCAACCCCTGTAGACGGCATGCCGCAGCCCCAGGACCCGTCATTGACCACCCAACCACTCAATGAGACGCCAGATTCAACGTTGGATGCTGCGCCATCACCGCCGCCACCACGACGATCAGGATGGCATACAAGGCCACCTGATAGACTTACTTACACGAACCTTTAGTACACTTCACCCCGCTGGACTCAATTTTAAACAAGGGGTGAATGTGGTAAACCACTGTTACTCTTGTTCACCGTTGTTGTTGTTGTTGCACACTGCTGTATCTATGCATGCCTCAGCTGGCTCCGCCCCTGGCTCCACCCACATGCCCAGGTATAAAGGTGACTGCTCTGCAGCCCCCTGCCCTCTTGGAAACCAGTCAACCACGAGAGGCATGCTCTGTTCTTTGTTAATAAAAGCCTTTTAGTTACTCTCCTAACTCTCCGTCTTTTATGAGTAATTGATAGTGCATCACCTGGGCAACACGTTTTTAATCACCTTCACCCACTCCTAGGCCGCATGTGATGTTTGCGGCCTAGAGGAGTCCATTGGCCGTGTATATATTCAGTGTGAGAGGTTGCAGCCCCTGTATAGTTACCTGAAGGGGCTGCTCCTCAACTCTTGGTTACACTTTAGCCCCACGCTCCTAATCTTTGGCAGCCCAGTGCGGAGGGGGGTGGGTAAGTCGGTGGATCTTCTCCTGGTCTTGTTCTTGGGCCTGGCGAAAACAGCAGTTTGTAGGTCCAGAATGGGCGGAGCCCATGGTGGGGGGGCGGTCACTCTGGCTGCCTGCCTCTCTCCCGTGGTCAAGAAAGGAGGGAGAGAGAAAACGGGGAACTACAGGCCAGTTAGCCTAACATCAGTCATTGGGAAAATGTTGCAATCCATTATTAAGGAAGTGGTAACTGGGCACTTGGAAAATCATAATATGATTAGGCAGAGTCAACATGGTTTTATGAAAGGGAAATCATGTTTAACAAGTTTATTAGAGATTTTTGAGGATATAACTAGCAGGGTGGATAAAGGGGAACCAGTGGATGTAGTATATTTGGATTTCCAAAAGGCATTTGATATGATGCCACATAAAAGGTTGCTATGCAAGAGAGCTCAGGGAGTTGGGAGTAATATATTAGCATGAATAGAGGATTGGTTAATGGACAGAAAACCGATAGTTATTTTCCGGTTGGCAGGCTGTAACTTGTGGGGTGCCGCAAGGATCAGTGCTTGGGCCTCAGCTATTTACAATCTATATTAATGACCTAGATGAAGGGACCGAGTGTAATGTATCCAAGTTTGCTGATGATACAAAGCTAGGTGGGACAGTAAGCTGTGAGGAGAACACAAAGACTCTGCAAAGGGAGATAGATAGACTAAGTGAGTGGGCAGTAAGGTGGCAGATGGAGTATAATGAAGGGAAATGTGAGGTTATTCACTTTAGTAGGAAGAATAGAACAACAAAATATTTTTTTAAATGATAAAAACTAACAAATGTTGGTGTTCAGAGAGGTGTCCTCATACAGGAAACACAGAAAGTTAACATGCGGGTACAGCATTAGGAAGGCAAATGGCATATTGGCCTTCATTGCAAGGGGGTTGGAGTATAAGAGTAAGGAAGTCTTGCTACAATTGTACAGGGCCTTGGTGAGACCACACCTGGAGTACTGTGCACAGTTTTGGTCTCCTTATCTAAGGAAAGATATACTTGCCTTAGAGGCGGTGCAACAAAGGTTCACTAGATTGATTCCCGGGATGAGAGGGCTGCCCTATGATGAGAGATTGTGTAGGATGGGCCTATACTCTCTGGAGTTCAGGAGAATGAGAGGTTATCTCATTGAAACATACAATATTCTGAGGGGGATTGACAGGGTAGATGCTGAGAGGTTGTTTCCCCTGGTTGGAGTGTCTAGAACTAGGGGTCACAGTCTCAGGATAAGGGGTCAGCCATTTAAGGCTGAGATAAAAAGGAATTTCTTCTCTCAGGAGTTGTGAATTGTTGGAATTTTCTACCCCAAAGGACTGTGGATGCTGAATTGTTGAGTATATTCAAGGCTGAGAGAGAGAGATTTTTGGACTCTAGGGGAATCAAGGGATATGGAGATCCGGCAGGAATGTGGAGTGAAGGTCAAAGATCAGCCATGATCTTGTTAAATGGTGGAGCTGGCTCGAGGGGCCGTATGATCTATTCCTGCACCTAATTCTTATCGTCTTTTGTCTTGTCCATGCCCGAGAGGCCCTGGAGAGGGAACATTCAGTGTCCACGGGTTCACTTGATAGCTTCCTCGACCGGTGGGCACCTCAGGGTACAGAGTGTCTCTCAGATACTGGGAACAACATTCTGGCTTAGTTGGAAGGGTCCCTTTGCTTTTGTTGGGACTTTGTTGCTTATTTTGGCTTCTTTTCGTTTGATTGGACCACATGTTTGTGGGAATAAGAGAAGAATGAATGTTCCATAGAAACTAAAATTGTCTGTTCTGAATTTCTACCCTACACTTACAGTGATGACTTTTGTAAACTCCTTATACAGAGTATTAGAACGGGAGGATTTACAGACAGGAAACTCAAACCAAACTTCACATCAAGATCTGACGGAGCCACTCGATTCATCAGGACCTGAATAGTATCGGCCTCTGAATGTGGAAGGAGAAATGTTTGTCTGTTCTGTCTGTGGGAAAAGATTTCAAACATCCATGTGACTGAAAAAGCACCGAGACACACACACCCGAGTGAGAGTGTTCCAGTGCACTGACTGTGGAAAGAGCTATAATCTGTTACACAGCCTGAAAAAACATCGCACCATTCACAGCGGGGAGAAACCGTACACGTGTTCTGTGTGTGGACGAGGCTTCAACCGATCGATCAATCTGGAGAGACACAAGGACACCCGCACCATGGAGAAACCGTGGAAATGTGGGGACTGTGGGAAGGGATTCAGTTCCCCACCCCACCTGGAAACTCATCGATGTAGTCGCACTCGGGAGAGGCCGTTCACCTGCTCTGTGTGTGGGAAGGGATTCACTCAATCATCCCAGCTTCTGACACACCAGCAAGATCATATTGGGGAGAGGCCATTCACCTGTATTGAATGTGGGAAGGGATTTAATGCTTCATCAAGCCTCCTGGCACACCAGCGAGTTCACACTGATAACAGACCTTTTAAATGTGTTTACTGTGAGAAGAGCTTTAAAAGCACTAATGGTCTGCTGAGACACCAACGCAGTCACACTGGGGAGAGGCCGTTCACCTGCTCTGTGTGTGGGATGGGATTCCCTCTGTCATACACCCTGGTGAGACACCAGCGAGTTTACACCGGGGAGAGGGCATTCACCTGCTCCACGTGTGGGAAGAATTTCACTCTGTCACACCACCTGCTGAGACACCAGCGAGTTCATGCAGAGGAGAGGCCGTTCACCTGCTCTGAGTGTGGGAAGAGATTCACTCAGTCATCCCACCTGCTGAGACACCAGCGAGTTCACAAGTGACTGCAGGGGTTGGCTCCTGCTGTTACTGCTGCTGTTAATCAAACCCAGGACTGAACCATGTTCATTCTGACAGTTGGGGTTTGTTTCTGCTGATGTTAAACTCCAGCCCAGTTATAGGGGTTATTAATATTCTGGCAATCTGTTTGCTTTAATGTGTAACCTTTACTCTTCAAATAAAGTCACCCTCTTCGGTCTATTCTCTAGGTTTCTTGGGATGAAACCGAACATTGATTTACTTGTACTCCTTTCAATTTAGTATATTGTATTCGCTGCTCATGATGTGGTCTCCTCTACATTGGGGAGACCAAACACCCATTGAGTGATCCTTTTGCTGAACACCTCCGTCCAGTCTGCAAGCGTTACCCTGAGCTTCCGGTCGCTTGCTATTTTAATTCTCTGCTCCACTCCCACTCTGACCTCTCTGTCCTCGGCCTCCGACACAGTTCCAATGAAGCTCAATGGAAGCTGGAGGAACAGCACCTCATCTTTCGATTGGGCACTTTACAGCCTTATGGACTCAACATCGAGTTCAGCAATTTCTGTACCAGCCGAGAGTTGTCAGGATCTGGAACGCTCGACCTTAAAAGGTCATGGAACCTGAATCCATAAATAATTTTAAAAGGGTGCTGGACAGGTACTTGAGGATGAGGAACAAAAGGTGTGTGTGTGGGCCTGAGCACAACTACTCCTTCAAAGACACAGGCACGACAGGTCGAATGATCTCCTGTGCTGCATGTTTCTGTGATTCGAGGAGTTGGCCATTCAATGTGATCATGGCTGACCTGGAAGGGTTCAGGTGAAGGGGAATTTAGAAAGTCAAAGAGAAAGGAGAAGGCAATGAAGCAGGGTGGGGACAGGATTAATGATAACCAGAGTGTGACAGGAGGAGACAGAGCATACCAACATAAGCGGGCACCAGCAAATAGAGTCAGAGTAGGGAAAAATGGTATAAAGAAAACATTTAAAGCTCTTTATCTGAATGCACGCAGCATTCATAACAAGATAGATGAGTTGATGGCACAAATAGAAATAAATGGGTTTGATCTGATAGCCATTACAGAGACATGGTTGCAAGGTGACCAAGGCTGGGAACTGAATATTCAGAGGTATTTAACATTTCAGAAGGATAGGCAGAAAGGAAAAGGAGGTGGGGTAGCTCTGTTAATAGAGGATGAGATCAGTGCAGTAGTGAGAAATGATATTGGCTTAGAAGAGCAAGATGTAGAATCAGTTTGGGTGGAGATAAGAAATAGTAAGGGAAACAAGTCACTGATGGAAGTGGTCCACAGGCCCACTAACAGTAGCTACATTGTAAGACAGAGTATAAATCAAAAAATAATAGGGGCTTGTAAGAAACATCATCTCCCTTTGATTTCTATTTCTGACACCAGGCAACAGAAAAAGGTCATTACAACACGACATAAACAGACTCTTCAGATGTGAGACATCAGACTTCAGAACAACACGTCTGCCAGCTCTGGCCACAAACCTCAGTACAGTCAACCTTTCAGCAGCTGCAGCCCTGATTAAATAACTAGTAGTTTAACATGTCCAGTAGAGCTTTTGTATCAAAATAGAAGAAATGTATTTGTGACACACACACAATTAATAATTAAATCACAATGTGATTGTCAGGGTTGATTATCACCTCTTGATACCTTCCGTGCCCACCAGTCGAGGAAGGTATCAAGTGAACCAATGGACACCGCCTGCTCCATCTCCAGGGCCATCCGGGCAGGGACAAGACCACGGGAGAGAGGCAGGCAGCCAGAGCGACGCCCCCATGGGCCCCGTCCATCCTGGGCCTGCAAATTGCTGTTCTTGCCAGGCCCAAGAGCAGGTCCAGGAGAAGATCCTCCGACTTACCCACCCCCCTCTGCACCGGGCGGGCAGAGATTAGGAGTGTGGGGCTAAAGTGTAACCAAGATTTGAGGAGCAGCCCCTTCAGGTAACTATACAGGGGCTGCAACCTCTCACACTGAATATATACACGGCCCATGGACTCCTCCAGGCCGCAAACATCACATCTGGCCTTGGAGTCCAGAAAGGAACTTAAAAATTGTTGCACACGACAGCTCCTTGTAACATTCTCCACCCCAGATCCCCAATGGTGCAGGGAAGGACACCCGCGTAGAGAGCCCTCCATTGGGGAACCTCGCCTCCGCCAGACAGCAAGATGACCCGCCCGTCTGATTCAGATTGGGCAATAAACTAAATGAATCAATAAATGATACAGAAACCTGAGTACGTGGGACACCTTTCTTTAAAAAATTATAAGAATAACTTGCTGCTGAAAAAAATTAATATTTTAAGAATTTTAAAAATGGTCATCGCAAAAAATTATGAAAGACAATTTTTGTCACAATAACAGGACACATTTTGAAGTCAAAATGTATGGTGACATAAACAATGATGAATGTTAAAAAAATCAGCTTCAGTTCAGAGCCATGCTGGCGACCAATTTTCCGTTAGTAACTTGCACCTCAGGCCCCGTCCAGTCTGGTTTAATTGCTAAATGTTTTCTAACTTGGGTTCAGGCCTGTCATTCTGAGGGAAACAAGGCCTCATTTATTGGTGTGTCCCACCCGAGCGGCTGTTAATGGCTTTAATAAACTGGCAGCAAGGTTTTTTATTTAAAGGTGGAAAGTGGTGAAAAACACCACTAGTGATGCCTCAAAACTCCCGGACAGAGAAATCTACTTCATCAGCACCCCTGCCACAGGACTCAATAACCACCCCCTCCACCACTGGTGCACTGTGTCTGCAGTATGTACGGTCTACAAGATGACCACGGTCAGGCCGTGTGGAGTCAAGGGTCAGGCAGCAGAATGGATGGAAAGATCGCAACAAACTTCCCTTAACTCCAACCCTCTGATTTCTGTTTTGTAGCCAGCTTTCCATCCATTCTGCTGCCTGGCCCTTCACTCCACACGGCCTGACCTGGGTCATCTTGTCGATCTTACAAACTGTTTATGGATCGCAAGCTGGTTACAAAACAGGAAACAGAGAGTAGGGGTTGGGAGTAGCTACTCAGACTGACAAAAGGTGGGAAGTGGTGTTCCACAGGGATCGGTGCTGGGACCACTGTTGTTCATAAATGATTCGGACTCGGGAATCAGAAGTACAATTTCAAAGTTTGTTGAGGACACCAAATTGGGAGGTAGAGTTAATTCTGAGGAAGACAAAATGCAAGAAGATATTAATAGATTTCAGAATGGGTGTGAATTGGCAAATGAATTTCACTATAGATCAGTGTGAGGTGGTGTGTTTTGGTGGGAAGAATAAGGAGGCCACTCACTACTTGGAGAAGGGGGTGAAATTGGGTTGCTTTGTGCCTCCCGCGATATTCAGTGGGAGGTTAGTGGCGGCGGTAGCCGGTAGCGCCCCGCGGCACTGCACCACCGGCAATGACGTCATCGCCATGCGCAGCGCCCCAGCTGCAACCTTGGGTTGTGACCCCTGACCTATCGCTGGACGATATATCCGACAGGGTCAGGGGTCGTTCCTGCAGCCGCGGCGGCACCACTTAAAGGGCAGGTGTCGGGCAGCAACTTTTTATTTTGACCGACTGCCAGCACCTGCACCCATCCCCTTTCTTCTTCGGGGTGCTGGCTGCGATCGCTCAGCCTGGCGCTCCACTTGATCTGACACCCCACTCCCCGGTGGTCCAGCAGGGCCCCAGTGTGCGCAGTGCTAGGCCCCTCCCCTTTAATCGGGGAGAGAGGTCTGCTATGATGCGGTGCTATGTGCCGACGGGCGTGGTGCTGTTACACAAAGTGCCGTGAAATTCACTGGTAGCGCCTCGAGGGAGGAGAGCGCTTCCAGTAGCACCCCGCCTCCTGCCTGGGGCGCTACCACTGAATTTAATGCGCAGGGGCGCTAACTTTTTCGGGGCACTAAGATTAGCCCCGGCGACGTTAGCGACCCAAAGTGGGCGCCACCGAATTGTTCCCCTAAGAGTCTAAATGTGCTGGAGGAGCAGAGGGATCCGGGGATACAGATACACTAATCACTAAAAGTAGCGACACAGGTTAATAAGGCCATTAAAAAAAAAGCACTGGGGTACATTCCTAAAGGAGCCTTCTGTTCCATGCCTAGGAGCTCTGAACCATGGCAGAGAGCAGCTGGGACACGTTTCTCACACGCCTCGAGATTAACCCGCATGGAGCCTTTGCTGTCAGTGAAGAGAGATGAGAAAGGCCAAAATGCCGTTTGCCCCTCTCAGTGTGGCCCTGAAGGACTGTGTCCAGGCTGAAGTTCTGTTCCCGCAGTACGATCCTCCCCCAGATTGTCCTTTCTGATCTCCAGCCAGGTGATGCTAAACACTCAGGTGGGAAAGAAGAAAAGCTACAACAATGTGTTTAAAACAAAGCTGATTTATTTGACATCTATCCAGAATATTAAACACCAGCCCAGTTCCTGGAGTTATTAACATCAGCAGAAACAAACCCCAACTGTCAGAATGAACATGGTTCAGTCCTGGATGTGATTAACAGCAGCAACAACAGCAGAATCCAACCCCTGTAGTCACTTGTGAACTTGCTGGTGTGTCAGCAGGCTAGAGTGTTGAGTGAATCCCTTCCCACACACAGAGCAGGTGAACGGCCTTTCCCCGGAGTGAGTGCGCTGATGTACATTGAATTCAGATGACTGCCTGAACCCAGTCCCGCAGTGAGAGCACCTGAACGGTCTCTCGTCAGTGTGAACACATTGATGGCACATCAGTTCCCCAGAACTTTTATAGCACTTCCCACATTCCGGGCATTTAAAAGGTCTCTCATCAGAGTGAGCGCACTGATGTTTCAGTAGGTTGGATGAACGAGTAAATCCCTTCCCACACACAGAGCAGGTGAACGGTCTCTCCCCAGTGTGAACTCTCTGGTGTCTCAGCAGATGCTTTTTGTTTTTAAATCTCTTCTCACAGTCAGAACATTTAAAAGGTCTATCATTGGTGTGAACAAGTTGGTGTGTCAGCAGGGTGGATGAATGAGTGAATCCCGTCCCACACACTGAACAGGTGAACGGCCTCTCCCCAGTGTGAGTGCGCTGGTGGACAGTGAGTTCAGAGGACTGCCTGAACCCAGTCCCGCAGTGAGAGCACCTGAATGGTCTCTTGTCAGTGTGAACATGTTGATGGCACATCAGTTCCCCGGAACTTTTATAGCACTTCCCACAGTCCGAGCAGTTAAAAGGTCTCTCATCAGTGTGAACTCGCTGATGATTCAGCAGGTTGGATGACTCAGTGAATCCCTTCCCACACACAGAGCAGGTGAACCGCCTCTCCCCAGTGTGGACTCGCTGCTGTCTCAGTAGGTGGGATGAATTAGTGAAACCTGTGATGAAATATATTTCATTCATCACTGCCTGTTTTCTGTGTCTTGTAACTGCCTGCTTTCTGTGTCTTTTCCCTTCCCCCAGTCCTCATGTATTATGTATTGGAATATGCTGGAACTGGTTGTGTGCAGGGCTCCGCCCATACCTGGCTCCTTTGTAATCTAAGTTCAGTCGGGCATCAGCCTCCTGAAGGAAGACATCTCTCTATTTTACGTGTTATGTTCTGAGTTAATAAAAGCCTTACTTTTGTTCTGCTAACTCCGAGTCTCGGAATAATTGAGGCACATCAATTTTATTAACTCAATTTTCAACACTATGGATCAACTCCTGAAACCCGAATGTTTGGATTTGGATCAACATGCTCCAGACGCATCAGCACGCTTCGGACACTGGTTTGACTGTATGGAATTCTTCCTGGACAATTCCGCAGCCGTCAAAGACGCTACGGACACTGCGAAGATGAGACTCGGAATGCTACGGAATTGGGTAAGCCACCGGGTTTACCCCCTCATCCAAGACGCCGATACGTACCTGGCCGCCTGCAACACCTTAAAGGCGCATTACCAGCAGCCTACGAATGAGGTGTATGCTAGGCATCTACTCGCTACTCGCGCACAGCGACCTGGGGAATCGGTGGAGGAGTTCCTAAGCATCCTGAAAAAGCTTGGCAAGGACTGTAAGTGCCAAGATGTAAAAGCCGCAGTGTACACCGACGAGCTTGTTCGCGATGCCTTTATCACAGGCCTCAGCTCCACTCACATCCAGCAAAGACTGCTGGAAAAAACAGAGTTGGACCTGAAACAGGCTGCGGACACCGCGCGGTCCCTGGAGATGGCCCAGAGAAACTCGGACGCCTACTCTTCAGCCCGCGCCGCCAACGCCACCATGTGTGCGCCGAGGGCGCCGCCATCTTGGAAGGCATCTTCCCCGCCCGGCAGCCCGACACCGGCGGGGCCCAGCTCTCCCCCCAGAAGCCCTACGACAGCCGCGATGCGTCAAGGACCCAACTGCTACTTCTGCGGGCAGCCAAAGCACACCAGAAACCTGTGCCCGGCGAAAGGCACCACCTGCTTTAAGTGCGGTAAGAAGGGGCACTTCAGGAAGGTGTGCAGAGGGAACCCCGCCGGAAAACCAACCGCCGGAAAACCCGCCACCGCCGCGTGTGCGCCGTGGGAGCGGCCATCTTGGACGCCATCTTGCCCGACCTCGTGGGGTCCGCCATCTTATGAGCAGACAGCGTGGATGCCATCTTGTCTCGATCAGGGCCCTACAGTGGCATCGGTCACAGTGGACCAGACCAGGCCGCATCCGCTATCCAAATCAATGGTGGACATCGAGGTAAACGGGTGCCGGGTTAAATGCTTAATTGACAGTGGAAGCACGGAGAGTTTTATCCACCCTGAACTGGCACAACAACTCTCCCTAAAGGTGGTCCCTGCTCAGGGTACCATCTCTATGGCCGATAAAACCCAGACATCGACCATTCTGGGTTACTGCATGGTACAATTGTGCGTTAACGGAACTGTGTATGATAATTTTAAAGTATTAATCATGAAGAATCTATGTGCGAGCGTGATCTTGGGTTTGGATTTCCAGTGCAACCACCAAAGCATCACGCTGAAGTACGGTGGGTCCCAGCCGCCCCTCACAGTGTGTGGTCTGGCTACCCTGAAGGTAAAGCCGCCTTCGCTATTCGCGAACCTTACCCCTAACTGCCGGCCAATAGCGACCAAAAGCAGGAGGTACAGCTGGGAGGACAGGCGGTTTATCGCGACCGAGGTAGACAGGCTCCTGAAAGAGCGCATTATTGAACACAGCAACAGCCCGTGGCGCGCCCAAGTGGTAGTGGTAAGGGGTAGCGAGAAGAAATGGATGGTGATCGACTATAGTCAAACGATCAACAGGTACACCCTACTAGACGCCTACCCGCTACCCCGCATATCAGAAATGGTGAACCAAATCGCCCAATACCGGGTGTTCTCCACCATCGACCTCAAGTCAGCGTACCACCAGCTCCCTATCAGACCAGAGGACCGCCCGTACACCGCCTTCGAGGCGAACGGACGCCTCTACCAATTCCTCAGAGTCCCCTTTGGGGTGACGAACGGGGTCTCGGTCTTTCAGAGGGAGATGGATCGCATGGTCGATGACCACCACTTGCAGGCAACCTTCCCCTACCTCGACAACGTCACCATCTGCGGTCACAACCAGCAGGATCACGACTCGAACCTCGAGAGGTTCCTGAAAACTGCACAAAAACTCAACCTCACCTATAACGAGGACAAGTGCATTTTCAAAACCACGCGCCTCTGCATACTGGGCAGCGTGGTGGAGAATGGGGAAATCGGACCAGACCCCGACCGATTGCGCCCCCTACGGGAGCTGCCCCTGCCCAACACTCCCAAAGCCCTGAAAAGGTGCCTGGGGTTATTTTCTTACTATTCCCAATGGGTCCCCAACTACTCCGACAAAGCCCGCCCCCTCTTGAAAGCATCCTCTTTTCCACTCTCTGCTGAGGCCCATGCCGCCTTCAAAAGCATTAAGCAGGATATTGAGCGGGCCACGCTACAGGCAGTGGACGAGAACACTCCATTTCAAGTGGAAAGTGATGCATCCGACTTCGCCTTGGCGGCCACCCTCAGCCAGGCGGGGCAGCTCGTAGCTTTCTTCTCGAGGACCCTCCAAGGCCCCGAGATCAGACACTCCTCCGTGGAAAAGGAGGCCCAAGCCATCGTGGAGGCAGTGCGCCACTGGCGCCACTACCTAGCCGGCAAACGCTTCACCCTACTTACCGACCAGCGGTCGGTAGCGTTTATGTTCAACAATAAACAGAGGGGGAAGATTAAAAATGATAAGATTCTTAGGTGGTGGATCGAGCTCTCCACTTTCGAGTACGATATCATTTACCGGCCAGGGGCCCTTAACGAATCCCCTGACGCCCTCTCACGAGGGATGTGTGCCAGCGCCACCGAGGATCGGCTACAGACCCTCCACAACAACCTCTGCCACCCAGGGGTCACGCGTCTGTTCCACTTCATAAAGTCCCGTAACTTACCCTACTCGATTGAGGAAGTTCGGTCTCTGACCAGGAACTGCCGCACTTGCGCTGAGTGCAAGCCTCGGTTCTACCGCCCAGATAGAGCCCACTTAATCAAAGCTACACGGCCCTTCGAGCGGCTCAGCTTAGATTTCAAGGGCCCCCTCCCGTCCGTCGACCGCAATGTTTACTTCCTGAACATTGTGGACGAATACTCCCGTTTCCCATTCGCCTTCCCCTGCCCAGACATGACCAGCGCCACGGTCATTAAATGCCTCAACAGCCTGTTCTGCCTGTTCGGTATGCCGAGCTATATCCACACGGATAGGGGGGCGTCCTTCATGAGTGAAGAGCTACGCCAGTACATGCTGTCCAAGGGGATCGCCACGAGCCGTACCACCAGCTACAACCCCCGGGGTAACGGCCAGGTGGAGCGAGAGAACGGGACAGTGTGGAAAGCAGTCACTCTAGCTCTAAGGACCATGGGCCTCCCTATCTCCCGCTGGCAGGAAGTCCTCTCGGATGTGCTCCATTCGATACGGTCGCTATTGTGTACGGCCACTAATGCCACGCCTCATGAACGAATGTTTGTCTTTCCTCGGAAATCCACCTCAGGCGTATCCATGCCGTCATGGCTCTCCACCCCAGGTCCGGTACTCGTGCGAAGGCATGTGAGGGGCCACAAGACGGACCCTCTCGTGGAGCCAGTACACCTACTCCACGCCAACCCCCAATACGCATATGTCTGGCACGCCGACGGAAGGGAGGACACCGTGTCCATAAAAGACGTCGCCCCAGCCGGCATCGACAACAACCACGGCAATAGCAGCGACGACGATCACAGCAACCCTTACCCACCCACTATTCTTTCATCACCCCCGGAAGAACATCGACCAACGGCACCCCCACCAACTACCCCTTCAACAACCCCAGCGGCACCCCCGGCAGAGACCCAGGAGGCTACCGGGGACACCCAGCCGACACCCGCGGCACCACAACAGCCACGTCGGTCGCAGAGGACTATCAAACCCCCGAACAGACTAAATCTATAGAAGGGGTGAATGTGATGAAATATATTTCATTCATCACTGCCTGTTTTCTGTGTCTTGTAACTGCCTGCTTTCTGTGTCTTCTCCCTTCCCCCAGTCCTCATGTATTATGTATTGGAATGTGCTGGAACTGGTTGTGTGCAGGGCTCCGCCCATACCTGGCTCCTTTGTAATCTAAGTTCAGTCGGGCATCAGCCTCCTGAAGGAAGACATCTCTCTATTTTACGTGTTATGTTCTGAGTTAATAAAAGCCTTACTTTTGTTCTGCTAACTTCGAGTCTCGGAATAATTGAGGCACATCAAAACCCTTCCCACACTCAGAGCAGGTGAATGGTCTCTCCCCGGTATGACTGCGCTTGTGTCTCAATAGGCCAGAGGGTTGGCTGAAGCCTTGCCCACACACAGAACACATGTACAGTTTCTCCCCACTGTGAACAGTGCTTTTTGCTTCCATGTTCAGAGGCCGATGATATTCAGATCTGATGAGCCGAGTGACTCTGTCAGATCTTGACGTGATGTTTGGTTTGAGCTTACCGTCTGTAAATCCTCCCCTTCTAACATCCTGTAAAATGAATTTAAAACAGGGAGCGTGAGAGAGAACCCAGAAAAACAGGTTGTGAAATTGAGCTCAATGAATCTGGTCATTTGTGGGGCCGGCAGCAGAAACAAGTGACCATGAAAGCTGCTGGATTGTCATAAAAACACAACTGGTTCACTAATGTCCCTCAGAGAAGGGAATCTGCCACCTGGTCTGGGCCTTCACACGACTCTAGCCTCTATGGGAGGAGAGAGAGAGAGGTGGGAGTGGGAGGGGGAGGGGTCGAAGGAAAGGAACTTTATACATCTGCAACTTTATCAGAACTTTGACAGAACATCCCAAACCCGCAACCTCCACCACCTAGAAGGACAAGGGCAGCTGTTGCATGGGAGAACCATCATCTCCAAGTTCCCCTCCAAGTCACACACCATCCTGACTTAGACATATTCATCGTTGCTGGGTCAAAATCCTGGAACTCCTAACCTAACAACATTGTAGGAATACCCTCACCACACGGACTGCAGGAGTTCAAGAAGGCGACTCACCACCCCCTTCTCAACGGGCAACTGGGGATTGGCCATATTTGCTGCTCTTGCGAGCGGCGCCCACATCCCAAGACTGAATTAAAACAAATCTGCAGATGTAAACTGGATTAAAAACCTCTGCAGAAATACTTGTTCCTAAAACAATACTCTTTTACATTGTAGGGACAGCGTCTGTTTAACAACCTAATCTCCCCCAGGATCCACCTCCCTTCACAGTCCCACATTGGAAATTGTTGGGTCCTCCTGGGCTCAGAAGTACTGGGTATTAAACCCAACAGCATCTCCTCCATCTCCACTCCAGCTCAAACTGAAGCAACAAAAAGACCTACACAGTCGGCCAGGGACCAACCTTCCGTCAGCCTGCAATAAAACTCTTCCCGACAGCCGCTGACTAATGGCGTCCGCAGCACCCACAATTCCCCGTGCCACAGAAACCGCTCTATCCAACGCGCTGATTTCCCCGCTGAGAGTGCGCATGCTCCCCGGGGCCGCGAGCCATTCTGGGATCCTGGCTCCTGTCCTTTGTCCAGAGTCGGACTCGGTCGAACCGACTGAAGAAACTGGGAAATGGCAGCTCGGATGGGGGAGGCGCTGCACCCTGGGCTTCCTGGTGCCGGGGCCCTGGCCGCACGTCCGCCGGGCCCGGCCGCTCTGATTCTGATTGAGGTTTTTAATGAGGTAACAGAGAGGGTTGATGAGGGTAATGTGGTTAACGTGTTGTACATGGATTTCCAAAAGGTGCTCGACAAGTGCCACGTAATAGGCTTGCCAGCAAAGTTGAAACCCATGGAATAAAAGGGACAGTGGCAGCATGGATATGAAATTGACTAAGTGACAGAAAACAGAGAGTAGTGGTGAACGGTTGTTTTTCGGACTGGAGGAAGGTACACAGTGGTGTTCCCCAGGGGTCGGTACTATACATCTGCAACTCTACCAGAACTTTGACAGAACATCCAAAACCCGCAACATCCACCACCTAGAAGGACAAGGGCATCTGTTGCATGGGAGCACCATCATCTCCAAGTTCCCCTCTAAGTCACACACCATCCTGACTTAGAAATATTCATAGTTGCTGGGTCAAAATCCTGGAACTCCTTACCGAACAACATTGTAGGAATACCTTCACCACACGGACTGCAGGAGTTCAAGAGAATGGCTCACCACCCCCTTCTCAACGGGAAGCTGGGGATTGGCAATATTTGCTGCTCTTGCTAGCGGCGCCCACATCCCAAGAATGAATTAAAGCAAATCTGTCTATGTAAACTGGATTAAAAGCCTTTACAGAAATACTTGTTCCTAAAACAAGATGCTTTTCTTGATATATATTAATGACTTGGACTTGGGTGTACAGGGCACAATTTCAAAATACGCAGATGACAAAAAACTTGGAAGTATAGTGAACAGTGAGTAGGATAGTGATAGACTTCCAGGGGACATAAACAGGCTGGTGGAATGGGCGGACATGTGACATGTAAAATTTAACGCAGAAAAGTGCGAAGTGAGACATTTTGTTAGGAAGAACGAGGAGAGGCAATATAAACTAAAGGGTACAATTCTAAAGTGGGTGCATGAACAGAGAGACCTGGGGGTATGTGTGCACAAATCATTGAAGCTGGCAAGGCAGGTTGAGAAAGCATTTAAAAAAGCATACGGGATCCTGGGCTTTATAAATAGAGGCATAGAGTCCAAAAGCAAGGAAGTTATGATGAATCTTTATAAAACACTGGTTCGGTCTCAACTGGAGTATTGTGTCCAAGTCTGGGCACCGCACTTTATGAAGGATGTGAAGGCCTTAGAGAGGGTGCAGAAAAGATTTACAAGAATGGTTCCAGGGATAAGGGATGAGGGACTTCAGTTACCTGGATAGACTGGAGAAGCTGGGGTGGTTCTCCTTAGAGCAGAAAAGGTTCAGAGGAGATTTGATAGAGGTGTTCCAAATCATGAGGGTTCTGGACAGAGTAGATAGAGAGAAACTGTTCCCATTGGCGGAAGGGTCGAGAACCAGGTGACACAGATTTAAGGTGATTGGCAAAAGAACCAAAGGCGGCATGAGGAAAAACTTTTTTATGCAGCGAGTGGTTAGGATCTGGAATGCACTGCCTGAAAGGGTGGTGGAGGCAGACTCAATCACAGCTTTCAAAAGGGTATTGGATAAGTACCTGAAGTAAAGAAATTTGCAGGGTTACGGTGAAAGGGCGGGGAGTGGGTCTAGCTGAAGTGGTCTTGCAGAGAGCTGGCACGGGCTCGACAGGCCGAATGGCCTCCTTCTGTGTTGTAACCATTCTATGATTCTATAAAATATTAGAAAGTTTGTTGTACAGAAGCATGGGGTATATCTGCTTTTATTCATGAATTTAAAACGTCTCTATTAAAACCTGAGCCAGTGTGTTGTGAGACAAAGAGCCTTGTGTCCAATAAGGGGAATAAAGGCCCACAGCCTCCCCTGGCCCCGGGCCCTGAACAAGGGACTGGAGAAACTCGCTGCCCTGCGGATCAGACAATCAGCTGACGCGAGTCCCGCCCCTCGGGCTCCCCGATTGCTTGGAGGACCCGCCGCCGGCTCGCTCCTCCAGCCCCGCCCCGCTCGCTCCCTATTGGTCGGAAGCTCCCGTCAATCAGGCCGTGGGTCCGGGTCACGTGTCCCCGAGGAGATCACGTGAACCGTCCAAATGACGCCGCTCGGTCCGGGGCCTCGCGGACTCTCAGGTTTTTCTATTTCACTTTATTCTCTCCCGATCCACCCCTCCACCCACCCCACGCGAGTCACCACCCATTCGGAGCGGAGAAAACTTACTTTGCGTCACTGATCACGACTCTGTAACCGACACCAAGGCCTTTCCCCGGAATGCCCCGCGCCGACTCCGTCCGACAGGACCCAAGTGTGCAGACGCAGCTCCGAGTGGGGCAGGGGTTTTGTCTCCTCTGGACATACGCGGTTATTACCCTTGGTGACCGGGAGGGGTCGCTGTGCCGGACTCGGCCCAAGCCATCACGTGTGCGCATGCGCGGACTCTGGGCTGTCCCCAGTCGGAGCAGGAGTGGCCATTCAACGAGATCATGGCTGATCATCGACCTCAACTCCATTCACTGGCCCTATCGCCACATCCCTTGATGTACTTACTGGCCAGAAATCTATGGACTTCTGTTTTGAATATACCCAATGACTCAGCCTCCACAGCCCTCTGGGGCAGAGAATTCCAAAGATTCACCACCCTCTGTGTGAAGACATTTCTTCTCATCTCAGTCCTGAATGGCCCACCCTTTATCCTGAGGCTGTGGCCCCTGGTTCTAGGCTCCCCAGCCAAGGGAAACATTCTCCCAGCAGCCACCCTATCAGCCCTGTAATCATTTTGTATGCTTCAATGAGATCCCCTCTCATTCTTCTGAATTCAAGAGAATAAAGGCCTAGTTTACTCAATCTCTTCTCATACGACAGTCCCGCCATCCCAGGAATCAATCTCGTGAACGTTCGTTGCACTCCCTCTATGTCAAGTATATCCTTCCTTACGTAAGGAGACCAAAATTGTACACGGTACTCCAGGTGTGGTCTCACCAAGGCCCTATATAATTGGAGTAAGACTTCTTTAGTCCTGTACTCAAATCCTCTTATAATGTCAATCAACCATCAGCTAGAAGAGGTCGCTGGTGAGATCAGTGAAGAAACAAAGACTTGCATTTATAAAGCACCTTTCACCACCACCGGACATCCCAAAGTGTTTTACAGTCAATGAAGTACTTTTGAAGTGTAGTCACTGTTGTAATGTAAGAAACACGGCAGTCAATTAGCGCACAGCAAGCTCCCACAAACAGCAATGCGATAATGACCAGATAATCTATCTTTTTATGTTGATTGAGAGATAAACATTGGCTAGGAGACTGGGGATAACTGCCCTGCTCTTTCCCACATTACAACAGTGACTACATCATTGTAGTACTTCATTGGCTGTAAAGCACTTCAAGACATCTGGTGGTCATGAAAGCACTGTATAAATGCAAGACTTTCTTTCTTGAAATAGTGCCATGGGATCTTTTACATCCACCTGAGAGAGCAGACGGGGCCTCAATTTAATGTCTCATCCAAAAGACGGCACCTCCGACAGTGCCACACTCCCTCAGTACTGCGCTGGAGTGCCAGCCTGGATTTTGGTGCTCAAGTCTCTGGAGTGGGACTTGAACCCAAAACCTTCTAATACAGAGGTGAGAGTGCTGCCCACTGAGTCACAGCTGACACTAAAGAACAAGCAGTTCTGACGAAAGGTCATCGACCTGAAACATTAACCCTGTTTCTGTCTCCACAGATGCTGCCTGACCCACTGAGTATTTCCAGCAGTTTCTGCTTTTATTAAAGAAACGAGGGAGTGATTGCTGGCAGGAAGAATGTTGGGTTGTCCTGCGCATGTGCACCTCCCTGGCGGCTGAGACGAAACATCGACTCGCCCCCACCTGAGCCGCACACCAGTACCAGATGTTGTGGCTCTGCATGTGCGCCCGATGTTCATGGAAACTTAAAAACATAGAAGATAGGAGCAGGAGTAGGCCATTCGGCCCCTCGAGCCTGCTCCGCCTTTCAATGAGATCATGGCTGATCATCCAAATTCAGTACCCTGTTCCTGCCTTCTCCCCATATCCCTTGATCCCTTTAGCCTTAAGAAATATATCCAACTCCTTCTTGAATATATTTAATGAATTGGCCTCCACTGCCTTCTGTAGTAGAGAATTGCACAGGTTCACCACTCTCTGGGTGAAGTAATTCCTCCTCATCTCTGTCCTAAATGGCTTACCCCTTATCCTTAGGCTGTGACCCCTAGTTCTGCACTCCCCTGCCATCGGGAACATCCTTCCTGCATCTAGTCTGTCTAATCCTGTTAGAATTTTATAAGTTTCAATGAGATCCCCTCTCATTCTTCTAAACTCCTGTGAATATAAGCCCAATCGACCCAATCTCTCCTCATACGTCATTCCTGCCATCCCAGGTATCAGTCTGGTGAATCTTCGCTGCACTCCCTCCATGGCAAGAACAATACTCAAGGTGTGGTCTCACCAAGGCCCTGTACAACTACAGCAAGGCATCCTTGTTCCTGTACTCAAACCCTCTCGCTACGAAGGCCAACATACCATTTGCCTTCTTAGCCGCCTGCTGCACCTGCATGCTTACCTTCAGCGACTGGTGCATAAGGACACCCAGGTCTCGTTGCACTTCCCCTTTTCCCAATCTATTTCCGTTCAGATAATAATCTGCCTTCCTGTTTTTGCCACCAAAGTGGATAACTTCGCATTTATCCACATTACACTGCATCTGCCATGCATCTGCCCAATCACCCAACCTGTCCAAATCATACTGGAGTTTCTCGGCATCCTCCTCACAGCACACACGCCCACCCAGCTTTGCATCGTCTGCAAACTTGGAGATATTACATCTAGTTCCCTTGTCTAGATCATTTATATATATTGTGAATAGCTGGGGTCCTAGGACCGATCCCTGATGTACCCCACTAGTCACTGCCTGCCACTCGGAAAAAGACCCATTTATTCCAACACTTTGCTTCCTGTCTGCCAACCAGTTCTCTATCAAAGTCAGTACCTTGCCCCGAACCCCATGTGCCTTAACTTTACACGCTAATCTCTTATGCGGGACCTTATGGAAAGCCTTCTGAAAGTCGAAATACACCACATCCACTGGTTCTCCCTTATCTATTTTACCAGTTACATCCTCAAAAAATTCCAGTAGATTAGTCAAGCACGATTTACCTTTTCTAAATCCATGTTGACTTTGTCCGATCCTGTCACTGTTTTCCAAGTGCTCTGCTATTACATCTTTTATAATGGACTCTAGCATTTTCCCCACTAGCGATGTCAAGCTTACCGGTCTATAATTCCCCGTTTTCTCTCTACCACCTTTTTTGAATAGTGGGGTAACATTAGCTACCCTCCAATCCATGGGAACTGTTTCAGAGTCTATCGAATTTTGGAAGATGACCAGCAATGCATCTACTATTTCTAGGGCCACTTCCTTAAGTACCTTAGGATGTAGATTATCAGGCCCTGGGGATTTATCGGCCTTCAATCCCATCAATTTCCCTAACACCATTTGCCTACAAATACTGATTTCATTCAGTTCCTCCCTCTCATTAGAACCTATGTTCCTGGACATCTCTGGGAGGTTATTTGTGTCCTCCTTTGTGAAGACAGAAACAAAGTATGTATTTAATTGGTTGCCATTTCTTTGTTCCCCATTATAAATTCCCCTGATTCTGACTGCAAGGGACCTTCGCTTGACTTCACCAATCTTTTTCTCTTCACATATCTATAAAAGCTTTTACAGTCAGTTTTTATGTTCCCTGAAAGCTTACTCTCATACTCTATTTTCCCCCTCTTAATTAATCCCTTTGTCCTCCTTTGCTGAATCCTAAACTGCTCCCAATCCTCAGGTTTACTGCTTTTTCTGGCCAATTTATATGTCCTCTCCTTGGATCTTATGCTATCCCTAATTTCCCTTGTTAGCCACGGTTGAGTCACCTTTTTTGTTATATTTTTATGCCAAACAGGGATGAACAAATTCTGTAGTTCATCAATGCAATCTTAAATGTTTGCCATTGCCTGTGCACCATGAGGTTTTGTGTGCTGAGCATGCGCGCTGCGGACCACTCGGGATGGGCGATTGTGGAGCAGGAGGGAGAGTGCGGGGGCCATGAGGTGCATGCGCGGGACTCAGCATCAACAGAGCACTTTCTGCAGCTCGGGGGCTTGTGGGTATTACAGCCACCATTACTGCTGATCCATTCAACCAACCTGTGCAGCAGCTGGAGCCTGAAAATCAGCTTCACTGCCCCTAGGGTCGGAAAGAGGAAAATTAAACAACAGTTTGCCTCTGATCCTTTTTTGAACTCAATTTACAGGGTTATAGAAGTGGAGCAGTTACAGGCGGGAAGCTCAGATCAAACATCACATCAAGATCAGACAGAGTCGCTCAATTCATCAGGACCTGAATATCATCAGTCTTTGCACATGGAAGGAGAAACAGCGATCGCAGCGATGACAAACTGCACACGTGTTTGGTGTGTGGACGCGGATTCAGCCAATTGCCTGACCTGGCAAGACACGTGCACCGTCACACCGGGGAGAAACTGGGTAAAGGTGGGGGCGGCGGGAAGGGATTCAGTTCCCCGTCTGCATTGGAAGTTCAACGGCGCAGTCGCACCAGGGACAGTCCGTTCACCTGCTCCATGTGTGGAAAGGGATTTGTTTGTTCATCCCACCTGCAAACACACCAGCGAGTTCACACTGGGGAGAGACCATTTCAGTGTTCTGACTGTGGGAAGAGCTTTAAAAGCCCCGGGGAACTGAAGGGACACCAGCTTGTTCACACTGGTGAGAGACCATTTCAGTGTACTGACTATGGGAAGAGCTTTAAAAGCCCCAGGGATCTGAAGGGACACCAGCTTGTTCACACTGGGGAGAGACCATTTCAGTGTCCTAACTGTGGAAAGAGCTTTAAAAGCCCCCAGTATCTGAAGCAACACCAGCGAGTTCACACTAACGAAAGACCCTTTAAATGTTCTGAGTGTGGGAAGAGTTTTAAAATCCCCGGGAGCTCAAGCAACATCAGCGCCTCCACACTGGGGCGAGACCATTCACCTGCTCCGTGTGTGGGATGGGATTCACTCAGTCATCCAACCTGCAGACACACCAGCTTGTTCACACTGACGAGAGACCCTTTAAATGTTCTGACTGTGGGAAGTGCTTTAAAATCTCCGGGGAGCTGAAGAGACACCAACTTGTTCACACTGATGAGAGGCCGTTTAACTGTCCTGATTGTGGGAAGAGCTTTAAAAGCTCCGGGGATCTGAAGGGACACCAGCTTGTTCACACTGCGGAAATTCTGTTCACATGCTCCGCATGTGGGAAGGGATTCGCTCGGTCCTCCACCCTGCTGAGACACCAGCTTGTTCACACTGACGAGGGACCATTTAACTGTTCTGAATGTGGGAAGAGCTTTAAAAGCTCCGGGGAGCTGAAGAGACACCAGCGAGTTCACACTGGTGAGAGGATGACCACCTGCTCTGTGTGTGGGAAGGGATTCACTCAGTCATCCCACCTGCTGGCACATCAGCTTGTTCACACTGACGAGAGACCCTTTAAATGTTCTGACTGTGGGAAGAGCTTTAAAAGTCCCCAGTATCTGAAGGGACACCAGTGAGTTCACACTGACGAGAGACCCTTTAAATGTTCTGACTGTGGAAAGATCTTTAAAAGCTCCAGGGAGCTGAAGAGACACTGGCTCCTCCACACTGGTGAGAGGCCATTCACCAGCTCCATGTGTGGGAAGGGATTCACGGAGTCACCCACCATCCTGTCACACCAGCTTCTTCACACTGACGAGAGACCGTTTAAATGTTCTGACTGTGGGAAGAGCTTTAAAAGTTCTAAGAACCTTAAGGGACACCAGCGTCTTCACACTGATCATAGAATCTAACAGCACAGAAGGAGGTGATTTGGCCCATCGTGTCTGTGCCGGCTCTTTGAAAGAGCTGTCCAATTTAGTCCCACACCCCAGCTTTATCCCCAGAACTCTGCAAACTAGTCCTCTTCAAGTACATGTACAATTACTGTTTGAAAGTTCCTGTGGAACCTGATTCCAGCATCCTTTCAGATGGTGCGTTCCAGATCTTAACAACCCTCTGCGTGAAAACAATTCTCCTCATTCCCCTCTAGTTCTTTTAGCAACTATTTTAAATCTGTGACCTTTGGTTACCAACCCACTTGCCAGAGTGAACAGTTTCTCCCTACTTGCTCGATCAAAACCCCTCATCATTTTGAACACCTCTATTAGGTCTCCTCTTAACCTTCTCTGCTCTAAGGGGAACAATCCCAGCTTCTCCAATCTCTCCACATAACTGAAGTCCCTCATTCCTGGTACCACCCTGGTCAACCTCCTCTGCACCCTCTCCAAGGCCTTGACATCCTTCCTAAAGTGTGATGCCCAGAACTGTACACAAGACTCCAGCTGAGGCCAAAACCCTGCAACTGTACAAAACCCTGGTTAGACCACACCTGGAGTACTGTGAGCAGTTCTGGGCACCACACCTTAGGAAGGATATATTGGCCTTGGAGGGAGTGCAGCGTAGGTTTACCAGAATGATACCCGGACTTCAAGGGTTAAGTTACAGGGAGAGATTATACAAATTAGGGTTATATTCCCTGGAATTTAGACGGTTAAGGTGTGATTTGATCGAAGTTTTCAGGATATTAAGGGGAACAGATAGGGTAGATAGAGATAAACTATTTCCGCTGGTTGGGGATTCTAGTACTGGGGGCATGGTCTAAAAATTAGAGCCAGACCTTTCAGGAGTGAAATTAGGAAACACTTCTACACACAAAGGGTGGTAGAAGTTTGGAACTCTCTTACGCAAATGGCAATTGATGCGAGATCAATTGTTAATTTTAAATCTGAGTTTGATAGGTTTCTGTTAACCAAAGGTATAAAGGGATATGGGCCAAAGGCGGGTATATGGAGTTAGATTGCAGCTCAGCCATGATCTCATTGAGTGGCGGAACAGGCTCATGGGGCTGAATGGCCTCCTCCTGTCCTATGTTCCTAACTAGTGATTTGTGAAGGTTTAGTGTAACTTCCTTGTTTTTGTATTCAATGACCCTATTTACAAAGCCAAGTATCCCATACGCTTTCTGAACTGCCTCACCAACTTGCCGTGGCACTTTCAAAGATTTGTGAATTTGGACCCCCAGGTCCCTCTGCTCTTGCACCCCCTCAGAATAGTCCCATTTAGATTATACGGCCTCTCCCTGTTGTTTCTCCCAAAGTGCATCAATTCACACTTATCCTCATTTAATTGCATCTGCCTTGTGTCTGCTCATTTCACAGTCTGTCTCTGTCCTTCTGAAGTCTGCTACTGCTATGCTCACTATTTACTACATTGCCAAGTTTTGTATCATCTGTAAACTTCAAACTTGTACACCTATACCCAAGTCCAGGTCAGTTATATATAACAAGAAAAGCAATGGTCCTAATCCCGACCCCTGGGGGAGCCCACTGCATACTTCCCTCCAGTCAGAATAACATCCCTCAGCACTACTCACTGCCTCCTCTCCCTTAGCCAATTATACCCAAATTACCATCAGCCCTTTAATTCCCTGTGCTTCCATTTTCCGAGTAAGTCTCTTATGTGGTACTTTATCAAATGCCTTTTGAAAGTCCATATACACAACATCTGCTGCACTACCTTCATCAACCCTCTACAAAGAACTCAGTCAGGTTAGTCAGACATGATTTACCTTTAACAAATCCATACCGGCTGCCCCTTATTAACCCATGCTTCTCCAAGTGAGAATTAATTTTGTCCTCGACAATGTTCTCTCGTCGTTCACCCACCACTGACATTAGACTGATTGGCCTGTAGTTACCAGGTTTATCCCTCTTCTCTTTATAAACAGGGGTGTAACATTTGCAATCCTCCAGCCTTCTGGCACCACTCCCATATATCTGAGGGAGATTGAAAGATTGTGGTCAGAGCTTCTGCTGTCTCCACCCTAGCTTCTCACAGCAATCTAGAATGCATCCACCTGGACCGGGTGACTTGTTAACTTTGAGTGATGACAACCTATTTAGCACCTCCTTTCTATCTATTTTTATCCAATTTCTCTACTCCCCCCTCCTCTACTGCGACATTAACTTCATCCTCTTCTTTTGTGGAGACAGATGCTAAGTACCTCAGCCACGCCCTCTGCCTCCGTATGATGAGCTCCTATTTGGTCCCTAATCGTCTGCACCATTCCTTTAACCATCCTTTTACTTTTCATATGTTTATGAAAGATTTTTGGGCTCCCTTTTATGTTACCCACTAATCTTTTCTTGTACTCTCTCCCTTGTGTCAGCTGTGGCTCAGTGGGCAGCACTCTCTAGGTGGGAGGGGCTAGGAGTGAGTCAGGTGTGACTGGTTGCCTAATTGCAGCTGGGTGTTGGAGGAAGTTTTGTAAAATGTTGGTGGAGGGTTTTGGGGTGTTGTTTTCAGGTTTTAGGGCCTTTTAGCCCACAAAAAACAGCCAGATGGCTGCTGAGGGGTCCGGAGCACCAGGCCCCTCAGAGGACAATATTCCCAAGAGGAATTTTATTAGGGAAGAAACTGTGGTGGGAAGGGGGAAAAAAAGGCCCAAAGATTTGGGCCGGGACCTCAGGAGGTTTGGTAAAGAAAATACGGTGGTGGTGCAATGTGAAGATAAGAAGATTCGAGCCTGGGATATAATCCAGGCGGTTCATGAGGACTGTGGTGAGGGAAGCTGTTTTGCCTGCCGACCAAAACCAAATGTGGGATTTGAGGTGACGGTCAGTGGCCGTGAGGAGGTGGAAAAACTGCTGCTCAGTCTGAAAGTTGGGAGAAATTTTTGGAGGTGACTCTGCTATATTCAGAGGAGGTGGTGGTTTCATTTTTGAACTTGCCTGTGTACATCGAGGACAAAGTGCTGAGCAAAAAGTTGGAGTCGTGGGACATTAAAATCTGTTCCGAAATAAAGAGGAGGTACTATCCAGGAACACGGGTAGCAGACGGAACCCGGCATGTAAAGGTACGGTTCCCAGAGGGTTGAGGTCTTTGCCTTACAGTATGAAGTTCGAGACACTGGAAGGAGTACAGTACTTTCGTGTGCTGCACGATAACCAAGTAAAGGTGTGTTACTATTGTCTGGGACATGACCATCTCGTAAGAAACTGTCCTGATTTGTATTGTTACAATTGCGGTGAGTCGGGACATATCACGCAGAGCTGCAAGGCAGAGAGCTGTGGGGTGTGTCGTAAAAGCCCCACCCACTGTGAGTGTGTGGCAGAAGGGAGCGAAATGAGTGATGAGGAGATGGGAGAAGGAGCAGGGGAGGAGTGTGGAATGGCCGGAGGTGCGGTGCAGTCGGAGGACACAGCCGGTAAAATGAAGGAAAAAAGGAGCACAGGAAGAGGCAGAGGTTGACGGAGCGGAGATCGAGATGGAGATGGTGGAAAACACGACGAGTGCTATGGAGGGGAACAAAGACAGCAGCGTGCAGCAAGGGTCGAGTGCAGACTCGAGCCTTAGTGCAGTTCGGCTCCCCCTGGGGAGTCTGGTGTCTGCGGGGGGAGAGGAGGCAGGAGCAGGGTGTGTGGTGGAAGTGAGTGCTCCGGGGAGAGGCGGGGAGTCGGATATTTTGGTGAGCGGGAGGGGGCAGGGCGGGGAGAGGGTGCAAGAGGCAGGAGCCTTAAAGGGACAGCAGAAGGGGATCAGTGAGATAGAGACGTCAGAAGGGAACAATTTAGGTGCGCCATTGTCCCATGGAGTGAGGCAACAAGGTGCAAGGGTCAGAGGTAGAGACATGGTCGAAGGGGGCGGCACAGTGGGAGAAACTGCGATAGCAGGAAGACTCTCTATGGGAGATGAAGTATCTGACAGGGAGCAGAATTATGTATCTGACGGGGAGCAGGCACAGGGGGTTGCAGAAGAGCTTGAGTGTGAGGAATTAGAGGGGGACAGAGATATGGAAGTCGGGGATGGGGTGGCATCATGTGGAAAAGAAAAGGTTAGTTAGGGGCAGAAGGAGGGAGAAAGGGCAGCTCCTGGGTCCAAACTTAAGGCAAGGAAGAGGCTGAAACAGCAGGGAGGGGTCAAACAGGACGGGGAAAAGAGCCAGAGGCTGCAGGAAAAAGCAACAGCTGCCCGAAAAGTTGAGAAGGAGCATGAGAGGAGGGAAGAGCCAGAGATTAAATGATGGGGAGATTATTGGGCATACTTCCCTTCTTTGGAGCCATTATTACATTGGTCTCGATCAATGTGAACGGACTGAGGGGTGAGAAGAAATTGCAGCAGTTGTTGCAGGGTTTTAAAGGCACGGACTTGTTGTGTCTGCAAGAAACCTTTTGGGATGAGGATATTCTAGAAAGAGTTCAGAAGGTTTGGAAGGGAGAGGTGTTTGCAAGTTGTGCAAACAATAACCGTAGAGGGGTGGTTGTTTTGGTGAGTCCGTCCATAGAAGAGAACATTGCCTTGGTGGACAAGGACACTGAGGGAAGATTTTTATGGCTAAGGGTAAAATTGGAGGGATTTAATTGTGATTTTTTAATATTTATGCACCGAATGACCATTGCAAGCGTTGCGAGTTTTTTCGGGGGTTATTCACTGAAGTGGCAGAGGTGGAAAACCCTTGTGTAGTGGGGGATTTTAATGTATTTTTTATCTCGGATGGACATTTCAGCCCAGATGACCTTTAAGGATGATAACTCCAGAGGGATGATTATAACAATAATGGCAAATTTAAATTTGAGAGACTTATGGAGGGATCGGAACCCCATAAAAAGGGAGTTCTCCAGAGCAGGTTGGGTGGGTGATGTTTTAAAACAGAGCCGAATAGATTTTGTGTTAATGCGGGAAGGGTTAAGTTCGGAGGTGATGGAGATTTATTATAAGAAAGTATTTTTTAGTGATCACTCGGCTTTGGTTCTTAGAATCAGGAACAGCAGAGTTAAGATCGGTTCAGGGGTGTGGATTTTAAACAATCAATACCTGAAGGAAAGTGCTTATAAAGAAGGGATTATAAATATAATAAAGAATGCTCAGAAGGAACTTTTGTTCTTGAAAGAAAGAAGAGTTTGGTGGGACAATTTCAAATATGAGGTAAAAGTTTTTTCGGTACGTTATGGGAAAAAGAGGGTGGCAGCTAACCGGCATCGAGAAGAGAATATAATCAAAAGGTTTACGGATGTCTGTAAAGCAGTTGACGGAGGGGATAAGGGAGCTGAGACTAAGTTTCGGGTGCTAAAGGAAGAGTGGGAAATATTGCAAGCTGAAAAATGCAAGGGGGCCATTCTCCGTGCAAAGGCTAGAGATGCATTGGAGGGCGAAAGATGCACTAGATATTTTCTAGAGCAAGAGAAGCTGTGACAGAGATTATCGTTAATTGAGGAGTTGAAGGTTGGGGAGAAGATCATTCATGAAAGTGAGGAGATTTTGGAGGCGGCTAGCAGCTTTTATCAAGAGCTATATACAAAAGAAGACATTTCCAATTTGGCGATGGAGAAGGTTACTGCTTTTATTGAAAAGGGTTTAAAGGAGGATGAGAGAAGCATGTGTGATAAAGAAGTAGGATTAACGGAAATAAAAATAGCAATAAGTGGAATGAAGGGGGGGAAAAGCCCAGGGTCCGATGGACTAAGTGCAGAATTTTATAAGGAATTTTTCGAGATTTTAAGTCTATTGCTCTTAGAAGTTTTTAAGGAAATTAAAATTGAGGGAAGCCTGGCCCCATCTATGAGGAGAGGTATCATAAGCTTAGCTTATAAAAATAAAGGGGATAGACGGGATCTGAAGAATTGGAGGCCCATCACACTATTAAATGTGGATTATATGATATTGGCGAGGGTTATGGCAAATCGTTTGAAGAAGGTGTTACCGGAGATAGTTTGGCCCTCTCAGTCCTATGGAGTCATAGGCCGGGACATCGCAGACTCTGTGGTCTCAATCCGAGATGCGATAGAGCTCATGGAAGAGAGTGGGAAGGAGGCTTATGTATTAAAGATAGATCAAGAGAAAGCCTTTGATAGGGCCTCTCATGAGTTTTTATTGAAGGCTTTGGAAGCATTTGGTTTCAAGGAAAATTTCATTCAGTGGATAAGGATTTTTTATTCAAACATATTTAGCTGTGTTAAATGTAATGGTTTTTTATCTAAGTATTTTCTGATACAGAGATCAGTGAGACAGGGTTGTCCCCTGTCCCCACTGCTGTACACATTGGTAGCAGAACCATTAGGTTACATGATGTGAAAGAAACAAGGTGTAGTTGGGATTGTGGTACCCAGTTCCGGGCTGGTGTCAGTGATACACCAATATGCAGATGACACAACCTTAACATTGAGAAATGGGGAGTCAGTGAGGAAAGCTATGGAGGTAGTGGAGGAATATTGTAGAGCTTCAGGTGCCAGAGTGAATTATAGTAAGTCCCAATGCCTGGTTGCAGGGAGGGGTAGGGGGGAATGGTTGGGGGAATGTCCCTGTAAGGTGGTGGAGGTTTTGGAAGTCCTGGGGGTGCATATGGGGTGCAAGAAAGACAGGGAAGAAGTGGATCGATTAAATTGGGAACCGAAGGTAATGAAAATTAAAAAGATTTTGGGAAGATGGGAAAGAAGGTAGTTGAAAGTGCAAGGAAGAGCGACAGTGGCATCTGCTCTCCTGCTATCTAAGCTATGGTACTTATTGACGGTGGAGGATATTCCTGAGTGGGTAGAAAAGTCCATCCGAGAGGCTTGTGTGAGGTTTTTATGGGAAGGGAAACCAGCCTTGGTGGCTTACAATACCATCATTGGACGGAGAAATCAGGGAGGACTCAATTTCCCAGATATTGATTTGAAGAAAAAATCCTTTAGAATCAAATGGGTGAAGAGATTTCTTCAGAAGTCAAATTCAAGTTTTTGGAAGAGTTTTGAGCATTTTTTAAAACGAAGTGGGATAGGAGGGCACGGGATATTGTATATGGAATGCAATAATATGTTTTTGAAATCGATTAAACTTCTCCCTAGGTTTTATAAGGGGGTTGTAGAGACTTGGGCCCAATTTTTAAAGAGTGTGCAGTTTATGCCCAAGGGGGCTGAGGAATTTTTAGAACAGCCCTTAATTTTGAATAGGTGGGTCAACATCGAAGGAAAGGTTTTATTTAATGAAGCTTTTATAAAAGCTGGGTTTATATCGGTGAAAGATGTATTATACGAGGTGATTCCAGGTTGGTTGCCGGAAGCGATAGTGAGGGACATGGTGTGGGAGGAGGATCAGGAGGTAGAAGGAAAAGCAATAGGAATCATGTATGAGAAGATTGTGAGGGCAATGCCACAGGATTGGATGGAAGAAATAAATGCGGAAATCTCCAAAGGAAGTAAAATGCGTCCTGCTTTTCCAAGCTTTGTACTGGAGAAAGGGGGAGAGTTAGTCCAATTTGACAACTCTAATACTCGAGATTTCTATGAGGTATTCAGAGAATGGAGATTCAATACACCTGCTGGTCAGGAGTTTTGGCAGAGTATATACCCACAACTGGACTTGAACAGGATTTGGAAGGGAGTGTGGGCGAATTTTAAATGCCCAGAATGGATTGAACTGGATTTCAAATTGGCTCATAACCGGACTTTTACCATGATGGTCTTGTGCAAGATTGGACGAGTGGAGGCGGCAACTTGCTCAATGTGTGGGACACAGGATGAGACTCTGTCCCATTTACTGGTGTTATCTCTGCAGTTTAATGACTTTAAGTACTATGTTCGAC
Source organism: Somniosus microcephalus (assembly GCF_052327205.1). NCBI lineage: Eukaryota > Metazoa > Chordata > Chondrichthyes > Squaliformes > Somniosidae > Somniosus > Somniosus microcephalus. The sequence continues at coordinate 38,989,739 of NC_140990.1, read as the reverse complement.
AGTTGTGTGAAGCTTTTTTGCTGGGTGGGGACCGAACAGCGAGAATGGGAATCCTGTGGGACTCAATTTTTGAGATGGGGATTGCAGGAGAGTCTGCCAGAGTCTAGCGGAGCGGCAATTAATTTAATGTTCAGTTTGGCTAGATTCGTGATTGTGCAAAGAAGGAATGCTCTGTTTTTTAAGGGGAGGAGAATCAATCTAAATGAATATTTTAAATATAAGCTAAAATATAAGGCTCTGTGGATGTTTTATTCAGAAAGTAATTTAAGGACAGTATTTTACAACCAATTTTTAAAGTACAACCGATTAATATGTGTTACAGGTGACAAATTAAACTTTAGGTTTTGATGTTAAAATGTGGTGGCGGAATGGCTGTGCAGAGTGGTGGAATTGATTTGTATCATACAATGAAATGATCAATATGTTGTAAATGTTCTTAATGTTCAATAAAGTATATTTATTAAAAAAAAGTACACTCGCCTCTGAGTCAGAGGTTGTGGTTGTGGGTTCTAGTCCCACTCCAGGGACTTGAGCACATAAAGCTAGGCTGACACTCCAGTGCAGTGCTGAGGGAGTGCTGCACTGTTGGAGGTGCTGTCTTTCTGATGAGACTTTAAATTGAGGCCTCGTCTGCTCTCAGGTGGATGTAAAAGATCCCATGGCACTATTTTGAAGAAGAGCAGGGGAGTTATCCCCGGTGTCCTGGCCAATATTTATCCCTCAACCAACATAACAAAAACAGATAATCTGGTTATTATCACATTGCTGTTGGTGGGAGCTTGCTGTGCACAAATTGGCTGCCGTGTTTCCCACATTACAACAGTGACTCCACTTCAAAAGTTCTTCATTGGCCGTAAAGAGCTTTGACATGTCTGGTGGTCGTAAAAGGCGCTATATAAATGCAAGTCTTTCTTTCATATATCCTTTTTCAATTCCCCCCACTCTCTGTATTCTCCTGTTTTTTGACTGTATTCTGTACCTGACATTTGTCATAAACCTCCTTTTTCTGTTTTATTCTAACCTCGATATCCTTTGTCATCGGGAGCTCAAGCTTTGGACGCCCCATCTTTCCTCCTTATGGGAATATGCTTGGTTTGGGTGTCAAATTTTATTTTATAACGTTCCCATGAAGCGCGTTGGGACATTTTACTACATTAAAGATGTTATATAAATACAAATCGTTGTTATTGTCTGAAACTATTAAAACCTGAGCCAGTGTGTTGTAAGACAAAGAGCCTTGTGTCCAATAAGGGGAATAAAGGCCCACAGCCTCCCCTGGCCCCGGGCCCTGAACAAGGGACTGGAGATACTTGCTGCCCTTCGGATCAGACAATCAGCCAACGCTAGTCCCGCCCCTCGGGCTCCCCGATTGCTTGGAGGACACTCCGCCGGCTCGCTCCTCCAGCCCCGCCCTACTCGCTCCCTATTGGTCGGATGCTCCCGTCAATTAGGCCATGGGCCCGGGTCACATATCCCTGAGGAGCTCACATAATCATTCCAACTGACGCCGCTCGGTCCGGGGCCTCGCAGACTCTCAGGTTTTCCTATTTCTCTTTATTCTCTCCTGATCCACCCCTTCCCCCCACCCCGCGCAATTCTCCACCCAATCGGAGCGGAGAAAACTCACTTTGCGTCACTGATCGCGACTCTGTAACTGACACCAAGGCCTTTCCCCGGAATGACCCGCGCCGACTCCGTCCGACAGGTTCCGAGTGCGCAGGCGCTGCCTGAGTGGGGGAGGGGGGATGGTGTCCTCTGGGCATGCGCAGTTATTTCCCTTGGTGACCAGGAGGGGTCGCTGTGCCGGATTGGTTGGAGGACTCGCCGCCTGCTCGGTCCTCCAGCCCCGCCCCGCTCTTCCTAATGGTCCGAAGCTCCCGTCGATCACCCAGGCAGTGTGAGCTGTGCATGCGCGGACCTTGGCAGCAGCCGCTGACACATCAGGTGAGAGAGCTCAGGGGGCGGCTTCATGAACCCTGGGGGGACGCGGGCTGCTCACACCCCGAGCTCAGGGAGCGGGTTCATGAACCCCGGGGGGACGCGGGCTGCTCACACCCCGAGCTCAGGGAGCGGGTTCATGAACCCCGGGGGGACGCGGGCCGCTCACACCCCGAGCTCAGGGAGCGGGTTCATGAACCCCGGGGGGACGCGGGCCGCTCACACCCCGAGCTCAGGGAGCAGGTTCATGAACCCCGGGGGGACGCGGGCCGCTCTCACCCCGAGCTCAGGGAGCGGGTTCATGAACCCCGGGGGGACGCGGGCTGCTCACACCCCGAGTGCGGCCCCAGGCCCCATTATTAAAACACTCAACATTATCCGCTTTACAAACACCCGGGGTGGGCCTCAGGCCCCGAGCAAGAGCCTCCGGGCCGGGCGTTTGCCCGAGCGGGGCGGTAGCTGCAGGGCTTTCTTCCGGTGACAGGCCCGGGTTAACGGCCACCATCTTGAGAGGCTCAGGGGGCAGCAGGGCGCATGCACGGCCCCCTTGGCCAGGAACCAGGAGGAGAGAATCTTGTCAATTTCTATCCTCGACTCACAGTGATGGCTTTTATAAACTCTTTTTACAGGCTGTGAGAAGGGCAGCATTTATACACTGCAAACCCAGAACAACAACAACAACTTAACTTTCTATAGCACCTTTAAAATATCACAGTATTGCAGTCAGACATTAATTGACACACATACTTTGTTTGTGGTCTAGTACACTAACAGAAAGTTCCTTCACAACTGTAACAATTTTATTGCGGTTGCTGTGAAGGCTGCGCTCACTCTGCTCATACACCTGGTCTCCAAAGGAGGCAAAACAGGACTAATGCTGCCGAGCTCAGCTCTTCTTGATCAGAAAATATCAACTGTTTAGCCTCGCCAGGAAATGCACAAAAGAGGCAGCACAGCAGTGCTCATTGACAAAGACCTATTTAGAGTCATAACGGCACAGAAGGAGGCCATTTGGCCCATCCAGTCCATGCCAGCTCTCTGTAGAGCAATCCAGTCAGTCCCATTCCCCCACTCTAACCCTGTAGCCCTGCAAGTTTATTTCCCTCAAGTGCCTATCCAGTCTCCCCTTGAAAACATTGAGTGTCTTCGCTTCCTCCGTGTCCGTCGGCAGCGAATTCCAGGTCCTCGCTACTCGCTGTGTAAAAAAGTTTTTCCTCACATATCCCCTGTATCTCTTGCCCAAAACCTTAAATCTGTCTTCTCTGGTCCTTGTACCATCAAGTAGTGGGAACAGCTTTTCTCCATCTAGCCTATCCAACCCTGTCATAATCTTGTGCACCTCTATCAAATCACCCCTCAACCTCCTTTGCTCTAATGAAAACAAATCCAACTTCTCCAACCTGTCCTTGTAGCTAAGATCCCCCATCCTCGGAACCATTCTGGTAAATCTCCTCTGCACCCTCTCAAGGACCTTAACATCCTTCTGAAAGTGTGGTGACCAGAACTAGACACAATACTCCAGTTGTGACCTAACCAGCGCTTTATAAAGGTTCAGCATATCTTATCTACTTTTGTACTCAATACCTCTATTTATGAAGCCCAAGATCCCATGTGCTTTGTTACCCACTTTCTCAATATGTCCTGCCACCTTCAGGGACCTATGCACATTAACTCCCAGGTCCCTCTGTCCCTGCACATTCTTTAAAACTGTGCCATTAAGTGTATATTGCCTCTCCCTGTTCCTTCTGCCAAAATGCATCACCTCACACTTCTCTGTATTAAACTCCATCTGCCACTTGTCTGCCCATTCTGCTAGCCTTTCTATGTCCTGTTGCAGTAGATTGGTATCATCCTCACTGTTTGCCACACCCCCAAGTTTGGTGTCATCGGCAAATTTAGAAATTCTACTCTGTATTCCAATATCCAGGTCATTTATATATATCAAAAAAAGCAGTAGCCCCAGCACTGACCCTTGGGGAACACCACTGTCTACCATCCTCCAGTCTGAAAAACAGCCATTTACCACAACTCACTGTTTTCTGTCCTTAAGCCAATTCCATATCCAAGCTGCCACTGACCCACCTATTCCTTCAGCCTCAATTTTGTTAACCAACCTTCTATGTGGTACTTTCAGACACCTTCCAAAAATCCATGTAGACAACATCCATTGCATTCCCTTCATCAATCCTCTCTGTTACTTCATCAAAAAATTCAATTAGATTAGTCAAACACGATCTTCTTTTTACAAACCTGTGTTGGCTCTCCTTAATTAGCTTAAATATCTCCAAATGCCCGTTAATTTTTTCCTTGATTATTGTTTCTAAAATTTTACCCACCACTGATGTTAAACTGACTGGCCTGTCGTTACTAGGATTGTCCTTACACCCTTTCTTGAACAATGGTGTCACTTTGCCACTTTCCAATCCTCAGGCACCTCCCCTGCATCTAGGGAAGATTGGAAAATTATGCCAAGCCCTTCTGCTATCTCCTCCCCCAATTCCCTTAGCAACCTGGGATGCAAGCCATCTGGACCAGGTGACTTATCCATTCTAAGCATACCCAGCCTTTCTAGTACATCCTGTCTATCAGTTTTCACCCCTTCCATTCCTTCTACCTTTTCCACTTCTACCTATATTTTGTCAGCATCCACCTCCTTAGTAAACACCGATACAAAGTACTCATTGAATATTCTAGCCTTGCCCCGTGCATGTAAGCATATATCACCTTCTTTGTCTCTAATAGGCCCCACCCAGCCTCTTACTACCCGCTTACTGTTTATATGCTGGTAGAAGATTTTTGGGTTCCCTTTTATGTTAACTGCCATTCTACTCTCATGTTCTCTTTGCAAATGTGATTTTCATCTTCACTTCCCCTCTCAACTTTTTGTATTTAGTTTAAACTCCTTCACCCAGAGAGTGGTGAGAATGTGGAACTTGCTGCCACAGAGAGTAGTTGAGGCGAACAGCATGGATGCATTTAGGGGAAGCTGGATAAAGACATGGGAGAAAGGAATAGAAGGCGATGCTGATAGGGTGAGATGAAGAGAGATGGGAGGAGGCTCGTGTGGAGCATAAACACCACATGGACCAGTTGGGCCGAATGGCCTGTTTCTGTGCTGTACAATCTATGTAATTCTATGTAATAAGAGAGGAAAGAATGTTCCATAGAAACTAGAATTATCTGTTCTGCAGTTTTATCCTGAACTTAGTGATGTCTTTTGTAAACTGCTTTTTACAGGGAATATCATCAGACTTTGAATGTGGAAGGATAAATGTTTGTCTGTTCTGTCTGTGGGAAAAGATTTCAAACATCAGTGTGACTGGAAAAGCACCGAGATACACACACCTGAGTGAGAGTGTTCCAGTGCACTGACTGTGGAAAGAGCTTTAACCAGTTACACAGCCTGAAAAAACATTGCACCGTTCACAGCGGGGAGAAACCGTACACGTGTTCTGTGTGTGGACGGGGCTTCAACTGATCGTCCAACCTGGAGAGACACAAGGACAACCACACCATGGAGAAACCTTGGCAATGTGGGGACTGTGGGAAGGGATTCAATTACCCATCCCAGCTGGGAACTCATCGACGCAGTCACACTGGGGAGAGGCCGTTCACCTGCTCCACGTGTGGGAAGGTATTCACTCAGTCATCCAGTCTGCTGACACACCAAAGTACTCACACTGGGGAGAGGCCTTTTAACTGTTCTGATTGTGGGAACTGCTTTAAAAGCTCCGAGGACCTGGTTAAACACCAGTTCGTTCACACTGAGAGACAGTTTGGTTGTTCTCACTGTGGGAAGGTGTTCAGACAATCACACAACCTCATTGAACACCAATGCAGTCACACCGGGGAGAGGCCGTTCACCTGCACCATCTGTGGGAAGGGATTCGCTCAGTCATCAATCCTTCTGACACACCAGCGAGTTCACACTGGGGAGAGGCCATTCACCTGCACCGTCTGTGGGAAGGGATTCATTTCTTTAACCACCCTCAGTGCACACCAAATTGTTCATACTGATGAGAGACCTTTTAAATGTTCTGAATGTGAGAAGATCTTTAAAACCACAAGACATCTACTGAGACACCAGCGAGTTCACAGTGGTGAGAGACCGTTCACATGTCCTGTGTGTGGGAAGGGATTCACTCAGTCATCCAGCCTTCTGACACACCGACGCACTGACACTGGGGAGAGGCCGTTCACCTGCTCCATGTGTGGGAAGGGATTCACTAATTCATCCCACCTCACTGAACACCAACTTGTTCACACTGATAACAGACCTTTTAAATGTTCTGACTGTGAGAAGAGCTTTAAAAGCACAAACGATTTGCTGACACATCAACGCACTCACACTGGGGAGAGGCCGTTCACCTGCTCTGAGTGTGGAAAGGGATTCACGAAATCATCCCACCTGCTGACACACCAGCGTGTTCACACTGGGGAGAGGCTGTTCAGTTGCTCTCATTGTGGGAAGAAGTTCAGGCACTCATCCAACCTCATTGAACACAAGCGAGTTCACACTGGGGAGAAACCGTTCACCTGCCGCGTGTGTGGGGAGGGATTCACTGTCATCGCACCTGGTGACACACCAGCGAGTTCACAAGTGACTGCAGGGGTTGGACTCTGCTGTTATTGCTGCTGTTAATCACATCCAGGACTAAACCATGTTCATTCTGACAGTTGGGGTTTCTTTCTGGTGATGTTAATCACCCTACAACTGGGCTGGAGTTTAATATTCTGGATATATAGCTGATTGTGTTCTTGGGGCTGCAGTGTCCCTTTAAGAACTGCTGTCTGTGATCTTTTCCCTTAATTCAGGAATTCCCATCAGAAATTAGTTCACAATAAAATTATGAACTTTTACTTCAATCCTAAATTAATCGTTGGTACAAAATTTACAATTTATTGTCTGAAAGGTTCCACTGATTAACAGCTCCAATTAGAAAGGGCTGATTAATCCTCACTGACAATTCTTACTAACTTGCACATTACAAACAGTGGCACCTCCATTATCCACCAGAAAGAAGGAGAATAGAAATTGGTGGAGACTCGAGCATCCCTAAATGTTGCCCCTCCCGTCGGGTACAGCAATCCCCTCGGCACGGGAATGGAAACTTGTCCAATCTAAGTAACAGCTGAGATTAATCTTTCTGGGCCAGTGGGGTTGGTTTATATCAGACAGGAGGAGATTGATGTCAGTGACTGTGGGGTTGGTTTATATCAGACAGGAGGAGATTGGTGTCAGTGACTGTGGGATTGGTTTATATCAGACAGGAGGAGATTGGTGTCAGTGACTGTGGAGTTGGTTTTTATCAGACAATATACTTGTCAAAGTTGGAGATCGATCTGTCTGTCTGTCTGTCCGTCTGTCCGTCCGTCTGTCTGTCCGGCTATACACTCTAAAGTTACAGAGTGTACCTACACGTGCGTTACATCAAAAGAAAGCTTACGATTCCGGAACGGTCATAAGCGTATTTACATTTTGGCGAGACAAAAATTGCGCACGCAGTATACGAAAAACTTTCAAAATGCCGCTCATTATCCGCTCATTAGCATCGAGTGATGTCGAGGTTGACCAATCGTACGGTCGAGCGACCCGACGGTCAACCAATCGCTGCGTCGCGGGGGCGTGTTCGTCACACGTGCGGGCGAGCCCTCCTAGAGTCGAGTGACAGGACGATTGACCAATCCTACGCTGCGGTGACATGACGGTTGACCAATTGGTGCATGTGTGGGCGGGCCTTATCGTTCTGACCCGAGGTGAGTGGCCGCCATCTTGATTCCAAACTGTTCATTTCTTTTTCCCAGTTTCTGCGTGTTTCTTTTCAAATCTACATTTCTAGCAAAAAAAAAGTTGTTTTTAAAACACACATTGTTTTTAAAAAAAGTTAATTAATTTGTAAATCTTTTCTCTAACCTCTATAATTTTCCTACCTTTCACCGTTTTTCCAGGCCTGGGGCCTAGGCTTCTCCAACTGCCAGCAGCGCAACTCCAGTCCCAGGCTCCCAGCCTAGACAGGGACCAACACTGGCAGAGGGGAGTGGGTGTGCTGCCTCAGCTCCATTCCCGGGGTCGGTAGGTGGGGAGGCTTCATAAGCAACTGGGGTAGGTCGCAAGCCCTGAATAATAATCTGAAGATCCTGTGTTTGCAGCTGATGGAATTTCTTCTGCTGACAGCCCCAGGTTAATGGCAGCCACCTTTGTCAAGGAGGGAGAAAAGTTTCAGTGCGACGCCATTTTGATTCAGTGTGAAACAGAGTGCATGCGCGGCCATCTTAGTACAGGAACATAGAGTGGGTGGGGCTACAGTGCTCCCAATCGGGTCCTGGTGACCGGGACAGACAATCGACTGTGTGGACGGGGCCTAATCATTCCAACTGAAAAGCAAGCGGCAGCCATTGTTTGTGATACAACACACTGACAGGTGAGGACCCCTTTTTTAATAAAAAGATTGGTGAGGTTGTAAAGTGTATGTTATAGAAAGATTTATCAAAAATGTTTTATAAGTACTTTAAGTTTCATGTTTCAAGGTATTAAAAGGTAGGCTGGGCCATGTCAGTGCAGGGGCCTGAGGCCGAGGCTTAGGCTTCTCCAACGGCCAGCAGCGCAACGCCAGTCCCAGGCTTCTGGCCCAGACAGGGACCAACACTGGCAGAGGGGAGAGGGTCTGCTGGCTTCCCCCCTCCCATCACCCCCCTTCCCCCACACCCCCTTCCCCCCCAAACCCCTCTCATTGCCCCCCTCCCCTCCCTCTCCCCCTCCCTTTCCAACCCCCCACCCCTCCTTCCCCCCCCACACACCCTTCCCCAACCCACACCCCCCACCCCCTCCCACCTCCCCCTCCACCACCCCCACATCCCCCTTCCCCCCACCTTCCCTTCCCCTTCCCCCAACCCCCCTTCCCCCACCCCCCTCCCCCCCAACCCCTTTACCACCACCCATTCCCTTCCCCCCACCCCTTCCCTTCACCTTCCCCCACTTCCCCTTCCCCCACTTCCCCTTCCCCCACCCCTTCCCCATCCCCCACCCCCCTTCCCCTACCCCCTTCCCCTTCCATCCCACCACCCTTCCCTTCCCCCCCACCATATCTTCCCCCCCATTTCCCACCCCACCCCCCTTCCTTCCCTTCTTTCCCATCCCCCCACCCCCCTTTCCCCACCACCCACCCCTTTCTCCCCCACCCCCCCCACCCACCCACCCCTTTCTCCCCCACACCCCCACCCACCCACCCTTTTCTCCCCCCCACCCACCCACCCCTTTCTCCCCCACCCACTCACCCCTTTCTCCCCCACCCCCCCACCCCTTTCTCCTCCACCCCCCCACCCACACCCTTTATCCCACCACCACACTCCCACCCCACCCCACCCACCACTTTCTACCCCCACCCTTCTCCCCAACCCACCCCCTTTCTCCCCCACCCACCCCACACTTCTCCCCCACCCACCCCTTTCTCCCCACCCTTGCTCCCCCACCCCTTGCTCCCCCACCCCTTGCTCCCCCACCCCTTGCTCCCCCACCACTTGCTCCCCCACCCCTTTCCCCTTTCTCTCCCACCCCCTTTCTCTCCCACCCCTTTCCCCTTTCTCTCCTTCCCTCTCTGTCTCTCTCTCTCCCTCCCTCTGTCTCTTTGTCTCTCCCTCTCTCTCTCCCTCTCTCTCTCTCTCTTATTCCCTCTCTCCCTCCTTTGCTCTCTGTCTCCCTCTCCTTCCCTCTCTCTCTCATTCCCGCTATCTCTCCTTCCCTCTCGCTCTCCTTCCCTCTCGCTCTCCTTCCCTCTCGCTCTCCCTTCCCTCTCGCTCTCCTTCCCTCTCTCCTCCTTCCCTCTCTCTCTCTCTTTCCGTCTCTCTCCTCCTTCCCTCTCTCTCTCTTTCCTTCCCTCTCTCCTTCCCTCTCTCTCTCTCTTCTCCCCGTCTCTCTCTTCCCCCAACTCTCTCTTCCCGCTCTCTCTCTTCCCCCCGTCGCTCTCTCTCTTCCCCCCGTCAATCTCTCTCTTCCCCCCGTCGCTCTCTCTCTTCCCCTGTCACTCTCTCTCTTCCCCCCATCGCTCTCTCTCTTCCCCCCCGTCGCTCTCTCTCTTCCCCCCATCGCTCTCTCCTCTTCCCCCCCGTCGATCTCTCTCTTCCCCCCGTCGCTCTCTCTCTTCCCCCCGTTGCTCTCTCTCTTCCCCCCCGTCACTCTCTCTCTTCCCTCCGTTGCTCTCTCTCTTCCCCCGTCGCTCTCTCTCTTCCACCCGTTGCTCTCTCTCTTCCCCCCCATCGCTCTCTCCCTTCCCCCGTCGCTCCCTCTCTTCCCCCATCGTTCTCTCTCTTCCCCCGTCGCTCTCTCTCTTTTCCCCATCGCTCTCTCTCTTCCCCCCTGTCGCTCTCTCTTCCCCCCAGTTGCTCTCTATCTTCCCCCCAGTCGCTCTCTCACTTCCCCCCAGTCGCTCTCCTCTCTTCCCCCCAGTCACTCTCTCTCTTCCCCCCAGTCACTCTCTCTCTTCCCCCCAGTCGCTCTCTCCCTTCCCCCCAGTCACTCTCTCTATTCCCCCCGTCGCTCTCTCTCTTCCACCCAGTCGCACTCTCTCTTCCCCCCAGTCGCTCTCTCTCTTCCCCCAGTCGCTCACTCGCGTCCACCAGTAGCACTCTCTCTTCCCCCCCAGTCGCTCTCTCTCTTCCCACCAGTCGCTCTCTCTCTTCCCCCCAATCACTCTCTCTCTTCCAACAACAACATGCCCTCGAAAAAGCCTCGGCAACGCCGGGCAACTCCAGCTATCTATATATATAAAGCGGTCGATCTGTCTGTCTGTCCTTCCGTCTATCTGTCTGGCTGTCCGGCTATACACTCTAAACTTATAGAGCGTACCTACACGTGCGTCACATCAAAAGAAAGCTTACGATTCCAGAACGGTCATAAGCATATTTACGTTGCGCTGAGACAAAAATTGCACCCGCGGTATCCAAAAAACTTTCAAAATTCCGCTCGTTCTCCACTCATTAGCATAGAGTGACATTAAGGTCGACCAATCGTACGGTCGAGCGATCCGACGGTCAACCAATCACTGTGTGGGCAGGGGCGGGTTCATCGCGCGTGCAGGCGGGCCCTCCTAGAGTCGAGTGACAGGATGATTGACCAATCCTATGCTTCGGTGACATGACGTGTGTGGGCGGGCCTTATCGTTCTGAACCGAAGTGAGTGGCCGCCATCTTCATTCCATTCTTTGTCCCGCTTTCTGCGTGTTTCATTTCAAATCTACATTTCCAGCAAAAAAAAATTGCTTTTATTAAATTGTTTTAAAAAAAAAGTTCATTCATTTGTAAATATTTTCTCTAACCTGATGATTCTTTTTCCTACCTTTCCCCGTTTTTGTAAGGCCTCAAAGCCTAGGCCTCAAAGCCAGCGCCTCTCCTGCCCAGCCACGCCCGAGCTAGGTAATTGTCCCACGGCTTCTGGTAAGCTACTCGCCTCTCCCCACAGTCCCTCCCCGTCACGTTACCCGGGGCAACGGCGTCGGCCGCGAAGGTCACGGGGCATGCACAGGGTGCGCACGCAGCAGGCGACGCACAGAGCGTGGGAAGCCAGCAGCTCAGATGCGGCATCTCTCTCTCTTCCCCGCTCGGCGGTCTTGAAGCCGGCTCAGGCGGAAAGGCGGGGCTCAGAGAGTGGGGCGGCCAGGACTCGGAGAGCGGGGCTCTTGGGAGTGCGGGGTGGGGCAGCCGGGACTTGGAGAGCGGGGCTCTCGGGAGTGCAGGGCGGACCGGCGGCCAAGGCTCGGAGAGCGGGGCTCTCAGGAGTGCGGGGCGGGGTGGCTGGGGCTCGGAGAGCGGGGCTCTCGGGAGTGCGGGGGCGGGGCTGCCGGGGCTCGGATAGCGGAGCTCTCGGGAGTGCGGGGAGGGGCAGCCGGGGCTCGGAGAGCGGGGCTCTCGGGAGTGCGGGGCGGTGTGGCCGGGGCTCGGAGAACGGGGCTCTTGGGAATGCGGGGCGGCATGGCCGATGCTCGGGAGGACGGGGACTCGGAAGGGGGGGAAGGGGTGCCCTGACAACCGGGCGTGGCCGTCTCTCACAGCCTCAACCCGGCTCACGCCTGTTCCCGGGGCTTGGCTCCATTTGTGGCCACGGGCCACTCGCCCTCTCTCTCTCCTTCCCTCTGTGTCTCTCTCCTTTCCCCCACTTCTCTCCCCCTCCCCCCTTCTCTCTCTCCCCCCCTCCCCCCATCTCACTCTCCCCTGCTCCACCCTTCTCTCCCCGCTCCCCCTCCTCTCCCCCCACTCCCCCTTCTCTCCCCCCTCTCCCCACCCCACCTCCCCCTCCCTCCCCCCTCCCCCTCCCTCACTCCCCCTCCCCCTCCCTCCGCCCCTCACTCCCACTCTCCCTCCCTTCCCCCCTCCCTCCCCCCTCCTCCCCCCCTCCTCCTCCCTCCCTGCCCCCCAACCCCCTCCCTCCCCACCTTCACCCCCTCCCTCCATCCTTCTCCCTCCCACTCCCCCCCTCCCCTCCCTCACTCCCCCTCCCCCCCTCCTTCCCCCTTGCCCCCTCCCTCCCTCCCCTCCCCCTCCCTCTCCCTCCGCCCCTCCCTCCCCCTCTCCCCTTCCCCCTCTCCCTCCCTCCGCCCCTCCACCACCTCGCCCCCTCCCCACTCCCACTCCCTCCC